>NC_133648.1:254883138-255588597 GCF_009905375.1 Apium graveolens
CAAAGAAACCCCCTCTGTTGCTCAAAAGACAATAGTTGTAACCACCTATCCTTAACCCTGAGGGGAGTACATAGGGTGTGAGGTGGTGAGGGGCGGGGTGAACATCAAAGAAACCCCCAGGATAAGGAAGGAGAGATAAGTGTTTCCCAAGCTAGCCAAACCACAGTTTCTCAAAAAGCTGTGGTGGTTGAAAAGGTTACTAGCACATCCCTAGCTGCATTCTCCCAAAAGGATGTAACTATTGAAAATAGTTCCCAACCAGGAACACAGATCAAATGAGGGAGGGACACAGAAGCCAAACACTCACCAACAAAAGATTTTATTAGAAGAAAGAGGGCTAGAACCCAATCTTCTACACAGGGTGCACACACTGCACAGATACATCCATCTGTATCTATGCCTTCTCAAACTCAGTTTGATGTGGCTCCAACAAATATGGAGTCACAGCCCCATTCTCTCACAATTAACACACATCAATCACCACACACTTCATCACCATCTCTGGATGTGGATATGTTATTCCCATCAATTCCCTGATTCTCCCTCTTTACAACTCAGGGAGGAGCCCCACTCAAATACAGGTGATCATCATCTTTTAGATGATTTGTTGGATCACCCGCAAATTCTTTCAGATGTAATTGAAGGATCCGTGTCACCAAAACTCAAATCAATCCACACAGATTCAACAGTTATATCACTTTCAATTACTACTTCTTTTCCTTCTTCAACGGATATCACTCATCCGTTGACAAGTGGTTGTTCTTTAATGGATAAGCTTAACAGCAGTTATCCGTTGATACCATCAGTGTCACCTTCAACGGCTATTTCATATCCGTTGATAGTCTCTACACACACAACTGAAACAATTCCAAGTGTAGAAGACATGATTACTGTACAATCACTTTTAGGACTGAGGGAAGGAAGTGACAATTTGAGTGAGAGGCTGGGTTGCACCCAGGCAAAAGGAGAGATTGAGAGCTCAAATATGCATGCTATTTCTTCCAGCATGGCAAAAGTAAGTGAGAGGAGTACCACCTTAGTAGGTGAAGGTGAGGAAGTGAGGAGTGTGAGCCAGGGGGAGCCCCTGATGCAAGAATATAGAGAAAAAAAAAGAGAAAGGCAGGTACAGCAGATATAAGGGTGGATCCAGCCATTGCTAGTGAGTCAATGATTGTGGATGATGCTGAAAAGGAAAGACAATTTCAGCAACATTACAAAGCTGTAATTGATAACATTTCCTTGGATGCTGACACTTTTACTCATCCTGTGTCAGCCTATCAGTTGTTGGCTGCTCAGGGCAATGAGGAGGCAAAAAAGACACTACATCTAGTACATACAACAGAATCTCTTCAAAGGGACAAAACTGCTATTAACAAGATGCCTTCTACAGCTGGTGAGTCATCTGAGGAATTTGGAGTAAATTCTGATGATGATGACTCTGTTTCTTTTGATGGAAGCATGAACTTAGGGGGAGATGAAAGCCCTAGTTCTATTCCAAATTTACCTGAATGGGCCTTGACAAAGGAGTCTACAACAGGGCAATTCAATGTCTCCTTAGTCAAACAAATCAGTACTATCCAACAGGCCATTCAGAAAACTTCACATGCTGGTACCAAGGCAATCCTTACAGCTCACCTGGACTCACTGCATCTCATGAAATTGCAGCAAGTAAGACAGAATCTGAGTGTGGATGAACTCAAGAAGGATATTGCTGACTTGAAATCCTACAATTCTGAAAAATTGGATTCAGTCATGCCCTATGGTACAATGAAGGACTTATTGTTGAGATTGAAAAAGGATTCAAATACTGAAAAGAAGCTGGCTAAGTTAGAAGACAGAGTCCAAGTTATTGAAAATTCTGTGGCCAGCATTCTTCACAACCAACAATCTCAAACAAGTCTACTTATGCAGCTGGCAAAGGCACAAGGCTTGACCCCTCTCCTTGATGATAACAAAAAGGGGGAGAGAAAAAGGGAAGGAGAGCCATCTACAAAAATCCAGATATCTAAAGTGCTAGTTCCTGCCATCACTACTTCTCCAATTATGCAAATCAAAGGAAAGCCTAATGGAATTGACCTAATCCAGCTAGCAGCAGCTGAAATTCAAGTGAAAGAGCAAAGGAGGAGAATTGATGAAAGGGTGCAACAAGTGTTTGGCTCAACACAAGATAAATCAATATCTGTGAAACATAGCACAAAGGTTGAACCAATCATTATGGAGCACAAGCCAAAAAGGAGGAATAAGGTTGGAGAAACTTCTTTCAAGAATCTAAAACCTATAGTTCTCAAGCCCAACACTAGATCCAGCAAGGACTCCACAAAGAACCCCCTAGACTTTGCTCAGATGAAAGAAGTGGACTTTCCTCTTCCAAAGCCTGATGAAGACAAAGTTTTGGGTGCTAACATCAAAAAGCACAAGGAGACCAAGGACATAGTTGAAAGAATGAAAATGGCCATTATCTTTAGAGAGGGAAAGAGTATCTGTGTGATGCAAGGACATCCAAATTTCCAAAGGCCAAGAGGGAAGAAACCAAAAGGTTGAAGAAAGAAGCTGAAAAACTCAAGGCTAGACAAAAGAGCACAAGCAAAGCTTGAACAACAGCTAAAGTCAAGTCAAGTTGAAGGAGAGAAAGGAATTGAAGTCAGGGGTGAAGACAAGATTGCAAACCTAGATGAGGTTTTTGGGAGTATATTTGGTGAGAGTATGGAGGAAAGAGAGGAATGGCAGAAGGGAAACAGAAGAAAGGCCAAGGCACATAGAAGGAGTGAAGATAACACTGCAGAAACTAAATCAATATCTAAACCACTACCTTCCATACCTGAACCTTGTGTTACTGATCCCACTATAAACATCCATGGTGAACTAATCATCCCAAAAGAGGAACCTATTGATTGGGACACCATCAAATTGCTTACCTTTTTAACCACTCTTCCACTACCAAAGAAACAGAAAAGAAAATCCAAATCTACACCTCCCCTAACCTCTAAGAAATTCACTCAAAAATAAAAACCTAAGCCTAAGCCACCCATTTCTAAAGATGATTATGTTCACATCTGTGACATAAAAGAAATTTCAGACATTGAACTCTATCTGGATGAGCTGGAGGATGTAAGGGGAATAGCTGCCTATAGACAGCTACCAGAGAGATTGGTGTTCAGATACAAAGGAGCTGGGGAAAGAACATGGCCTCTCTACAGGATTCTGAATGAAGGCTACTCTACCTTGATCAGAGTCTTTTCAGCCATACAAAAGGATTCTGGCTTTACCAGGACTGCCAAGACTGAAATTCTCAACAAGATTGCCAATATAAGGAAAACTTGGAGGGAGCCCAATGCTTTGCCCAGAACTTACTCATTCAAGAAAGGGGAATTACAATCCACAAATCACCTCATTGGTTGATGGAATTTAGAGATGATAAAGGAGTCAGAAGATTTTTCAGACTTGAAGACCAACTCAAGATTGCCAGCAATGAAACTCTCAAGGAAATGCAATCTAAGTTGGATATCAGTGATGAAGATGAAGCTGAATTCTACAGACAACTCCAACTCCAAATTGAGGAAAATGACAAAGGGCTAGGAAAGAAAACAAGGGAACAAAGAAGAAAAAGATGATTTGCTCAGACTAAAGGAGCATCCTTGGAAATTCTGTAAATCTTCAGTTACCTCCTAGTACATACACTTTTGCAGCACTTTTAAACTTCTACTTAGTTTCAATTCATATATTTGTTAAGTATTTTGTTATCATCAAGTTAACCCTGAATTTATGTCTACAATTCTTATAGACATAAATAGGGGGAGATTGTTAGGAATATATGTGCATTAGTTTGATGATATGTTTAACAAAATACTTAAGTAGAAGTTTAGTGTTTGTAGCCTCAACGGATAAGACCACTTTGGCTATCCGTTGATGGTGCAGCTTTACTTAGAAATAAGTCTAGTGTTGTAGCACATTTCAGTCTCTGTATTTAAGATATAATTCTTAGAAGTTGAGAGAAAATATAAGTCATGTTGACTACCAGAAGATATGCAAATAGGAAGGCCAATTGTAAATATTTCATGCCTTGTAATTTTGTATAAATGAAGTGGTATCAACGGATGTCTTAAAGACCTTCAACGGATGAGAAACAAAGCTTCAACGGATGTCTCTAAAGCTTCAACGGATAGAGCTTCAACTGCTAATACATCAACGGATAAAGCCATCAACGGATGAAGGCTTCAACGGATGTTCTTTTAAATAGCAGTTGATAAGTGGTAGTTGTAACAGCAGACAGAGGCACATGGGTTGACAGAGATAACTGAAATGTGGAAGCCTAATTTCAGGAACATCAGAAAAAGCAGCCGTTCTACTCTAGTACAAAGAGGCAATAGTCAACAAAGTACTTGAGTGATATGGAGAAGAAACAAGTGGAGAACTTATTTTATTATTGTATTTTTATCTTTGTCTTCACTTGTACACTTGGTGATATATAAACCAAGTAGCAGCTAGTAATTAGATGAGAATTTTTCCAGTGCTGTTTAGAAAAATCTTGAGAGAAAAATTATCTAGTTTGTACTAGGATGCAGCTGTGATCAACATCTTGAATCACAGATTTTCTAAAATACCATCTCTGGTGGAACAACAATCCACCAGAAAAGTTTTTAAGGTCTGTTGTGTTCTTTACATTAGTGCTTGAATATATATATGTCTGTATTAGCTTAAAGCAATTCACACACTTGTTTATCTTGAACACAAAGCCTTCAAAACTGCTCAAAACTTGAAAAAGTTTTGAGATTTACATTCAACCCCCCTTCTGTAAATCTCATTGTTAGTCCACTAGGAATAACAGAAATAGAGAAATCGTATGCTTTAGTTAAGGTAAAGGAAAAACAGAAGGTTGAGTTTGCAAGTTATTATTTGAGGAATGAGGTCACCTATTGGTGGGAAACTGTGAAGAGATTAGAAGGTACAGATGCTATTACTTGGGAGAGGTTCAAGGAATTGTTTTTAGAAAAATATTTTCCCCAGTTTTTTCAGGATCAGATGGCGTTGAAGTTTCTAGAGCTAAAGCAAGGAAATATGTCGGTAGCTGATTATGAGAGTAAGTTTGAAGAATTGTCAAGGTATGTGCCATCATATGTGGATGCTGATAGGAAGAAGGCCAAGAGATTCCAGCAAGGTCTGAAGCCATGGATCAGAGGGAAGGTAGCCATATTTGAATTAGATACCTATGTAGGAGTTGTACAGAAGGTCATGATTGCAGAAACTGAGAGCGAGATGTCACAGAAAGATAAGGAAAGTAAAATGAGGAAGTTTGAAGGGAATGAAGGACAGTCACAACCAGGGAAGTTTCCAAGTTTTAAGAAAGGCAAATTTCAGCCAAGAAGAAATTTTAATGTCAAGAAACAGAATGCAGGCGACGGAGGTCAGGGCAACCGTCCAGCCAATGTGAATCAACCGAATCAGTTGAGGCTAACTTTTCCAGATTGTCAGGTATGTGGGAAGAAACACGGGAGAGTTTGTAATAAGTTGAATGTGGTTTGTTTCAAGTGTAATCAGAAGGGGCACTATTCAAGGGAGTGTCGCAACCAGCCAGCAAGAGAGCCAGTGAACAAGGATCAGTCTATTCGGAATCCGGTAGTTAAGGTTCCAACCATTGGATTTACATGCTTTAAATGTGGGAATCCAAAACAATAGCCAGGGATTACAAGACACCGACCCCAGTCAGTAATGCATTAAGGATTATGGGATCTATCCCAGTAATGAATGAGACACCAAGGGCTAGAATTTTCGATATGTTCGTGAAGGATGCTATCCAGGACACTGATGTCGTGGCAGGTACGCTTAATGTGAATTCTTTATGTGCCAAAGTGTTAATAGATTCGGGAGCAACTCGATCATTTATTTCTCAAGATTTTGTTAGTAAGTTAAATTGTCCAGTTGAGTATTTAAATGAAATAATGACTGTGGAATTAGCAAATCAAGAACGTATATCTGTTAATCAAGTTTGTGGGAATTGTAAGATTGAGATTTCTGGTAATAAGTTCTGTGTAGATTTGATACCATTTAAGCTAGGAGAGTTTGACGTTATCTTAGGAATGGATTGGTTATATAAGCACGATGCCCAGATAGATTGTTGAAATAAGAAGGTAATGGTGAAGACGCCAGATGAAAGGATAGTAACGTTTAAGGGCCAGAAGCAAGCAAAGAAGTTCTTAATAATGATTCAAGCCAAAAGCTTGCTACGACAAGGATGCGAGCATTTCATTGCATATGTAATTGATAGAAGTTAGGAGCCAGCAAAACTTGAAGATATTCCGATAGTCAATGAATTTCCAGACGTGTTTCCCGATGAGTTACTAGGACTTCCTCCAGATAGAGAAATTGAGTTTGCGATCAACTTAGCACCTGGAACGGTACCAGTATCCAAGGCCCCGTACAGAATGGTGCATGTCGAGATGAAGGAACTAGCAAAGCAATTGCAAGAGTTGTTAGAGAAAGGAGTAATCATACCCAGTGTATCCCCGTGGGGTGCACCGGTATTATTTGTCAAGAAGAAGGATGAGAGCATGAGACTGTGCATCGACTATCGAGAGCTCAACAATCTTACAATCAAGAACAAGTATCTGTTGCTTAGAATTGATCATTTGTTTGACCAATTGAAAGGAGCCAAGTACTTCTCCAAGATTGATTTGAGATCGGGGTATCACCAACTAAAGATTAAGCCAGAGGATATACCAAAGACGGCTTTCAGATCAAGGTACGGACATTATAAATTTTTAGTGATGTCTTTTGGATTAACCAATGCCCCGGTAGCATTCATGGACCTGATGAACAAAATTTTCAAGGAATACGTGGACAAGTTTGTTATTGTGTTTATAGATAATATTTTGATCTATTCAAGGACTAGGAGAGGATCATGCAGAACATTTGAGGACAGCTTTGGAGATTTTAAGGAAGAAAAAGTTATATGCTAAATTCTCAAAGTGTGAGTTTTGGCTACAGGAAGTTCAGTTCTTAGGATACATAGTCAGCAATGAAGGGATCAAAGTGGACCCAGCGAAGATTGAAGCAATTACAAATTGGGAAAGGCCAAAAACACCGACAGAAGTAAGAAGTTTCTTGGGATTAGCAGGATATTATAGGCAATTTGTTCAAAATTTCTCAAGAATTGCAAGAAAAATTTATATGGAATGATAAATGTGAAGAAAGTTTTCAGGAATTGAAGCGAAGATTAATCACGGCACCTGTTTTGTCACTTCCAGATGACCTAAGGGAATTTCGTAATCTATAGCGATGCTTCTCATAAAGGACTAGGATGTGTTCTGATGCAGCACGATAAGGTTATTGCGTATACATCAAGGCAACTAAAACCACACGAACAAAAGTATCATACTCATGATTTGGAGCTAGCAGCCATAGTATTCGCTTTGAAGATTTGGAGATATTATCTATATGGAGAAAAATGTGAGATTTATACCGTCCACAAAAGTTTGAAGTACATATTCACACAAAAAGGAGCTTAACATGAGACATAGAAGATGGTTAGAACTAATTAAGGACTACGACTGCACGATTAACTATCATCCCGGTAAAGCAAATATTGTGGCAGATGCTGTTAAGTCGAAAAGAGAAGTTGAATGTGTTATCAGTACCCGTGGAGATATACAAGGAATTTCAGAAATTGGAATTGGAGATTAGAGTTTGCAAGCCTGATGAAGCAAAAGTGTATAATATGACTTTTCGGTCGGAGTTATTAGAGAAGATAAGGAAGTGTCAAGAGGAGATAATGGATCAGGATATTAATCGTTTGGTAGGTGAGGAGTTGTGCACGCAAAAAGACGATCAAAATATTCTTAGGTTTTCTTCTAGAATTTGGATTCCACCAGTAACGGGGTTGAAAAATGAAATTTTACAGGAAGCTCATAATTCAAGGTATTCAATCCACCCAGGGAGTACCAAGATGTATAGGGATTTAAAGGAAAATTATTGGTGGCCAGATATGAAGAGAGAGATTGCAGAATGGGTTAGTAGATGCTATACATGTCAGAGGGTCAAGGAAGAGCACCAGAGACCGAGTGGATTATTACAACCATTGGAGATTCCAGAGTGGAAGTGGGAGCACATTGCCATGGATTTCATAGTCGGATTACCAAGGAAAAAAGCTAATCACGCCATTTGGGTTATAGTGGACAAACTTACCAAATCAGCTCATTTCTTACCTATAAATGAAAGATTTTCACTAAATAAGTTGGTCCATATGTACCTGAAAGAGATCGTAGTTCGTCATGGAGTTCCTGTATCTATCGTATCTAATCGAGATCCGAGATTTAATTCGAGATTTTGGAAGAGTTTTCAAGAATGTTTGGGAATGAGACTGAATATGAGTACGGCTTACCATCCGCAGACGGACGGACCAACATGAACGTACGATTCAGACAATTAAAGACATGTTACGCGTTTGTGCTATTGATTTCAAAGGAAATTGGGATGAGCATTTACCTTTTGTAGAATTTGCTTATAACAACAGTTATCATGCCAGTATTGGGATGCCACCCTATGAAGCTCTTTATGGACGTAAATGTCGATCTCCCGTATATTGGGATGAAGTAGGAGAACGCAAAATACTTGGACCTGAATTGGTGCAACAGACGAAGGAAGTTGTTGAAGTTATCCAGAAGAGATTGATAGCAGCACAAGACTGTCAAAGGAAGTATGCAAATCAATCAAGGAAAATATATGGAATTCGAAGAAGGAAATCTAGTATTGCTGAAAGTGTCGCCATGGAAGGGATTGACAAGATTTGGGAAGAAAGGAAAACTGAGCCCTAGATATGTCGGACCTTTTGAGATTCTAAAGCGTGTTGGCAAAGTAACTTACGAGTTGGCGTTACCCCCGCACATGGAGCACATTCACAATGTTTTTCACGTATTGATGCTTAAGATATATAATCCAGACTCCAGGCATGTAATTGAATATGAGCCAATAGAACTTCAAGCAGATTTGTCATATGTAGAGAGTCCGATAGAGATTCTAGAAGAGAGAGAGAGAGAGAGAGAGAGAGAGAGAGAGAGAGAGAGAGAGAGAGAGAGAGAGAGAGAGAGAGAGTGTTAAGAAATAAAGTGGTAAAGTTAGTAAGAGTATTGTGGAGAAACCCAAAGGTTGAAGAATCAACCTGGGAGTTAGAAAGTGATATGAAAGAAAAGTACCCTCATTTGTTTTCTTAGAAGATTTTGAGGACAGAATCCTTTTAGGGGGGGAGGATGTAATATATGGGATATATCGTGTAAATATTTTTGCTAATAAATAAATATTATGCATGTTCAGTATTTATTCTGTGAATTATGTGTTAAGTGGTATATGTGTTTGGATGTTTAAAATTGATATAATTTGAGTATTATAATTCTTATATGTCCAAAATAAAATATATATAATTGTCATAGCTTCCGATTTATTTTTTTAGTTGATTTGTGATTTTATAGGAAATTTATGGATTTAATAAATTCTTTTTCCGAGTATCTATAAACTATTTTATATAATCGGGAATCCAGCCGACTTCACATGTTTTTACATTTTTATAACCCGAAACTCTTCCGAGAACTCCTTCCTAACCTAATTGCAATATTCCAAGCATTTTCCATGTTTTGACTTTTTCGATTCGGCATACGGTTTGTCCTGCGCGGGTCCCGGCGTAATATTTTCGATACAAAATTCGTTTCGGTAAATCAATAAAACTCGTATTCTCGATAAACGGGATATTTTTATTAAATTATTATAATTATCACCTCGTAATATGTGTAACCAGGCGCTGAGACCAAGATCGCAATACAAATTGTACAGATTTGGATAATTATCCGAAACCGGTACCGTTTTGGATCTATTTTTATAAATAAACGTACTATTTTATATCCGGAATGATCCAACGGGATACTATTTTTCCGTAAATATAAATAGCCCTTACCGTAATTATTTCCTTACCGAAAATCATTTGCAAACCAGTAAAATCTTTATAAAACAGAGAAAATACTATATTTATATTTCGTTCTTCGTAATCAAACTCAAATCCGGAGGCGTTATTGATATCGGATTTTGGCGTGCATATACTCAAAACGAAACTATTGATTTGTACTTTTAGAATCATCCATCAAAATCATTGCAGAATCAAAGGGTAATTTCCTATAAACTGATTTATATTCGAATTTTTAAGAATTAAAATTTGGGTTTTGAGTTCGAGCAACTGTTTGTATGATTTGATGATTGCATGTTGTAGCTCTTCTGTTCCTGATGATTTTGGTATGTCATATGATCAATTTGAAGTTTTATAACATGTTTAAATTAGGGTTTGATTCTCGAATTTTATAATTAGGGTTTATACTCGTTTGAATGTTCTTGATTAAATTTGGGGGTTTCTTATTTAGGGATTTGTAGACGTTCCAGAGGGGTGGGTTTTGTTCACCATGAAATTTGGAATCGACTCGTATATAGCTTGCAAATCGATGTTATCTGTAGAAGGAGTATTATTAATTCGAAGTTTTGCCGAATTATAATATAATCCGGCGGCGTTCATATTTTTCGGACAAAAATCCGGTCGAATCGTTACGTTGTTGATTTTACTGATGGATTTGAGTTCCTAGCATCGCATTCTACGTTTCCCCGTTTGTTTGGTCGTGTTCTGGCCTGTTATGAAGCTCGCCGGAAAGGTTCAAGTCGCCGGCAATGGCTGCGCCGACGACGTGGTGAAGGTGATGACAAAAATGCAGAAAGGTCCCTGACCTTTCTGTGATATTGCAGAGTAGTCCCTGTGTTTTAAAAACGTATAAAATTTATACTTTCGTTTTAAAATCTTATGAAAATAAGATTTCTATTTACCAAATTTTCGAATTTAGGATTTTTGTTTATGAACTTTTCAAAAATAGGATTTCTTTTTATAAAATGATTTTAAAATAGTTTTAATTATTTTAAATTCCAAAAATCATTTATTTTAATTCCAAAATTTGTTTTTAATTCAAAAATAAATCTAAATTACTTAATTATTTACTTTTAATTAACAATTAATTGATTAATTGATCAATTAATTTAAATATTAATTGATTAATTAGTTTAATTATTTATTAATTGATTTTAATTGATATTTAATTTTATTTAATTATTTTAAAATGATTTAAAAATCCTGAAAAATTGTTACAAGCTTTAAAATATTATTTTAAATTATTTTCAAGGCTCGATAATTATTATAAAATTATTTTAGAGTCAGATTCGAGTAATTAGACTCTGTTTATTACCCGAAATTGATCCAACGACCCGTTTTGACTCCGAAAAATGTTTTAAAAATCATATTAAATACATGAAAGAGTGTTTATGACCCGAGACCTCTTTATAAATGGAATTTCATTAGGTGTTTGACGTGCTATGTGTTATACGTGACTTGTTTGTTGGACTATTGATCTATATGTTCGGTGTTTATTTATTTTTAGCATAACTTTCAATCCGTTAATCGGATTTGGGTAAAACGAAGGGTAGATAGAAGTATATACCAAATAAAATCGTATGAGTTGGGTATTGATAAATACTTATGATATATGAGAAGAAGAAGCAAGGCATAGGAAAGGGAAATAAGTAGTCGAGAAGTAGGAGATTGTGATTGGAAATTTGTGAAGTATAGCGAGCTAGTAACAGGCAAGTGTTCTGAACTTTCTCGAGATATATTGTAGATAATTGATAGTCTTGTTTTATATTACAAGTGCTTTGAAGTAATTAACCCTAAACCTTGATTCCAGTTATTGATCTTTGAGCCGTAAACCTTATTCTTTCTGAACCACTGATTATTGATTACCCGAATACAAACCACTGAGATACAATACTACTCCATAAATACATATAAACCAAATACCAAACACTGAACCAAGATTGCTTATATACTCAAACCATTGTACCTTATGCATTGAAAGATCAAATCCTTGTAACCCTTAAACTTTGATTCTCTTGTTATCCAGTTCTTTCACTAGTTGATAGCGATACTTCCTTTGTGAAAATTGAAACCATTTCATGATTGGAAATATAACATTGCTTATGATTCTGTTTATTGCTTTACATTGGTTATTCTTTTATTATGTTAGAATTGGATTGTTTTATAAAATTGTGGACCAGATTCGTGGTCAGACCAGGATTGGTGGTCAAGTTAGGCCAATGTGTGCCTTGGATCCAGTAATTAGAGCAGAGTTGTGTGCCTTGCTCGGGGTTAGTGCGTGACTGATCAGCAGCCTGACCTTGGTTTTTAAAATGAAAATATAATATCCAATTCTAAAACATTACTCATTGTTCACTTAATACCTTAACTTATTTCACTTGATCGTTATTCTCAGTCTTGTCAATGTGACTTGCTGAGCTAGTTAGCTCATTTGTGCGATGTTGTTTATATTCTTTTCTAGTTAAGAAGGAACCGATTGCTAGCGAGGATCCCCAATCCAGTACGAGAGCTAGGGGTCCAGGTTGATCGAGTTAAGCTAGCCGACAGCTTTTGGAATAGTTTAAGTTTAATGAAGTTTGTAATAATGTTTATTAATCAGTTGTAAGTTTAAATAGTTGGGATTCGGGCATTTGTAATATAAGTGTGTGTGGGCTTGTGTACATACTTTAACCTGTTGTGATCCGTGGTAATTGGTAAGTAAGGTTACTACATATTATTATTATCTTTATTATTGTTATAAAACAGGTTATAAATAAGGTGTATGTGTGACTGGACCCCAAACTTCTGACCCGGGTTTGGAGGGCACCACACCCGGACCCCGCCTGGGGGCTGCCGCCCCCAGACCCCCGCTATATTTTGTTTTTCTCAAGTTCTTTATATGTTTACTTGAGCATGGTGCTGGTTATGGCCTTAAGACCTTTAGATTAAAGTTTATGGTTTTGGTTTTATAAATACGACTTGCATGTCATTTTCATTATTGTTGTAACTATTTTACCTCGAATGTAACTCGAGTTTTCTTATGTAAGTACATTAGTATAGTTTGTTTTATGTATTGTACTTCAAGTAGGCATGATCCATGAGGAGAAGCAACTTTCAAGACAAGAAGAGTGAAGACTTGTAATTGTATTTATATTATTCACTATAGATTGACATTGATCCTTTCATTAGCTTGAAAGGATCACATAGGATAAAGGCCATAACCAAGCACATTTACATTCCGCACTTTACATATAGATGTATGAATGCATGTATAGAATAGTTAATGATACATGCTTTAATTAGATTAATAATGCATGAATGTATGTATTAGATACGTCACCCATGTCATGCCTGCTAAACAAGATAAAATCAGTAACGACTCAAGATTTTAAAATTTACAAATGATTATAAGATTCTCGTATTTATGAAACAGGGAAAGAAATACGAATCTTCTTTATTTCTGACAGGAGGTGATTTTGTCAACAACGGGCTCATTGAACTTGTAAGGCTGTGGGTTTTAAGCGAGACCGGTGTGACTCCTCCACTACTTGGAAATTAATCCATTGACGAGTATTAATTTGAAGTATTTTATTCAAGAAAAAATTGGGAATCTCTTTATAATGGGATCATGATCGTTATAATATTAATAAAACCCTAATGTTTATATTAAGTTGTTTAGATGCCTTCCAATATGTCCAACGCGTTAACCCCTAGATCAATAAGGAGTGGGTTCGCCAGAGCGAAATACTCCCATCTATCGTGGGACGGTGTATTGAAGTATATAATACTTTTTAGACCTTTTGGTTTGACTTAACTAAGTTACCACAATAGGATTGTGAACTTAGAGGCATATAGTTTGGTGAGATTTATTGGATAAATTTGAATAAATGTTATTCTACTAAACTATCCAATAGTTATATAGTTGATATAATTGACAAATGTTGTCTATCTTATTGAATCATGTTTTTAGAAGTAAAGCCAAAACTGAACAAAAACGTTGTGAAATTTGGATCTTGGCTCACTAGAAATTATATAGAAGATATTCTTTCCGAATTAATAGTTAGGGCTATTAGTTTGATAAAAATAGTGCAAGATATATATTTTTTGAATAAATATGAATAATCACTTGAACATAAATTAATAATCATCTGTAGACTAATTCATCTTATGCACTTAAACATTGTAGATAACAAATGGCAAATAATTCAAACAACTTCTATGTGTGATCAGTCCTTGAGAAGGACAAGCTGACAGGAACAAACTTCCTTGACTGGCAGAGGAACTTGAGGATTGCCCTCAAATAAGAGTGCAAGCTCTCTGTAATTGATATCCCTCGCCCCGCACTTCTCCCTGAAGGAGCATCCCGTGTTCAACATAATGTTTATCATAAATATATCGATGATGACACGGATGTTCAATGTCTCATGTTAGCGACCAGGAGTGCTGAACTTCAGAAACAATATGAGAATATGGATTCTTATGATATGATTGAGCGCCTTAAACATATGTTTGAAGGACAGGCTCGTCAGGAGAGGTTTGATACTTTCAAATCATTGCATGCATGTAAGCAGGGAGAACGTGATCCGGTTGGACCGCATGTTCTAAGAATGATAGGGTATATGGAGTACCTTGCCAAGTTGGGTGCCCCAATTGCTATGGAGCACCAGATTGATCTTATTTTTTAATCTTTAAACAACAGCTATTCTTAATTTGTGATGAATTACAATATGAATGAGATAGATAAGAACCCCACCGAATTGTTGGCTATGTTGAAAAGTGCTTGAGACCAACGTTCAGATTGCGTCCCCTTCTCCCATGATGACGGTGAATAAAGGGAAGGCCAAAGGAAATGTTAAATGGAAAGGCAAAAGGAAGATGGGATCTAGATCTAATGCCAATCTAAAACATGTTCCAACCAAGGCTTTGATGCCTAAAAGTAGTGTTCTAAAGATTGGTGATTGTCACTATTGCAAGAAACCAGGTCATTGGAAGAGGAACTGTCATGCTTATTTGGAGGATCTGAAGAAGAAGAAGGTTGTTATTGCTGCTTCTGATTCAGGTATTTATGTTATAGAAGTCAACTTGTCTACTTCTACATCTTGGGTATTAGATACTGGATGTGGTTCTCATATTTATATAAATGTGCAGGAACTGCAGGGAAGTAGGACATTGACGAAGGGAGAAGTTGACCTACGAGTTGGCAATGGAGCAAAGGTTGCTGCTTTAGCTGTAGGGACTTATCGTTTATCGTTGCCCACTGGGCTTGTTTTAGAACTAGATAACTGTTTTTACGTGCCTGCGATTTGCTGAAACATTATTTCGGTTTCTTGTTTGGACAAGAAAGGTTTTTCATTTTTGATTCAGAACAATAGTTGTTCATTTTCATTTAATAATGTTACATATGGGGTTGCACGTTTGTTTAATGGTTTGTATGTACTTGATTTAGATATTCTCGTCTATAACCTAAATATTAATAATAAACGTATTAAGATGAAAGACTCAAATCAAACATACCTTTGGCATTGTCGTTTAAGTCACATAAATGAGAAACGCATTTCCAAATTACATAAAGATGGTTACTTGGATAAGTTTGATTTTGAATCATACGAAGAATGCAAATCTTGTCTCATTGGAAAAATGGCTAAAACTTCTTTTACCGGACAAGGTGAAAGGGCTACCGAACTGATTAGGACTTATACATAGTGATGTATGTGGTCCGATGCATATAATGGCAAGAGGTGGCTTTTACTACTTCATTACATTTACTGACGATTTCAGTAGATATGGATATGTGTATCTTTTGAAGAACAAATCCAATTCTTTTGAAAAGTTCAAATAATACAAGGCTGAAGTGGAAAAGCAAACGGGGGAAAGTATAAAAGTTCTACGATCAGATCGTGGAGGAGAATACTTAAGCCTCAAATTTAAAGGTTTCTTGAAGGAGTGTGGTATCGTATCACAACTTACTCCTCTTGGAACGCCTCAATGGAATGGAGTTTCTGAGAGGAGAAATCGTACCTTGTTGGACATGGTACGATCGATGATGAGTCTAGCAGATCTTCCAATAAGTTTCTGGGGTTATGCTCTAGAACGGATGTATATACACTAAACCGAGTTCCAACTAAATTCGGTTCAAAAGACTCCATATAAGATATGGACAGAGAAACGTCACAACATGTCTTTTATAAAAGTATGGGGATGTGAAGCGTTTATGAAATGCTTGGTGTCTGACAAGCTGGGACCAAAATCGGATAAATGTTATTTTGTGGGATATCTTGAAGAAACTGAAGGGTATAGTTTCTATAATTCTATTAAGAACAAAGTGTTTGTTGCTCGAACCGCTGTATTTCTTGAAAGATAGTTACTTTCCAAGAAAATTTAGTGGGAGGACTATAGATCTCGATGAAGATCGAGTTGTACAAAATAACATTGAACTAGAGTTGGAAAATGGGCAGGAAGAACATCAAGATAATCCTGCTCCTGAAAACACATGTTGTTCGTAGATCTAGTAGGACTCGTCATGAGTCAGAGATATATTATGGATTTCTCTTGACTCAAGATGATAATGTAATGCTCATAGACAATGATGGGCCTCTTACCTACCAAGAAGCTATGAACAGTCCAGACTCCGAGAGATGGCTAGAGGCCATGAAATCCAAAATGAAATCCATGTATCAAAATAAAGTATGGACTTTAGTTGATCCACATGAAGGGGTAAAACCTATAGGGTGCAAGTGGGTTTTCAAGAAGAAGACTGACATGGATGGTAAAGTACAGACCTATAAAGCGCAACTAATGGCAAAAGGTTTCAAATAAATCCATGGTATAGACTATGATGAGACTTTTCACCAGTTATTATGGTCAAGTCCATCAGGATTTTGCTAGCAATAGCTACTTACTACGACTATGAGATTTGGCAAATGGATGTCAAAATCGCTTTCTTAAATGGAAGCCTTGAAGAGGATATATACATGATACAACCTGAGAGTTTTGTCGATCCCAAGTTTGCTAAGATGGTATGCAAGTTGCTTTGATCTATTTATGTATTGAAGCAAGCCTGAAGGAGATGGAATCATCATTTTGATGAAACAGTCAAAAAAATTGGCATTATTCAAAACGAAGATGAACCATGTGTTTACAAGAAGGTTAGTGGGAGCCATGTAGCATTCCTAGTACTATATATAGATGACATATTACTAATAGTGAATGACATACCTTCTCTATAAACTGTTAAGACTTGGTTGGGAAATAGTTTCTCCATAAAGGACTTAGGCGATGCTACCTATATATTAGGGATCACGATTTATAGAGATAGATCAAGGAAATTAATCGGCCTAAGTCAGAGTACATACATTGATAAAGTGTTGCATCATTTTGGGAGGCAAGAGGCAAAAAGAGGACATGTCCCAATGTCTCATGGGATATTGATCTCAAAAGACAACTGCCCTAAATCATTAGATGATAAGGACCGTATGAGCAAAGTTCCATATGCTTCGACAATTGGATCTATAATGTATGTGATGATATGTACTCGTCCTGATGTTTCGTATGCCTTGAGCATGACGAGCAAATACCAGTCTAATCCTGGTGAGGGTCACTGGACAGCTGTCAAGAATATTCTTAAGTACTTAAAGATGACTAAAGATTCATTCTTGGTGTATGGAGGAGATGAGAAGCTAGCTGTAAAGGGTTACCCTGACTCCAACTTCCAGACAAACAAAGACGATTCAGTGTCTCAGTCAGGTTTTGTGTTTGCCTTAATGGAGGTGCTGTAAGCTGGAAGAGTTCAAAGCAAGAGACAGTAGCTGATTCTATAATGGAAGCTGAGTATATTGCTGCCAGTGAAGCAGCCAAGGAGGCTATTTGGATACGGAAATTTATAACGGGATTTGGTGTGGTTCCATCGATCACAGATCCAGTTGATCTTTACTGTGATAATAATGGAGCCATTGCGCAGGCTAAAGAACCAAGGTCCTATTCCCGGGAAAAGCATATACTTAAGAGATATCACCTTCTTCGAGAGATTAATGAAAGGGGAGATATACATATATGTAAAGTGCATACTGATGATAATGTTGCAGACCCACTGACTAAGGCTTTGTCGCAACAAAAGCACCAAGGTCATACTAGTTCCATGGGTATTAGATACATAGGTGATTGGACTCTAGTGCAAGTGCGAGATTGTTAGTGTTTGTGATCTAAAGACAACACTATTATGTTTATATTATGAAACATTTGGATTATTAATTATGATTCTATGGATTATTCTTTAGAAATTTATTATATCTTTATTTTATACGATAAAATGTTAGATTAATAAATATCCTTGGAATATGATATGTAAATCTATATCTCTAAGTATGTGACTTAGAAATGAGATTATGAGAATAGTATTATTATTCCTAAAGGTCCCTAGTCAGGTATTATTATTAAGGGATGATAAAAAATTCAGTTGAGACTAGTGTGTTTGTTGACTGATGATCACATCTCATTGATCATGGGTATGGTGATACTTAAGTCAAAAACACATGCACATATATTAAATACATGGTGCTGGATTGACCCATTGTGAGATACTACATGTTTAAGGTTTCATAAGTTAATCTCACAATGATAATGATGTATTGGTCCTTATACCTAAAATCATTATAATTTTATACGAGAATTAATATACTTTGATACTATTGAAACTTATCCTTGACCGAGTAATCATAAAAGTAGACATTGGGTATATTATGAATCGTATGAGAAATATGAATGATCTAGATGGGATTTAAGCCTCCTATATTAAAGGAGTGATATTATTGGCCTCTTGATTGAGTAAGACTATAAAATGCATGGTCGTTCTCAAATAGTGATTTGTTTAATAGTTTACTCATTGATCAAGGAAAGAAGGATTAAACGCTTGCAGAGGATGACACAATGCACGCCTCGAGTTTGATCTATAATATAAGGCTAAAGAGATTATATTACATTATACATTATTCATGAAAGGTATAATTGAATCACCAATTATTATTATTACTTGGGAGCAATGATGTATTACTAGATGCCACTCATTGTTTAGAATTTTATTATTGGAAAATAAAATTATTGCCAACGTAATAATAACCTAAAAGGTCACACACAAAGAATATTTGAACGAAGTGTTATTTAAATTATGAATTTAAATATTTTATTATTTATTCAAATTTAATTAATTAAGTGAGACTTGATTAATTGTATATATATTAGAATTCAAATTTAATAATAATACAAACCCAAAACAAAATGGGTCTGTTTAGAAGTCCATTAGGTTTAGGGTTAGGCCCTAATTCTCTCTCCCCTTTATATGCTGTAACGTCTGGGAAATATTATTTAATTATTTTTATCAATAAATTATTATTATGTGATATTTATGTGAATTTTGGTGAATTATTTGATGATGGATAATAATATTTAGGATGTTTATTTCTGATAAAATTAAGATATTTTAATTTCCAATTATCCAGAATTAAATCTAGATAATTTTGGTATTTTCTGGTAATTTTTGGATTATTATATGATTTTATAAGGATTTATAGAATTAATAATGATTATTTCACGTAATTATAAAAATTACTTTTTAGAACCATAAATCGTCCCACTTCAATCATTTTTGCGTTTTTACAACCCGAAACTCTTCCGAAAACCCCTTCCTACCCTAATTTGATAATTCTTAACACTTCCTACCCTAATTTGATAATTCTGAACACTTTTCATGTTTTGACTTTTTCGATCCGGGGTACGGTTTGACCTGTATGAATCCCGATGTGAAATTTTCGATACGCAAATCATTTTATATATCGATAAAAATCCAATTTTGATATGTTATTGGTTAAATTTCATCAAGAAATGACTAAAATAGCGAGTTCACCGGCGTTGGTTCGAGCTCGCCGGAAATTATGGTCGTTTTGACCGGATTTTTGGTTCTGATGGGTTGTTGTTGATGTTAAGTGTGTAATCAGAGTTGTGGGTTGATTTGTATTGAATCGTGAGCGAAACCTGAACCAAACCGAGTTGTTTTGGACAGGGAATTAATTCGCTGGAGTCCGGCCAAACGCCGCCGGAAACTGGACGAATTCCAGAAACCAGCCGGTGTTCAACCCGGACCTGGTTGTGTTCTTCGCAACCCGGTTGAAAAACCTTGGTTTGATCCTCTAAATTCCAGATACCTGTTCTAAAGCCTGTTTCTGGAAATTCTTTTATTTTATTAATTCAAAAATTCTGTTTTAATTTCTGAAAATTCATTTTAATTCTAAAAATCATTATTTTTAGTCTGAAAATTATTTTTATATAAAAAAATAAATCCAAATTATTTAGTTAATTAATTTTAGTTGATAATTAATTATTTAATTAGTCAATTAATTTAAATATTAATTGATTAATTAATTTAATTAGTTATTAATTAATTTTAATTGATTATTTAATTTTGATTTAAAAAATCCGAAAAATAGTTTCGAGCTTTAAAATATTATTTTAAATTATTTTCCAGGCTCGATAATTCTTATAAAATTATTTTCGGGTTTTTGAGCCCTATTATTTAATTATTAAATAATTGGGAGACCCGTTTTAATTCTGAAAAATGTTCAAAAATTCATAATAAATAAACCGTTCGTCCGTTTAATACGAAACAAACGCCTCCCAGACTCAGAAAAATATTCCTGTCACACCCCCAACTTAAATAGCAAAATAATTATAGCTATTACATCATTTTAATGAGTACTACACAACCAAAATCCAAGATCTTACAGTTTAGGGTTTGGAACAGCCCAACACTACCAACTATTACATCTGATTACAAATACCGAGTCCTCACACAACTATTATTACTTATTCTACCTGAGCTCGAACATAAGCATCAGCATCACAGGTCTTACGGGCAGTCTGCTTGAATCTAACCATGGCTGCTAGCTGTAATATCAGGGTAAAGCAAGAAGTGAGCCAAAAGCTCAACAAGTGCTAACAATACAACGCAAAGCATAAATCGAGATATACCTTTAGGAATGACAATGGAATGACATAATCAATGATAATCGAGAGATAAAACTTATGTGAGTTGGCATCACTATGCTTGCATCAAAACAATTTTAAAATCATTCTTAATAAAAAATCATTTTATGACGCTACGGATTACAGCCGGTGATCAGCCGCGAAGTAACCCCGAACCTCGCTGGGTTCTAAAACATTATTGGGAATCCCTAGGCAACTTTTAAGCCTAATATAAGTGTGGAAAGGACTCGCGTCTCAGTCCAGATCCACCATTCAAGAAAACATTTGTCCCCCTTTGGGACTGAAAAATCCACGTTTTAATCATTTTAAAAACTGATGCCGATTTATGACAAAATCTCTTTCGACTGTAATTATTTTTATCAAGGGATTATAGATCAACTTGAAACACTGGAAATATGACACTAAATCTCAGGGCCATGATCTACTAGACTTTACTATATTAGGGTGATTGAGAGGTTTCCATAAACAAGAACTTAGACAAGGAAATTAAGCCAGGCTATTGGATAAGATGAAAGAGTAATGCCAAACTAGGCTTAAAGCAACGGTTGTAGACAAGATATAGGTATTAGAACATCAAAAGATAGGCATCACTGGTTCCAATAGGATAAAGGTGTTAAAATATAAAGAAAGCGATCATCAGCTCAATATATAACAGGGTATCAAGCTTTAGGGTAAGGATAGGGTTATCAAACAATCATGAATGTATTTAAGAAATGATTGGCTTTTAGGTATCAAGATAAAGTTTCTATCGAGGTTATTTCAAGAGTTGAATCAAAGCATCAGGGTGCAATATCAAGATTTCTCAGGGATCAATAGCATGATAATCAAAAGGATCAATAAGGTATTATAACAAATCTCTATTTTATCATGGCATTAAACTATCATGAAAGACTTTTGAACTACTTGCAATATGTACTCGAGGGTTCATGGCATCTCTATGTAACTCAAAGATAAACAAAAGATACGCTTGATTTAAATACATCAAAATGACTCAGGATAATTGCATCGATATATATATATGAACTGTTTACAGCAAATACGAAGGTCAAGTTGAATCACTTGCCTTGAGATAGACTGGTCTGGTCTGACTGGTAGGAGCAACAACTGGAGCTTCACTCGACTTTTAAGGCAAGTTTTCCCTCGTCTCGAGATCCTACATAAATAATAATAATCCTCATTATAATATATTCTTTCCATCTTAACCTATTTACAACCCGAAATTAAACATGGATGGCACTTAGGCCTATACACACTTAATTCATATCCAACATTTATATTTTTAAATGTACACACGTAGCCACATAATCACATATCGTATATTAATACCAAATAACATCACATACACCATAACGCCACACTAGGCTTGGATGATCTCGACTCACCACTTAAATTACTTGGTCGCTAACTAAACGAAGTCTTCGAATTTGGGCTTCCTAACTCAATGTGCCTTTCCTAAATTATCCAAAACCTATTGACCCTCACTTGTGCCTTTTGCTCTACTGACCTTATACTATCTTACAACTATGGTGGTCGACCTAATACTCACTTCTAAGTGTCCTAAAACTATGTGATAAGTGAAAGTGCTTACTGGTGCAAATTTCAGAATGGTAACTAAGGTTTCTTGAGTGCATTAGACACTCTTAAACTACAAGTTTTTCTTCAAAATTTTTACACAAGACTCTCCTGACCTAAGGGCATCTCATAAGCTTGATGTGGCTCAAAGGCCTGGCTTGGGCCTTCTTGGGCCTAAGCTAAAAGTCCAAGGTTCCCCTGTTTTTCTGGGCAGAAAATGCCCTGACTTGAATTAACTTGTGGCACATGGTTCTAGCTCATATCCTATGAACTATGGTTGGAAAAACTTCTCTGACATACCCTCTAACTAAGGCCCAATTGGACCTAATGAGGGCCTACCCATGACATGGCCAAATCTCCCTATTTCTAAGTTGCAACAAAACTGTCCCCTGCTGGACAGATTTTGTTATTCTACTTGTGCACCTAACCAAATGACATGAAAACCTCCAACCAACTCCTAAAACCTATTATATACTCCCCATACTAACTTCTGGTGGCTTGGGCCTCAAAGTGCACATCAATGACATGGTCAAAACTCACTCTAAACCTCAGGGTACTAAACTGATTTTTCTGCAGAAACTATAACTTCTCATTTTCCAAGATTTTGACTTGACAAACCCAACTAACAACAACTAAATACTTAAACCAAGACCTATACTTGGTATTCTACTGAACTAACTCCCTTTTTCTTAAAATACCCTTGGTGAGATCATCCTTACCTAAGGTGCAACTATGGCAAAACAAAAGAGACTACTCTTAACAAATCGCAAATCTTCATGCCTTTGAAACAACAAGATATATATTTTTATAAAAGATAACCACAAATTATTACCATGCAACAAGAAGCATAAATCAATATTATCACATTATTCCTACTGAAATTAAGGCTCACTAACAAAATCTTTCCAAATAATCAAAATTTCACAACAAACTAAGAGAATTCCACATGCATGCATGCCTTCGGGTTTTTCAAACCAAAACAACATGATTTCCAAATAAATTTTTATCATAATTCAACATGCAAGCCTAACATGGATTACAACTAAATGATCAACTAGCATGCAAAAGGATTTTATCAAGACTTTACTACAAAATTCATGTTATCATCACAAAATACACAAAAATGTTAACAAGGCAACAAAACACCATCCATTCGGCTCCTATCAAGTCATGGCCGAATGGATTAGGGTAAAAACAGCATTCGCATAGGTGTAACACTCTTATGTCTAGCCATTCTTGACCCTATGATACTATAACTCATGGTGAAAGCCTTAGATTCACAAGAATCAAGGAGGTTCACTTTGAGTTTAACAAAAACATCACCATGCAAGGTCAAAACATAGGTTTTTCACTCTATACTTTTGAAATATATAAGAATAACATATAGGGAGTAAAATTACTTGAATATAAGATGATTGTTTGGGTGAAAGAATGAAGAAATGAAGGGGATGGAGGGCCTCGGCTATGGGATGGCCGAGAGTGAGGGTTGAGCCGAGAGGGAGGGAGGAGAAAAGGGGAGGGTGGAGTGAAAATGGAGTGATCATCACTTAGTTTTGTTTTTATGTCTTTGACTAGACTATATGTGAGTGGATTTAGGAAATGACAAGAGTAACCCTCTAGCTAAAGTTAGGCAAGTTTGCATGCAAGGTCAAGGAGGTAATTTGGCTAGCAAAATGTGAGTTAGTGGGGTGGAGAATGTCTTCTTTGCCCTTTGGTTAAATAGAAGAGAGTTTGCATGCAAGGTTATTCATGTAATTTGATAATTATTAAGCAACTAATTTCCAAAGATTTATTTTTATATAATAAAGTACAAGTTCAAAAATTATAAAATTTATACCATAAAATAACTTGGATTTTTAGAGACTTTATAAAATCATTTTCAAAATTTGTGTACAAAATGTCTTTTAAAAGAAATTTTTTCCAAAGCTTAGAATATTCCTTATAAATCAAAAATAAAGAAATTAAATAAATTCTTGCTTTGAAAAAAATCATATACTACCCAAAGCAAATTTAAAATGCAGAAATTTTCACTCACACAAACGTACAAGCATTGAATATATTTTTATTTAACTTAATATTATTCACAAATAATATTACATAAAATGCCGGTCGTAACATCCTCTCCCCCTTAAGGGATTCTGTCCCCAGAATCTAAGAGAACAGATGAGGATACCGGGAACGCATATCAGACTCTAACTCCCAAGTCGACTCTTCGACCTTAGGGTTCCTCCAAAGTACTTTCACTAACTTTACTGATTTATTTCTAAGACTCTTTACTTGCCAGTCGAGTACTTTAACCGGTTGCTCCACAAATGACAGGTCTGCCTGAATTTCTACAGGTTCATATTCTATCACATGGCTAGCGTCAGGATTGTACTTCCTAAGCAACGACACATGGAACACATTATGCACATGCTGATACTGAGGTGGTAAGGCCAACTCGTAGGCCACCTTTCCTACTTGGCTCAAAATCTCAAAAGGACCTACGTATCTAGGTGCTAACTTTCCTTTCTTGCCAAATCTTATCAACCCTTTCCTAGGTGACACTTTTAGCAACACAGCTTCGCCAATTTGGAATTGAACATCCTTACGCGCGGGATCCGCATACTTCCTCTGTCTATCTTGAGCAGCAAGCAACCTTTTCTGAATTAACTTGACTGAGTCATGCAACTGTTGTACCAATTCTGAGCCGAGAATTCTTCCTTCTCCTACTTCATCCCAACTTGTTGGTGATCTACATTTTCGCCCGTACAAAGCTTCATATGGTGGCATGCCGATACTGGAATGATAGCTGTTGTTATATGAAAATTCAATTAATGGCAGGTGGTCGTCCCAACTTCCAGCAAAATCGATTGCACAACTGCGCAACATGTCTTCAATTGTTTGGATTGTTCTTTCACTCTGGCCATCAGTCTGCGGGTGATACGCCGTGCTCATATTCAACTTCGTGCCAAGACATTCCTGGAATTGCTTCCAGAATCTTGAGTTAAATCGGGGATCTCTGTCTGAAACTATTGATACAGGTACTCCATGCCTTAATACGATTTTGTGCACATACAGATGAACCAACTTGTCCAGTGACGACTTCTCATTTATTGGAAGGAAATGCGCCGACTTCGTAAGATGATCAATTATAACCCATATTGCGTCATGTCCGGACTTTGTTCGTGGTAGTCCTACTATAAAGTCCATAGCGATGTTTTCCCATTTCCATTCTGGAATCTTCAGGGGCTGAATTAATCCGCTTGGTCGTTGATGTTCTGCCTTTACTTTCTGACAGGTATAGCACTTCGCAACCCATTCTGCCACGTCTCTTTTCATATTTGGCCACCAAAAGTTTTTCTTTAAGTCTTGATACATCTTGGTGCTTCCCGGGTGGATTGAAAATTTCGAATGGTGGGCTTCATGGAGGATCTCATTCTTTAATTCAGATACATGGGGAATCCATATTCTGGATGAAAACCTTAGTATTCCTTGCTCATCCTTTTTAGTATTAATCTCTTCTCCAGATAACTGATTTTTCTCTTTTTCCATTACTTCCTCTTGACACTTCTTTATCTTTTCCATTAGTGTTGGCTGAAAGGCCATTGCATGACAAACTTCTTTGACTTTCCCATAAGCACAAAGTTCCAATTCAAATTTTCCGATTTCTTCAGATAACTCTTTTGATGTTATCATTGCATTCAATCTTTCCTTCCGACTCAGCGCATCGGCCACTACGTTCGCCTTTCCAGGATGGTAATTTATCGAACAGTCATAGTCCTTAATCAATTCCAGCCATCTCCTCTGCCTCATATTGAGCTCTTTCTGAGTAAAAATGTACTTTAAGCTCTTGTGATCCGTGTAGATTTCACACTTTTCTCCATAGAGATAGTGTCTCCAAATCTTGAGTGCGAACACTATGGCGGCTAGTTCCAAGTCATGCGTCGGATACTTTAACTCGTGCGGCTTCAACTGTCTTGACGCATATGCTATTACCTTACTGTGTTGCATCAACACACAACCCAAACCCTTATGTGAAGCGTCGCTGAATATTACAAAATTCCCTTGATCATCTGGAAGTACTAACACCGGAGCTGTTACCAACTTCTGTTTTAACTCTTGAAAGCTATTTTCACATTCTGCACTCCATTCAAACTTTTGATTCTTTCTGGTTAACTTGGTCAATGGTGTGGCGATCTTCGAGAAATCCTTGACGAATCTTCTATAGTATCCGGCCAATCCTAGAAAACTTCGCACTTCCGTAGGAGTCCTTGGCCTCTCCCAACTCATAACTGCATCAATCTTCGCCGGATCCACTTTAATTCCATCATTTCCAATAACATGCCCCAAAAATTGAACTTCCTTTAACCAAAACTCACATTTGGTAAACTTGGCATACAACTTCTCTTGTCGGAGTATCTCCAATGCTATCCAGAGATACTGCATATGTTCTTCTTCCGATTTAGAATAAATAAGGATGTCATCAATAAATACCACGACAAATTTATCCAAATACTTCTTAAATACTCGATTCATCAGATCCATGAATGCGGCCGGGGCGTTGGTCAATCCAAACGGCATTACTAGGAATTCATAATGCCCATATCTGGTCCTAAATGCGGTCTTGGGAATATCTTCTTCCTTGATCTTTAATTGGTGGTATCCCGATCTCAAGTCAATCTTCGAAAAACATTTTGCTCCCTTTAACTGATCAAAAAGGTCATCTATCCTTGGTAGCGGGTAGCGGTTCTTGATCGTTACTTTATTCAACTCCCGGTAATCTATGCATAGACGCATACTCCCATCTTTCTTCTTCACAAAGAGAACAGGTGCTCCCCATGGCGACGTACTTGGTCGTATCACTCCCTTATCCAATAATTCTTGTAGCTGGCTCGCCAACTCTTTCATTTCTGCTGGTGCCATCCTATACGGAGCCTTTGAAACTGGTTCCGTGCCTGGAGCAAGGTTGATCTCGAACTCAATTTGTCGATCTGGTGGTAAGCCTGGTAGTTCGTCGGGAAACACATCGGGGAACTCATTAACTACAGGAATATCTTCCATGCTGGGGCTGCCTCTCTCTGAATCCACTACATATGCTAGGAATGACTCACAACCTTTTCTAAGTAACTTTTTAGCCTGAATAATTGTAAGAAATAGTCGCTCTTGCCTCTGTCCCTTAAATACTACCTTCTCTCCACTCTTCGTCTTTAAATTCACTCTCTTGGTCTTACAATTTATCTGCGCGCTATTCTCTCCTAACCAATCCATTCCTAAGATTATATCAAACTCTCCCAGCTTGAAGAGTATCAAGTCGGCCGAGAACTTATATCCCGAAATATCAATCTCACATTTTGGACAAAATTGATTCACAGGAATCTTCTCTTGGTTCGCAATTACCACATTTACTACCTCACTCATAACCGTTTTATCACATTGGATCTTATCAACAAAAGATTCTGATATGAAAGATCTTGTGGCTCCCGAATCAATCAATACTTTGGCTTTGACATTATTGAGTAAAAGTGTACCTGCTATCACCTCAGAATTCTGAACAGCATCTTTCATCTTTAGGTCAAATGTCCTTGCTGTTGCTTGCGGGGTTGGTGCGGGTGGTGGAGGTAATGCCAATACCTCAGCTGGCACGCTTGCACTGGTACTTGCCACGTTCATCAGAGCTCTGACTGGTCCTGTTGCCTTACACTCCCTAGCCATGTGTCCAGTCTTCCCACATTTGTAGCACGTAACTCCTGGCCTCGGCATCTTGCACTCATTTGCCAAATGTCCCTTCTGATTGCACCTATAACAGGTCATACTCAGCTTATTGCATACTCCGGGGTGCCTTCTTCCACAGTGCTTGCATTCTGGCCTCTGGAACCTGTTTTCTCCAACTTGCCCTTGGCTTGTCTGATTGTTCCCTTTTGATTCTTGCCTTTTGCCCAAATTTCCTTTCCTTTGAAAATTTCCGCCCTTCTGGAAACCAATCCTCTTTACATTCCGATCTTGCGAATTTCCAGCTTCAGACTTTTCTCCATAAAATGGAACCTTCCTCTTCTTGTTATCCCTCTCTTTCCTTGACTGCATCCCATTATTCTCAATCAGAGCAGCTTTCTGTACTACTCCCGCATAAGTCTCAAGTTCAAACATAGCCACCCTATCTCTGATCCAAGGCTCCAATCCTTGCTGAAATTTCTTTGCTTTTTCTTCCTCAGTGCTAGTATACTTTGTCACAAACCTTGACAACTCAGTGAACTTCTTCTCATATTCCAGTACAGTCATGTTCCCTTGCTTTAACTCAAGAAATTTTAGCTCCATCTGATTCTGCATGTACTTAGGGTAATACTTGTCCAGAAATAACTTCTTAAATCTCTCCCAAGAAATCTGTTGAGTGACTTCCATAGCTTTTACTGATTCCCACCAATAAATGACTTCTCCCTTCAAGAAGTAAGTGGCATACAGCGTCTTCTGATCGTCCCCTAACTGTACCAACTCAAAAGCCCTTTCTATCTCCTTGATCCATGTGTTTGCTATCACTGGATCAGTGGTATCATGAAATACAGGTGGATTCACACTCTGAAAAACCTTGAAAGTGACAATTTGTCTTGGTGGTACTGGTGGTTCAGGTGGTTGATATGGCTCACGGTTATCTTGGTTTTCAATTCGTTGTTGAAGAGTTAGTTGTTGTTGAGCTATAGCATTGGTTTGCTGTTGCAAGGTTTCCAGTAGTTGAAGAATGTTTGGGTCTGTGGTGAAGGTGGTTGTTGGGTTCTTCTTTTTGGGAGGCATGATCCTGAAATAAGAGTTGTGTTATAACAAATATAATTGATAAAATGATTCGAGGGTATCGCATGGCATTCTTGTTTACACATGGGGTCAAGTTTCCAGATATGATGACAAAACATAAAATAACAGTTGAGAGCAAATGGAACAATAGCACATAATTATTGAAATTTTAAAGGTCACAGTACATAGGATTGGGACATAGTCTGATTCTAGAAATAACAGGCTTATTTAAAGGAAAGACGGAAACAACCGGGGGATTCCATAGAGTCTGATAGTACAACAACATGAAAGGTAAATGGAAAGAACTAAGGCTCCACTCCATCTGAACGGGGCTTGGTAGACTTTTCCTCTCGAAGTGTCTTCACAATGCTCTGGAGCTCATCCGCCACCATCTGAATGACATACTGGCTGGTACGGTCCCGGTGTGCTGGCATCTCCTCAAGCTTAGTGCTAACGTACCGAACCAAGGTCTCAAGTCTCGCAATCATCTGCTCCTTGGGCTTCCCTTCGTAGTTTCGGCTGTCCGGATACACGTTCTTCAGTCGGTCTATCAGTCGGTCGTACTTGCCCTGAAGCATGTCGAACTCGCGCCTCAACTCAGCATACACGGAGAAAGCAATAGTGTCGTCCGACCCAGAGGATGACGAGGAATGCGCCCTTTGCTGACAACCAATAAGAGGAGTATTAATAATAATTTACTTTACCTACTCTCTCGCATAATATCTATAACCTACTCACAAGTCCTATAACCTATTTGGGCTGTTCAGGGACTCTAAACCGTAGCTCTGATACCAAAACCTGTCACACCCCCAACTTAAATAGCAAAATAATTATAGCTATTACATCATTTTAATGAGTACTACACAACCAAAATCCAAGATCTTACAGTTTAGGGTTTGGAACAGCCCAACACTACCAACTATTACATCTGATTACAAATACCGAGTCCTCACACAACTATTATTACTTATTCTACCTGAGCTCGAACATAAGCATCAGCATCACAGGTCTTACGGGCAGTCTGCTTGAATCTAACCATGGCTGCTAGCTGTAATATCAGGGTAAAGCAAGAAGTGAGCCAAAAGCTCAACAAGTGCTAACAATACAACGCAAAGCATAAATCGAGATATACCTTTAGGAATGACAATGGAATGACATAATCAATGATAATCGAGAGATAAAACTTATGTGAGTTGGCATCACTATGCTTGCATCAAAACAATTTTAAAATCATTCTTAATAAAAAATCATTTTATGACGCTACGGATTACAGCCGGTGATCAGCCGCGAAGTAACCCCGAACCTCGCTGGGTTCTAAAACATTATTGGGAATCCCTAGGCAACTTTTAAGCCTAATATAAGTGTGGAAAGGACTCGCGTCTCAGTCCAGATCCACCATTCAAGAAAACATTTGTCCCCCTTTAGGACTGAAAAATCCACGTTTTAATCATTTTAAAAACTGATGCCGATTTATGACAAAATCTCTTTCGACTGTAATTATTTTTATCAAGGGATTATAGATCAACTTGAAACACTGGAAATATGACACTAAATCTCAGGGCCATGATCTACTAGACTTTACTATATTAGGGTGATTGAGAGGTTTCCATAAACAAGAACTTAGACAAGGAAATTAAGCCAGGCTATTGGATAAGATGAAAGAGTAATGCCAAACTAGGCTTAAAGCAACGGTTGTAGACAAGATATAGGTATTAGAACATCAAAAGATAGGCATCACTGGTTCCAATAGGATAAAGGTGTTAAAATATAAAGAAAGCGATCATCAGCTCAATATATAACAGGGTATCAAGCTTTAGGGTAAGGATAGGGTTATCAAACAATCATGAATGTATTTAAGAAATGATTGGCTTTTAGGTATCAAGATAAAGTTTCTATCGAGGTTATTTCAAGAGTTGAATCAAAGCATCAGGGTGCAATATCAAGATTTCTCAGGGATCAATAGCATGATAATCAAAAGGATCAATAAGGTATTATAACAAATCTCTATTTTATCATGGCATTAAACTATCATGAAAGACTTTTGAACTACTTGCAATATGTACTCGAGGGTTCATGGCATCTCTATGTAACTCAAAGATAAACAAAGATACGCTTGATTTAAATACATCAAAATGACTCAGGATAATTGCATCGATATATATATATGAACTGTTTACAGCAAATACGAAGGTCAAGTTGAATCACTTGCCTTGAGATAGACTGGTCTGGTCTGACTGGTAGGAGCAACAACTGGAGCTTCACTCGACTTTTAAGGCAAGTTTTCCCTCGTCTCGAGATCCTACATAAATAATAATAATCCTCATTATAATATATTCTTTCCATCTTAACCTATTTACAACCCGAAATTAAACATGGATGGCACTTAGGCCTATACACACTTAATTCATATCCAACATTTATATTTTTAAATGTACACACGTAGCCACATAATCACATATCGTATATTAATACCAAATAACATCACATACACCATAACGCCACACTAGGCTTGGATGATCTCGACTCACCACTTAAATTACTTGGTCGCTAACTAAACGAAGTCTTCGAATTTGGGCTTCCTAACTCAATGTGCCTTTCCTAAATTATCCAAAACCTATTGACCCTCACTTGTGCCTTTTGCTCTACTGACCTTATACTATCTTAAAACTATGGTGGTCGACCTAATACTCACTTCTAAGTGTCCTAAAACTATGTGATAAGTGAAAGTGCTTACTGGTGCAAATTTCAGAATGGTAACTAAGGTTTCTTGAGTGCATTAGACACTCTTAAACTACAAGTTTTTCTTCAAAATTTTTACACAAGACTCTCCTGACCTAAGGGCATCTCATAAGCTTGATGTGGCTCAAAGGCCTGGCTTGGGCCTTCTTGGGCCTAAGCTAAAAGTCCAAGGTTCCCCTGTTTTTCTGGGCAGAAAATGCCCTGACTTGAATTAACTTGTGGCACATGGTTCTAGCTCATATCCTATGAACTATGGTTGGAAAAACTTCTCTGACATACCCTCTAACTAAGGCCCAATTGGGCCTAATGAGGGCCTACCCATGACATGGCCAAATCTCCCTATTTCTAAGTTGCAACAAAACTGTCCCCTGCTGGACAGATTTTGTTATTCTACTTGTGCACCTAACCAAATGACATGCAAACCTCCAACCAACTCCTAAAACCTATTATATACTCCCCATACTAACTTCTGGTGGCTTGGGCCTCAAAGTGCACATCAATGACATGGTCAAAACTCACTCTAAACCTCAGGGTACTAAACTGATTTTTCTGCAGAAACTATAACTTCTCATTTTCCAAGATTTTGACTTGACAAACCCAACTAACAACAACTAAATACTTAAACCAAGACCTATACTTGGTATTCTACTGAACTAACTCCCTTTTTCTTAAAATACCCTTGGTGAGATCATCCTTACCTAAGGTGCAACTATGGCAAAACAAAAGAGACTACTCTTAACAAATCGCAAATCTTCATGCCTTTGAAACAACAAGATATATATTTTTATAAAAGATAACCACAAATTATTACCATGCAACAAGAAGCATAAATCAATATTATCACATTATTCCTACTGAAATTAAGGCTCACTAACAAAATCTTTCCAAATAATCAAAATTTCACAACAAACTAAGAGAATTCCACATGCATGCATGCCTTCGGGTTTTTCAAACCAAACAACATGATTTCCAAATAAATTTTTATCATAATTCAACATGCAAGCCTAACATGGATTACAACTAAATGATCAACTAGCATGCAAAAGGATTTTATCAAGACTTTACTACAAAATTCATGTTATCATCACAAAATACACAAAAATGTTAACAAGGCAACAAAACACCATCCATTCGGCTCCTATCAAGTCATGGCCGAATGGATTAGGGTAAAAACAGCATTCGCATAGGTGTAACACTCTTATTTCTAGCCATTCTTGACCCTATGATACTATAACTCATGGTGAAAGCCTTAGATTCACAAGAATCAAGGAGGTTCACTTTGAGTTTAACAAAAACATCACCATGCAAGGTCAAAACATAGGTTTTTCACTCTATACTTTTGAAATATATAAGAATAACATATAGGGAGTAAAATTACTTGAATATAAGATGATTGTTTGGGTGAAAGAATGAAGAAATGAAGGGGATGGAGGGCCTCGGCTATGGGATGGCCGAGAGTGAGGGTTGAGCCGAGAGGGAGGGAGGAGAAAAGGGGAGGGTGGAGTGAAAATGGAGTGATCATCACTTTAGTTTTGTTTTTATGTCTTTGACTAGACTATATGTGAGTGGATTTAGGAAATGACAAGAGTAACCCTCTAGCTAAAGTTAGGCAAGTTTGCATGCAAGGTCAAGGAGGTAATTTGGCTAGCAAAATGTGAGTTAGTGGGGTGGAGAATGTCTTCTTTGCCCTTTGGTTAAATAGAAGAGAGTTTGCATGCAAGGTTATTCATGTAATTTGATAATTATTAAGCAACTAATTTCCAAAGATTTATTTTTATATAATAAAGTACAAGTTCAAAAATTATAAAATTTATACCATAAAATAACTTGGATTTTTAGAGACTTTATAAAATCATTTTCAAAATTTGTGTACAAAATGTCTTTTAAAAGAAAATTTTTCCAAAGCTTAGAATATTCCTTATAAATCAAAAATAAAGAAATTAAATAAATTCTTGCTTTGAAAAAAAATCATATACTACCCAAAGCAAATTTAAAATGCAGAAATTTTCACTCACACAAACGTACAAGCATTGAATATATTTTTATTTAACTTAATATTATTCACAAATAATATTACATAAAATGCCGGTCGTAACAATTCCGTTTTCAATAAAAATACTTTCGAGAGCCAAATCCTATTGTTTTGAAAGGTCGCTTATTTTACAAGTCATTCTGAGTCAATTATTGATCGATAAATCATATTTTTGACCCGATTTCAGTTTTAAACATACCGAGTCGAATCTTTTAATGAACCGAGTCATATATGATATGAATTATGTGATACATGAGTTATGTGCTTATGTGCTTATGTGCTATGTGAATTATGTGTGTATATGGATCGAGAGTCATGTGTTTGTATGTTATATTTATGTGTGGGCTATCGTATGGGTAGACGATAGGCTTTTGACGCGTAGTTCGTTGAGTAATTATCGATTAGATGATTAAAGTGTGATATTTTAATTATAGATGCTAGTCTTTCAAGACGATCAGGACCAGATGGGATGGATGTAGGCTAGAGTTGAATTGTATGGAATAATGGGTTGCAACACTACATGAGCAGCATATCAGAGATTTAGCGAAGTAAAAGCAGTGATGCATTGAGTAGCCAAACTGAGATAATTGCGTTTATACGAGTATGACTAACTGCTAAAAACCCAAAGGCAAGTATTTCTATCATCACTTATTGTTCAAGTGATATTTATCTTGAATCCTATTATGCAAGTATTGATTTCCCTATTCTCAGCTCAAAATAGATAAATGTTTTACATATCGCTGAATTAAATAATTCTGTTTATGCAAATACTCATCTACTACTCTATGTTAAGAATAGTCAAGTGATTTTACTTATCCAATTATCGGATTTATAAATGTTTTGGATTTTGAGAAAAGTGATTTGGTTGCGAATATTCCTACCCAAGAATTGGGGGAATAAAATTATTTCGGGTGTCAATTATTATGACCTCATTTCAATAAAAGGTTTTAAGATTGGATCATAATTGCGTAAGTGACCGGGATGGACGGTCCAGCAGAGGGCTATTTCTAAGTGCCATATGGAATATTATGACACAATTTTTGCCACAGGCAGGTATATTGCCTTTTGTTTGAGTACTCGTGTTTTTGGGGTCACGTTTCTACGAATCATGACCTTGTGCTATCACACGAGCTGATCAGCATGTGATAGTACGTCCGTCGGAGAATGATCCTAATCTAAATTATCATAACGTTTTTGATATTCATAGAACAAATGAATTATAAACTGTTTCTGTTTTGGAATAATGGTAAAATGCAGTTTTGATTCAGATTCTGATTTATGCTGATACTTACGTTGTTGTTAAATATCAAAGGTGGTATTAGTATAGATGATTGATATTGACTTCAGTATGGGATGTTGTGAGCATCAAAGTTCGTATTGATATCTAATTTGATATGGCAACAAAATAAGTATTGATAACAAGAGTCGGTTTTGAATAAAGTTTATGATTCAATCCATAGTCATTGCTTCTTGTTATTGTTGTTTACGATATTTCCGTAAACACTATTTTACGAGTTTTATTCTTGTCAAGATTCAAATTATTGCTGAAGCATTTCGATTGAAAATATAAAAAGGGGTTTTTAATACAATTAAGGAATCAATTCTGGGATTCCTCAACTAAAATTTTATGATTCAGCAATTATAATTTTAAATGTTCTGCTATAAGGAAGATGTCGGTTTTATATCAAAACGACCCTATATTCGTTATAATGATCTTGCTGAGCATTTCTTTCGCTCATACTTGCCTGTTTTCAAATTTAACCTCCAGTGAGGATTAGCTTGCGCTGTTTAGCTGCGTAATTCGAGGAAGCAAAGAAGAAGCTTTTGAAAGGTGGTTATTCCAGGGTTTGAGAACTAGTGTAAGTTTTACTTTATAAAGTTGTTTATATTATATTATATTATAGTTGTGTATTTATTTGGGCCTAGTATACTTCATTTCGAAGTTATACTAGTGGGTTTAGTTTTGAGTTGGAATTTGTTAAAAAGTGTTAGATATTCTAATATGATTTATGTTTCGTTTTCAGATCTTACTTAAACAGAACAAATCAGTACTTAACTGAAATCGGCACTTATACTGAAGTCATAACTTAAGTGATCAGTACTTAAGGTTCAGAAGATATTTATCAGGAGATAATATCAGGACTTAAAGGAAACTTTCAGATAAGGAAGGCGGCTGATTGAAAGGAAAGAAGATCAAGAAAAATGTAAGAAGAGATATGCATGAAGAAGGAATTCTGTGAAGAATGGAATACTTGGAAGAAAAGATAACTGATTGATATATTTTAGGAAGCAGAATTATATTCCATATCAATTAGCGATTATCTTGTAACTGTGTAGTATATAAACACAGACATAGGGTTTACACTATAAGTGTTATCATTCTCGAGAATATTATTCATTGTAACCCTAGCAGCTCTCGTGATATTTGTTCATCACTGAGAGAGGACAGTTCCATATTGTAACAGAGTTTATTGCATTGAATAAAGTCTGTTTTCTGTTACTTGTGTTATTTGAATTTGATTTGATTGTGCTATACACTGTATTCAACCCCCTTCTACAGTGTGTGTGACCTAACAAGTGGTATCAGAGCCTATCTGTTAACACACAAATAGTTTAAGATCCAAAAACAATCATGTCTGAAGTAGAAACTCCAACCAAGCCCACCAAAATTGAAGAACTACCAAAGACTCAAATCCATAGTCGATATGAGGCTATTAGAGTTCCTATACTGAAGCCATCTGAATATCCCATATGGAAGGTGAGGATGACTATGTTTCTGGAAGCTACTGATCCAGAATATCTTGACAGAATCCATGAAGGACCTCACAAGCCAACAAAACTCGCTGTTGTAGTTGCAGGTGAAGCAACAAAGTTTGTACCAAAGGAGAAGAGTGATTACACTGCTGAAGATATCGCATCTATTGCTAAGGATGCTAAGGTACGATACTTGCTGCATAGTGCCATTGATAATGTAATGTCAAACAGGGTAATTAACTGCAAGACTGCAAAGGAGATATGGGATGCCTTGGAGATAAGGTGCCAGGGAACTGATTTGATTAAGAAGAACATGAAGACAGTACTCACTCAAGAGTATGAACACTTTGACTCAAAGCCTAATGAGTTATTGACTGATTTATATGACAGATTTGTCAAACTCTTGAATGATTTGTCACTAGTTGATAAGGAGTATGATATTGAAGATTCAAACCTTAAATTCATGTTAGCTCTTCCTGAAAGTTGGGATTTGAAGGCAACAATTATAAGAGACAACTATAATCTTGAAGAAACAACTCTTGATGAAATTTATGGGATGCTCAATACTCATGAACTTGAGATGGAACAAAGAAGCAAGAGGAAAGGAGGAAAGTCAAGGACAGTTGCTCATAAGGCTGAAGAAGAATCCCCCAAGGCAGCTACCTCAAGGAAAGGCAAGGGAAAAGCGCTCATCACAAAGTCTGATACTGAGTCATCAAGTTCTGATAGTGATGATGACTCAGAAACTGAAAGCTTGCCTGAGATGGATGCTGATGAAGAGATGATGAAGCTGTGTGCTCTTATGGTGAAAGGAATTACAAGGATTGCATACAGGAAGTTCAGGAAGGGAAAGAGGTTTTCCAGGAAAGGTGTAAGTTCTGATAAAAAGAATTTCAGAAAATCTGAAGGCAAAGGAGGGAAGTCTGATAGAGGAGATTACACAAATGTCAAATGCTACAACTATGGTGAGAAAGGCCACATATCTCCTGATAGCAAGAAATTGAAGAGTGACAAAGGCAAGGCTCTTGTCACAAAGAAGAAAAGCTGGACAGACACTTCAGATTCTGAAAGTGAGGAGAACTACGCCTTGATGGCAAATGCTGATATGGAAAATGCTGATAGCAGTCCTGAAGCTGCTGAGTTAAAGGTATCTCAAACTACTTATGCCTTTCATACTGATGATATTAATGAGTTGAGAAGATATCTTAAAACTATGTTCATTAGTTATAGAGATCAAACTTTAACATGTGAAAGATTAACTTCTGAAAATCTTGCTTGTAAAAAGAGGAATGATTATTTAGAAAAAGAGTTAGTTATGTTCCATCAAACTCAGAAAGATAAAGATGATGCTTTCTATGTTAGGGATGAAGTTCTTAAAATGAATGAATCTCTAAAAACTGAGTTAGAAAAGGAAAGAGAGATTATCAGGACTTGGACTAACTCTGGCAGAACAACTCAGAATTTGTTAAGTAGTGGAAACTGGAAAGAGGGCTTAGGTTATGGGGATGATAAGAATGATAAAGGAACTGTAGAAATTAAGCCTATAGTTGTTAAACAAAAGCCAAAGTTAAAACCTGTTAAGTTTGTAGTTGTAAAGTCTGATACTGAGAAATCGGAAGTTAAAGAGGAATTAACTTCTGACAAACTAAAATAGGAAAAGACAACTGAAGTAAATGTATGCTTAATGACAAAGAAGCAGCTTAAGCATGAGCTGAAAGATGTTAAGAATGTAAACAAGGTAAAGTCACCTAGGAAAAATAGGAATGGAAAGGAAGGTGTGAATAAAAGCAATGATTATAATCCTGTTCCTAATGCTCCTAGAAAAACATGTCATAACTGTGGAAGTTCTAACCATCTGGCTTCTTTTTGCAGGAAGAATAAGAACATAAACTCCTTACCTTCAAAGTCAGGAGTTAAGAGTCAGTCTGTTAGATATAGGCTACAAAATCCTTGTTTTCATTATGGTAGTCTATGGCATTCCATTTATACTTGTAAGGAATATCATAGTTTGTACTATGATTATTATCAAATAAAACCTTCTTTAAAGAAAGTTAGCATTGTTCCTTCTAGTGTAAGTTCTGATACAAAGTCCGATAGTATAAATGCTGATAAGAAAAATGTTAACATAAACTCTGATGCTAAATCCGCTGCAAATGTTAACAAACTTAATAAGGCCACAGGATCCAAGCAAGTCTCGGTCCTTAAAACTAATCATTAGTGGTCTCTGTGATTGCAGGGCAACAGGAAAAACATCCTAGTTCTAGACAGTGGATGTTCAGGATATATGAATGGAAATAAAGCCCTGCTATCAGACTTTGTGGAGAAGGCTGGCCCAAGTATTTCTTATGGAGATGGCAACATTGGAAAAATATTGGGATATGGCAATATCAATCTTGGGAATGTCATCATTAAAGAAGTAGCTCTGGTCTCAGGACTTAAACACAATCTGCTGAGTGTTAGTCAAATCTGTGACAGAGGTTATCATGTGGATTTCTTTGAAGAACACTGTGAAGTTGTAAGAAAATCTACAGGCAAAGCTGTTCTGAAAGGATACAGGCATGGTAACATTTATGAAGCCAAGCTTTCAACAAGTACTGATGGTTCTGCAATCTGTCTGATGAGTAGAGCATCAATTGAAGAGAGCTGGAATTGGCACAAGAAACTCTCTCATTTAAATTTCAACATTATAAATGAACTGGTCAAGAAAGATCTTGTGAAAGGACTGCCAAAATCAGTATTTGCTCCTGATGGCCTTTGTGATTCATGTCAGAAGGCTAAACAAAGAAAATCTTCATTCAAGAGCAAGACTGAATCATCAATTCTTGAGCCTTATCACCTACTTCATGTAGATCTATTTGGTCCAGTGAATGTCATGTCTATTGCAAAGAAGAAATATGTTATGGTCATAGTGGATGAGTTCACCAGATACACATGGGTGTATTTCTTGCACACAAAAAGTGAAACTACATCTATCTTGATTGATCATGTCAAGCAACTGGATAAATTGGTCAAAGACTCTGTGAAGATCATAAAAAGTGATAATGGCACTGAGTTCAAGAATTTGACAATGGAAGAGTTCTACAAACACCATGGAATCAAGCAGGAATTCTCTGCTCCTAGAACTCCACAGCAAAATGGAGTTGTTGAAAGAAAGAATAGAACTCTTATTGAAGCTGCATGGACAATGCTTGATGAAGCAAAGCTACCAACCTATTTTTGGGCCGAAGCTGTGCAGACTACTTGTTTTACTCAGAATGCAACACTCATCAACAAGCAAGGAAAGACACCATATGATATGGTGAAGAAAAAGAAGCCAAATCTGAAGTATTTTCATGTATTTGGATGCAAGTGTTTTGTTCTTAAGACTCATCCTGAACAACTATCCAAATTTGATCTAAAAGCTGATGAAGGGATTTTTGTTGGATATCCACTTTCCACAAAAGCCTTCAGAGTCTACAATTTAAGAACAAGGGTTGTCATGGAATCCATCAATGTCTCTTTTGATGATAAGAAGATTACTGGACTTGAAGATTTCAATGATCATGATCAGCTGAGATTTGAAAATGAAGACTTAAATTCTTATATTGAAAATCCTGATAGTCTAAATCTTGATACTGCAAACTCTGATTGATTAAATTCTGATGTTATTGAAACTGTGGTGACTACGTCAAAGGAAGATGCACCAGTGCAGGGGGAGCATTCTGAAGATACAACCACATCTCAAGACACATCAGAACATACAACTGGTTCTTCAAGTTCTGATTCATCAAGTTCTGATAAGCCAAGTTCTGATAGTTCTGAAAACTTAAATTCTGAAGGATCCAACACAGAGAGCATAGTTTCAGGGGGAGCATCAGAAAATGTTGATGAAGATAGCATGGATCATGGGGGAGCATCCAGTTCTAGAGGGGACCTTCCATCTGCAAGGAAGTAGACTAAATCACATACACCTGACTTAATTATTGGAAATCCTGATATAGGTGTCAGAACTAGAACAACTACTTCAAGTGAATGTCTCTATAATTCTTTTCTTTCTCAGACTGAACCAAAGAAAGTGGAAGAAGCTCTTCAAGATGCTGATTGGGTGCAAGCAATGCAGAAAGAGTTAAATGAATTTGAAAGAAACAAAGTCTGGACCCTAGTGCCAAGACCAAAGAACAGATCTGTTGTTGGTACAAAGTGGGTGTTCAGAAACAAAACTGATAGTGATGGCATAATTACAAGGAATAAAGCAAGGTTGGTTGTAAAAGGATATTCTCAACAGGAGGGAATTGATTATGATGAAACATTTGCACCAGTTGCTAGACTGGAAGCCATAAGGATATTTTTGGCTTATGTTGCTCACAAAAAGTTTACTGTCTTTCAAATGGATGTGAAAAGTGCTTTTCTCAATGGAGAATTGGAAGAAGAAGTATATATTGAACAACCTCCAGGCTTTGTAGATCCCAAATATCCAAATCATGTCTACAGGATTGATAAAACACTTTATGGCCTTAAGCAAGCTCCAAGAGCATGGTATGGGACTTTAGCTCAGTTTCTTCTGGAAAGTGGATTTAACAGAGGAACTATAGACAAAACACTGTTCTACCTCAACCATGGAAATGACTTACTTTTGGTTCAGATATATGTTGATGATATCATCTTTGGTTCTATAAATGACAGACTTTGCAAGAAGTTTGCCAAACTGATACAGTCAAGATATCAAATGAGTATGATGGGGGAACTTAGCTATTTTCTGGGCCTTCAAGTCAAGCAGAATGAAGAAGGCACTTTTATTTGTCAAATCAAGTACACCAGAAATTTGCTGAAGAAATTTGGAATGCAAGATTGTTCAAGTGTATCCACTCCCATGGCCACTGCAACAAAATTGGATAAGGATACTGGTAAATCAGTAGATATTACTGATTACAGAGGTAATATTGGCTCTCTACTCTATCTAACTGCTAGTAGACCTGATATCATGTATGCTACCTGTCTTTGTGCAAGATTTCAAGCAGATCCTAGAGAACCTCACTTAACAGTCGTGAAAAGAATTTTCAAGTATCTTAAGGGAACAGCTGATCTGGGATTATGGTATCCTAGAGAATCGGACTTTAAACTAATAGGTTACTCAGATGCAAATTTTGCAGGTTGTAAAATTGACAGAAAAGCACAAGTGGAAGCTGCCAATTTCTTGGAGGCAAATTGGTTTCTTGGTTTAGCAAGAAACAAAAGTCAATTTCCACATCAACTGCAGAAGCAGATTACATTGCTGCAGGAAGCTGTTGTGCACAGATTCTTTGGATGAAGAATCAGTTACTGGATTATGGGTTAACATATTTTAAATTCCCTATTTACTGTGATAATCAAAGTGCTATTGCTATGACAGGTAATCCAGTTCAACACTCAATGACAAAGCACATCAGCATAAGGTACCACTTCATAAGGGAACATGTGGATGAAGGTACAGTGGAATTACACTTTGTTCCAACAGATCAACAACTAGCAGATATCTTCACCAAACCACTGTGTGAAGCTACTTTTACAAGATTGGTAAATGAACTTGGAATGGTTTCAGGTTCTTTCTCTAAATCTGCTTAGCTTTTGTTCTGATGCATCAGACTTTATGATTAGTATTTACAGATATTACTATCTTTGTGTATTCTGTGCCTAATTGAAAATTGCTTAAGTACTGATTATTGTCTGATGTGAATTTCTAAACTCTGATAGTGGTATGAATATTTCTGTGATTATTCAATCCAATGAGGATAACTATGCTAGATGCTGACCTAGTAGTCTTTAATATACTAACAAATCCCATGTTTGAAGTAATTGTTTATGTGGAAATCTGTTGACACAAGCAAATTCTGATATTGAGCTTAGTTAAGTTTACTTTGTCTATCTTATTACTAAGTCAAAAACTAGAATAATGCTTCTCATCTGTTAAGTTCTGATGTTAGTAAATCTGGTGAATGTACTAAGTGTTGATAAGCCTCACTTATCAAAAGAAAAGGAAAAGAAAAAGAAAAAGAAATAAAAATTAGGTACTCCTTTGAGATCTAGAGTAAAAACCGTGGAAGGGAAGACCCAAGTGCATTGCTGGTATTAAGTAATATGCATCAGAAAAGCAAAAATAAATATTTTTCTTGGTGACTTTTCACACTCTATGATTACTAGAGAAATACTCTGATAATAGCATAAATTCTGATAAGCAGTCGTGACTCACTTACACTGAGAAGCCACTGTAAAATGGAATTTCAAAAGATGCATAAAATGAGCACAAAACAGTTAAGGTGGACTCATGCATGAACTCATTCTAAAGTAGACTTCAGAATTATGACAGATTTTGAGCAAAGTTCTTAGTTCTGCCTTATTTCTAAGATGTACTGAAGTGAATCAGACTTTAATCTTTATCTGATATTTAGCTTACTGCACACACATACACTCCATATGAATGATGAAAATTACTGTGGTGATAAATGGTATTTTAGATGAACGTTTAAGTGTCAGTTACATAAATTATGAGGACAAGTTATGATGGAAGTTCTGATGATTAAGTTCTGAAGAAATGAAATCAGAATTTGTGCGAAGAATTGCAGAAATAGGCATTCATTTTTTGAGTTAAGAAATCATGTGTTGATGACTGCTAAGTTCTGATATAAGTCTAAGTTCTGATATTACACTCTGATTCTTTACTTGACTTATTTGTGGTTAAAATCTGAAACAGTCTTATTTAAAATCAGAATATGTTTAGGTGAGATATTAACAGTCGATATAATTTGGGTTACTAATACACGTCTATGCACAGTAATTTTTACTTGTTTCTTGTGCGCATTAAACCATGTTTTACACTTCCAATGGCTGTTTTTCTTATCATCAGTCTAGGGAGACGGGGTAGAATTATTTTACCTATCACTATTCAATTTTCTTTGTGTCTCTTGGCTTTCTATTGCCTATTTAAACCAACACTTCATTCCAGCCAGCACATCTCTCATTTTCTCACAAACTCACTCTCTTCACCTCAAATGGCTGAGTTTGGTTGGTTTTACAATTATGGCACTGAGACTGTACATGTTTTTCCAAATGGAATTCCAACTCCATACTATATCAACAACATTCCTCATAATCTCTGGATTCAATTTCCAGAGATCATTAAACGTGACCTGTTGACAGTCCAAAGAGATCTACATCTCCGTTATCTTTGACAGCAGGAGCGAATCATTCGTCTCGTTGTTCTTTTTATTGAGAGTAGGAAGAAGAAATAATTTCTCCTACCTGTTTCTCTTCACCGTCAGCTTTGTCTGGCTTCTTAACTTAGGATAAAAGCTATTGATGTTAGGATTTGTAGCTTAGGACAATCTTGTAATTTTGTGATATAATTTAAATTTCATGAAATGTATTTGCTCAATATATTAATGAAATTTTATATTTATGCAAGATTTTGTCTCTGAGTCGTTTGATATACTGATGCATTTTTAAATCCTGATTTACCCATATTCTATCGAATCAGAGTTCACGCCGCCCGCCCTGAACAAATAGGAGGCGTGGGCCACAGGTCGCACCTTTTTAGCTCTGATACAAATCAAGTTCTGATTCTGACGTGGCAGTATTTGTTTACTTGGTTTCTTTATGGTCATTCTCTTATTGGTCATATTTTTACAGAATATTGGTCTCGCAGTAAAAATAATTTATTAAGTGGGAACAATTTTAAATTTTAAAATAAAACTGAACTACCTTAATTAATGGGATTACTTGGTAAGTGGAACGTTTTTTTCTTAAAAAACTGCATGTGATAAGTAATGATTACTGAATTCCTGTGCCCATTAATTATCTTTTACTGCTGCATGTCTGACAGGTGTCCTAACGGTTACTTTTTCTACCATGTATAAGTAAAAGAGAGAAAAGATTGTAAAATCTTTTATTTACTTTCACATTTTATCTCTCTCTCTTTACTTCTATTCTCTCTCATTTACTGACGCTTTTTCATACAGACATTTTATCAAACACCTTACAGGCAACCTAATTTCTCAACTTTTCTCATGGCACCTAAGGATTTGATTATCGATGGAGCCAAGTTTGTCCCCAACAACTATGCTGCAATCTTGAACAATGCTGAAACTCCATTAGATTTGCACTTTGTGCAAGATCTTCTAGCACACAGTGAGATTGGGTATGCGTTGACTCAACCTCAAGTCATTTCAAGCCAACAAGTTCTGACATTCTGGTGGACTAGGCATTTTGATAATGGTGGTGCTACTGGTACTTTAAGCATTATTTTTGAAGTGAATGATGTTGAGCATGTGGTAACTCCTGGAGCAGTTCGTAAAGCTCTCCATTTACCAGAAGGCTGCACTTTTTCAACAGCGGAGGAACCTGTTCTACAGCAGCTCATGGCCAATTTGGGGTATGAGAAGAGTTTGGCCAAGCTTGGACAATTGAAAAAGGCACATATCAGGAAGGAATGGAGCTTTTTCTTCGACTGCATCACTAAGGCATTCGCCAATAAGTGTTCCAACTTTGATGTCATTCCAATTATGAGTCAACACATCGGGTATGCTATTATTCACCAAACTCATTTTGATTTTGCAAGTGCTATGCTAGGTTTTATAGGGGATAAGATGACAGAAGATAGGAATGTAGTGTACTTTGCTAGATTCTGTCAGCTTATATATAACTTTTGTTGTGCTGATGAACCCCAACATACCACTGACTTAATTCCACCCTTTAAGCTTGCAAAATGGGCTTTTAATGACTTGGTAAATGCTGGCCTTATAAAAAAGGTGGTTAGACCCTTACAGATACCTCAGTCTGTAAAACAGATCCTGGTAAATGCTGATCCTCAAACTTACAGATCTGTTTACCCTGATGTTCAACCCACCAGCACAACCCAGACACCACAACAACCATCAGGACATACCACATATACACCTCAACCTACTCAACCCTCTATCAGAACATATCTCAAACCTTCACAGATATCTCAACCTTCATCATCAGCACATACTGTGAGGCCTTCATCTTCAAAGCCCAAGTGGGCAAAGACTGTACCTCAGACACAACAGAAGAGAAGGAGGATTGTTCTGAGAGATGAGTCAGACAGTGAGGAACATGTTCCTGTGTCAGAACCTGTTGTCAAAGAAGCTGAGAAGGTCTCTTCTTAGAATGATATTGGAATTGGGGGTTCTAAGCTTCTCAAAAGGCTTAGAAGGATGTATTCTGATGAAACTCCCAAGGAATCTCCACCTTCAAAGAGATACAAGAAACAGAGAGCACAAAGGTAAAGGGCTGAGTCAGTTTCAGAGGATGAGGAAACATCAGCTAAGGAAGGAGATCAAGAATCTCTGATCTCAAAAGAGCCAGAATTTGCTGAAGCTACTGCATCTACACCTCCATTGTCACCAACTCAGGAAACTGCTCAAGATAAAGTATCTACACCACCCGTGTGTCCTGTAAATGAACCAGTATCTACTGCAGACCCAGGAACAAGTACTGAGATTGATATTCACAACCTAATTATGCCTGAGGTTCTCTATTTAAAAGCTCCACCAGCTCCAATCAATCCATCAACAACACCAATTCCTGATGCTAATGAAACTATAAAATTGTCTACAACACCTTCTCTGCATCTAGACATTGAAGATCAGACTATAGGTGAGCATCAAAATATGGCTGTTGATCAGAATTTGGAAGCAGATCAACACTTAGAGGATGATCTTGAAGCCTCCATAGCTTCTCATACTGTTCTTTTATCAGAGGATGTTGACTCTGTAAGTTCTGATGCTGCAAATGCTGATGATACTGGTGATGCTGCTACAAATGCAGATGCTGATGAAGCTGGTCCTTCTGGACATGCACCTCTACAAGTGTAACACCCCCAAATCCGGGGTCGGGGATCCGGGTTGTCACGAGTTCCATTTCCCTTAATAACTGTAATAACCCCAATTTTTGGGAAATTTTTGAAACCCTTATGAATAGTGTTTTTGCTGAATGAGAAAACTTTTCATTCCACACTATGTAGGGGTTCTGTTATTGATATTCTGGGATATTATTAGTACTCTATGTGGTATATAAGTGTATGTAAAGATCGTCAGAATCCAATTTCCGAACACTTGGATTTTTCCCGGAAATCCACTAGATACGGAAAGAATTGAGAAAAAGGTAACAGGATAAAAAGGATTTAAATTAAAGGATTATAAGAGAGGATCATAGAAGGAATACAATATATTGAGAAAGGTTAAGGGAACCTAAGTAATAAGATCCCGGGTATGATCCCTCAAACGATAAACGAAAACGAAAGTTAAGCGAACCGTATAACAGATCAGCGGTTATTAGGCAAACAATTAGGAAGTTAATCAAAGGGATTAGAGAGGATGATGTCACCCAACCAATGAGAAGAGGACAAGGAGGGGAGGATGACATCATGAGGATGACACAAGCATGACATGGGAAGGAAGGAGATGTGGTGACTTTTTAACCACACAAAACCAAGGGCAACTAGGTAATTCACTAAAGCAAACAACAAAAATCAACCAACCAAAAGCAAATCAAGCCAAAACACAAAAATCTCTCTTCTTCTTCTTCATGCTCTCGGGTGCTTTTCTTAAAAAATGAAAGTCCAAGCTCCTCCACTTACTATTTAGCAAGGTAATTATCTAAGCTTCCCCATGGATAGTTACATACTTCCTATAAGTTTAAGCTTCTAATTCCAAGCCAATCTTTTTCTATAAATCATGAAAGAAGATGGTGAATAGTGTTTTCAAGAACTAAATTTGTGTTCTTGAAGTTTTGTTTAGATTAAGCTTGGATAAGGACTTTAAAGGTGATTCCAAGCCATTCTCTTGATTCTCCACTCTCCAAGGAAGGTATAACTTCTCAAACCCTTAGTATTAAGTTTTGTTGGTTTGTATTTCATAATTTTAGATGATGGGTTAGTGTAATGAGTGTGTACTCATGATAGAGCTTTGTTTAGTAAGTGGTTTTGTTGATTTTGGAGTTAGGAGTGATGCTTGTTACATTTGAAGTTCTTGGTCACATTTTTTTTGACTTGGTTTAGATGAATAAATTGGTAATATTGAGTTGATTTGGGACTGTTGTAATGTAGTTTAGATGGAGGTTTGATTGGGTTGTGAATTGGAGTTAAAATTGTGGTTGTTGGAATTGGTTTAAATTGGGAAATCGCGTAAACATAGCCGTCGTAACGTCCGATTTTCTTTGGACTGTTTTTGTGCATAGCATTAGGACCCAAGAACCCCCTGCTAGATTATGACCATTGCCATTTCTAGATAGCTCATGTTACGAGCTTCGTTTTGATATGTAGTTCGTTCGATTCCGATGCACGGTTTAGGAGAAACGACCATTTCAAGTAACGGCGTTTCGCGAACGAAACTTTTCCCCTCGCCTTACTTTGAAACATAGGTTAAAGACCAAAAAGGGTTAATTAATGTATGAAACATTTATGGTAAGTGTGCTAGGCAGTTAGTAAGACACTCGCGAAGGAATCGCCTTAAAACTCGTAAAGGTTAAATTATTAAAAATGGTGGAGCCGAGGGTACCCGGGTGACTTAAGCAAATCAGTAAGCGCAAAACAAGCGTTAGAGTCTAAGTTAGTTAAAATATAGATTTACAAGTGACTTTGGTTTAATTACAACTTACTTGTTGTTTATAGGTTACCAGACTCGTCCCGAGCCTTTTATCACCCCAAGTCGCTCAGGCAAGTATTCTATCCGTTATACTGTGTTGTGATGTATATAGGTATTTGCATTATCTTGCGATAGATGCATGTTGGTTATTTAGCAAATGTTGCAATATATTGAAGCATGCTGCTATGGTATATATATATGCATGCCTGTTTCGTATTCTTTCCATATATAATTGTTGATTCAGTTGATAATACCTATGCTAGAGGATAGCGGTAATTTGCATATACCCTTAGTATAGGGACCCAAAGGTGAAAATATTTTCTAAAACCGGGAGTCGAGGATCCCGAGTAGATTTTGTATATATGGATATAAATATATATATACTTATATATATATATGGTCATAGTTTTCAAAACTATTAATCGAATAAGGTTCATTCGATAACTTTAACTTTATTTTATTATTGAATATTATTTCGAATATTATTCGAAGGCGTATGACTCCTTTATATTAAATGAATATTATTTTGAATATTCATTCGAGGACTTATGACTCCTTTTATTTTATTATCTGAATATTATTTGAATATTCATCTGAGGGATTATGACTCAGTTTATATTATTTAATGAATATTTTTGAATATTCATTTGAGGATCTATGACTCCGATTATTTGCTGAGATATATTCTTTATTTTATTAAAGAATAAGGTGTCAATAATCAAACTTATTTTCGATTATTCAAATAAAGATATTACTTTTGTATAAGTATATCTTTGATTATTTATTATTCATTTCAAGTATAAGTTTTAAAACTTCTACTTCAATTATTTTTATAAAGATTATTCTTTATGGGAATATTATTTAAATAATAATACTCAGATATTTTCTAATATATTGGGACTGATTTACCTTGTTAAATCAGCATCACTACAAACATTCTTAAAAATGTTTTGCGAGTCTTCAAAATGATTTTTAAAAGTTAGAGCGGATCCCAAAACTCATTTTTATATTTAAGATCCTCCTTTCGAAGGGGATTTAAATACTCGCTCAAAACCTGAGGGATCCGGCTCTGTGGTGTGTTTTATATTCGCAACAAGGTTGCTGTTTTGATAAATGAATTGATTACTTACCCAACACTCGGGAAGTAAAATTCTTGGAACAAGTTAATCCATTAACAGGCATCGCCTGGGAAATATCGGTGAGTTTTCCTTTCCAACTAGATACGACTTCTTGGTGGAGCCGTATCAACAAGTTTCTACTTGGGGAAAGTGGGGACGAGCTTTACGTTTCAGAGTCATGGATTTCATCTGAACTAGGAGTGGCGTAAGTGGCCGAGTAGCGCCGGCCCAGCCTTATTATTATTGGCCCAAATGGCCTGGAAGTTCCGCTAAGGTGGTCCATTCCTTAGGAGTTCAGTGTTCGGTTGACAAGTAAATCCGACAGGTTCTCCTCTACATGTAGAAAATGGTGGGGTTGTACTACTACGACTGATCATCGTAAGTGGTCTTCCTGGCGCGGCAAACTCCCGTAATGAGTTCATCATCCAATTGGATATTTCTGCAACACTACCCAGAGCACTTCGATAGAAAGGCTACGGTTGGGCGATTGTTGAGTGTTGGCAAGGTTAAGTTTTCAAAATGATGTTTGCATCAAATGAAGTATCTCATAACTTCATTTTATTTTGATGATATTTTAAAGAATTAATCTATTCAAATCTGGTCTTGTAGTCTCATCTATGTGATGAACTTTGGAAACTAATTATAACTTGAATGGTGGTAGTTCAAGTAGTATTTGGAAAAGATATAAGTATATTGGAGTATCTTGTAACTTCATCTTTTAAACTTATATCTAGTAAATGATTATCTTATGCATGACAAAGATTTTCAGAAAAACGTTGAGACAAGGTTAGATATATGAGATCACCTTGCAACGATATTTTTATACAGTTATACACTGGGACTTTGTGTATATTATGCATGGAAGAGGACTTCCAATATTTTGAAAAGTATATATGTATATATATATACTGAATATTTTGCGACTTCATCGCATTAAGATATCAACTTGGTTCATTTCTTTTGACCAAGACTTTCGTGAGTACTAAGAGAAGGCTCATATACTATTAATCATTATATATATTATTTTGGTGGGCTTGCTGCTCACCCTTGCTTTCTTCTTTCATCACACAACAACAGATAGAAAGGATGAACAAGACCAAACTCCCGATTCGCAAGCGATTAGGAGACGTTCAGCAGTTTTCTAGAAGCATTGATGCCGCCGTAGCTGAGGTAGGAGCTACCAATAGGCTAGGCTTTCAACTTCTAATGTACCAGTTTATGTATATTTATGAATTGTAATAATGGCAAAGAAATGTAAATTTATTCAGAAAACCTTTTAAGGTGTATTGGCAGATAATTGTGGAATAAAATGACTTGTGGTTATTTTTGGATGTTCATCTCTGAGACTATAATGTGTGGTGTGTGTGTTTATTGTGGGGTCACAGTACAGAGTAGTTGAGTAATTGTTAAGATTGGGTGTTATTAAGGGAAATGGAACTCGTGACAACCCGGATCCCCGACCCCGGATTTGGGGGTGTTACAGAAATGGTATCAGAGCCAAGCATTATAAACCTCAGAGATGATGGGACGTTAAGATAATAAGTTCACTAAGATAATAAGAACTCTTTCCAAGTTCATAGTCGGACTACCTAACGTAGTACTGATAGTTAAAACCCTTATGGGAACCCTTATAAATATCGTGATAGAAGCGTAGTTCGTTATCGTAGATGGTAGCGGGACACCGAACCCTGAGGTTGAGAAGCAACAGCGCGATGATATTTTATTACTAATTGGAGATCGGATTGTGGATCCGATAGAGTGTCCTAATGCAGGACCGGATGATGTTGATATTGAGAATTTAGCGGTTGAGGATGTTGTCCTAGAAGGGATAGTTGTTGAGGAGGATCCCATAGAGGATCCTGACAGGATTGGATAAAGGACCACTGATGAATTGATGACCATGGTTTGGTCGACTACCAGAGGTAGGATTGGCCGGTCACTACCGGAGGTTCGTTCAAGTTGTAAAGATAGTAACCCCTTTAACGCGGCTTACTCGTAAGACTGAGAAGTTCGAATGGACAGAGAAATGCGAGAACAACTTTCAAGAACTGAAGCAGAGGTTGGTGATGGCCCCTATGCTGGCATTGCCGGATGGAAAAGGAGATTTTGTGAAGTGTAGTGACGCTTCGCACAAGGGCTTAGGGTGCGTGCTTATGAAGCACGGTAAGGTAATCGCGTACATGTCAAGACAATTAAGGTAATATGAAATTCGATATCCCCACCCATGAGCTTAGGCTCGTGGCAATAGTTTTACCCTAAAGATTGGAGGCACTACTTGTATGGAGAGAAGTGCGAGAATTACCTCAGCCATAAGTGCTCTAATATATTTTCACGTAGAAAGAGCTCAACATATGCCAGAGGAGGCAGTTAGAGCTAATCAAGAATAATGATTGGGAGATTCTTTATCATTCGGGGAAAGCCAATGTGGTGGCTGATGCCCTTAGTAAAAAGGAGAGACTCAAGATGATAATGCCTTTGGGAGAGTTTATAAGAGATTTTGGAAATAGTAGTGAAGGTAACCGGAGCCGGTACCAAAAAGCTGTTTGAGATTGCAATAGAGACCGAATTATTGGAAAAGAGCATATTATACCAGAAAAAGTGATGAATGAAGGCAGAGAGCCAACAATTAGATAAAAGATTAATACCGAGAAAGATGATAAAGGAATAATGAGGTATTCCTACAGAATTTGGGTTCCAAATGTTCAAGAGCCTAAAGATGAAATCTTAGATGAAAGCTAGTTTGAGGAATAAGATTTAGAGAAAACCCTGAACGTGATAGTCAGGGAGGTCGCCATCAAGATAGAAGGAACCCATAACATAACGAAGTGGAAAATGAGGATTGTAAATTAAAAGATGACCCCAATTATGGGGAGTAGGATGAAACATTTCATACTAAGGAAACAGAAAGTCGAGTAAGGAAAGGAGACCCGAGACGGTACTCCTATACGGCAATTCATGGACCTGTCTAGACAGAACTTAGACTATTATCCCCAACCACCACCCTGAGGAAACAATGCGGTGAGAAATTCTTTCAAGTTCTTTAAGTCGCTAAGCTCTCAGAGTTCCAAGGAACAGGTTGACCTAGTCGAGGCAAGAGCCTGGCTAAAGGAAATAGAGGAATCATTTGAGATTCTGAATGATTGACGAACCACAAAAGACTGTTTTTGTCACTTACCCTCCTAAGAGAGAGACCACCCGCTGGTGAAAGACCAAGAAAGGCACGGAGCCAGAGGTTAGAATAAACTGATTTAAGTTCAGTCAATTGTTTTCGGGAAAGTGATTCCCAAAGATAAGGAGATAGTGTAAAAGCTTTGGAGCTAGAACAAAAGTGGATGAGTATGATGAATTATGAATCTAAGTTGTAAAAGTTGTCAAGATTCGTTCTGAGGACACGAATCCAGAATGACGGGATGTTTGAAATCAATGCTTATATTGTGATTGGTTTATGAAATAATGATAAGAGAAAGGAAAATAAAAAGAAACTGAAGTGGAAAGGAATATAAAGGCAATAGAGTTTGAGGAATGATAAGGGAGTTGGGTATGAGGAAACCCTAAAGACTCATAGCAATAGAAATAGAAAAGTATGTAATCGTCAGGATGATGATGATCCACCATGAGTTAAAATTGATGGTTGAAGGCATAAGAGATACATATATTGTACCCCCTTTAAGTTGGGAGGATTCGAGGAAACCTTGAAATAGTTCGAAGGATAAATAATGAGACGCGGATAGACTGAGGAGATAAGGAAGTAAGAAATTAGGAAAAATTAGAAGAAGGAGGTGACCTTCAAGAATATGAAGTGTAAGACCGGTGGCTTGATACCCAGAAAGGGAGACGCCAGGTATGAAAGATATCCCAACATTGAGGTGACTGTTGAGATAAACAACAAAAGTAAATAAGGAATTATTAAGAAGAAGTTCACGTTGAACATGACCAATATCTTCCAGAACATCCATGTTATCATTACCAAATCAGGAAAGAAAAGCGGATGACCATTGTTATCTTTTGGAGGCCATATGGATTGACCTCAATTTGAATAAGGATGCTATTATGAAGTTAGGTATAGACTATCGAGGTGGGAATGATGAATAAGATAATCTATCAAGGATATATGACTTGATTATCCATGGAAGGATGCAGGTACCTTTTAAAGGTGGAATTAAGGATAGAACATTGGTAACTTAAAATGAATCCTAGGGGACTGCATAAAGGTTGGCATGTCACCCTTAATAGGGACAGTATGAGTTTTGACAGTATGATTGGGAAAGGGTTAAGGTAACAACAACCTTTAAGAATCAGTGGAGAAATTTTTCAGAAGTATATAGACAATGGTTCTACTATTAGTAAATGGTATTGTGATATGCCCTGTATCTAGGGAATACAGGAGGAACGATTGAAGGATAACCTTAGAGGTTTTATAAGGAAAAAGGTAATATTCAAAATTCTCAAGAATAGAAATATGGATAAAGGAAATATGACGTAATTATAATAATGCCAAGTGGGACACGTGTTGAACCACGAGAAAGTATGAATCGAACCAGTAAAGGTCGAAATTGTTCAGGGCAATTAGGGCCCAGGATAAAAGATGTTCTAAGTATGATTGAGAATCAGTCTTGACAGTGATTAGCCTCTAGAGACTGAGGGGATAACTTATGGAAAAATGGTGATTTTTTTTTACTCATCTGATTTTAAGGAAAACATCTACACTCAAGCAGTGATCGGAAATAGGGTAGAAAATTAGTGAAAGTGGTTAAGACGACATTGACTGTAAGGAAAATTTACTATCAGGAAAGGCCAAAAAGGTGGCCGACACTTTAAATGTAAGAGAATAATTATAGGCGCTCGTGCGAGAGGAATACAGTGATGATGGTTAAAGCTGTGAAGGTTGTATTATGGTTTGGAAGATTGACATTCCTTCTGATGACTGTGCAATACCCAACCGTAATAGTAGTTGGTAAAGGTTTAATTCGTGTAATCGCCATGAGCGGGCTATCTATCTCAGAAGATCCTATCCTGAGAATAATCCAGGACCATATTTCAAAAAGGACTAAATGAACCTTTGAGTTAAGTCTTCTATTGAAGGCATATGATTAAGAATGGTATTAACCTGCTATCGTTGCCTTGATTGAAACTCTTCTGCAGTTTTATCTGCTTCATGTCATGTATGTATGTCAGGATCAGGAGTGTTCTTCATGAATCATGAATGGTGATTATGTTACCTCCTTAGAAGAATTAGATACGAGATGTATGGACTCCGTATGGTTAGCTATTAAGACTTCATGGAAAATGAATGACTACAGTAGGTCAGTGGTGGACCATAGTAAGGCAGCAATGATTCTGCGAGTAATGAGCTGATTACAACCGTGAGAGTTGTATTGGAATGGGTGTTGAGATTGAGTACCACTAATCGGGTAGTGGTAGTGTATAAGTTATCATTGATAGACTAATTAAGTAATCTACCTATTGAATATTTATTCTTTCTTATCAATAGAGAGCCGTATTATTATACGAGGAAGGTTGCGATGCAAGCATAGAATTCTAGTAACGATGATGTCTAGAATGAGATCCCAGGTTTGATTTTCGATATCGAGGGAGTTTCAAAGGTAATTGTGTATAAGCTGGAGGAAGTGCATGGGTCCATAGAATGATGGACGGAATAGCAAATATTTAAGCATGTGAAATGCGATGCGATAATACTCGATGTTGATATAAATACATATATGTTTTGTTCTCCTATGACAAACCTCTATAGTTCAGAGGTAGATTCCAAGCCAGATATTTTATGGCAATATTTTTTTTACATATATATACAATTCTCTTCAGTTCGCTCTTTTCTCTTCTTTTCATTTCATGTAAGCTGAGAAGAACAACCCTTCCAGAAGGGGAGGTATTGCCGAATGACTATCTATCTGTGTGATAGAAGCCGAGTAGGATACCAGCTATTGTTTAATTGCTTGTCAAGTACTAAAGGCTGGCCACCTTCTGTACTAACTATGCGATATAACAAGTGTTCATGATCATAGTGATCTCTCAACAAATTCCTTTACTTCTATTTGATTGATCAAATTTTGGAAAATAGAAATAACTGAAAAAGGAGTAATAAAATTGTGATAGTATTCGGGATGGGAACACATTCGTGATACTAAGGTTGACGTGGTTATTAAAAGGTTAAAGAACGCTAACGAGCAAAAGTATAACCAGTATAATATTAGAAACGGAAGGTGATAGCGATTACGAACTGGAAAAGAATGGGTATTGAGAAGCAAAAGTTCTAATGATAAAAGCTATAATGAGAGTCTGTGCAATAGACTTGAAAGAATTTGGAATGATCACTTAACGCGGATTAAGTTATCTTACGACAATAGATCATATGTCATTATCGAGATGTCGCCTTATGAGATCCTTGAGGGAAGACACTGTCGATCTCCCTTATGTTAGGATGAAGTTGTAGAGCGCAAGATGCTCGGACCCGCAGTAGTCCAAAGGACCAGGGATATAATAGATCTAATCAGAGGACGGCTGGTAGTAGCCCAAGATGGACATAAGAAGTATGTTAATTTGACACGAAAGGACAAAGAATAGGAAGTAGGGGACCTAGTGTTGTTAAAGGTATCCCCTTGGAAACCCTTGGAAAGGATTGATGAGGTTCGGAAAGAAAGGAAAGCTAAGTCTACAATTTGTTGGACCCTTGGGTATATAAAGACGTTTGGGAAGTTAGCATATGAGCTAGCCCTACCCCCGAACCTGTAGCAAGTTCATAACGTGTTCCACGTACCAATGTTAAGGAAGTGTAATTCGGATGCTAGACAAATAGAGGCATATGAGCGCATAGATATGCAACCCGACGTAACCTATATGGAGCAACCAGGAAGGGTTATAGAGTGAAAAGGAACAAGTGCTTAGGAGAGGGATTATCAAACTAGGCAAAGTTGGTGGTAGGACCACAATGTCGAAAATTGACTTGAGAGTTAGAAAGTGCAATATTAAGAAGGTATCCCTATTCATTTCTATCTGATTCCGGGACGGAATCCTTTTAAGGAGGGGAGACTGTAATAACCCCAATTTTTGGGAAATTTTTGAAACCCTTATGAATAGTGTTTTTGCTGAATGAGAAAACTTTTCATGCCACACTATGTAGGGGTTCTGTTATTGATATTCTGGGATATTATTAGTACTCTATGTGGTATATAAATGTATGTAAAGATCGTCAGAATCCAATTTCCGAACACTTGGATTTTTCCCGGAAATCCACTAGATACGGAAAGAATTGAGAAAAAGGTAACAGGATAAAAAGGATTTAAATTAAAGGATTATAAGAGAGGATCATAGAAGGAATACAATATATTGAGAAAGGTTAAGGGAACCTAAGTAATAAGATCTCGGGTATGATCCCTCAAACGATAAATGAAAACGAAAGTTAAGCGAACCGTATAACAGATCAGCGGTTATTAGGCAAACAATTAGGAAGTTAATCAAAGGGATTAGAGAGGATGATGTCACCCAACCAATGAGAAGAGGACAAGGAGGGGAGGATGACATCATGAGGATGACACAAGCATGACATGGGAAGGAAGGAGATGTGGTGACTTTTTAACCACACAAAACCAAGGGCAACTAGGTAATTCACTAAAGCAAACAACAAAAATCAACCAACCAAAAGCAAATCAAGCCAAAACACAAAAATCTCTCTTCTTCTTCTTCATGCTCTCGGGTGCTTTTCTTAAAAAATGAAAGTCCAAGCTCCTCCACTTACTATTTAGCAAGGTAATTATCTAAGCTTCCCCATGGATAGTTACATACTTCCTATAAGTTTAAGCTTCTAATTCCAAGCCAATATTTTTCTATAAATCATGAAAGAAGATGGTGAATAGTGTTTTCAAGAACTAAATTTGTGTTCTTGAAGTTTTGTTTAGATTAAGCTTGGATAAGGACTTTAAAGGTGATTCCAAGCCATTCTCTTGATTCTCCACTCTCCAAGGAAGGTATAACTTCTCAAACCCTTAGTATTAAGTTTTGTTGGTTTGTATTTCATAATGTTAGATGATGGGTTAGTGTAATGAGTGTGTACTCATGATAGAGCTTTGTTTAGTAAGTGGTTTTGTTGATTTTGGAGTTAGGAGTGATGCTTGTTAGATTTGAAGTTCTTGGTCACATTTTTTTTGACTTGGTTTAGATGAATAAATTGGTAATATTGAGTTGATTTGGGACTGTTGTAATGTAGTTTAGATGGAGGTTTGATTGGGTTGTGAATTGGAGTTGAAATTGTGGTTGTTGGAATTGGTTTAAATTGGGAAATCGCGTAAACATAGCCGTCGTAACGTCCGATTTTCTTTGGACTGTTTTTGTGCATAGCATTAGGACCCAATAACCCCCTGCTAGATTATGACCATTGCCATGTCTAGATAGCTCATGTTACGAGCTTCGTTTTGATATGTAGTTCGTTCGATTCCGATGCACGGTTTAGGAGAAACGACCGTTTCAAGTAACGGCGTTTCGCGAACGAAACTTTTCCCCTCGCCTTACTTTGAAACATAGGTTAAAGACCAAAAAGGGTTAATTAATGTATGAAACATTTATGGTAAGTGTGCTAGGCAGTTAGTAAGACACTCGCGAAGGAATCGCCTTAAAACTCATAAAGGTTAAATTATTAAAAATGGTGGAGCCGAGGGTACCCGGGTGACTTAAGCAAATCAGTAAGCGCAAAACAAGCGTTAGAGTCTAAGTTAGTTAAAATATAGATTTACAAGTGACTTTGGTTTAATTACAACTTACTTGTTGTTTATAGGTTACCAGACTCGTCCCGAGCCTTTTATCACCCCAAGTCGCTCAGGCAAGTATTCTATCCGTTATACTGTGTTGTGATGTATATAGGTATTTGCATTATCTTGCGATAGATGCATGTTGGTTATTTAGCAAATGTTGCAATATATTGAAGCATGCTGCTATGGTATATATATATATGCATGCCTGTTTCGTATTCTTTCCATATATAATTGTTGATTCAGTTGATAATTCCTATGCTAGAGGATAGCGGTAATTTGCATATACCCTTAGTATAGGGACCCAAAGGTGAAAATATTTTCTAAAACCGGGAGTCGAGGATCCCGAGTAGATTTTGTATATATGGATATAAATATATATATATATACTTATATATATATATATATGGTCATAGTTTTCAAAACTATTAATCGAATAAGGTTCATTCGATAACTTTAACTTTATTTTATTATTGAATATTATTTCGAATATTATTCGAAGGCGTATGACTCCTTTATATTAAATGAATATTATTTTGAATATTCATTCGAGGACTTATGACTCCTTTTATTTTATTATCTGAATATTATTTGAATATTCATCTGAGGGATTATGACTCAGTTTATATTATTTAATGAATATTTTTGAATATTCATTTGAGGATCTATGACTCCGATTATTTGCTGAGATATATTCTTTATTTTATTAAAGAATAAGGTGTCAATAATCAAACTTATTTTCGATTATTCAAATAAAGATATTACTTTTGTATAAGTATATCTTTGATTATTTATTATTCATTTCAAGTATAAGTTTTAAAACTTCTACTTCAATTATTTTTATAAAGATTATTCTTTATGGGAATATTATTTAAATAATAATACTCAGATATTTTCTAATATATTGGGACTGATTTACCTTGTTAAATCAGCATCACTCCAAACATTCTTAAAAATGTTTTGCGAGTCTTCAAAATGATTTTTAAAAGTTAGAGCGGATCCCAAAACTCATTTTTATATTTAAGATCCTCCTTTCGAAGGGGATTTAAATACTCGCTCAAAACCTGAGGGATCCGACTCTGTGGTGTGTTTTATATTCGCAACAAGGTTGCTGTTTTGATAAATGAATTGATTACTTACCCAACACTCGGGAAGTAAAATTCTTGGAACAAGTTAATCCATTAACAGGCATCGCCTGGGAAATATCGGTGAGTTTTCCTTTCCAACTAGATACGACTTCTTGGTGGAGCCGTATCAACAAGTTTCTACTTGGGGAAAGTGGGGACGAGCTTTACGTTTCAGAGTCATGGATTTCATCTGAACTAGGAGTGGCGTAAGTGGCCGAGTAGCGCCGGCCCAGCCTTATTATTATTGGCCCAAATGGCCTGGAAGTTCCGCTAAGGCGGTCCATTCCTTAGGAGTTCAGTGTTCGGTTGACAAGTAAATCCGACAGGTTCTCCTCTACATGTAGAAAATGGTGGGGTTGTACTACTACGACTGATCATCGTAAGTGGTCTTCCTGGCGCGGCAAACTCCCGTAATGAGTTCATCATCCAATTGGATATTTCTGCAACACTACCCAGAGCACTTCGATAGAAAGGCTACGGTTGGGCGATTGTTGAGTGTTGGCAAGGTCAAGTTTTCAAAATGATGTTTGCATCAAATGAAGTATCTCATAACTTCATTTTATTTTGATGATATTTTAAAGAATTAATCTATTCAAATCTGGTCTTGTAGTCTCATCTATGTGATGAACTTTGGAAACTAATTATAACTTGAATGGTGGTAGTTCAAGTAGTATTTGGAAAAGATATAAGTATATTGGAGTATCTTGTAACTTCATCTTTTAAACTTATATCTAGTAAATGATTATCTTATGCATGACAAAGATTTTCAGAAAAACGTTGAGACAAGGTTAGATATATGAGATCACCTTGCAACGATATTTTTATACAGTTATACACTGGGACTTTGTGTATATTATGCATGGAAGAGGACTTCCAATATTTTGAAAAGTATATATGTATATATATATATATACTGAATATTTTGCGACTTCATCGCATTAAGATATCAACTTGGTTCATTTCTTTTGACCAAGACTTTCGTGAGTACTAAGAGAAGGCTCATATACTATTAATCATTATACATATTATTTTGGTGGGCTTGCTGCTCACCCTTGCTTTCTTCTTTCATCACACAACAACAGATAGAAAGGATGAACAGGACCAAACTCCCGATTCGCAAGCGATTAGGAGACGTTCCGCAGTTTTCTAGAAGCATTGATGCCGCCGTAGCTGAGGTAGGAGCTACCAATAGGCTAGGCTTTCAACTTCTAATGTACCAGTTTATGTATATTTATGAATTGTAATAATGGCAAAGAAATGTAAATTTATTCAGAAAACCTTTTAAGGTGTATTGGCAGATAATTGTGGAATAAAATGACTTGTGGTTATTTTTGGATGTTCATCTCTGAGACTATAATGTGTGGTGTGTGTGTTTATTGTGGGGTCACAGTACAGAGTAGTTGAGTAATTGTTAAGATTGGGTGTTATTAAGGGAAATGGAACTCGTGACAACCCGGATCCCCGACCCCGGATTTGGGGGTGTTACAATAACACCCAATCTTATTAAACAATCAACTACTCTGTACTGTGACCCCACAATATACACACACACACCACAAGTTATAGTCTCAGAGATGAATTCCCAAAAATAATCACAAGTCACTTTATTCCACAATTATCTGTCAATACACCTTAAAAGGTTTTCTGAATAAATTTACATTTTCTTTGCCATTATTACAATTGATAAAGATACATAAGTCTGGTACATCAAAAGTTGAAAGCCTAGCCTATTGGTAGTTCCTACCTCAGCTACAGCGATATCAACGCCTATAGGAAACTGCGGCACGTTTCCTATTCGCTCGCGAATTGGGAGCTTGGTCCTGTTCATCTTGCCTATCTGATGTTGTGTGATGAAAGAAGAAAGCAAGGGTGAGCAGCAAGCCCACCAAAATAATATTTATAATAACTTACAATATATGAGCATTCTCATAGTACTCAAGAAAGTCTTGGTTAAGAAGAAATGAACCAAGTTGATATCTTAATGCGATGAAGTCGCAAAATATTCAGTATATATATATATATATACTTTTCAAAATATTGGAAGTCCTCTTTCATGCATAATACACACAGAGTTCCAGTGTATAACTGTATAAAAATACCGTTGCAAGGTGATCTAATATATCTAACCTTGTCTCAACGTTTTTCTGAAAATCTTTGTCATGCATAAGATAATCATTTACTATATATAAGTTTAAAAGATGAAGTTACAAGATACTCCAATATACTTATATCTTTTCCAAATACTACTTGAACTACCACCGTTCAAGTTATAATTAGTTCAAAAGTTCATCACATAGATGAGACTACAAGATAATACTTGAATAGATTCAACCTTTAAAATATCATCAAAATAAAATGAAGTTATGAGATACTTCATTTGCTGCAAACATCATTTTGAAAACTTGACCCTGCCAACACTCAACAATCGCCCAACCGTAGCCTTTCTATCGAAGTGCTCTGGGTAGTGTTACAGAAATATCCAATTGGATGATGAACTCATTACGGGAGTTTGTCGCGCCAGGAAGACCACTTACGATGATCAGTCGTAGTAGTACAACCCCACCATTTTCTACATGTAGAGGAGAACCTGTCGGATTTACTTGTCAACCGAACACTGAACTCCTAAGGAATGGACCGCCTTAGCGGAACTTCCAAGCCATTTGGGCCAATATAATAAGGCTGGGCCGGCGCCACTCGACCACTTACGCCACTCCTAGTTCAGATGAAATCCATGACTCTGAAACGTAAAGCTCGTTCCCCCTTTCCCCAAGTAGAAACTTGTTGATACGGCTCCACCAAGAAGACGTATCTAGTTGGAAAGGAGAACTCACCGATATTTCCCAGGCGATGCCTGTTAATGGATTAACTTGTTCCAAGAATTTTACTTCCCGAGTGTTGGGTAAGTAATCAATGCATTTAACAAAACAGCAACCTTGTTGCGAATATAAAAAAAACCACAGAGCCGGATCCCTCAAGTTTTGAGCGAGTATTTAAATCCCCTTCGAAAGGAGGATCTTAAATATAAAAATAAGTTTTGGGATCCGCTCTAACTTTTAAAAATCATTTTGAAGACTCGCAAAACATTTTTAAGAATGTTTGGAGTGATGCTGATTTAACAAAATAAATCAGTCCCAATATATTAGAAAATATCTGAATATTATTATTTAAATAATATTTTCATAAAGAATAATCTTTATAAAAATAATTGAAGTAGAAGTTTTAAAACTTATACTTGAAATGAATATTAAATAACCAAAGATATACCTATACGAAAGTACTATCTTTATTTGAATAATCAAAAGTGAGTTTGATTATCGACACCTTATTCTTTAATAAAATAAAGAATATATCTCAGCAAATAATCGGAGTCATAGATCCTCAAATGAATATTCAAATAATATTCGATAAATAAAATAAGTTGAGTCATAAGCCCTCGAATGAATATTTGAAATAATATTCAGTAAATAAATAAGCTGAGTCATAAGCCCTCGAATGAATATTCGAAATAATATTCATTAAATAAATAAGCTGAGTCATAAGCCCTCGAATGAATATTCGAAATAATATTCATTAAATAATAAGCTGAGTCATAATACCTCGAATGAATATTATAAATAATATTCATTAAATAAAATAAAGGAGTCATACATCCTCAAATGAATATCCAAGTAATATTCAATAAATAATATGAAGGAGTCATAAGTCCTCGAATGAATGTTCAAGATAATATTCATTAATAAAATAAAGTTATCGAATAAACCTTATTCGATTAATAGTTTTGAAAACTATAACCATATATATATATAAATATATATATATATAAAATCTACTCGGGATCCTCGACTCCCGGTTTTAGAAAATGTTTTCACCTTTGGGTCCCTATACTAAGGGTATATGCAAATTACCGCTATTCTCTAGCATAGGTATTATCAACTGAACCAACAGATATATATGGCAAGAATACGAAACAGGCATGCATATATATACCATATCAGCATGCTTCAATATATCGCAAAATTTGCTAATTAACCAACATGCATCTATCACAAGATAATGCATATACATATATACATCACAACAACAGTATAACGGGTAGAAAATTGCCTGAGCGACTGGGGGTTACAATGGCTCGGGACGAGTCTGGTAACCTATAAACAACAAGTAAGTTGGAATTAAACCAAAGTCACTTGTAAATCTATACATTAACCAACTTAGACTCTAACGCTCGCTTTGCGCTTACTGATTCTCTTAAGTCACTCGAGTACCCTCGGCTCCACCATTTTTAATAATTTAACCATTACGAGTTTTAAGGCGATTCCTTTGCGAGTGTCTTACCAACTGCCTATTACACCTTACATAAATGTTTCATACTTCAATTAGTCCTTTAAGGTCTTTAACCTATGTTTCAAAGTAAGGCGAGGGGTAAGGGTTCGTTCGCGAAACGTCGTTACTTAAAACGACCGTTTCTCCTAAATCGTTCATCGGAATCCAACGAACCACATATCAAAATGAAGCTCGTAACATGAACTATCTAAACATGGCAATGGTCAAAACCTAGCAGTGAGTTCAAGGGTTCTGATGTTAAGAACAAAAACAGTCTACGGTAAATCGGGCATTACGACGGCTATGTTTACGCGATTTCCCAAATTTAAACCATTCCAAAACCACCACCAATCAACCCCAATTCACAACCCAATCAAAAATCCATCCATATTACTTTACAACAGCCCCAAATCAACTCATTATAATCAATTTACTTAATCCTAAAACTTGAATTTAAACTATACTACATTCTTTAATCAAATCATAAGATTTCAACATTCCAATCTCCACCATTTCAACCCAACTCTAAACCATCCATCATTAAGCTACTCTAATACCAAAACAACCAAAATCACCCTAATATACAAAGTAAAGCTAGGGTTTGGAGATGTTATACCTTCCTTGAAGCTTCTTAATCAATGAAAGATCCTTGGAATGCCCATGGAAGCCTTTATCTATGCTTAAGCTACCTTGAACTTTCATAAAAATCAAGAAAACCAAAGTTATTTCTTGAAGGTTACTATTCACCATCTTCTTCCTTGATTTATAAAAAAAGATTGGCTTGGAATTAGAAGCTTAAACTTATAGGAAGTATGTAACTATCCATGGGGAAGCTTAGATAAATACCTTGCTAAATAGTAAGTGGTGGAGCTTGGATCTTCATTTTGCTAAGAAAGAAGCCGAGAGCTTCATGAAGAAATGGAGGGTTTTGTGTTTTGTTTGATGAAAAAAATGAAATGTTTTGCTTGGTTGGTTGAATTTTGATTTGTTTTAGGTTAATTACCTAATTAACCTTGACTTTGTGTGGTTATCATTCAACCACACTTCCTTCCCTCCTATGTCATGCTTACATCACATTGCTATGTCATCATCCCTTTCTTGCCCTCTTCTCATTGGTTGGATGACATCATCCCCTCTAATCTCTTTGATTAGCTTCTAATTGTTTGCCTAATGACCGCTGATCTGTTATACGGTTCGCTTAACTTTCGTTCTCGTTTCTCGTTTGAGGGATCATACCCGGGATCTTATTACTTGGGTTTCCTTAACCTTTCTCAATACATTCTAATCCTTTTATGATCCTCTCTTATAATCCTTTTATTTAAATCCTTTTTATCATGTTACCTTATACTCAATTCTTTCCGTATCTAGTGGATTTCCGGGAAAAATCAAAGTGTTCGGAATTGGATTCTGACGATCTTTACATACACTTATATGTCATATAGAGTGCCAATAAAATCTAAGAATATCCATAAAAGAACCTCTACATAGAGTGGCATGAAAAGTTTTCTCATTCAGCATAATCTGCAAAATCACTATTCATAAGGGTTTCAAAAATTTTCCAAATATTGGGGTTATTACAACAAGCTCCTTCAAAAGCTGAACTAGTTAAAAAGTTTGTTAGAGGAGATGCACCAGTACCTTGGAGTGAAACTCCTAGAGGACAGGAGTGGACTAAGGAATGGAACTCAGTCAGTTTTATTCCTTCTGAAAAGATTCTTGCTGATCACTTGGCAAAAGCTGATGAGATGTTAGTTAATGATGATTTCAAAACACAGCTGAGAGTTACTGCTTTGAGTACTAGACATCTTCAAGGTCAACACTCAACAACTCATGTCGAGGTGCATAAAATTCAAGAAGCTTTACTCAAGCAAAAAACAACTATGAAACTTGAAAAGAAAAACTTTTTTAAACCTACCTTTGACAGAGTTGCCTACATTGAGAAAACCCAAGAGAAGCAACAATCTCAGATTGATGAAATTTTGAAAAATCAAGCTTCTCAGCAATCTCAACTCAATGAAATCCAATCCTCAGTAAAATTGCTTGTCTCTCTTCTTTTACCTGCTGATGCCAAAAAGGGGGAGAAAGTAATTAAGTTCAAATGCAAACCTATCAAGACACTGAAGGGAAAAGATGATGGAAAAGATGACCCGGGAAACTCTGGAATGGGTGGAGGTCATGGTCAAGGTAGAGGTCTCTCATCAAGAAGAGCTGGAACTACAAGCCATAGAACAAGTTCTGATATTGGGAGAAGAATAACTTCTGATACTGGTAAAAGGATAAGTTTTGATGAACTTTTGGATCTTGATGAAGAAATTTCAAGACAGTTATTTCTGAAAGAAAATCCAGGAATGGACTTTGAGAGTCTAATGGAAGAAGAAGCTAGACTTAAGTCAGAAAAAGTCAACTCCAAATCTGAAGCTTCTGTTGGTAAAAAGAAACTTCCTACGGCTAAAGGCATTGTGATAAAATAAAGGACAAATCATGTGGCAACCAAGGCCAAATCACAATTGCAGATAGATCCAAGGTCCAAGGGAAAAGAAAAAGTTGGTGAACCTATAAAGGTTTATGTGCCTCTATGGATGAAGAAATTTCTGTTAAAGATACTGATCTTACTCTAACTTCAAGGAAGATTTCTAAGACAACCTCTGACATGGATCAAGTTGTTCAGAGTCAAGATATAGTTAGTTCTGATATAACAATGAAGCAAGAAACCTCTGACATGGCTCAAGTTGACTTGATATCAGAAGATAAGTCAAAGGAAACCTCTGACATTGCTCATGTTAAATCCTCAAAGTTACTCCTACCAGGAGTCACTAAAGCCAAACAGACTCAACCTTTGAAGACTGCAGCAAGTGGTTTTGAAGCAAGAGTGGTTACTGGAAAGGAAGCAAGAGATAAATCTGGATTGGGTAGTGTTGATGAAAGAAGAGTGCATAACACAACCAATGATCCAACTTCCTTAAGTGAACCAGGTGTTGGAGCAACTCCTGAAAGATTGAATCAACTAGAATCTATACAGATGGTCTATCATACCTTCTTGAAAGAACACATCTTGTTATATTTCATGACAGATGGTAGGGTTTACCATATAAGGGAAAATGTTATACCACTGAAGTATTTTGAAGAACTAGAACATGTTTAATTCTTACTTCAAGTAAATGACAGAATAACAGAAAGTGATGCAAACTATTTGAAGACTCAAATTCAGAGACAGAAAAGGCTTTATTCTGTAAAGTCTGACAGCACATACTGTCCAAAGTACAGAGATCACAATGGTGATATTGTTGATATGAAGCCTAATACTGCACAGATCAGAACATATCTTGGTATTAAGGGACTTGAATTCAATCTAGAGTCTGACAAAGCTTATGTCATAAGACTAGATCAGGAGTTGAGAAAAGCAAAAATTAATGATCTCAGATATGCTATTTTCCAAACTGGTGAAGATACTGCAGAACTCAAAGATGCTAAAAGGAGGATGATTGATGAACTTAGATATGCTGAGAGATGTTTGTTAAAGAACTATCTCAGAACAACTCCTGACATCAAATAGATCAGAAAGTGAAGCCAAGTCAAGATCTACAACTGCTCAAATTCTGATATGTATACAGACTGAAGTTGTTATCAGAAGTTAAAGTTGGTAAAGCTTTAAGGACTGTAAGTTGTAGTTAATTTCTCATGCATTTGTACTTAATATTTTTGACATCATCAAATATCTGTTAAACTTGTATATTATGCTAATTTACAAGTTGGGGGAGATTGTTAGATATATTTGATAATGTCATGTCTAATATGATTTATGTTTAGTTTTCAGATCCTACTTAAACAGGACAAATCAGTACTTAACTGAAATCAACACTTATACTGAAGTCAGAACTTAAGTGATCAGTACTTAAGATTCAGGAGATATTTATCAAGAGATAATATCAGGACTTAAAATAAACTTTCAGATAAGGAAGGCGGCTGATTGAAAGGAAAGAAGATCAAGACAAACGTAAGAAGAGATATGCATGAAGAAGGAATTCTGTTAAGAATGGAATACTTGGAAGAAAAGATAACTGATTGATATATTTTAGGAAGCAGAATTATATTCCATATCAATTAGCGATTATCTTGTAACTGTGTAGTATATAAACACAGACATAGTACTATAAGTGTTATCATTATCGAGAATATTATTCATTGTAACCCTAGCAGCTCTCGTGATATTTGTTCATCACTGAGAGAGGACAGTTCCATATTGTAACAGAGTTTATTGCATTGAATAAAGTCTGTTTTCTGTTACTTGTGTTATTTGAATTCGATTTGATTGTGCTATACACTGTATTCAACCCCCTTCTACAGTGTGTGTGACCTAACAAAAAGAGTTTTAAAAGAAAGTGAAAAATTATTGGTGGAATTTGGATTTCTTATTTCTAGAACTGTAACCTTAAAAGATCTTGGATTAGTTTGGGGTCATAAGTGATAAATGTCTTCCGCTAGCATTTGTTTATTGATTAAACAGGTTGATTTGGATTGAGGTTTCATAGTGACGACCAAATCCTCTGACCCCGGATTTAGGGGCGTTACACATCATGTAGGACCATAACACATTCGGGAGTTCATCAACCCAGCAACGGAGGATTTCTTCAATTCTTTTCTTTAATCCTTGTAGAATGGTTCTATTCATTACTTCTGCGAGCCCATTGGCCTGTGGGTATGCAACTGAGGCCTTGATGTGCTGGATTTTTAACTCTTCTAAAGCTTTCTCAAACTACACCCCCACAAATTGCGTGCCATTATCTGAAACTAAAATCCTTGAAATTCCAAAGCGAAATACCACATATTCCATAAAAAAACTCAATCATTTCTTTCTCTCTGATCTTGGAAAGGGGCTTTTCCTCGACCCACTTTGTTGCGTAATTCACTGCGACCATGATATATTGGCACTGGTTTTTGGACTTTGGAAAGGACCCTACGATATCTATCCCCCACTGGAAAAAAGGGCATGGAGTGAGTATCAAGTTGAGTTCAGTTGTGGGTCGATGGCTTACGTTTCCATGTAGTTGACATGTTTGGCATTTTCTGACATATTCCTCACAATCTTTACAAATTGTGGGCCAATACAGTCCTTGTCTGATGATCTTAAGGGCTAGGTTATTTGCCCAAAGTGTTCACCACAGATACCCATGTGTACTTCGACCTCGCTTGGTGAGCTTCCTCCGAGGTCAAACAACGGAGCAGCGGTTCATATAGAACGCGTCGATATAGTTATGAGCCGATAACACAGTAGTATCTTGCCTTAAACATGAGTGAGTGAGCCTCGGTTTTTCCCTCGGGGAGTTTTTTATCGATGATATAATCGAGGAATGGCCTTCTCCAGTCGGGACTATCCTGGATCTGATTAACAGATAATTCATCGATGGCAGGGGTTGTTAAGACGTCGACATATACCGAATCAGGATTGATAGGCAAACTGGAGGATGCTAATTTGGCAAGGGAATATGCCCATTGGTTTTCTTCTCTATCAACATTCGAGAGTTTCCACGAAGGGAATTTCTTAAGTAGCTCTTGAGTTCGTGCAAGGTATTGAGCCATTCTTTCACTGTGTGCCTTGAACTCCCCGCTTATTTGTTTATAGACTAGCTGTGAATCTCCGAATATGTCAATAATCTCGGCCTCGAGGTCCGCTGCCAGTTTTAAGCCGGCGATAAGTGCCTCGTATTCGGCAACATTGTCTGTAGCTGGGAACTCGAATTTTAGAGCTTGTTGGATCTTGAATCCCTCCCGGCTGATCAAGATAATTCCTGCTCCTCCTGAGTCAGCGGTCAGGATCCGTCGACAAACAACCATGGTCTTAAATGATTTTCGTTGGGGTTTTGAGCTTTGGATTTGAATTAACATTCGGCTTCAAAATCCGAAAGTACTTGGGCTTTGATCGCGGTTTGAGGTTTATAATCGATGTAGAATTGACTTAGCTCGATGGTCCACGTAGCGAGTCTGCCTGTTATGTCAGGCTTGTGTAGGATCCTCTTCAGAGGTTGATTCGTGAGCACATGAATCTCCCTCGCTTGGAAGTAGTGTCGCAATTTTTGGCTGGCGACCACTAGGGCATAGACTAGTTTCTCTAATTGTGGATATCTAAGCTCCGCATCCCAAAGTGAGTGACTAATGTAGTACACCGGGATTTCTTTTCCATCATCGACCCGAACTAGTACTGCCGTGACTGTTTCATCGAAGGCTGAGAGATATACCCGCAATGGCTCGCTTGGTAATGGCCGAGTGAGGATGGGTGGATTTGTTAGGAATGCTTTTAACTTAGAGAAGTTCTTTTCACATTCATCATTCCATTCGAAGTGCGAGGATTTGGAAGCTTTTTTTATTGCTGAAAAAAAGGGGAGGCATCTTTTTGACAACTGGGAAATAAACCTTCGAAGTGCGGCGATGCAACCAGTTAGTTTTTGTAAATCCTTAACAGATTTTGGTTTCTCCATTTTCAAGATTGCTTTTGTCTGAGATGGATCTGCTTCGATACCTCTTTGGGTAACTAAAAAACCAAGGAATTTCCCCGTGGTAAGACCGAACGAGCACTTGGATGGGTTTAACCGCATATTGTTTTTTCTTGCATTTTCAAATGTTCCGCGAAGATCGAACACATGGTCGGAGGAAAGCTTCGACTTTGTAATCATGTCATCGACATATATCAGCATATTTCTCTCGATCTGTGAGGTGAATATTTTATCCATCATCTGTTGAAAAGTGGCCCCTGCATTGATTAAACCGAAAGGCATCACTCGGTAATCGAAGACTCCCCGGTGTGTGATGAATGCAGTCTACTGCCAATCTTGGGAGTCCATTTTAATCTGGTTGTACCCTGAAAAGGCATCCATAAAAGAGAGGAGCTCATTTCCCGTTATCGCATCAATGAGTTGGTCGATGTTTGGCAGTGGGTAAAAGTTTTTAGGGCAAGCCTTATTCACATCCGAGTAATCAATGTACATTCTCCACTTCCCGTTACTTTTCTTGACCAGGACTACATTCGAGATCCATGTGGGGAATTGCACCAATTCAATAAAACCGGCCTCGATAACCTGTCAATCTCTTAGTCGATGGTTGCTCTTTTCTCGGCATAGAATGTTCGGTGCTTCTGCCTTACTGGCCTGATGTTTTTGCTGATGTGTAAAGAGTGTCGAGCGACGACTTCCGGAATCCCCATCATGTCTTTGGGATCCCAGGCGAAAATGTCAGAGAATTCACGAATAAGGCTCGTGATATCTTTCTTTAACAGTTTAGGGAGATTCTTGCCAATTCTTGTAGTTTTCTCAGGATTTTCCTCAACTACCTCAATTTCTTCGGTTTCTTCGACAGGAGAGCAAGAGTTGCTGGTGGGTGGGTCGATGAGCGCTCTGGGTCGATGTCGAGCACTTGATTGACCTCAAGTTCTTCGTCTGACTTCTTCCTTGGAGATACCGTGGTTAAGTAGCACTGTCTTGCTGTCGCCTGGTCACCGGTCATTTCTCCTATACCGAAGTCTGTGGGGAATTTCATTTTCAAATGGGAGATGGAAGTTATAGCTCGGAGTGCGGTGATCGTTGTTCGCCCCAATATGGCGTTGAAACTAGAGGAAAACACTAATCACATAAAACTTGACCATCTTTCAAACTTGACACGGCGGAGAACCAAAAAGCACCGGCATGTCGATAGTTCCTACCACGTGAACCTCATTCCCCGTGAAACTATACAACGGTGTTCGAGAGTTCTCAAGTCTTCGATCCTCGATATCCATTCTGGAGAAAGCATGATGATACAAGACATCGACGGAGCTGCCATTGTCAACTAGCATTTTCTTAACTGTGTTATTTCCCACACGCGTGGTAATGACAAGGGCGTCTTGATGGCCTTCGATGAGACCAGGATGGTAATCGTCGTCAGAGAAAGAGATGACCGGGGAGGGATTTGCTCGAGGGCGTTTAGCTGTCGAGGGATTTACATTAAAAACTTCTCGAGCATAAAGCTTGCGAGAGTTGTGAGAGAGGCCCCCGGCGGCTATACCGCAAAAGATGACATCGATGACCCGGTCTTCCTCATCTCGATGATGGCGTCTGGGCGCATTATCTTATTGCACATAGTGGACAAGTTGTCCCCGGCGAATCTTTCCTTCAATGAGGATGCTGAGTTGAAAGCATTGTTCTGTTGTATGGCCGGTGTCTTCATGATAATCACAATATCTGAAGCTTGGGGGTCTGTCCGGTTTAATGGGTCTCGGAGGACGGTAATCTGGTTCCGTTTTTAATATCGCTAAAATTGTCGCCTTCTCGGTATTGAGTTTAGTAAATTCTTTCTCAGGTCGATTACGGGGCTGCCAATCCCTTTCTCTTCTATCCCTCAAGGGGTGGTCAACTGAACGCGATGGTGGTTATTGGCGACGCTCTCGGCGCCTTTCGCGCGCGGGCGATCGTGGACTATAGCTACGGTGCCGTTCATATCTTGACACACGCCGAGGAGATTGGATGCAGCTTACTGCTTCTTGGAGCATCATGCGATGTTCTATAATCTGTAATGTGGTTTGAAGGGTTTTTGGCCTTTTATCAAAAATTTCTTCTAGGAGTATCCTGTGTCTAGATTTATCAATGCCCGCTGTCAGGAAATTGAGGCCATCTGCTCTATCAAATCTGGAATTTCCGCTATCTCCTCTCTGAATCAAGTTAAGGAACCTCGAAGGCTCTCCCCGGAGCGTTGGTGTATTGTCATCAAGGACGCTGTGACTTTGATTCCTTTGTAGTTATTGGAGAATCGAGCTTGGAACTTGCTCTTTAGAGTTGTCCATGAGTCGATTGACCGGGGGTAGATTGTTGTACCATCGAAGGGCTGTGCCCTGGAGGCAAGTGGAGAAAAACTGACAACGGGCGATCTCTGAGTGGCCGAAGAAGGCCATGCGGCCGTCAAAAGTGTTGAGAAATTCTAATGGGTTAGAAGATCCGTCGAAATTATCGAGGGCAGGAGTTTTCAGCGTCCTGTCGATGTGTGCTTTCTCGAGGACCAACGACAAGGGACTCTCGGAGACAGTTTCGAATCCTGATTGATTGCGCATAATGGTTCGCATTAGAGCTATTTTCTCCTTAATTTTAGCAAATTCCTCATGGGAGATGGATTCTGTGGATTCGGTTCGCTGAGAGACGTCGGCATACGATACTGTGCACTGTCGACGCTCGCGCGGCTGTGAGTATATTGACTCTACTGATGGTTCATATTCATATTCAGCGTCCTCATCTTCGTCGTAAAGTTCATTGTCTTGTCCCTGGTTCTGAATCGACGCTTGCTGGAGCTCTCGGCGGAGACGATGAATTTCACGCTGCCGCTCAAGCTTGGCTTGGAGCATTCGAGTCTCACGTTCTAAGAGCTCAAGCTCTTCATCTGAGTAAGACAGATCTTCCATGTCCTCCTTGTTTTGAGCTTTTAACTTTTCTCTCTTTTCGAGGTGAAGTCGCATGTCACTTGAAAGAACTTTTTTGCCTTTGGATGTATGGATCCTTAAACGCTGATCTGGTTTGAACTTTCTCTTCTTGTCTCGTTGATCTACATTTGTTAAGTTCGTCGGCTAGTCATAGGATGCTACCTCCGGTGGAGTAAATAAACATTTCGGTTTCAACGTCGATTGTTTGGGCGGTTCTTGACCACCGTGGGTCGAGGGGTCGACGGCAATTTCTGCCGTCAACTCCTTAGCCTGAGTTGGTCCGGCTGTTCCCGGATCAATTTCTTCCACAATCATATTTCAGTTGGATCTGTAGAGTAAAGCTCCTCTATTGCCAAATGATATGCCTTAATATTATTAATAACTAAGACTAATATTTAAAGAGGTGCTTTCTTTATTTAATTTGCCAACCTCTCTAAATGAGGTTGGTCCTTTGTATTTATAGGTAGTCTCAAATGGGCTCTCTCTTACAAATGGGCCTCTTGGACCATTATATTAATTGTTACATTATTTGCTATCACTAGATTTTCTTGGACTTCGTCTTCTTTGAGCCCATGGTCCAATAATAATATCATCTCCCTAACTTAAATTTGAAGTTTAGAAAGCTCATAGATCAGGTTCGCAAAAATATAAGCCAACACAATTCGGTAATTAAAATAATTAACTTTTCATGGGTTCTCTTTGCTGCTTTGTGATTCTTGCAGTCTGGACCACGCCTTCTTTTGGGCTTTTCTCCAATAACGACTGTATGATATATCGAGAACATGAGCTCTTTCATTCTCAAGATTTAAAGCAAAAATAATACTACTTATATTTAGTCTTAACTAGTCTCTTACCTTACATGTCACAGCGCCGCAGATATATCATGACGTCATTTAGCCGGACATGCATTTTCATGATTCGGTATACCTTTTTACTAATTTTTTTTATTTTTTATTAATTATTTTAATATTAGAAATATTCAAAAATAACAAATATAATTTTAAAATATTTACATATATTTTAATATCTAAAAAATACTAATTTAAATAAGTATTATGATGGTATTTGATTGTTACCGTTAACTAACTTTAATTTTATATTTAAATTCACTGTATATTAGTATAATAATTATTTATTATATTTTATTATATTTAATTGATAAATGACATGTCATTCTTTTGGCAGGCACTAGTTACAAAATAATTCTATTTTCCCTGCCCTGTCAATCCATTTTAGTAGTTATTTTTGGAAAATTAGTGTAATAAAGTAACATTGGAAATTTGATAAAAAAATGGAGTAATTTTAAAATTTATTCATTAATTTGTATCAAATATATATGGATATACAACTACAATGGAATAAAAAAATTAGAGTAATTTGTTGAAATTTAGTGATTCTCCTTTGCAAAAATTTACTAGAAAAAGTTAAGTTTTTATTTAGACTACATGATCCAGAGCCATTGAGATGTGCGAGGAGAGGCGTAAGATTTAGCTTGACTTCATTCACACACACAAAGAAGATACTAGTAGTGTATTAAACAAGTAGTGGATCACAAAATGGTGGCCACAGCCATTTGTTCAGTGTCACCATTTCCCAAACTCGAGAATTTTCACTACTCTGATTCAAACCCAGTAATTAAAAAATTTCAAAATAAATGCTATTCTGATCACACCAAAATTACAAGCACAACAAGGAAAACATGGAACTGGGTGTTAAAAAGCAGCAGCAGCAGCAGCAGCAGCGATAGTATAGCAAGCGTTGTTGCAACATCAGAACTGAAGTTGGAGTTGGAATCAGCTGCGAATGTTGTGAGGAAGTTTTACGGAGGAATCAACGGTCGTGATTTGGCTTCTGTTGAAGCTCTCATTGCTAATGATTGTGTTTATGAGGATCTTATCTTCCCTCACCCTTTCGTTGGTCGTAAGGTATTTTCTTATTTACCCTGCCTTTTTCATCCCCCTTTTTCTTATTTAATGTTTTTGTGTTTCATAAATCATAAATCATAAATCATAAATCATAATAGAGTGTGTGTTTATGTACTGCTTGATCACTTACAAAATAATTTAGCCTACAAATTTCGAATGATTTGTATCAGCTGCCCATTTATGTTTACTGCTCGGGATGTACATGATTTTAATTTTAAATGATTTTTTCGAATTTAAATAAATTAGGCTTATATCAAGTGTTTTTTTAATACTTTTTAGAAATATCTCATAAATTCATGAAAGTTTAAAGAATTGGTGCATATATATGTCCACTTTATACACTACCAGCAGAATCCATAAATTATTATCAATCCATTAAAATTTAATCAAATCTTCTTCTTTTTTTGTTTACAATTGTATGAATTAGGCACCAGTAGGTTTGTGCTCAATGAGTTGATAGATATGTTATAGACGGAGAAAGGAAAAAACCATAGTCAAAAGGACAAACGATAACTAGTCTAGTAGAATGTCTAATCCTATGATCGACATTCTGTTATACTATATTCATCTTGAAGCGATTTTAAATAATGTCAAGAAATTTAGGCCTGCCAATGATGGTCACCCAAAACCAAGACAAGCGGAAACATAGTAATAAAGTTTGCAGTAATAAAAATTAGCAGAAAAAAGTTTGCAGTAATAATATTAGATATATGTGTAGTGTTCCAAGGACTTTCAAATTCTAATATATAAAATTTAAATTATTATTGCAGGCTATCCTTGAATTTTTCGAAAAGTTCAACGATTCTATCAATGAGGATCTTCAGTTTGTTATTGATGATATATCTACAGAGGATAGTATAGCTGTTGGGGTTACTTGGCACCTAGGTATGTTAATGAAGACCGTGATGTACAGTTAAAATAACAATAGCAGTTAGTTGCTTATTGTATCTCTACATTTCACTAACATAGTCCCATCAAAACAGAATGGAAGGGGAAGCCTTTTCCTTTCAGCAAGGGATGCAGTTTTTATAAGTTAAAGGTTGTGAATGGTCAAAGAAAGATAATGTGAGTTGATGTTTTTTTACATTTTAATGTTCTATGAGATTGTTATATGCAGTGCATAACATGTTATTAAGCATCTTGGTTACAGAAAATCTGAAAATGATGGCCAATCTATTTACAAGGATGTAATAAATATTAAAGTTCTTGTCATTTTATGTCAAAGATCTTCCAGATATATATCGTTTGTTAATGACAACTATCTCAAATCTTGTAAAACAGTTATGGAAGAGACAGCGTTGAACCTGCTATTAAGCCCGGAGAAACAGCTCTGGTATGTCTCCTGATTTTTTATTCAAGGATGATGTTATGGTCATATAGACAAATGAAATACATAAACAAATTTCCACAATAAAGTATGAGAGGTTCATGTCTAGCTATAAGCATTTTCTTACATATCTAGAGCAAGGGTACATTCATTTGTGTGTTGTTTCAGTGTTCATTTTCTTTACCAATTAACTGCACTTCTCCATGTTTGTTTTATGGATTTATAATCCCGGGATAATAATCCGGGGATAACTAATCCCATCAAAATTAGTACTATGGATTAAATAATCCTATTCTAAATTTGTTTGGAAGGATTAAGTGTAGGATTGGAATATAATCATTTAAAATTTTATCCTATGTTTATTTTGATGGATAGTACTTGGGATTGGAATATTATTCTTTAAATTTTCCAATCCTATGTTTGTTTCACATGGGATAACAATGAGTGGATTACAATCCTTTAAAAAATGAGTGGATAAAACAATACCTCCTCCCACCAAGTATTAGACGGAATTATAGTCCTATCCTCTACACCAACAAAACAAACATGGGATAGGATAATTTAAAAGATTATAATTCTTGGATAACTCTTCACTAATTTTTTACAAAACAAACGTGAGATTGGAAAATTTAAAGGATTATAATCCTATCCCTTACTTCATACCATTAAACAAACATGGCCCTTGGGATTAAGTTCTGTCAGTCGCCTACCATATATATACTACAATAAACAATATATCTGAACTTGGCATGAATGCCATCAGTTGATTGAGCCCTGCCATCAGCCCCTAATAAAAATAACGTTAAGTATGGGTACGTCAGGACTGGTGTTATTTTCCTTTCTTATGGACGACAGCAGATTAGTTAACATTGATTTACCCCAAGAAAGACATAGGTTTCATGAAGGAGACAACCAACAAGATATTATGATCAGAAACTAAATAAATAACATATGAATGTTCTTCTTCAGTAAGAAATTAGAATTTCCCTGCGATGAGCCACCTCAATGGGAGCTTCTAGTGCTCATTCGCACCTAATAGAAGTACTTAATTCAAACTCTAACCTTTTAAAGCTATGCTTGTTTAAGGGGATAATAGACTATAAATAGTCTTAAGGATTATAATCCGAGGATAATTACTCCCATCACAATAAAGAGTAAGATTAATTTAGTCCCCTCTAATACTTTGGTTAGAGGAGGCATTATTTAATACCTTAAGAAAAGTCATTTTCTAATCCCTTCTAAATCCTGAACTATAATTCCAAGTAAGTTTTTGCAAGGATTATAGTTCAGTTACAATCTTAATACCTTGGAACATGTAAAGACTTGGTGTCCGTTTCATTCTGCAGAAACTGAAATACTCAAAGATCTCTGAGATCCTCATCTTTTTTATTGTGTATGCATGTAGCATTATACATTAAGGATGTCATTAGTGGGATGGTATATAATGATGTGGGAACAATGGGGAGCTAAAACTACTTTTTGATATTTATGGGCAGGATATGTTCATTTTTCTCAAGTCTCTTCCACCTGGATATTTTTTGATCCAACAAAATGCAAACTAAGTCCTTCATGAATAACAGGTTGCTATCAGAGGAGTTACCTGGCTGCTGCAGAAATTTCCACAGTTAGCTGAACGATTTTAAGTGAAGCAGGTAATGAGCACTGTATTTACATTTGAAGAATCTATCCCGGTGGTCATTGTGGCGACTGGAAAAATATACGAAGTTTGACAACTATGTTAACTGTCTTATTTGCACGAGTATAATGTGTTGTAAGAGCATCCAACAGGGGTAGCCGAAATTGATGTGACATTACATTCTTGGTTGTTGCCTGTAGGAGTTGATAGATGGAGTGGAGTTGCTAGGTTGCCAAAAATTGGCAAGGCAACTTCTGAAACTGTTAAAATGCATATGTAAGTACAAAAATGATAATGGAGTGGAGTTGCTAGGTTGCCAAAAATTGGAAGTCAACTTCTGAAAATATATATGCAAGTACGAAAATGATAATATCTTGAATACTTATTTAGTTATTTGAAATTACATATATTTAGCATATGCATTTGCTATTGAAGTATTTGTCCAAGGTTATTATCAACTAACTATGTAATTTCTGCTACAGGGCAAATACAGTTGAAACAGAGCTGCAAATTTCAAATTTTTATGTATTCTTTTTTTAACACTAGAATCATTCTATATATTAGCAAATTTTCAATATTTACATTCCTGTTCTCTTGGATAGTACCTTAACGGCCTTAACTTTTGGTTAAAGTAATTTTTTTAAAAAAATAAATAAAAATCATATATACAAATAATTATCATTTCAAATGCTGTCATTAAAAATGATCTCATGGGGAATTCAGAAATTTCAACAACATGTATCCTGATTGACCCGAAAGCTTAGCTTGCGTAGTCACAACAAAGTTAACAACAATCTTGTTTTCAACAACACAAACGTGTGCCATGAAACCAAACACTTGTGTGGAGTAAAATTGTCTATTTTCTCCGTCACATGGGTGACGTTTCTTTAAAGGAACCATGCTTGGAATAAGGTTTCCTGAGGCTAATAACCCAAAGAATTAATAACAATATTATTGTGATGAAAATATTTATTTTTTTTACGAAACAGACAAATCTCCATTCTCCAATACGGTTAGCAAAAGCCAAAATTCACTCCTTTTTAGTACATGGTTGGGGAAATGGAACCCCCAAGAGCTCCCTTGCACATTCAAAGAACCGGCTGATGTGGGTTAATAATGAGCCTTAGTTTTCCTGCTAACAGAAGAAACTTCAAACATCGTGTTCTTGACTGACTTCAACAAAATATCAGGAGATTTTAGTTGGGGGTAAAATGCAAAACTTAATCTCATCACAATCCTAGGAAAATTTGTACACGGCTGCTGCTGGACCAACACTTTCCTTCTAGATGTATAACTCTTAAACTTTTATGACCCTACAATACATATGTTTGTTGTTTGCCCTATAAAAGGAACATGAACCATAACAAATCTTTACATAAAAACTAAACAAAATGAAGAGGGAAAGCTACTTTGCAGTTCTCTTGTTGATTTGCCTTGTAGTAATTAAAGCTGCAGCTCAACAAGCAAGCAATGTGAGAGCCACTTTCCACCTGTACGAACCCGAAAAAATTGGCTGGAATTACCTTACTGCTAGCGTGTATTGCGCAACCTGGGATGCCGATAAGCCCCTTGCTTTCAGGCAAAAGTATGGCTGGACTGCCTTCTGTGGCCCTGTCGGTCCTCGCGGCCAGGAATCCTGTGGCAAGTGCTTACGGGTAAAGACTCTCCATTAACATTTTTTAATTTTTTGTTGATACCACATTTTCGAGTTATCTCTGCGTAATCTCTACACAATTTATCATCTTGCACCATAACTTTTGTCTTCATATCGCATTAGGAATTTACGTAAACGTTGGAATGCATCCTGCAGGTTACGAATACCAGGACAAATGCTCAACAAATTGTTAGAATCGTAGATCAGTGCAGCAATGGTGGCCTAGATTTGGACGTTGGGGTGTTCAGGCAATTGGATACCGATGGATTTGGCATGCAACAGGGCAATATGATTGTAAACTACGAGTTTGTCAACTGCGGAGATTGATTAATTATTTTATGAAAAGTGCTAGATATATACACTACTACTCTACGAAAGTATAATATACATAAATAAATGTGGATGTATCCTGGACGGAGGACTAAATAAAGAAATATTCTGCCACACACACATGTATTACTCTCGATCTCAATATAAAAAAATTATGTGCAATTTATCAATGCAGTATATGAGTAAATTGCACTTGCATAATGAAATTCCTTGTAATCTCAAAATGCCTGTTTTTGTAATTACTTGTGCTAAATTGTCTGTTTTGTAATTTTTTTTCTTACTAGAGTTTACGTCAAGATAATTAGGCATATTTAAGTAGCACAACTAGTACAAGTTCTCGTACCAAAAATTTAAGAACTCTTGTGTAATTAGGTGTTAGGAATATGGTGTGTATTTGATGATAAGTTAAACAAAACATTTTAGTAGATTTAACTTAGTGAATTTTGTAGCACCCGACGGATGATCAATTATAGTCCCGGCGGATGATTCAATATAGTCCCGACGGATGACTAATTGATATTCATCGGGTTAGTAGCTTATGTAACAATAAGTAATGTAACACATTCCTTGCAAATAACTTTGTATAGATTCTGTAGTAGCTTATGAATCATATAGACTTCTAGTAGATGTGCTGAATAGGTTGATTAAATGTAAATATAAGATGTCTTGTAATTCTGCACAAATGAAATAGAGTTAGGTGATAAATGGCTACCCGAAAGATGATCAACAAAGCTACCCGACGGATGATCAACAAGGTTACCCGACGGATAACAAGCATGTACCCGACGGATGATCAATTCAAATATCTGTTGATAGTGACAACACAGTCACATGCGTCGAGTGTTTGCAAAAGGAATGTGACAGCCTGTTTAGCAGAGTTTTGAGAACAAAGAATCATTACCATTTCCATGAAAGTTATGAAGATTTTCAAAGATGTTGGAATAGAGTAGTGAAGTAACATGGAGTTAGACTTGATAGGTTTTGTTTTATTATCTTGTCTAATTCTATGTAAACTTGGTGATATATAAACCAAGTGTAGCAAGTAGAACAACAACAACAACAACAATAGACTAAGCAAAACACATTTTTCAGAGAAACATTGTAAACTGTATCCTGTAGCATTTCTCTGCAAGTTTAGTTGTTCACTTGTAAAGCGGCTGTGAGTTATTCAAGCTGCACATGGTTCTCATGATATATATATATATATATATATATATCTGGTGGATATATTCAAATCCACCAGAAAGTTTTAAATACTTGAGTTTTTATTACTTTATGGTTTATTTACTCTGTATTCCGCACTTTGCAAATCAAACAGTTAGATATAAATTGAGTTAGAACCATTTTTCATAAATCTCAAAAAGAAGTCAGAATTACATTCAACCCCCCCTCTGTAATTCTTGTTGTATTGTTAGAGAATAACAATTGGTATCAGAGCAAGCTCTTGAAGTATAAAGAGTTTAACATCACAAAAAAACAGCAAGATGAACAAGAAGGATGTTGGAGTCAAGATTCCATTTCTGGACAAAGACAATTATCACCACTGGAAGGTGAAGATGCACCTACATCTTCTTTCTCAAGATGAGGCCTATGTGGATTGCATAGAGAGAGGTCCTCATGTGCCTATGAGAGCTGCAACAGGAAATGAACCATCTGTTCCCAAGCCTAGGCATGAATGGTCAGATCCTGATATTGAGCAAGTCAAGAAAGACAAGAAGGTCATGAATATATTATTTAATGGAGTTGATGGTGATATGTTTGATAACATCATTAACTGCAAAACAACCAAGGAGGTTTGGGACACAATTCAGATTATATGTGATGGTACTGAGCAAGTAAGGGAGAATAAGATGCAGCTGCTAATTCGGCAATATGAGCACTTTCATTGTGAAGATAGTGAGTCTCTCAATGATATTTTTAGTAAATTTCAAAAACTGCTAAATGCTCTGAAGTTGCATGGAAGAGTCTATCAGACAAAAGACTCCAATCTCAAGTTCCTTAGATCTCTTCCAAATGAATGGAAACCAATGACAGTCTCATTGAGAAACTCTCAAGATTATAAGGAGTTTACTCTGAAGAGACTGTATGGCATCCTGAAAACTTTATGAGCTTGAAATAGAGCAAGATGAAAGGATGAAGAAAGGAAGGAAGAAAGGAGGGTTAATAGCACTGGTTGCTGAGTTGGAGAAAGAGAAAGAGGTGAAGGTAGAAGCTGTTGAGTCTACTACAAAGGTCTGTGAAAACAAGGGCAAGGGGCTGGTAGCTGAAAATGAAGATTCTTTGAGCTAAGATGACATGGATGATATTGATGAACATCTTGCATTCCTTTCCAGAAGATTTTCCAAGCTCAAGTTCAAGAAGAACTTTGAAGCAACTAAGCCAAATAGAAACATGGTGGATAAATCAAAATTCAAATGTTTCAAATGTGGCTTGGCATGACATTTTGCCAGTGAGTGTAGAAAGTCAGATTCCGGCAAGAAGAAGTTTGAGCCTATGAATTATAAACAGAAGTATTTTGAGTTGCTCAAATAAAAGGAAAGGGATTTTATTATACAAGAAAATGACTGGGCAACAGATGGTCTGGATGAAGATGTCAGCTATGTCAATCTAGCCCTAATGGCCAAGTCTGATGAAACAGAAACAAGTTCTTCAAGTAATCAGGTAATCACCACCAACCTAGAACACTTATCTAAAGCTGAGTGTAATGATGCAATTAATGACATGTCTACAGAATTATATCATTTGCGTGTTACACTTAAGTCTCTCACTAAGAAAAATGCTAAAATCAAAGAAAATAATCTGTTTCTAAGTGAGAGGAATAATGTGCTAGAGTCTCAGTTTATTGAATTTGAGAAATTGAAACTAGAATGTAAGATTGCTAAGGAGGAATTAACTGAGTCCTTGAAGAAAGAAGAAATTTTGAAGAAGCAACTTGAACAAGAACAGGAGGTGATTAAGGCATGGAAATCATCTAGAGATGTTCAGCTCAAATCACCAAAGTTCAAGGTATCGAGTCCTTTTGTGATGCAGCCTGGAAAAAGAGTAAGGAGAAGCCGGAATCCAATTTGGTTAAAGGATTGCTAACAGATGTGGACTCGACGGATGATGAGAGTCATCCGTCGGATAATCAAAAGGATTATCCGTCGAGTGACACAAATCCTCATTCGTCGGCTGTGAGCAAACCTGTGAGCAAAGCCAAACTTGCCAAGTTAAATGAAAAGTATGGATCAGTTTCCAGAAACTTTGTTTCAAGAGAATCAAGTCAAGTGAAGAAGGAGAAAAAAGTGAATGTTGGTCATTTGTCTATAAAGCAATTGAATGACATATTAGAAAAGATTGAGGTTAAATCAGAAACTAAAAAGAAAAAATAATAGAAATATGAAAGTAGGGATTAACAAACATAAAAACTACACACCTGATAAATATGCTCCAAAAAAAATATTGTTAAGTGTGGTAGTGTTAATCATCTGTCTGTTAATTGTAAACTTGCTATGCTAACTCCTATATCTGTACCATCTTCTTTTCCCAACATGAATGCCATGCCTTCTATGCCTATGAATGCTATGTCTGCACATAATATGAATGCACAATTTGCTAATATGCCATTTGCATCTAATCCTTATTATGCCGCATATAGTATGCCTCAAATGCCATTTAGCATGCCCTACTGGAATAACATGTTTGCAAATAACATGCCTTTTCCTGTTAATCAAAATGTGCATGATAATTCTGTTTTAATGACTGGTTTCAAAGGTCCAAGTCAGATGACTAAGGATGAATCTGATATCCCCAAGTCAAATGAGATCAAACCTAAGAAATAAAAGAAGAAAGCTAATAAGGCAGGACCCAAGGAAACTTGGGTACCAAAATCAACTTGATTTGGTTTTGATGTGTGCAGGGAAACAGAAAGAATCAGTGGTACTTGGATAGTGGTTGTTTAAGACACATGACTGGAGATTCTACCCTGCTCACATAGTTCTAGGAGAGAGTTGGACCAAGTATTACTTTTAGAGATGACAACAAGGGTTATACTGTGGGATATGGCTTGATTTCTAAAGACAATTTTATCATTGAGGAGGTTGCCTTAGTGGATGGTCTCAAACACAATTTGTTGAGTATCATCCAGCTTTGTGATAAAGGCAATTTAGTAACCTTCAATTCAGAAGCTTGTGTTGTGACAAACAGAAGGAACAACAAAGTGGTTCTCACTAGAGTGAGAAAAGGAAATGTGTACCTAGCTGAATTCAACTCATCAAATGCAGAATCTGTCACTTGTCTTCTCAGTAAAGCAAGTCAAGATGAAAGTTGGTTGTGGCACAAGAAGCTGTCTCATCTAAACTTCAAGACCATGAATGAGTTTGTCAAGAAAGAACTGGTTAGAGGTATTCCTCAAGTGGAGTTTACTAAGGATGGACTTTGTGATGCCTTCCAGAAAGGAAAGCAGATTAAAGCATCATTCAGGAAGAAGCTTGATTCAACAATTGAAGAACCTCTGCAATTGCTACACATAGATTTGTTTGGACCATTCAATGTGTTGTCCATCTCAAGGAAAATATTTTTCCTAGTAATTGTAGATGATTTCTCAAAGTTCTCTTGGATATATTTCCTGAAGTCTAAAGATGAGGCTAGTGAAATCATTATAATCATATAAGGCAAGTCAACAATCATCCAGATTTCAAAGTTAGAAGAATCAGGAGTGACAATGGAACTGAATTCAAAAATTCTGTTATGAAAGAATTTTATGAAGAGAATGGGATTATGCATGAGTTTTCAGCAGCAAGAACTCCACAACAAAATGGAGTAGTTGTAAGTCATATGTCATAGACCTATTTGTATATTCGAGGATTCAACTCAACTCAAATAAGAATGTAATAAGTAAATAGTGGATCGACCGTCAGAGAGATCTCGCAAAGTAATATCTGTCAAAGGATTCAGAGACAATGTTCATCTACAGACTTGAGGAGTTAATTCACTGGAAGAAGTTCAAGAAGTTGATCATGCCTCAGTGATATAAATCAAGATCGTGGATTTAATCAAGTGACAGAGATCTCGTCAGAGTATCAATTAATTACAAGGATTTAATCTGAAGAAAATCAAAGTGTCAGAGTCAAAACATGAAGAAACGTCACGGAAGTTAGTCACTCATGAACCAGACAGTACATCGAGTGTCAACGTTGAAGTGGTGGAATTGATTCATAATTTTCAGTGATTTTCAGAAGATTTGCAGAAGAATGGTTGCTGCTCAAGACTAGAATTAATTCTCTATTAATTAATTAAGTCATCTAATTTAATTAAGAAAATAAATTATATCTGCGAAGAATAATTTATTTATTAATTGAATTAATTGATTAATTAATTCTGAATTAATTCTAGGAATTTTAGGAATTTTCAGAAGCTTAATTGGATTAAATTCAAGCATTAAATCAGCAAGACAATTGAAAATGAACTAGCATGACAATCAGGATTGTCATACCGATTGTCATGCTAGGCCATTTTCAATTGTCATACCGAAAGTTACTCTAGGAGGGTAATTGTCTTGCTAGTTCATTCTGATTGTCTTGCTAGTTCATTCAGATTGTCTTGCTAGTTCATTCAATTGTCCTACCGAAAGTCATACAAGCTATAGGATTGTCATGCCAATTCAATTCTATTGTTGTGCTGATTTAAAAAGAAGCAGAAGACTTTTCTTTCAATAATCTCAATCATTATTCAAGAACAAGAGACAGCAGCCGCAGCAAAACATTTTATCTTCATCTGCTTATTTCAAAGATCATAATTTCTAGATTGTAATGTTAAATCCAAACCACTAGAATTATTTATCTTGTTCTTGTGTAACAATCTAGCGGATCAAAATCCCTAGAACTTAATCTCAAATCGCGTTTAGCATTTGATTCTAATTATTGCAAAAATAGAAAAAGTTCATGTCGAATTTATTCTAAATTTGTGATAATTGATTTGAGATTAATACCTTGTAATCGATACAGTTGTTGTAACACCTTTCAAGTTTAATAATATTTTTATTTAACTTGAATTTTGTTTCACATTTTTTATTCCGCATTTTATTCGATTATTTGGTAACGTTTGTATTCAACCCCCCCTTCTACAAACGCATTGGGACCCAACAATTGGTATCAGAGCCTTCTGATTAACGAACAAATCAAGATCCTAGACTTTTGTGATTTTTCAACTCCTTGAATTTTTATTTATTCAAAAATTCATAATGACTTCACATAAAGTTGGAACCGTTAAAATTCCACAATTTGATAAAGAGAATTATATCATGTGGAAGAAGAAGATGCTATTATTTTTACAAGTTGCAAATCCCAAATATTCAAACTTGTTAAAGAAGGGTATAAAAACTCCGATGGTTATTGAACCGGAGGTAATAATAGATGGTGTGGTGACTACTGAAGCTAGAACCTATCCAAAAGAGCCTGAAGATTTTACTCCTGCTGAGAAGGAAGAAGCCTCCTTGGATGCCAGCCTTCAATTAATATTAATTGATTCCCTTGATCCCTTGATGAACAGACATGTGATGAACTGTAAAAATTCCAAACACATGTGGGAAACTATTGAGGTGATTAATGAAGGCACAGAGGAAGTTAGGGAGAACAAGTTGGAAATCCTAACCTCTGAATATGAACATTTCAAATCAAATCCAGGAGAAGGAATTACTGAAGTGTTTGAGAGGTACAATGCGTTGATCAACAACCTGAACATCAATGGAAAGTATTATTCAATCAGGGAGGTCAACAAAAAGTTCCTTTTAACACTGCCAGCTCATCTTGAACATAGAATCACTGCCATTAGAGAAGCTAGAGATCTGAGTGAGATTTCTTTGGACAGGCTCTATGGAGTGTTAAAAACCTATGAGTTGGAGCAGATTCAACAGAAGGAAGTCTACGGGAAGGATAGAATGGTCAGCACATCTAATGCACTTGTAGCTGAAGGTCAACAACAACAACAATCTCAACAGTTAGAAAGAATGGTACAGTTTTCCAAGGGTGAGGAAAATGAGTTAGTAGCAGAATATGATCCTCCTACTACAAATCAATCAAGTGATGATTTTTATTCCTTGGAAGAGCTGGAGCAATTGGAAGATGAATCAATGGCCCAAATTGTCAAGAGATTCTCCCATGTCAGATTCAGGAGGAATCCCAAGCTTAAGTACAAGTCCAACTACAACAAATTCCAGAAAGGTGGATCTTCATCCTCTAACACCAGCAGTGGTGGGTACAAAACAGGGATGGTTGATCGAAGCACCATTAGATGCTATAACTGCAATGAGTTGGGACACTTTGCCACAGAATGTAGGAAGCCAAAGCAAGTAAGAAAGAACTCTGAAAGGGCTTATCTGGCAAAGGGAAGAAGCTGGGATGATACTGACAGTGAAGATGAAGATGAAGGAAATCTTGCTCTTATGGCTATTGATGGAAAAGCTTCATCGTCAAGAATAGAGGTAAAACTTTCTGATGCTGAAATGGTTTATCATCTAAGAGGTAACTTAGATTGTGCACGTCGTGATAATGAACTGTTAAGTTTACAGATCACAGACCTTGAGAAAGAGGTCAATGAATTAAGACTTGTGCACATTAATCAAGACAAATTAAAAGAACATGTATCTTTTCTAGAGAATAGAGTTGACTGTTATAGAAAACTCGAAACTATTCTCAAAGACAAGATCACCGGTCTTGAGACTAAGGTTAGAGCCTACTTCAATTCTTGTTCGAAGGCTAAAGAGTTCTACAGTAAGCAAGCTGTTAATCAAACATCTGGAATAGGTTATGATTACAATGCTGCTATTGGAGAATTAGGCATAAACTCCCCTCCTCATGTATGTGCTAAAGGGAGGGAAGTACCACATGTGCTTAAGGGTGTTGATGAACCCCTCTATAAAGCATCAATTGCTGAACCATTTGATGCGACCTCTTCTGTTATTCAAGAAGAAATACGTGCTGAGGATCATGCTTATGAGAAGATTGTTTCCAAGTCAAGTGAGTCGAAAGTTCCAGTCAAAGTTGTGAAAGCAACTGAGACTAACTCAGACACACATGAGTTGGATAACAATAATGCCATGTCTACCATGCATAAATTGCCTGCTGTTAATCACTCTCATAAAGCATGTGGTGTTGCTAATTGTATGTCTTGTGCTTTTAATATGATGTATGCTTATTTTAATGGTAAGCATGTGTCTAATGATAAGACTACTCCTCGTCAGCATGTGAATAACAAGAAGCATGATAGGTCTAAGACTGCTAGTCCTTCTAAGGCTAGAAAGGAGACATTTGTGCCTAAGCTTAAACAGAAATTTGTTAAGGCTGTTTACAAGGTCAAATGTTCAGTCATTGAGAAAGTTGAGACAATTAAAATTAAAAATGTTGTTTTGCCTGATAAAGGACAGTTCTACAAGTATGCCGGGCCCAACCAAGTTTGGGTTCCGAAGAAGGTCTAATCCATTTGTAGTGCAGGGCATTAAACAAGTATAACCGGTAGTGTGGATTCTTGACAGTGGATCATCAAGACATATGACCGGAGATAGAGCCCTGCTATCAAATGTGGTTGAGAAAGCTGGCCCCCTGGTTACCTTTGGAGATAACAGCAAAGGTTTATCCGAGGGATATGGCTGTTTGCAAGCTGGGAATGTTATCATTGTAATTTTGTATATTGTGCTAGGTTATTATCAGGAAGCAGTATCTAACATATAGCACCAGTGACGAGACTTGAGAATATTACGACATATCAGACACCTGCTGCACATTACACTTGGAATTGTACTCTAGTAAGATGTGTACAAGTGTACTCCTGTTTGGTGAGTCAACAGAGGAAGTCAGTGCACCACAGTTCATGGACTTTGCAGCTGCAGATCTATTGGACTATGCAATTTCTTCTTCACAATCTCACTTCAGGTTGGTATGAACTAGTATACTGCTCAAGCAATTGTCAAGGACATGGTATGGCACTCTAACAGAAGTTATAATTTTATATGAATAAGTAGAGTCGTCATATTAATAACTATCTTATCACTAAGCACAATCATATTATTTTATATGTGCAGTGGTATATTGTTTATGCAACATAATAATTAGTATCTAAAGTACTTGACAAGTATCGGTCAATGATATGTTGTTAACATTATGTTGCAGATATTTGTAAGCTATTGACATGAATGAGAATTACTTAGACTTTACCCTAAGTGATCAATGTTTTATCAAAAACTCATTCATATTGAAAAATAAATCAAACTTCTTTCTACATTAGTGATTTCTTATTTCATGTAAAATCTTTTGAAATCACTATTGTAAATCATTTTCTCTCTATTACCATATGTTCTATGATACAGGTTCAGTCTCCATTGACTTTCTTTCATTGACAGTCATGAGGTTGAAAACCCACAACATCTATCCCAGACTGTAAAGACAAACACAAAAAAAACAGAACCAACCAACACTCTCTTACCACTAAATATAGTATGAATGAGCGTGAGGGAGATAGTGCCTAGTGCACCACATAAGGAAGGTTCTGTAGTCAACCCAGTAGCTCTGTCTCCTACATAGATGAGTAGTATTTAAACCGAGACAACTGCTAGCCCCCATACATCTTCTCAAAAAGATGTAATGGCTGAAAAGGCACAAAAACAGTTACTAGACTCATTCTCTCAACAGGGTGAATCTATTGAATTTTGCCTGTCGGCCAAGGTATCTGATGTAGTGTCACCACTTCAAATATAATCAATTCTTGATGCACAAGGAGAGGTTACACACATAAAGGATGAGTTGACGGAAACAAGAGTTTCGACCATTTTAAGGTCAGATTCGATTGTTCAAGGTTCGTTAGTGGACCAATTGCCTTTACAGGTGTTAGGAGAGGATACTGATCCAAAAGCCATATGTCAGTGGTCAGTGTCTACCTCCCCAGGCTTAAATCCCCTGGATGCATCTGCGGATAGTGGATCTGACATAGGCGCAGATCGGCAACTTGTTGACAATGATTCAGATATTACCTGATAAGTCACAAGGAAATGTCTTCACAGACATTAGAAGGGAACTTTGATCTTTATGCTAAATTCTTTGGATCATTGTTTACCTTCCCAGAATTCAAATCTGGAACCCTAAAAGGGAAACTAGCAACTTGTAAATTATGACTCAGATTCATCTGACGAGTTTAACAAGGATGGGGATTTGTGAACTCCCATTGCACCACCTGTGACCTCCTTAAAGGATGGCTAAGGTGATTTTCCTTGCAGGTACAGCTGGATTATGGAGCTATGAGAGAAGAGTGATACACTTGTGAGAATGAGTGTAAACACGAGTGGAGAGAAGAGTGAAACACATGTGAGGTACACTAAAACACAATCACACACTCACAGTGAGGAAGAAAGAGAAACTACTTGTTATTTCTTTTCCAACCAAGTGAAATATGAGAACTCCTTCAGACGACGGCATACATTCCTTCTTTAAGGGGGAGATAGAAGCTTAAGTAATAGTTTGGAGGATTCCTCAACTAAGGGGGAGAAATAGCAGGGAGTAAGAAAAAGATCCTACTTGTACACTACACCACACCATTGTTGTTTCTAACTACGGATCCTATTGTACGGGAGAGGTGGTAAACACAAGGTGATTTTCTGATAAGGGAAGAAGCTGTTAGGGGAGTACCATTGGTTTTTATCTGCGGATCCTATTGTACGGGAGAGGTGGTAAAACGAAGGTGATCTTCTTTAATCAGTTGATTCTCATAGGGGGAGAAGCAAGAGATATGGGCTTCTCAACAGGAAATGTGGTTGTACAAATGAAGATGGAACTACTTGAAGATATGTTCAGTCTAGAGGAACATCTACTTGGAATCTGGAAAATGTTAAATGTCATCCAGAACTTTTCTACTATTTACTTTGCATGTATGTTTATATCTTTTTCTTATTTGTTAGTTGAGTTATCCTCTAGGTATTTGTGTGTTATTGTCTAACAAACAAATAGGGGGAGATTGTAAGTCATATGTCATAGACCTATTTGTATATTCGAGGATTCAACTCAACTCAAATAAGAATGTAATAAGTAAATAGTGGATCGACCGTCAGAGAGATCTCGCAAAGTAATATCTGTCAAAGGATTCAGAGACAATGTTCATCTACAGACTTGAGGAGTTAATTCACTGGAAGAAGTTCAAGAAGTTGATCATGCCTCAGTGATATAAATCAAGATCGTGGATTTAATCAAGTGACAGAGATCTCGTCAGAGTATCAATTAATTACAAGGATTTAATCTGAAGAAAATCAAAGTGTCAGAGTCAAAACATGAAGAAACGTCACGGAAGTTAGTCACTCATGAACCAGACAGTACATCGAGTGTCAACGTTGAAGTGGTGGAATTGATTCATAATTTTCAGTGATTTTCAGAAGATTTGCAGAAGAATGGTTGCTGCTCAAGACTAGAATTAATTCTCTATTAATTAATTAAGTCATCTAATTTAATTAAGAAAATAAATTATATCTGCGAAGAATAATTTATTTATTAATTGAATTAATTGATTAATTAATTCTGAATTAATTCTAGGAATTTTAGGAATTTTCAGAAGCTTAATTGGATTAAATTCAAGCATTAAATCAGCAAGACAATTGAAAATGAACTAGCATGACAATCAGGATTGTCATACCGATTGTCATGCTAGGCCATTTTCAATTGTCATACCGAAAGTTACTCTAGGAGGGTAATTGTCTTGCTAGTTCATTCTGATTGTCTTGCTAGTTCATTCAGATTGTCTTGCTAGTTCATTCAATTGTCCTACCGAAAGTCATACAAGCTATAGGATTGTCATGCCAATTCAATTCTATTGTTGTGCTGATTTAAAAAGAAGCAGAAGACTTTTCTTTCAATAATCTCAATCATTATTCAAGAACAAGAGACAGCAGCCGCAGCAAAACATTTTATCTTCATCTGCTTATTTCAAAGATCATAATTTCTAGATTGTAATGTTAAATCCAAACCACTAGAATTATTTATCTTGTTCTTGTGTAACAATCTAGCGGATCAAAATCCCTAGAACTTAATCTCAAATCGCGTTTAGCATTTGATTCTAATTATTGCAAAAATAGAAAAAGTTCATGTCGAATTTATTCTAAATTTGTGATAATTGATTTGAGATTAATACCTTGTAATCGATACAGTTGTTGTAACACCTTTCAAGTTTAATAATATTTTTATTTAACTTGAATTTTGTTTCACATTTTTTATTCCGCATTTTATTCGATTATTTGGTAACGTTTGTATTCAACCCCCCCTTCTACAAACGCATTGGGACCCAACAGTAGTGGAAAGAAAGAATAGATCACTTATTAAAGCTGCAAGGACAATGCTTGAAGAATCAAAGTTACCAACATACTTCCGGGCTGAAGCTGTAAATACTGCATGCTACACTCAAAATATTTCTCTGGTTAATCAAGCAAAGTGTATGACACCCTACCAATTGTTCAAGAACAAGAAGCCAACTCTAAATTTTCTTCATGTCTTTGGATACAAATGTTATATCTTGAGAAATCAAACTGATCAAAATGGGAAGTTTGATGCTAAAGCAGATGAAGGAATTTTTGTTAGATATGCTGTGGAAAAAGCATATAGAGTCTACAATCAATAAATGTTGTGTTTGATGATAAAAAGATTGAAGGACTGTAAGATGAAGATTCTCATGAAAGTCTCAAATTTAATAATGTAGAGATGGTTAGTGATGACAGTGATGATGAAAGTGATCAGAAAACAATGACAAAGGATATTGCAGAAAAATCTACTACTAATGAAGCACAAAATTTAACATCTGTCGAGTTGTAAAATGCTTCATCCGTCGGGAGACAATCAGCTTTATCCGTCGGGAGACAATCAGCTTTATCCGTCGGGAGACAATCAGCTTCATCCGTCGGAACTCAAAATGCACCATCCGTTGGGTCATCAAGAGAAGCTGGAAGTCAGAATAGATCACTTAAAGAAAGTTCCCCTTTCTCAAATCAAAGATCCATAAACTCAGGGGGAGTTTCTAATAATCAAAACGCAGTTACATATCATGACAACAATGAGGCCTCTTCATCTAGAGCTAATCTACCTCAACAAAGAAAATGGACAAAAGATCATCCCTTTGAGCTCATCATTGGTGATGTATCTTCTAGAGTTCAAACAAGGAGAGCAACTTAAGAAGAATATCTATATAGCAGCTTCCTATCTAAGGAAGAACCAAAGAAGGTAGAAGAAGCTTTGTTGGATCCTGATTGGATTTTAGCTTTGCAAGAGGAGCTAAACCAATTTGAAAGGAATAAAGTATGGAAGCTCGTACCCAAGCCTAAAGGAAAGAATCCAATTGACACCAAATGGGTATTCAGAAACAAGATGGATGAAAATGGCATAGTGGTCAGGAACAAAGCTAGATTGGTTGCTAAGGGCTACTGCCAACAAGAAGGAATCGATTTTGATGAAACTTTTGCTCCTGTTGCAAGACTTGAAGCCATCGGAATTTTCTTAACCTATGCAGCCCATGCCAATTTCAAGGTCTATCAAATGGATGTCAAGAGTGCTTTTCTAAATGGAGATATGGAGGAGGAAGTCTATGTTAGTCAGCCTCCTGGTTTTGAAGATCCAAATTTTCCAAATCAAGTCTACTATCTTTTGAAAGCACTCTATGGACTGAAGCAAGCACCTAGAGCCTCGTATGACACTTTATCAAAGTTCCTTTTAGAAAATCACTTCACAAGAGGTACTGTGGATAAAACTTTATTCTTTAGAAATGTTAATGGCTCTAGTATACTTGTTCAAATTTATGTAGATGATATTATATTTGGCTCTACAAATGAAAAACTTTGCAAAAAGTTTTCCAAATTGATGCAAAGTAAGTATGAAATGAGCATGATGGAAGAACTAACTTACTTTCTTGATCTACAAGTTAAGCAAGTTAGTGATGGAATTTTCATTAGTCAAACTAAATACATTCATGATCTTTTAAAGAAGTTTGATCTAATGGATTGCACATCTGCAAAAACTCCCATGGCCACTGCAACTAAGCTTGAATTAAACACTGCTGAAAAGTCTGTGGATATTTCAAGTTATAGGGGCATGGTTGGTTCACTTATGTACTTAACAGCTATTAGGCCATATATAATGTTGCTACTTGTCTTTGTGCTAGATTTCAGGTTGATCCTAGTGAATCTCACTTGGTAGCTAGTAAGAGAATTTTCAGATTTCTCAAGGGAATAACAAAACTTGGCATTTGGTACCCTAGAGATTCTGGTTTTGATCTAACTGGTTATTCAGATACAGATTATGCAGGGTGTAAAATAGACAGAAAAAGTACAACAGGAACCTGTCAATTTCTAGGAAACAAGCTTGTGTCATGGTTCAGTAAAAAGCAAAATTCAGTCTCTACTTCTACAGCTGAAGCTGAATATATTGCTGCTGGTAGTTGTTGTGCACATATTTTATGGATGAAAAACCAATTGTTGGACTATGGTATATAAGTGGATATGATTCTTATTTTCTGTGATAACACAAGTGCGATTGCCATCACTGAAAATCCAGTACAACATTCAAGAACAAAGCACATAGACATCAAGTACCACTTCATAAGAGAACATGTGATGAATGGTACTGTGGAACTACATTTTGTTCCAAGTGAAAAGCAACTTACAGATATATTTACCAAGCCACTGGATGAATCCAACTTCTCAAGTTTGGTAAGCGAGTTAGGTATGCTTAATTATTCTTGAATCAGTTCAGATATTTTTCCAGGAATATTTCATAACTCGACGGATAACTGATTTATCCTCATCCGTCGAATCGTCTCAATCCTAGCCATTAATTCTCTGAACATTATCCATCGAGTATACTTATAGTTTGTAAGCATGACACGACGGATAAGTGACGGAATTTTTACAGTTTATTTATTTTTAAACGGCTATTTTGGGCAATTTTTATTGGTTACTTTATTTTACTTTATTATTTTTTGACAGTTATTTTCTGTGATAGTATAAAAGCAAATTTACTTTTATTCATTTCTTTTATCATTCTCAAGATTCAATTGCTCTAATTTCTTTCTTCTCAAAAGCAAACTCTCTCTGCAAATTCCAAATCTCTAACAATGGCACCTGTAGTGAAAATCATGTCTCAAACCGGTTATATCTATGAGAAAAACAACTTCTCAGCTTTGGTGAATAAGGAGATTCAACAGTCTGGTGACTATCACAAAATGATGGATTTTGTGAAGAACTGAAAACTCAACTATGCCATACTGGAATCACCCACCATTTACTGTGAGGTTGTTGAAGAGATATGGATAACTGCAGTGTACAACTCGACAGACAAGACCATCACATTCACTCTGAAAGGTAAGCAGTTTTGCATAAATAGTGATATTGTTAAAGCATACTTCAAGATTCCTGATAATACTGTAACTGCTCCACACACAGACACTAACATTGTTAATATGCTTAATTCCATGGGCTATGCACTCACTACTTCTAAATTAAGTAAAATTAGGAGGTTGGGTCTTAGGAAAGAATGGAGTTACCTGTGTGATGTAGTAACTAAGGTGTTTTCTGGTAAAATTAGTAACATTGACTTTATAAACATCTATATGCTTAACATGCTAATTACTGATAAGTACTTTAATTTTAGTAATTTGGTTTTGTTTGAGTTAGGCTTTAAGTTAGGAGAGGTTAATAAGAGAGGTAAAAGTGTCTATTATGATAGATTCTTTATGATGCTTGCTAACCATCTTATTGAAGATATTGTAATTGAGAGCCCAACCAACAAGTTAAATTATTGGGTTCAAGAAAGAAGGATATTTGCAGATTTAAACAGAGCAAACCATCATAAGGAGGTTCCCTTATATACTTTCCAGTAATGGAGGGACCTCAGGTAAGTGAGGTAATTTCTTCTGTCTCCACTCTTCCAACCTCACAAATTTCTTTGCCTTCTAGTGTAGCCATGGCAACTGTGTCAATGACCCAACAGTTGCCTACCCAAGCTACCAAATCAACAAAAGTTCCTAAATCCAAAGCTAAGAAAGCCCCCCTGATTTCTTTCAAAAGAAATCAGTTGTAAAATCCACCGAACCTAAAGAGGGGAGTGTGAAGGTGGGAAAGAAAGGTGAGGGACAGGGTGAAAATCAAAGAAGCCCTAAGAATAAGGATGGAGAGGTGAGAGTTTTCCAGCCTAACCACACTGCAGTTTCTCAACAAACTGCAGTGCTTAATAAGGATATCAGCTTATTACTGGTTTCATCCTCTCAAATGAATGTTACCATTGAAACAAGCTCTCAGCCAAGAGCACAGGCCAAAAGGGTAAGGGACACAAGCTCACCCCAAACTTATACCAGAAAGAAGAAACCAAAAACACTTGGGGATGCACAGGGTTCATACACTGTGCAAACTGGTGTAAAAGACCCAGTCACTGCACCTTCTCAAAGTCAGGTTGATGCGGCTCCAATAAATATGGAGTCACAGCCAAAATCTCTTATAATTAAAGCACATGAAACACCAAACTCTCCCACACACTCATTGGATGTTGATATAATTCATACATCTCAACCAAATTCTCCATCTTTAAATCTCTTGGAGAAGCCAAAAATCCATGCAAGTGAGCATCATCTTCTAGATGATTTGTTGGCTCACTTGCCATTTCTTTTTGAGACTGTTGAGACATATGTGCCAAAATTTTTATCAATATGCACAGAGTCTACAATAGTCTCCACTCCAAACTCAATTATTTCTTCTATCCCGATGGATATTTCTCATCCGTCGAGTAGTGATTGTTTCCTGACGGATAAGCTTAACAGCAGTTATCCGTCAGATAGTCAAACTGCTAACCCGATAGATATTCCTCATCCGTCGGTGTCTCTACACAGCTTCAAATTTTATCTATTCTTACAAGTGTAGAAGACTTAGTAGTAGTGCAATCACTCCTAGGACTGAGGGAAGGGAGTGATTTGAGTGAGAGAGGGAAGGGAGTGATTTGAGTGAGAGTCTGGGTTGCTCCCAGGAAAAAGGAGAGGAAAAGAGTGATCTAATGCAGTCCATTTCTTCAGGACTGACAAAAGTGAGTGAGAGGAGTCCCACCTTAGATGATGAAGGTGAGGGTATGAGGGTGGGGAGCCAAGGTGAGACCTTGATGCAAGAAAAGAGAGATAATGAGAGAAATGCAGGTACAGGAGATATAAGGGTGGATGTCATTGCAAGTGAGTTAATGAATGTCCAGGATGCAAACAGGGAGGGACTATTTCAGCAAAGTCAAGCTATTATAGATTCTACCTCCTTGGATGCTGAGACATTTACTCACCCTGTTCCAGCATATCAACTTCTAGCTAGACAGGGCAATGACAATGCAGAAAGGATGCTAAATTTGGTGCACACCATACAGTCTATGCAAAGAGCAAAGGATGCAATCACAGCTCTGCCCTCTACAGCTGGTGATATTGACTATGAGACTTGTGGTTCAGAAGATTTATTTGGTGGTGAGGATGCAGAAAGTGAAGAAGAGCCATTGGACATAGGGGGAGAAGTAGGCTCTAGTTCCAGATCAGGCATGCCATCATGGGCCTTTTCCAAAAAATGTGATGAACACCATTTCAAGACCACACTCATCCAACTTATCAGTCAAACACACTCTGGTCTTCAATCAACAATAAATGCCAGCACCAAGAAACTCCTATAAGCACACCTTGCTTCTCTACAATTATAACAAATCCAAGGTTTTAAACATACTTAGGATGTCACCTCTATCAAAGGTGAAATTGATCAAATGAAAAGGGACATTTCTGATAGGTTGGATTCCAAACTTCCAGAAGCTACAATGCTTGACATTAAGAGACAACTCAGGAAGAATTCTGATCTTGCCACAAAGATAGATTCCTTGGATACCAGAATGACAGCAATGGAAGCTTCTCTAACAGCAATTCATCTACACCAAGCACAACAAATAGACTTGCTTCAAAGGCTAGTGGTAGCATAAACCTCCTCTTCTACTCAACTTGCTGATAACAAAAAGGGGGAGAAAGAAACCTCTTCCAAGAGGGAGAAAGAAAGCTCAATTGTCTTATTCAGTCAAGGGAAATCAAAAAGTGAGGGGGAGCAAAAAGTGCTAGCATAGGTTCATGTATTTGTTATGCATGATTCATAGGTAACTCTAACCGTTTTACTTGCCCTATGTAATCATTATGGATAACTTGTGCTTAAACCGTTATGTTGTCACATTCTATAGACATATAGGGTCTCAATATAATTGGTGTCTATTCAGCTTCTATCTCTTTTATGGATGTCTGGTAGAATGGTACTCGTACAACGAAAGTTGGCATTTACTAGTTTCATGTTATCTGATTAGTGTCATCACAATTACATGCTAAAGTTAAGAATAATAAGGCTATTGAATGAAGTATTTAATAAAGTTAGAATCCCATGTTTGTCATATATAGTAATTCAACCTCAATTCTCTTAGTTAATGTTATTTAGTATAATCTCTTAGTTTAATCAAAACTCAATTTGTTATTTGTCTTAGCATTGAGCGATAACCATACATTGTTGCATAGGTGCATAAATTGAACTTAACCTAAACCAGTCTCTGTGGGAACAAATCTGATTTATATCTTATACTACTTGCGAACGCGTATACTTGCGTGAATATTAGCGCGTGTTTTCGCACTAACAAGTTTTTGGCACCGCTGCCGGGGACTCGGTGTTAATTTTTAGTTTATGTGCTTGTCGTCAGTGGTCGTTAAAGTTCAGTGACTCGGATTCTTTTACTCTCACGGTTTATTTGTTTGTGTTTCAGCTACTCATTACAATGGGACATCCAGCAGCACGAACGAAAGCCTTGATGGATTTTTCTCAACCCAAGATCAATGACATTTAATCTAGCATTGTCCGGCCAGCTATCACAGCTAATACCTTTGAGATCAAGCCTGGCATAATTCAATGGGTGCAAAATTCAATCCAGTTTGGGGGTTCTCCAACTGAAGATCCCAATATGCACATTAGGGATTTTATTGAGATCTGCGACACCTTCAAGTTCAACGGTGTTTCTGAAGATGCTGTGAAGCTGAGATTGTTTCCATTCTCTCTGAGGGACAAGGCTAAGAGCTGGTTATACTCTCTACCAGCTGGTTCGATAACTACTTGGGAAGATCTTGCTCAGAAGTTTCTTACTAAATTCTTCCCTATGGCGAAGACAGCTGCACTCAGGAATGCTATTACTCAATTTGCGCAACAAACGGGAGAATCGCTATGTGAAGCTTAGGAGCGCTACAAGGAGATGCTTAGAAAGTGTCTTCATCATGGAATGCCTGATTGGATGATCATCAATTATTTTTATAATGGGTTGGGAGCACAGTCCAGACCCATGCTCGATACAGCATCAGGCGGAGCATTATGGGCAAAGAGCTATGAGGAAACTTATGATCTAATTGAACTGATGGCTGCTAATGAATATCAGTATCCAACCCAAAAATGTCCACAGGGCAAGGTAGTAGGAGTTCTTGAATTGGATACAGCTATGGCTATCACTGCTCAACTAAAGGAGTTGTCTATGAAAATCGATTATCTGGCTAACTATGGTGTTAAGAAGATAATTAGTGTTTGTGAGCTGTGTGCAGGTCCGCATGCGACGGAGCAATGCGCTATATCTAGTGAATCAGCTCAGTTTGTGAGCAACTTTTAGAGATCACAACAACCAGTTCTAGACACTTATCATCCTGACAACTGGAATCATCCTAACTTCAGCTGGAGCAATAATCAGAATGCGATGCAACAGCCGTTCCAGCAGTTTCGAAATAAGCTATTCAACCCTCCTGGTTTTCAGCAACAAATTACACCAAAACAACAATCTCTCGGTGCATGTCTATCTTCGAATGAAAATTATGAATTGGAGGATTTGCGGCTTATGTGCAAAAACCAGGCTCTTATATGCCAAAGCCAGGCTGTTTCTATCCAGAATCTGGAGAACCAAATAGGGCAAATTGCTAACGCCTTATTGAATCGACCACCAGGAACGCTTCCTATTGCTACAGAAGCTGTTAGGTCACACACACACTGTAGAGGGGGTGAATACAGTGTATAGTACACTCAAATCGAACTTTAAGATCTTAAGTAACAGAAAACAAACTTTATTGAAACAATAAACTCTGTTACAGTATGGAACTGTTACCTCTCAGTGATGAACAAATATCACGAGAGCTGCTAGGGTTATATAGAATAATAACTTCGATAATGATAACACTTATAGTGTAAACCCTATACCTGTGTTTATATACTACACAGTTACAAGATAATCGCTAATTGATATGGAATATAATTCTGCTTCCTAAAATATATCAATCAGATATCTTTTCTTCCAAGTATTCCATTCTTCACGGAATTCCTTCGTCATGCATATCTCTTCTTATGTTTATCTCGATCTTCTTTCCTTTAATTAGCTACTGTCCTTATCTGATTGTCCTTCAGCACTTAAGTTCTGATATCTATCTTCTGATGATTATCTCCTGATAATATAAGTACTGATATCCTTAAGTCCTGACTTCCAGTATAAGTACTGATCAACAGTTAAGTACTGATTTATCCTGTTCACGTAAGATCTGAAAGCTAAACATAAAACATATTAGCCATGACGTTATCAAATATATCTAACAATCTCCCCCAACTTGTAAATTAACAAAATATACAAGTTTAACAGATATTTGATGATGTCAAAAACATTAAGTACAAATGCATGAGAAATAGACTAGATAACTACAACTTACAGTCCTTTAAGTTTTTACCAATTTCAACTTCTGATAACAACTTCAATCTGTATAAATATCATAATTTAAGCAGTTGTAGATCTTCGACTTGGCTTCTTCATTTTTTGATCTCTCTGATGTCAGGAGTTGTTCTGAGATAGTTCTTCAACAAACATTTCTCGGCATATCTTAGTTCATCAATCATTCTCCTTTTAACACCTTTAAGCTCTGCAGTATCTTCACCAGTTTGAAAGATTGCAGCTCTGAGATCATTAATCTTTGCTTTTCTTAACTCCTGATCTAGTCTTATGACATAAGCCTTGTCAGATTCAAGATTGAATTCAAGTCCCTTAATACCAAGATACGTTCTGATCTGTGCAGTATTAGGCTTCATATCAACAATATCACCATTGTGATCTCTGTACTTTGGAACATATATGCTGTCAGACTTAACAGAATAAAGCCTTTTCTGTCTCTGAATCTGTTCTTTTAAGTAGTTTGCAGCAGTCTCTGTTATCCTGTCATCCACTTGAAGTAAGAAAAGTACATGCTCCAATTCTTTAAAATACTTCAAAGGAATGGCATTTTGTCTTATATGATAAACCCTACCATCTGTCATGAAATACAACATGATGTATTCTTTCAAGTAGGTATGGTAAACCATCTGTACAGATTCCAGTTGATTCAATCTCTCAGGAGTTGCTCCAATACCTGGTTCACTCAAGGAAGTTGGATCATTGGTAGTGTTGTGTACTCTTCTTTCATCAGCACTTCCCAATCCAGTTTTATCTCTAGCTTCCTTTCCAGTAACTACTCTTGCTTCAAAACCACTTGCAGTAGTCTTCAAAGATTGAGTCTGTTTTGCTTTAGTGAATCCTGGTAGGAGTGTTTTAGATCTATTTTCTGATATCAAGTTAACTTGAGCACTGTCAGAGGTTACTTGCTTCTTCTGAATATCAGAACTTACAATTTCTTGACTCTGAACAACTTGAGCCATGTCAGAGGTTGTTTTAAGAACTTTTCTTGTAGTCAGAGCAAGATCATCTTTTCCATCAGTAATTTCTTCTTCCTCAGGAGGTACATAAGGCTTGATAGGTTCACCAACCTTTTCTTTACCCTTGGATCTTGGATCTATCTGTGGTTGTGATCTAGCCAAAGTTGCTTCAGTATGTATCCTTTCTTTGATCACAATGCCTTTAGGTTTTGGAAGTAACTTTTTACCAGAAGCTTCAGATTTAGATGTGACTTTCTCTGATTTAAGTCTGGCTTCTTCTTCCTTTAAACTTTCCAAGTCCATCCCTGGATTTTCTTGAAGAAATAGCTGTCTTGACATTTCCTCATCAAGATCTAGAAGTTCATCAGAACTTATCCTTTTACCAGCAGCAGAACTTATTCTTTTCCCAGTATCAGAACTTGTTCTGTGACTAGCTTGTCTTGATGTAAACCTTCTACCTTGACTATGACCACTACCCATTCCAGAGGTTCCTTGGTCATCTTTTCCATCATCCTTTCCTTGCAGTGTCTTGTTGGTTGTGCATTTGGACTTAATTACCTTCTCCCCCTTTTTTGGCATCAGCAGGTAATAAAAGAGAGATAAGTAGTTCCACTGAGGTCTGGATTTCAGTAAGTTGCGATTGCTGAGAAGCTTGATTTGTCAGAATTTGAAATAATTCAAATTTTAACCCGTTATCACTGATTGAATTATTTGTCACTGCAACATTAATATTCTGAAAATAAATCAAGTTAAAAATGACCGAGATAATTTCGATGAATAAGTGCTGACAAAGAATCAGAACTTAAATAAAAACAAAATTTAAATGGTCATCAGAATATCAATCAGGATTTATCAACACAAGATAAAATAACTCGGAGACAAAATCTTGAAGTAAAAATTAGAGTCACTGCATTGAGTACTAAACATCTACAAGGTCTTCATTCCAATACTCATGCAGAGCTACACAAGATTCAGGAGAACTTTATCAAACAGGAACAAGTTTGGAAAATTGATAAGAAAAAGTTCTTCCAACCTACCAGCATCCTCTAATTGCTGATCTGATACTAAGTTCTGATCAACAGCCATATCCTGATGGTCACCTAAAATCTGATCATCAGCATCTTGATGCAGAGAAGGTGTTGTTGATAACTCTGGAGTTTGAACAACATCAATAACAGGTGTTGTAGAAGTATTATTTGCTGTTGGAGCTTCTAAGAAAAGTATTTCAGGCACAACCAGGTTCTGAATATCAATTTCAGCACTTGTGCCTGGATCAACAAGAGACACAGATGGTGAGTTAGCCTTTTCAGATACAGCTTCCCGAGATGGAGTTGATGGAGAAGAAGTGACTGGAGCAAATTCCTTGTCTTGTGAGAACAGAGATTCCTGATCCCCTTCCTTAGCTGCTTCCTCCTCATCATCTGAAACTGGCCTTTGTGCCCTCTGTTTCTTGTACTTCCTTGTTGATTTGGATTCCTTGGGAGTTTCAGGAACTATCATGCGTCTAAGCCTCTTGAGAAGCCTAGAACCCCCAATTGCAGAATCCTTCTGAGAAGTTGCGTTCTCAGCTTCAACCACCACAGGTTCTGAAGAAGGAATCTGGACCTCAGAATCTGATTCATCTCTCAAAGTAAATCGCCTCCTCTTTTGAGGTGTTTGAGGAACAGTCTGTGTTCTCTTTGGCTTAGAGGATGTAGGCTTCACAGTAGGTGCTGAAGAAGAAGGTTGAGCAGTCTGTGAAGTGGAGAGATAGGATTTGAGATAAGTTCTGAGGGTAGGTTGAGTAGAATGAGAGGTAGGTACTGAGGTTGATGGATTTTGGTTATGGTGAGTTGGTTGAACATTTGAGTAAACAGATTTGTAAGTAGCAGGATCAGCATTTACCAGAATCTGTTTCACAGACTGAGGAATTTGTAATTGTCTCACCATTGATTTCTTTGTGTCAACATTTATCAGGTCGTTAAAGTACCTTTTTGCAACCTTAAAAGGTGGGGTTTGAGTGCTAACTAACTGGGGTTCAGCAGTACAATACGTATAAATAAGTTGACAGAATCTAGCAAAATAAACAACATCTCGATCCTCTGTCATCCTATCCCCAATAAAACCAATTATGCCAGTTGCAAAATCAAAATGAGTTTGATGGATAATAGCATACCCTATGTGCTGACTCAGAATTGGGATAGCATCAAAATTTGAACATTTGTTCCCAAAGGCTTTGGTGATGCAATCAAAGAAGAAACTCCATTCTCTTCTGATATTAGCCCGTTTCAACTGTCCAAGTTTCGTCAGACTCTTTTCATATCCCAATTCAGCCACGAACTCCCGAAGGGCTGAGTCCTCTGGAACTGAAAAAGTACAATCCTCAGGAAGATGTAAAGCCCTGCGTACTGTACCAGGAGTGACTACAAAAGATGAATCACCTACTTGGAAGATAATACTGGGAGTTCCACGGTTACCACCATCATAAAAAACGCTAGTCCTCCAGAACCTCAGAACTTGTTGACTTGAAAATAATTCAAGCTGAGTTAAGGCGTACCCAACCTCACTATGTGCAAGAAGATCTTGCACAAAGTGCAATTCAGATGGAGCTTCAGCATGATCAAGAATTGCAGCATAGTTGTTTGGAACAAACTTAGCTCCATCAATGATTAAATCCTTTGGTGCCATGTGAAAAAAAATTGAGAATTAAGTATGCCTGATAGGTGTTTGATATAATATCTGTATGAAAACAACGGAAATAGTAAAGTGAAGGAGAGTAAAAGTAAGAAGAGAGATATAAGATGAAGAAATTAAAAAGATTAAAGAAATCTTCTCTCTGCTGTACTTATACAAAAAAATATTACCGTTGGACACCTGTTAGACATGCAGTAATAACGGATAGTTACTGGGCTCGAGAAAACAGTAATCATTGCTTACCCATTTGCCGAGTTTCAAGGAAAAAACTGTTCCATTTATCAAGGGAAACAATTCAAATTTTAACCCGTTATCACTGATTGAATTATTTGTCACTGCAACATTAATATTCTGAAAATAAATCAAGTTAAAAATGACCGAGATAATTTTGATGAATAAGTGCTGACAGAGAATCAGAACTTAAATAAAAACAAAATTTAAATGGTCATCAGAATATCAATCAGGATTTATCAACACAAGATAAAATAACTCAGAGACAAAATCTTGAAGTAAAAACAGTTTTCATTAATATATCAAGTCAATACATTTATGAAATGGAAATTACATCAGTACTTATACAAGATTTTCCCTAAGCTTCTAACCCTAACGTCAACAGCTTTAGTCCTAGCTAAGAAGCCTGACAAAGCTGAGGATGAAGAAGAACAGGAAGATGACGAGATTAAGTCATCTTCCTCTTCCTATCTTCGACGAACAAGATGGCGAGTCGTATGATTCGCTCTTGCTGACGGATACGATGAAGGTGAAGGTCTCTTCGAACGGCCACCAGATCACGTTTGATAACCTCTGGAAATTGAATCCAGAGATTATGAGGGATGTTGGTGATAGGGTAGGGAGTTGGAATTCCATTCAAAAAGACATGCACAGTCTCATCACCGTAATTGTAGAACCAGCCAAATTCAGCCATTTGTGATAGTAAATGAAAACAAGACTGAATTTTTGATTAAAAGTGTGATGAGAAGACTAATGTGAAGAGGCTGTTTATATAGGCAAGAGAATGCCAAGAGACGCAAAGATATTTAATGCTGACAGGTAGAATTAATTCTACCTCATCTCCCTAGACTTTGAAAAAGAATAACAGTCATTGGAAAGAGGAAAGCATGGTCTAGACCGCACAAAACACAAGAAACAGTGGTCTGTTCAAGTACAAATACCATTAATCCTAATCACAGTGACTATTAATCTTCCACTTCAACATATTCGAGTACAAACTGAGACTGTTATCAAATTTTATTCAAATATAAGCCAAGTAAAGGATTAGACTGAGAAATCAGAACTTAGACCTATACCAGAACTTAACAGTCATCAGAACATAATTTCTTAACTCGAAAAAGAATGCCTATCTTAGTAAATACTCATACAAGTTCTGAGTTATGGACGTCAGTACTTAATCATCAGAACGTGTAACTTAGAACTTGTCCTCAGAATTTGTGCAATAATGACACATTGACTGTTTTATCTAAAATAACATAGACCACCACAAAAATTTTCATCATTCAGATTGGAAGTGATTAGTGTGTGCATTAAGCTAAAAACAGACAAAGAGTAAAGTCTGATTCACTGCAGTACATCTTAGAAATTAGGCATAACTAAAATTTTGCTAAAGATCTGTCATTGTCCTGAAACCGACTGAAGAATGAGTTTATGCTTGAGTCCACCTCAACTATTTTGTGCTAATTTTATGCATCTTTTGAAATTCTATTTTACAGTGGCTTCTCAGTGTAAGTGAGTCACGACTGTTTATCAGAATTTATGCTATTTTCAGAGTATTTCTCCAGTAATCATAGAGTGTGAAAAGTCACCAAGAAAATATTTTGCTTTTCTGATGCATATTTACTTAATACCAGCAATGCACTTGGGTCGTCCCTTCCACATTTTTACTCTAGATCTCAAAGGAGTACCTGATTTTAATCTTTGATCTTTTTGCTTTTGCTTTTGATAAGAGAGGTCTATCAGCACTTAGTACATTCAGCAGTTTTACTAGTATCAGAACTTAACAGATGAGTAGCATTATTCTAATTTGTGACTTAGTAATAAGATATACAAAGTGAACTTAACTAAGCTCAGTTATCAGAATTTGCTAGTGTCATAAGATTTCCACTGAAATAATTACTTCTTCCATGGAATCATTTGTTTATTGAAGACTACTAGGTTAGTATCTAGCACAGTTATCCTCATAGGATCGAATAGTTACTTGAACAGACATATCACTTATCAGAGTTTAGAAACATATATCAGACAACAATCAGTACTTAAACGTGTATTTCAATTAAGCACAGAATAAACAAAGAGATTACAATCTGTAAATACTGATCATAAAGTCTGATGCATCAGAACAAAACTAGACAGATTTAGAAAAGAACCTGAGACCATTCCAAGTTCATTTACCAATCTTGTAAAAGTGGCTTCACATAGTGGTTTTGTGAAGATATCTGCCAACTGTTGATATGTGGGAACAAAATGCAATTCCACTGTACCTTCATCCACATGTTCCCTGATGAAGTGGTACCTGATGCTGATGTGCTTTGTCATTGAGTGTTGAACTGGATTACCTGTCATAGCAATAGCACTTTGATTATCACAGTAAATAGGGATTTTGAAATATGTTAACCCATAATCCAGTAACTGATTCTTCATCCAAAGAATCTGTGCACAACAGCTTCCTGCAGCACTATACTCTGCTTGACTTGAAGGCCCAGAAAGTAGCTAAGTTCCCCCATCATACTCATCTGATATCTTGACTGCATAAGTTGGCAAACTTCTTACAAAGTTTGTCATTTGTAGATCCAAAAATGATATCATCAACATAAATCTAGACCAGAAGTAAGTCCTTTCCATGGTTGAGGTAGAACAGTATTTTGTCTATTGTCCCTCTGTTGAATCTACTTTCCAGAAGAAACTGAGCTAAAGTCTCATACCATGCTCTAGGAGCTTGCTTAAGTCCATAAAGTGCTTTGTCGAGTCTGTAGACATAATCTGGATGTTTGGTATCTACAAAACCTGGAGGTTGTTCAACATATACCTCTTCCTCCAATTCTCCATGGAGAAAAGCACTTTTCACATCCATTTGAAAGACAGTAAACTTTTGTGAGCAGCATAAGCCAAAATATCCTTATGGCTTCTAACCTAGCAACTGGTGCAAATGTTTCATCATAATCAATTCCCTCCTGTTGAGAATATCCTTTTGCAACCAGCCTTGCCTTATTCCTTGTAATTATGCCATCACTGTCAGTTTTGTTTCTGAATACCCACTTTGTACCAACAACAGATCTATTCTTTGGTCTTGGTACTAGGGTCCAGACTTTGTTTCTTTCAAATTCATTCAACTCTTCCTGCATTGCTTGCACCCAATCAGCATCTTGAAGAGCTTCTTCCACTTTCTTTGGCTCAGTCTGAGAGAGAAAGAATTGTAAAGACACTCATTTGAAGTACCTGTTCTAGTTCTGACACCTGCATCAGGATTTCCAATTATCAAATCAGGTGTATGTGATTTTGTCCACTTCCTTGCAGATGGAAGGTTTTCTCTAGATTTGGATGCTCCCCCCATGATCCATGCTATCTCCATTTTCTGATGCTCCCCCTGAAACTATGCTTTCTGAGTTGGATTCTTCAGTATTTAGATTTTCAGTACTATCAGAACTTGGCTTATCAGAATTTGACGAATCAGAACTTAAAGAGCCAGATGCATGTTCGAATGTTTCTTGAGGTGTGGTAGGATTTTGAGTATGCTCCCCCTGCATAGGGGCATCTTCATTTAGCGTAGTCACCACAGTTTCAATAACATCAGAGTTTAATCCATCAGAGTTTGCAGTATCAGGACTTAGACTGTCAGGATTTTCAGTATCAGAATATGAGTCTTCATTTTCAAATCTCAGCTGATCATGGTCAATGAAATCTTTAAGCCCAGTGATCTTCTTGTCATCAAAAGAGACATTGATAGATTCCATGACCATTTTTGTTCTCAAATTATAGACTCTGAAGGCTTTTCTGGAAAGTGGATATTCAACAAAGATTCCTTCATCAGCTTTTAGATCAAACTTTGATAGCTGTTCAGGATGAGTCTTGAGAACAAAACACTTGCATCCAAATACATGAAAATATTTCAGATTTGGCTTCTTTTTCTTCACCATCTCATATGGTGTTTTTCCATGCTTGTTAATGAGTGTTGCATTTTGAGTAAAACAAGCAGTCTGCACAGCTTCAGCCCAAAAATAGGTTGGAAGCTTTGCTTCTTCAAGCATTGTACGTGCAGCTTCAACGAGAGTTCTATTCTTCCTTTCAATAACTCCATTTTGCTGTGGAGTTCCAGGAGCAGAAAATTCCTGCTTTATTCCATGGCTTTTGCAGAACTCTTCCATTATCAAATTCTTGAACTCAGTGCCATTATCACTCCTTAAAATTTTCACAGAATCTTTGACCATTTTATCCAGCTGTTTGACATGATCAATCAAGATAGATGCAGTTTCACTTTTTGTGTGCAAGAAATACACCCATGTGTATCTGGTGAACTCACCCACTATGACCAACGCATACTTCTTCCTTGCAATAGACATGACATTTACTGGACCAAATAGATCAACATGTATAAGATGATAAGGCTCAAGAATTGATGATTCAGTCTTGCTCTTGAATGAAGATTTTCTTTGTTTGGCTTTCTGACATGAATCACAAAGACCATCAGGAGCAAATACTGTGTTTGGCAATCCTCTCACAAGATCTTTCTTGACCAGTTCATTTATATTGTTGAAATTTAAATGAGAGAGTTTCTTATGCCAATTCCAGCTTTCTTCAATTGATGCTCTACTTAACAGACAGATTGCAGAGCCATCAGTACTTGTTGAAAGCTTAGCTTCATAAATGTTACCACGCCTGTATCCTTTCAGAACAACTTTGCCTTTAGATTTACTTACAACTTCACAGTGTTCTTCAAAGAAATCAACATGATAACTTCTGTCACAGATTTGACTTATACTCAGTAAGTTGTGTTTAAGTCCTGAGACCAGAGCTACTTCTTTAATGATGACATTCCCAAGATTGATATTGCCATATCCCAATATTTTTCCAATGTTGCCATCTCCATAAGAAACACTTGGGCCAGCTTTCTCCACAAAGTCTGATAGCAGGGCCTTATTTCCAGTCATATGTCCTGAACATCATCACATGTGAACGATTTAAAAGAAATGTTTGAATGGGTAAGAAGTCACAACATGAGGTTGAACCCAGCAAAATGCTCTTTCGCTCTTAGTGGAGGTCGATTCCTAGGGTATCTCTTAACTCAAAGAGGTATTGAAGTTGATCCCAACCAGATATCAGCCATTCAAAACATGACAGCTCCAAAATGCATCAAGGAGCTCCAAGTCCTCGCAGGCTCCATTGCAGCTCTAAGACATTTCATACCTCAGTCATCAAAGAAATGCCTCCCAATGTATGAAGCCAGTAAGCAGGCATCAAAAAACAACCCCTTCAAACGGACGAAAGAATGTGAGGAAAGCCTACAACAAATAAAAAAAATCCTCACCTCACCACCCATAATGGAAAAATCAAATCCATGCGAACCCTTGAAACTATACCTATATGCGGCCAATTCAACAATAGCAGCAGTACTCATCAAGGAGGAAAATTCAGATCAGAAACCTGTATATTATGCAAGCCACACACTAAAAGATGCAGAGACTCGTAATTCAAACATCGAGAAACTCGCGTACGTACTTATAATTGCGAGCAGGGAATTAAGACAGTACTTGCAAGGATGGCTGATAATAGTCATAACAAATCAACCATTACGAAGAATTTTGCATAAGCCAGATATGATAGGCAGATTAGCATCATGGATGGTTGAGCTAAGTCAGTTCCACCTCGAATTCTAACCAAGAACATCTATGAAATCTCAGGCCTTAGCTGACTTCATCACGGAGTGTACCTTCTCAAATCTTGAACCAGGAGAAATAATTCCCACATCTATAAACAGAGCATGAATACTCTTGACAGACGGGTCATCCACCTCACAAGCAGGAGGTGCAGGAATGGTCCTCACTAGCCCCGAAGGTTTTGTGGTCAAGAAGGCTGTGAAATTCAAATTCCTTGCCACTAACAACGAGGCTGAGTACGAGGGTCTAATGGCTGGTCTCAAACTAGCCCTCAAGCTAGAAGCATGTGTAATTGACATATTCAGTGATTCTTAATTGGTAGTCAAACAAGTCCTAGGGGAGTTCAAAGCAATTAATGACAGAATGTCCACGTACATGCAACTCACTCTTAAACTCCTACAAAAGTTCACCTCATGGACCATCAGCAACGTTGACAGGTCAACAAACCAGTGGGCAGACGCCCTCTCTAAGATGGCTACTTCAAACATCTAAGGTCACGGACCCCACATATTTCACAAAGTTGTCACACCCGTTAATTGAGGTCCATGAAGTCAACTACATATCAAATGAAGAAGATTGGAGAACTCCAATAATCAAGTTCATTCAAGGAAATATCACAGAAAATGACAGACAACAGCTGGGGAAAATAGAGATAGAAGCCGAGCACTACTGTGTCATTGACAACAAGCTATTCAGAAGAGCTTTGGTTCAGCCATTGCTTAGATGTGTTAACAAAAATGAATCACAAATTATAATGGAAGAAGTACATTCCGGCATATATGGAGACCACCTCGCAGGAAAGAGCATGGCCTTAAAATTATAAGACATGGCATTTTTTGGCCTACCATACGTTAAGACTGTGAGAACTGAGAAGTACACGAAACAATGCAAACCCTGTCATCTGTATAGCTCGAAGAACCACAAGCCCTCTATGCCCTTCAATCCTACCACCACACCTTGCCCATTCTACATGTAGGGCATAGACCTAGTGGGATAGCTTCCAAAGAGCTCCAAGCAGTGTCAATACATCATTGTAGCGGTAGATTACTTCACCAATTGGATGGAAGCAAAACCCCTCGCCCGAATCAGAGAATTGGATGTAATTCATTTCTTCATGGAAAATATAGTATTCCGATTCGGAGTACCCAGAATCATCATTACAGATAACGACACCCAGTTCACAGGCGAGAGTTGGAAGAACGCTCTCAAAGAGCTCGAGGTCCAGCATCTCAAAGCCTTAGTGGCATATCCAGAGGCCAATGGCCAGGTTGAAATCACTAACAAAGCAATTCTACAAGGCCTCAAAAAGAGATTGATGGATTCTAATAGAAACTGGGTAGTTGAGCTTCCAAATGTACTGTGGAGTCTACGAACTACCCCAAAGGCCGCAACAGGTCAAACACCCTTCAGGATGGCATATGGGACTGAAGCCGTATTACCAATAGAAATTGGGTCTAAATCCTTGCGCATCGAAAAATTCAATCCTGAAGCTTCAGAAGAAGGACTGCGACTAGATAATGATCTTTTAGAAGAGGTCAGAGAGTCCACACAGTTCAAAATCTCCAAATACCAAGAAAAGGTCGCAGAGCTATACAATACAAAAATCAAGCCCAGGGGCTTCAAAGTCAATGATTTGGTGTTAAGAGAAGCGGCAACCTCAATGCCCTAAAAAATGAATAAAATGTCTCCACCAAGGGAAGGCCCATACAAGGTAACCAAAGTCACCAACTCAGGTTCATATCACCTCGCACAGCTCAATGGAACTCCAATACCAAACGCATGGAATGCCGTACACCTCAAGAAGTTCTACCCCTAAGAAAAGAAGAACTCGAAGAAAAATCTCCTAAGTTTAAATTATTAAGTTATTTAAGGTAAATCTCCAAAACAAAGTCAAGTTGCATTTGAAAGCTATGATGTAAGACGATATATACTTGACGATGTTTATCTAAAAAGTTTTATAAAATTTTCGTCTTTCAACTTAATTTTGCACTCATATCTTTATCTTAGCACACACACACACTCGATTTTAAACTTCATCCAAGTTTTTATTCAAGTCTCAATCTCCACTCGACGAGAAACAAACGACTTACAGTAAGTACTTATTGTTGCAATACAAACAACAAAAATAAAGACAACTCCAAAGAAAAAAAAAGAGGGAGAAGAAACAAGACGCATAGCAAAATCCTCCATAATTACGAGCAATCAATGCTCAAAAGATAAATTCAAATGCCAACATAAGCAGAAGATCGGATTCGAAGTTCAACAAAAAGCCCCGCAGGGTCCAACAAAGTTCAATACCAAAACAAGACAAGGAAATAACTTAAGTCAAATTACATAAACCTCTCGGGGTATACCCCAGGTAAAAAATATAAAGTTAAACTCCACCAGGAAGAGTAGACGAACCAGCTTTACCATCTTCAGCTTTCCCTTTGAGACCAGCAAGGTAACACTCAAAGTTGTGACCGCTAACTTCAAGCCCCGCCTCAGCAAGACGCTTCACACACTCACCATAGCCCTCTTCGAAAGAACCAAGAGCCTCGGCTTCACAACGCGCTAGCTGGACCGCCATACCATCAAACTTGGTGATCAGTTCGGATTTATCTACAATCCACTAACTCTTCTTCTCAACAAGCCCGTCTTTAGAAGCACTAAGAGCAGCCTCAAGTCCACGAACCTCGTTCTCTAAATCAGCTACCTTCACACTCAATGAACCACACTCAGTAATCAGTTCGGACTTTTCAGTCAAAAGGGAAAACACCCTATCAGCAGAGGCATTGTTGTCCTTAGTCAAAGCATCGGATTTTTTTTCAAGGTCCAAGTTCTCATATCTCAAAAACCGAATCTCCTCACGAACAGCTATATGCATGGGGTCAGACACATCATCAGGATCAGCCACAGGAACAGCCTTCGAGTCAGCTTCAGGTCCCCTCTCCTCAGGAGCCACAACAACAACAGAGGCTCCAGATGCCTTACTTTTTACAAGTCGAGCAAGAAACTCCTCAGTAGGCATCTTAAAAAAAGTCAAACAACCGATGGAGGATCGATCCAACAACTGAAACAAAAAAGGCAAAGTCAGAAAATAGCAATTATAAGAATGTACAAATCAAGTATGATTAAACAAAGGCAACAAATTTTACAACAGTGACTAGCCAAAAAGTCGAGATCTATGAACTCCTCAAGCTGGTACCTAACAGAAGAACCAAGAAAATGGGACAAATCCTTAGGAGTCTTCGACCCCAAATGGTTCAAAGACCTTACACGGGCCGGACACAAAGACTTTCAGGGACATATACGACTCAATATGGGTCCCTCATACCAGGCCCATTTATCATGCCAACCAGAATTAGATCTTGGGGCCTCGACAAGCTTTTTACAACCCTCCTTCTTATCAAAGTAAAGCTGAACCCCAGTAGTTTTCAATGAAAGATAGAAAAACAAATCGAGAGTAGGAAAATATCCAACCTCATGACAACGAGTTATAACCCCATTAATCTGGAGAATAGTATTAGGTACTAACTGACCTAAACCACAACCAAGAGCCTCAAAAACAAACAAATAAAAAGGATGTGGGGGAAGTTTAAATCCAAACTCAAAATACACATCAGGTATGGCATGACGACCAAGGACTAAAGAAGTCCATATACGCTCATTAGGAAGGGGCGAAAAAGCGACATAGCCTTCAGAAAAAGAACAATGCTTGGATAACCTATCAAAGTCCAAAGGGGACTTCGAATACAAACTAGGGCGATTAAAGGACTTATTAGACTCAAACTTAGCACCACGGCGAGGCTCCGACACCTCATACACAGAAGGAGTACGCGAAGAGGAGCCAGCGTTCAAAGTGTCTTTCTCGACAGACAAACCATCTCCCTCAACAGGTGAAGAAGAAACACTCTTACAAACACCGACATTACGACGAGAATTATAATTCAAAACAGGAGTCCTATAGGAGACAGTATCTCCAAACTCATCCACACTCTCCCGGGTACTATCACTCACAGTACCGGAAGAAGTCCGACGAGAAGAACCCATGACCTACGAGCAAATATAACGAGAAGAATAGAAGACAAAGAGAAGAAAACAAAAACAACAAAAGAAGTACCTAAACCAAAAGAATACGCAAGACAGCCAATGAAAAGACAAAAAGAAAAAAAGAAGGGAAGAAGAGATTATAAACATTGGAAACTAAAAGTTGTACCTTTTGAAGTCCCAACTGCTCAAATTCCAAGAAAGAAACCCAAGCAACCAACCAATGAATGAAGAAGTGACCCTTCACTTATCTGCCACGACCGGAAGAAAAAATAGGAAAATAACTTGCATGCAAAGTTTTTCTTTTTTATTCTTATTACCCCAATGTAAAGCCCATAATTAAAAGATCTAAAAGATCTTTTTGGACTAAAGGGGGGACTGAATGTTGGGCCACAGCGGCCACAGATCCTTACGTCGAGAAAAGCAAAAGCTCCAGTCAGCCCCTTTCTTCCTATTCTAATTGAATTTATTTTGAATTCCGTTTATATGCCAATAAGAGAGGCCTTTTTGGAGGGTTGTGAGATCCCCATATTCAACCCTGTAAAATGCCGCTATAAATTGCCGCTATAGGCTCAAAAGAAAGCTTTAGCTAATCGACAGCATGCTAAGGGGCTTCCTTGGAATGAAAGAAAAAAGCAAAGAACCCACCTAAAAGATCCACTTAGATAATATAAAAGGATTTGTAAAGATACATGAAGGAGGATCTAATTTTACACTTTAACATCATTATTGTCGATTATACTAAGAAACTAAGAAAATTAGACATAAAAACTATGATGTAGATATTTGTGGAGTGAAACTATAGAAATTTTGAGCAGCTTAAGAAATTTCCTTTTTTTTAGTTGGTAGTTTTGGGAGAATGAGTCTTACTACAGAAATTTTGAGCATCTTGAGGATTTTCCTACTTCCCCTGCTGCCATATTATGAGGGTCTCACCTCATTTCCCTTAATGCCGGCTGGTTCCAATTATCCTTCCTCCACGGGGTAGGCACAAGATTGTGAAAGTTAACAAGAAAGCCAATCATTTGTCATTCTCCGATTTAGAGCAGGAGAGATTGGTAGTGCCATTCTCAGCCTCAGGGTAGATGAGTTTGTCTTGAGGGAGACTGGGAGAGCATCTGAAATGTACAAGGCCACATCAACATTACTAGTAACCTGCTTTATGGCAAGGCTATTAGTAAACACGTTAGTTAAATTCTCCTTAAAGATAATATTGACAATATTATTTTGCGTTCATGTATTTATGGTTTTTAGAAAAACATCAAGCTCAATGATACGAGGATTGGAAGGGGAGGCATAGGATTAGTATGCTTTGGGGGTCGGAATCATTTAGTTAGGCTAGGGGAACCTGCCACAGAGTGCCAAAGACCTGACAAAGCTGCAAACTGAGGAAAATCACAGGGAGATGGACACCTATCTTAACATTGGTAATAAAGTTACCATCATCTAGATTGTTTCAGAAAAAAATGTAAATATAGTTTGAGAAAAAAAGTCCTAATAATAATAAAATGGAAGTGTTATGGTAGGCGAGAGCATATCCCATTTTGTCCATCTTCCACGATTGTTTGTTGCCATGAGTCGGAAAAGAAGGCCCTCTAGAGTTCGCCTGCTTTGTCTTCTGTCCTTGTTGATATTCTCAGTTGGCGGTAGCCCAACAACAACCTTACAAGCCGTTGGTAAAGCAAACATGGTTCCATGCCTGAGCAGAGCAGATGCGAACTGGACCTAGCAAAGAGATTGGAGATCGATTCAGTATTAAGCGATTGAGAGGGAGATAGGCGATGTTTAAGATTTTGAACATTGCGGCTGGGGCTTGTATATTGTAACGGTAAGTGATTGGAAAATTTTGTCTTCATTAATCATCAGCTATACCATCTTCTGGACTTCCTCCCAAGTCTGAAAGATGTGTGCTTCAACTAAGAACCTCAACCAAGTAAGCGCTGATATGCTGCTACATCGGGGAAGCTGTTTACTTGTACTCCTAACCTATTGATGTGATGGCCTGTCCGAAAATAATGTATTTCGTCCTGTACATTTATACAGTGTCCATAATTTGTCACCAATTGTTTCTAGTGGATGCTGCATAGTTTTAGATTAAAAATTTGGTTATAATATAAGTGGAAACTAGATAGTATATCTACTATAAAGCCATATTCTTCTGTTTTTAGAGATTATGTACATTCTGCTTAGAGATGTGAGAAAATGGAAACTTTTGAAAGAAATTTGCATTTCCTGCTTTCTGTCAGTAGAACCTACTGTATAAGATGTTTACCATGCGGAAACCAATATATCATTAGGGATTTTATTATCATAAAAACAATCTGAGATATAAATGGTCCAAGGATGAAACACTAGTTGATGCCTTTCTTGCACGAACTACTGAATATGCAATTTACCTTAAAAAAAAAACTCCATCTCAAGATACATCTTCCGCACATCTCTCGCTAATCATCATGAAGTCATCTTGAGTTCGTTTGAAACAATCAGTAAGCAATCATTCTACCTATTAGGATTAGTTATTTGTTACAACCAAGTAGAGAAACACGAGGGATATCAAATATTTTTAGGTATATTTGACAATCTGTAAAAATGACTTAAGTGCACAATTGTCTTTTGAGACATCATAGCCTAAATGGGATTGGGTGGAGGCCGAGGGAAATATACACCCACCTTCTTTGTATGGTATATTTGTGATTTAGGATTGTGGTATATTTAGCAAGCTGGGTATGTTTAGGGAAATTAATAAGTCATGCTTATGTTATGTTTAGAGACATAGTTCATCTTGCAATTGGTATTTGAGTTCTGACTTGAAAGGGGTTTCCACCTGATTAAATTATAGAGAGTAAACTAAAAAAAGAAATAGAAAAAATTGAATATATTGAATTACTACAGAGTCAAAATTTTAAAGAAATTGGTATCAATCGGCCTATAATAATGAAACCTTAATGCATGATAAGTTAATTATTTAAGATAAGCTCATTGAACTCCATTTTCCCTCTGAATAAATGACCCCATAACCATGTAATTCACTGGCTGAGTGGCTGATCTGTTATATAAACATACAGGTTCACTTTACAAAATTTGAATATTCTTTTGAAGTAATGGTCATCTTGGAAGATGGTTGCAAGCATATCTAACCCGAGGTCACTGACCTCTATATATGGCTACCCATCTATTACCCTACTTGATGATTTTCTAATCTGATGTTTATACAAGTTGGATATGCTTCAACAAGTAGTAAAAACGATTGTTGTGTTGGCACAATGGTTGAGGTATCTAAATCCGTGACCTAGTGAGTGAGTACGCCCTTTTTCCTTTAAGCATTCAACTGAAGATCAAACCACAGCAACTGGACTCTTGTTCACAACTAAAGGCCACTCCCACCAATTCAAGATGCAAATTATGTAGGGAATCTTGAAAATAACTAACTAGGAATCTTTATTGTTTTCTTTATAAGATTTTTGTGTCTGACTTTTGCTAGAGATTCCTATACAATCTACTGAAATGTGTCATGACTCACAAGGCAACTTGCCTAATTGGCCACAACTCTTTTCATCAGCTCTATCCCTGAGTACCACATTTTTTGGTCCATTTTTTCGCTTCAAGGTGTATTCTAAGGACTGATCATGGAGACATAGTCACTCTCATGGTCTTGGATTTCAAAGTGGATAACCAATAAATCAAGAGAGAGAATTTGTGTCAGGATCATTTAGATGGGAGATTGAACTTTGAAGTGGTCCAAACTTGGGTGGTATACATATATTCCTGGATTGATGTTTCATTCAATTAGATTTTTATGCGAGTCTGTGCTTATCTTGTAGTTCTTGTCACTTTTTTCTTCCAGGTTGCTACTCCTGTTATAGCTAAAGCCTAAACCGTGTCTGTTTTACTTTTACTTGAGTTGGTTGTGTATCATCTAGCACAAAAATATCTCCTTGTACAGCTTAATATTTGTTCAAAGCTAGAGCAAATTTTACACTTACTCATACATTCGGTTTCTGCAATTCTGTTCTCTGGTGCCATTCATGCAATTCTTTAGAACCGAATAATTAGTCACTTGTTATTTTCTCTGGTACTGGCATAATAATATGTTGCTGGCAATTGTATTACATGACTCAGAAAATAAGTTAATTTATATTTTTGTACTCCAAACGTTTTATCATTTTACTAAGTGATTACATATTTTCCATCTCTTGAGGACAACTTCTTAGTTTTCTGAATTATTTCAGAATACAACATTCTTACTTGGTTGTCCGAATCATCTTCCCAAGGAGCAATGCTGGAGGTCCCAAAATGTTTACCAAATGGTGTACTGAATAATATTGGGCAGTGAGTCATGATAACCAATTGTCAAATAATCGGTTGATACATCATTTTGTGTAAAGGTTTTGGGACCATTAGGTGTTAAATACTTAAAATTTCTTTGTATTCATTTCTGTTATTGTTGTTTACAAATACTGTACAATAAATCTGAGCATTATTTTTAACAACTTTTTTAAAATTTGTTTGTTGTATCTGCTTTAGCTATTCTTTAGCACTCATTTACTATGTGAATGGAAATAATTATGTGCTTTAGATGGTAGCCCTTACCTCTGTAGATGGACAATAGAGCAAAGCATGCTATCAGTTCTGTACTATTGTGTCAAGAAAAATGATATCCTTGCTGAAATACAGAATGTATTATTGCGACTTAAGTGGGTATCAATGATGATAATCATCTGTTTCTTAGAATAGTGGGCCTTTAAATACTGACCAATCGCCTGAAGTCAAGTGTATCCGAATACTAATATGGCGTTAACATGTGTAGCATCACTAGTTTCAACTAGTAGTTGATGGTGTTTGTTTGAAAGTAACAGAAATAAAATTGTAGAAGTAAGGCACGATGAATAAGAATCTTTAAAAATATAGTAACATAGTTCTGATGCTTATTTACGATATCTTAGTATCTATGTTTAACATATGAATGATTTCAAAGATCACTTGTCTGTGTTAATAATTATTTGTTTACCCCTTCCTTAATTTAGTACAAATACTACAGCTATATAGTTTATGGTGTAGATAAACTCCTTTTCCCTTTTCTTCTCATACAGAAATTGAATTTAAAGTTTGAATCTGAACAATCTAGTTACAAAAGAAAAGTCCTAAGTTACTTTTTTATTTGATCAAGCTTCTTCTTCTTGTTACTTTTAATGAATGCAGCAAAAGTTATTGCTCTAGTCAGAAAGGGTAAACCTCATTGGCTTTGTTGGTATTGATCGCGATTGCTAATGCTTGTTTTAGTCTATAAACAACGTGCAAATCATGCCGACCCTAATTATTATGTTTTGATGATTTCTGTGTAACCCTTTTTCACCTAGCAAGGAATTGTGAATTTGGGGTTTGGGGCAGACAGGAATAGATAGAAACGGGAATAATAATTTATGTAGGCACTAACCAGTAAAAACCGGCAAGGGGCCGATAATTTTAAAGTAGGGAAATGGTCCTTTCTATGTCTGTGCCTGTTTTCTTTAAAGCAGAAGACATGATGAAGGGGAAGAGTTGGTGATCATAAGATAGAAATTTTAAAGGAGGTCTTTTAAAAAAAACGAACTTTAATTTAGTTTGCGACATCTCACCCTAAGCAGGAGAATCTTGATTCTTGTTATTGGTATATATCTTGCTGGAGTAAAGTGTATTTTTCATCAATATCATTTTTACTTTTTTCATGATGTTTTATTACTCTCTTTGAAAATTCATTAAGACGATTCTCTGTGATTCTGGTTAACTTGTTTTAACTGCTGGTTAGCATTTGTGTATGAGCATGTTTCATTCTTTTTCTTTCTCAAGTATACTCATCTCAGTTTTGCTAATTTAACGGTATTCTGTTCTTCCTAAATGTAAAGCAGTGAACCCTTTATCAAAATATCATGAGAAGGGGACATTATATTGATTAAGTTTCAAATGAAGGGAAGATATGCTCCACTAAATAAGTCTATGGCAAACGGTGGAGGAGCATGAAAGTTACCTTACATTGCCTCAAGGGATGGCTCTTCTCTCAACTTTCCTATTTCTTTTCGAAAAGCTACGAGATAAGAGAGATTCAAAGGATGGAATCTTTCAGTTATCAATCATAGTGATCATGTAGATTGTGCACACTTTGTGTGATTGAAATGATTCTCATGGCGAAGGTGACTTGTCAACAGCAGCCTATATCATCGGAATAGCATGTCCCCCTTTCAAATTTGCTAAATCTTATATAATTAACACCAAACTTTAGTTACCACACCGAGATTTATCAACCATATATGTATATGTGGGCAAATATCTAAATTGTTATGTATAGTTTGGATGACTCTTGTATTTTCTCACCTTTTGTATTCCTTCGTTAATAGCCAAATTTTTGACTTTTCACTATCTTTGTAACTTAAATTTACAGACTTATATATAGAGCCATTTGTGTAAGATTGAGATGCAATGTTTTCTACCAAATCAAAAAGAAACCTTTTGAGTTTCAAAGATATACGTAAAAATGGATATCACATAGAGACAACAAATGCAAATGATGAAGAATTTTTATATATCACATCAGTTGTCTCAGGGGTAAAGCAGTTAATTGAAAAGCTCCCCTCATATAAATCTGGATTGTATTACACCTTCATAAATCCAGTTGAATCATATATGGTGGTGAACAAAAAATTAGAGGACCCAACTAATTTTATGATGTGGCATGATCGTTTAGGCCATCCGGGTTCAACAATGATGCGAATAATTATAGAAAACTCAAATGGACATCCTCTCAAGAACAAAACTGTTCCTTTATCTAAAGATGTCCCTTGTATTGCTTGTTTTCAAGGAAAATTGATGACTAGACCATCTTCCGTGAAAGTTTCAATTGAATGCCCAAACTTTTTGGAGCCAATACAAGGAGATATATGTAGACCAATTACCCCATCTAGTGGGCCATTTCAGTATTTTATGTTACTCATTGATGCATCAACACAATGGTCGCATGTTAGTTTATTGTCCACTCGTAACGTTGCTTTTGCACGACTCCTTGCTCAAATAATTAGGTTAAGAGCACAATTCCCTGATCATAATATAAAAAAAAATAAGATTGGACAATGCAGGGGAATTTACATCCCAATCTTTTAATGATTATTGTATGTCAATTGGGATTGAAGTGGAACATTCGGTTGCCCACATACACACTCAAAATGGTCTGGCCGAATCTTTCATCAAAAGGCTACAACTGATGGCTAGACCTTTACTTATGAAAACAAATTTACCAAATTCTACTTGGGGACATTCGATTTTACATGCGGCTTCTTTAGTTCGGTTACGACCGACCTCTTATCATCAATATTCCCATGTGCAACTTGTAAATGGTACAGAACCGAATATCTCTCATTTAAGAGTTTTTGGGTGTGCAGTTTATGTTCCGATATCCCCTCCCCAACGAACAAAAATGGGACCCCAAAGAAGATCAGGGGTATATGTTGGGTTTGAATCTCCCTCAATTATTAAATATTTGGAGCCCGTGACTGGTGATTTATTTAAGGCAAGATTTGCCGATTGTCAATTTGATGAGACAGTTTTTCCTGCATTAGGGGGAGATAAGATAAAATTTGAAAAAGAAAAGTAAGAAATTATATGGAATGCAGCATCCCTGTCTCATTTTGATCCTCGTACAAATCAATGTGAACTTGAAGTTCAAAAGATTATCCACCTACAAGAAGTCGCAAATAGATTGCCTGATACATTTACTGATGTCAAGAATGTGACAAAGTCACATATACCAGCTGTTAATGTTCCTTGTAAAATTAAACTTCCTGAAGAAGATAATAAAATCATGCTAGCAAATGAGTCTAAAGCACGCCAGAAGCGTGGTAGTCCTATTGGATCCAAGGATAAAACTCCAAGAAAAATAAGGAAACTTGATAAGGAAGTTGGTACATCAAATGACATCACAGAATTGATCACTGAAGAGACGTCTTCTAAGGATTATCAAACACCTGAAGTTGTTGACAATGAAGAGATCTCGATAAATTATGTCATTTCAGGAAAGAGGTGGAACAGAAAAGAAATTATCATGGATGATATATTTGCATATGCAGCTGCACTTGACATTTCTGAGGAAATCAAGAATCATGAGCCTAGATCGATCTATGAATGTAAAAGAAGAAATGATTGACCAAAGTGGAAAGAAGCTATTGAAGCCGAACTGAAATTACTTGAAAAACGCCAAGTTTTTGGACTTATTGTCCAAACACTTGCAGGTGTAAAACCCGTTGGATATAGATGGGTATTTGTGCGTAAAAGAAATGAGAAAAATTAAATTGTGAGATACAAGGCACGCCTTGTTGCTCAAGGCTTCTCACAAAGACCAGGAATCGATTACGAAGAAACTTATTCCCCGGTAATGGATGCAACAACATTCAGATTTTTAATAAGTTTGTCAATTCTAGAAGGCTCCGAATGAATTTAATGGATGTTGTGACTGCATATTTATATGGGTCACTCGATAGTGACATTTACATGAAGATCCCTGATGGATTAAAAATGCCTGAAGCATATAGTTCAAGATCCCGAGAGATTTACTCAATTAAATTACAGCGATCATTATACGGATTGAAACAGTCGGGTCGTATGTGGTACAATCGTCTCAGTGAATATCTTTTAAAAAATTGGATACACTAATAATGTAATATATCCATGTATTTTTATTAAAAGGACAAAATTGGGGTTTACTATTATTGCAGTATATGTTGATGATTTAAACATCATTGGAACCCCAGAAGAAATTCATGAAACAATTGAATATTTGAAAAGAGAGTTTGAAATGAAGGACTTGGGTAAAACAAAACTCTGCCTTGGTTTTCAAGTTGAACATTTATCTAAGGGAATTTTTGTCCACCAGTCTTCATATACTGAAAAGATTCTTAAACGATTTATTATGGATAAGGTATATCCTGTGAGTATACCCATGGTTGTACGATCATTAGAAAAGAATAAGGATCCATTCCGCCCAAGAGAAAAGGGAGAAGAACTTCTTGGTCCTGAAGTACCATATCTTAGTGCCATTGGTGCACTAATGTATCTTGCCAAATGTACACGTCCTGATATTGCATCTTCAGTTAACCTTTTGGCAAGACATAGTTCTGCTCCAACTCGAAGACATTGGACTGGTGTGAAACAAATATTTAGATATCTTCGAGGAACAATGGATATGAGTTTATTTTATTCTAAAGACTCAAGAGTGGAATTAGTTGGTTATGCAGATGCAGGATATCGGTCGGATCCACACAGAGGAAGATCACAAATATGTTATATATTCACATATGGCGAGACTGCAATATCTTGGCGATCTACAAAACAGACTCTTGCAGCAACTTCTTCGAATCATGCTGAGTTGTTAGCACTTCATGAAACAAGTCGAGAGTGTGTATGGTTAAGATCTCTAGTCCATCATATTCGAGAATCATGTGGTCTTTCAGTTAATAAAGGAACCCCTACTGTTCTTTTCGAAGATAATGAAGCATGTATCACTCAGACCAAGGAAGGCTATATTAAAGGAGATCGAACAAAGCACATTGATCCAAAATTCTTCTTCACTCACGAACTTCAGTATATGGAAGATATTAATGTTTTTCAAATTCGCTCATGTGAAAATCCAGCAGATTTGTTTACAAAAGCACTTCCAACATCTTCTTTTGAGAAGTTAGTACACAAGATTGGAATGCGTAAACTTCGAGACATCTTGTAGTTATGTTAAAATGAGGGGGAGACATCATTTTAAACTATGTACAACACATGTACTCTTTTTCCTTCACTAGGATTTTTCCCCCCGGGTTTTTCCTAGTAAAGGTTTTGACGAGGCATAATGTAAGTATGTGTCATCCAAGGGGGAGTGTTATGTATAGTTTGGATGACTCTTGTGTTTTCCCACCTTTTGTATTCCTTCATTAATAGCCAAACTTTTGGCTTTTCACTATCTTTGTAACTTAAATTTACAAGCCTATATATAGAGCCATTTGTGTAAGATTGAGAGACAACAAAATGATAATACAATTCTTTCTTCTCCCTCTTTCTTATACTCTTTGAGCTAGTTATATTATAGTTATTTTCATAACATAAATATATAGTTGTAGTTTCGTTAATTTTTAAGTATGGTGGGTTGTAAGAAAGGGAAGGTTTAAGTCAATAGTTTTTTATCTTTTTAAAGTAAACTTATAAATTGGGTAGTAGAGCACTTGAAATATTATAATTCAAAAATTACCATTTGCTGTACTGGGCTTCAAATATTATTACATTTCGTGTATTTTTGTCAAATGAATGTAATGATGTTAGTGTGATACAAGGGCATTTCTGTGTATTCATTTTTAAAACTCCAACATTTCAATTGACTTGCCAGAGACTCTTAATATATTTCTTATAAATATAATAAATAAATATATTTTTAGTGATTTAGAATATTATAAAAAAAGATAACTTCAACAACATTCTTTATCTATACTCATTATTATTATAATATAAAATTTTAAAAGGTACAAAGAGATGAAAAAGATGTTTGGAAATCAAGGAAAATGAATGTTTTTTCATTTCTAAGTCACATATTTAGAGATATATAATGCATATCATATTTCAAGGATATTTATTAATCCAACATTTATATCGTTAATAAATTAAGACAAAATAAATTATAAAGAGAATAATCGATGAAACATAAATATTAATAATCCAAATATCTTAAACTAAAACATTATAGTGTTGTCTTTAGGGCACAAACATTAACAATCTGCAAGTAAACGATATAACTAAACAATCTCACAAGTAGTGGAAGCCATGGCACGATACTCAGCATTTGAAGATGATCTTGAAACAACATCTTATTTTTTACTCTTTCATGAAATGAGAAAATCATCAAGGAAAATACAAAAAACATGTTGTCGATTTACGATCCTCGGGATCACCAGCTCAATAAGCATCACTATAAGCATGCAACTCTAAAGATGAGGTAGAAGAAAACAAAAGACTTAGAAACTGAGTCCCACGAAGATACCTGAGGATCCGAAAAACTGCAGCCCAATATACGGTAGTAGGAAAAGTGATAAATTGACTAACTATATGAACAATATGTGTAGTATTCGGATGAGAATACCATCAAATGGAGAAAAAGTAGGATATGTTAAGGGAATACCAACAGTCATGCAACATAAAGTAGGATATAGTAAGGGAATACCATCAGATGGAGAATATATAGTATTAATCTCTAAAGGAGTTTCCATAGTCTTGTTATCAGTAAGATGTGCATGGTCGAGTAAATCAGCAATGTACTTAGATTGACACAAAAGACACCCCTTTGGTAAGCTAGCAACCTCAATTCCCAAAAAGTAACGGAGCAAACCCAAATCTTTCACAACAAAATAACGAGTCAACTCACATTTCGATGACTCAATACTAATACAATCATTTCTAGTAATAATCATATCATTAACATATAAAGACAATGAGATACGACCAGTACTTGTAGATCGTACAAATATAGCGGAATCATGATTACTAGGACGAAAATCAAGTGAATAAAGTACAATCGAAAACTTTTCAAACCATCAACGAGATGATTGACGAAGACTATAAATAGATTTACGAAGTCTACAGACATAACTTGGTTGATGCGGAATACCAGGAGGAGGTGTCGTATAAACTTCTCGTGAAGACCAATTATATAAGAATGCATTCTTAACATTCATCTGAAATATTTCCCCCTTACGAACAAAAGCCACTGCAATCAAAGTACGAACTGTCGTCATCTTTGCAACAGGCGCAAAAGTCTCTTTATAATCCCGAAATCAAATCCAAACTCAAAATAATCAATTACAATCCAAATGCAATTCTAAAACTAATTTCATTTCTGATTGCAAATTCAAAAATAATATCAAATCTCAAGGAGATAAACCAATTACTACAACTATAACGTCGCAATAATTGAGTACTACAAAAGTCAATCAATCAAAAAACCCAAATTAAAAGATCAACCATAATGGAAAGAATGAACTAAGAGTAAATAGTAAACTATTAGAACCATCAAAGAATAAATTTGTGGAGCTCCAAATACGATCTCCACTGTTTAAAATTTAGATACCGATTCAAAGAAGACGTACTTCAAATTTCAAGATGATCCAACAGTTGAAATTTCAAGAATCATAAAAATAAGTTAGCTGATTTGGGCAGAAAATTTCCTATGAATTTTGAAGAAAATTTTGTTGTTGTAACATAACACTATCTCTTTAGCGATTCAACTAAACTTACACGATCATCCCTAAATTAATATTCAAATCACTTGAATCCTTGCTATGATACCATGTTGAGAACCAGTCCATCTAAAATTTTAAAATAGTAGATGAAGTTATACTTTTTAAAACTCCTCACAGAATCACCGTCGAGTTCACTGTTTTGAAAATATGTTCCCTTCATCTCTCTACTAAGAAAATCGGCAAAGATATTGCAAAAAAACGAAAGAGAAACGTGAATTGCATCATGGCTCGTGTTTTATTACCGGGGCGGGAGAAGGTAATGGCTCTGCTAATCGAATTCCCCAAACTCGAAAAACAAATTAAAAATTTGAAATCTGCAAGACTTCATTCAACCACTCCAACTCCATTTCCCTCACTCTCTGTCATTCCCCATTGAAATCTCCCTGCCATCACCATCATTATTATTAAATCCACTACCCATCTCCGTATAAACAATCGGAAGCTCTCGATCTCCACCTACTCAACCTCTTCTTCTACTATAGCAGGCTCTAAAATATTAATTATAATATTTTGTATTTAAAACAAAGCATCTCCTAGTTGAAATACATAAAAATTCAATATTAATCATCAAGAATTAGAAATACAAAATATTATAATTTGAAAAAAAACACATAAGTTCCAAAAGAAGTAGTTCGATGCAGTGGCAGAGACACATGATATAATTCTTAAGGGGACACTTATCAAATTTTCAACATTGTGGGGGGCACAAAAAAAATAATATTATGTACATTTATATTATCAAATATGTGAGTTCCATGTAAAATTATAGTTGTTTTTTTGAAGCCCACGGGGGCATGAGCACCCTGAGGCCCTCATGTGCCTCCGCCCCTAGTCTAATCAAAACAAACGAACATATATAAGTATATAAGTAATTAGACTAGGGGGTTGTGATTGACCGCTAAACTTAAAAATGTGACGAAATTTGATAAAAAGAGCATAAAGATAAGATGACGATGAATTTTCTCACCGTGATCTGTAATTCCTTTTTCGTCCTTATTTTATTATCGGACTTTAATTGAATCACAGTGATGGAGGAAGTAATTCTTTAGTCTTAGTAAATTTTTATTAGTTTTAATAAATAATATTCTTTCCGTCCCCCTCAATTCTTTATATTGGGGGACGGGAGTTCGGTACATACTTTAATACTCTTATTAAATATAGTTGTATAATTTTTTTTTAATTTTTTTTTATTCTAAATAAAAATATATTTTTCAAATTTTTTTACAAAAATGATAATTTTAAAAAAAAATTATGAAAATATACTTTATAGTTGCCTTAAAATGTGTGTCAAGCATGTGAAAAAAATTGTAAAGAAATGAGGGCGATGGAGGTAGAATTTCATATTAATAAATTTTATTTAGATTTGAAAAGACCAATATATCCTTATAAAAATTAATGGAGTTAGACGTATTTAACAGGACATATATACGTTATGAAAAGTTTACAAGTCCAGTATAGCAACGGAAAGTTTTTAAATGTCCAACACCCAAAATTCAAATTCGAGTACACAGAGGGCATATTTTATTACTCAAAAGGATATAGTAGCCTAATAAATAAGCTTGTTTAAGCTTATTATTTCTATAATGTTTTATACAATGCAATTATTTTGTTGGGATAAAGAATTAAAAAAGCAGCAGCAGTAAATAAAAGGGAGAAAGGGACAAGAAGATTCGGCCGTGCACATAAAATCTAAACACAAGCTGTCAGGCTTGCAGTTAAGAGAGTCAAAGCAAAGGACTATCAAGATTTACACCCTGTGTTTGTTCATTCGGTTAGGGTGCTACCCGACCGGTCCATACAAGCCGGGTCACTCTCCCCTTTATTCGTTTTCCTCTTTTTACATTATTAGGTACGCTTGCCATTAATATTTAATCGGTGCAAATTATTACTTTTTTTAAACAAATTATAATCGGTGCAAATAGTAGAAATTGTCACCCAAGTTACGCAACATACAAATTTATGACAACACCCGCTTGCTGCTACTTGAATTCCACCAATTGGGCGGGTTTCGTGCTTACCCAAATTGTAGCGATGAAAAATTTATATTTTAAAAAATTTAGTTTATAAAGACATGCTACAGCTTCTATAATTTTTTCCAAATTGATTTTCAAATGATGAACTGTTACTGATTAAATTAAACCGGGATGTATTAATACGATATTCTCAGTAAAAACATGCCTCTTGAAATTTTGAGAACCTGTAATTACATTAATATGACTGTTATTTTATTAAATTGTTTTTTTATGGTGTGCTTACGGTAAATCAAACTCACAAGTTAGTACTTACTATTTTTATTCCACTGGATTCTACTCACCGCGGACGGGGAGTTCGACTATAGTTATATAAATTATTTCAATTTATTTTCTTTTAAATAAAATTTAATTTTTAAGTTTTAATATAAAAAAAATTTAAAAAAAAATATGAAAATATATTTTATATATACATTAAAATGTGGGTCAAGTGTTGAAAAAAAATATGTAACTAATTGAATGGGACATAGTAAGTACTGTTTGTAACCACTAGATAAACCATGTACTCCCTCTGTCCCCTCTGTCCCGTTGATTTCTATACGTTTACTATTTGCACGTATTTCGAGGTCTCTATAAAATATAGTTCCCTAATGTTTTTTTCAAAAAATTTTTTTTTGAATAAAAGTTTAAACATGAAACTTTATTTCAGATTTTTTTTTAAAAAAAAATATTGTGGAATTATGTTTTAAATGAGCATTGAAAAGCGTGCCGAAAAGTAACGTATAGAATTCAATGAGACAGAGGGAGTACTCATTTTGTTTCAAAATACATAAAAGTGTGTTTTAATTTAGTTGTCTGTATCAACTTTTAATGTAAATTTATATTTCTAAAATTACCTATACTTCATATATTTTTTATTTATATTTCTAAAATTAACTCAAAGTCTCATATTTTTTTATTTATATTTCTTACATCAACATAATATTACGTGTTATAGTAAATTAATCTAATTAGTTTATCGAACATTCGCTCTTTTCTGTGTGTTGTAATTTTTAAAAATGAACATGTATTTAAAGATGGAGGGACTATTAAATTAAGTTTATATATTATTGAAATTTTTAGAGACTTTGCATCATGCTCTTATTCGATCACTAGGTGTTAGCTCCCGAGTTTTTTAATGGGAAGGAAGTAAGTGATTAGGAGGTAAAGTATTTTCATCTCATTTTTTATGTGAAAATTTTGGAGTGAAATATTATTAAATTTGTATTCAATAATACTTGCTTTCGCTCCTTTTAAAAACTCGGGAGCACGATTACGGAGAGAAGAAGTGAAACAATTTTACTTACCATCCACTTACTTTCCTTTCTTTTTAAAACTCCGGAGTAAGGCGGTGATGAATTTTGGTGGGAGGAAACAAAGAGAATCTTTATCGTTATTATGGAGAATGGTGATGGTACAGCGTTGTCACCCAGTGGGTAGCAGCATGCCACTTAAAGTAAAGTGTGCTAGCGTTGTTCAGAGGTCTGTTATAAATTTGTAATCTTTGGTAGTGGGAATCATAATTAGTGATGGAAACTTGATTAGGTTTTTCTAATGATCCTCGTACCCTCCAGCCTCCATCGTCGTTTTTGGCATTCGATTGTGATCACGCCTTTGTTTCTTCTTTGTGTACTACCACAACCGGTATAATTTAAATTTCAACCCTGCATATTGAGGATTGAGTTACTCCGGAAGTTTCAAGTCAGCTGCCAGAAAAAAATGGCTGTAAGACTCCTCCTCAATAGTACTGTGTTTCGTTATGATTGCCAATAATAACAAATATTTAAATTAAATAAATTGGGTTAGGAGAATGGGAGAATTCGTACTCGAGATCACTCCCTAAACTGAGTTCTGATACATTGCTAAGTAACCGGTTCGTCTAAAATTTTAAAACATCAGAGAAAAGTCTGAACATGATTTTATACTCTTTAACAATACGACTAGTTACCGAAGAATTTGTAATTATATGTTTAAACATATACAGAAAGTTGAAGAAGTATATAACAATACAAAGGAGAAGCTGTTAAAGGTAGCCAGCTGGATAATTTGTTAGTAGTGGTAGCAATGTGCAGTGTTATGTGAGGTAGTGGTGGGGTTTAAGGGGGAGGGTTGTGATAGCCGAGACCGCAGACCCACACGGCTACCCCTCATCCCTCGTGCGTTCTTTCATCGATTGTTTTACAAATACAGTATTATTGGAATTTAAGCCCTCTTCCCCTCCCACTCAATTATCATCATTAGTGGTATGAGAAAGCACACAGCTTTCATCATCAGTCGTGTGATGATAAACCCCACCTTCCACCTCCTAATTTATCCGAATATACCACTTCGGCTAGTTCCACTGTGTTGAGACCCGAATTTTGAGGGCTTAGCGTCCTAATGTCTTAGATTCAATTCCATTGAGTGTTTGAATTTTGGATTTGAGTTGGGGATCACGGCAATGAGTTAGTTATACCCGTAACGTTAACAAAAATATTACTTTAAAAAATTATTCGAATATGACGCCTTTTAAAATTGTTTAAAACTGTTCCAGTAAAATTGGCTGATTCACTTCAATTCCTTTCTGTTTTTTCTGCAATGACTTTCTAGCGTATCTCCCTAATTTTTCATAGACTCACGGTTAGGGTCGTGGTCGGTTTAGTCGGTTTTTAATGATCAAATCAGACTATGCCATTTATAAATGTTTTATTGGGTATCAAACCAGACCGGGTCATTCAAAATTTGTGACCAGACCAGACCGTAACTTAACAGTTCGGTTCGATCAGTAACGGTTTGAAACCTAACTAAATACATAAATGTTAAAAATTATTATTTTTTAAAATTTAGATTCAACTATTACACGTTACTAATTTAAAGATATTAAATTATAAAATGAACATATAAAGTATAAAATAAACTTTTGTAATTAATTAATATGTATATATATATATATCCATTAAAATGGAATATAATTATTATAAATATGTTAATATAATTTGAAATGGTCCGGTTTAAGCTTAACGGTCGGTTTGGAGATGAAAACCGGACCGATTCGTAAAAATACACATATTTATACCAAATCTAAATCAAGTCGAACTGCCGAAAAAACCGGAAAAAACGGTTTGATCGGATTGGTCCAGCGCCATGTTCAGTCTGTTTCTTTTTTTTGCTAAGCCCTGCTCAGGGTAGCTTAGATTATACTAGGCTCCTCAATAAGGTCAGAATTGTTCGAAATTCTCAGTTTGTATACGTAGTTCGAATCATCAGGCAGTCAACTGAGATTGATCACATTCCTAAAGCTAAGTACAAGATGCATCACTGAATATCAGTAAACTGTATGGGTTATGAATTACTCCTATACTAAAAAAACAAGTATCTCTTTGAACATGTGATGAGTGGTGTCAGATACGGGTATATCTTGGTAGTTGTTAGTCAAGATCAGATTGAGAATGTGGGAGACAGCCAAAAACATAACAAGAGCAAGAATGAGACTATATTAGTTGACATAATCAACCTCTCTAATATCATTTCATTTCATGTGGGCCTCCTTTTCTTCCCTCGCTCCATCCATCACATCATTCGCAATATTTCAGTTCAAGTACCACCTAGCTCGCAACTCCTAGTATTATTTATACCTCCTGATTCCTCCCTTCAATCCTCATTCTATCTATCCATCACTAGAGAAACTAGCATCGAGCAAAGTAATATTATTCACATATAGAACAATGGCAGATGGCGGTGGTGGAGCTGTGAATTATAGTAGGAGAATCATGGGGTTTACTGTGCCAGAGAAAGTGCAGCTTCATGTGGCCATGTTGGCCTTGCAGTTTGGTTATGCTGGTTTCCATGTTGTTTCCAGAGCTGCTCTTAACATGGGAATCAGCAAGATTGTGTTCCCAGTTTATCGAAACATTCTAGCTTTTCTCCTCCTCTTACCCTTCGCCTATTTCCTTGAGAAGTACGTCGATTTCATTCATTTATACACAATATCCATCTACCTTTAATAGGGCAATTTATTACTTAGGTACGTAGTATATATCTGATGTTGCTCTTTTATCAATATTATACTGTTTTAATTATGCAGGAAGGAGCGACCCCCGCTTACTCTCTCTTTCATTACCCAGTTCTTCCTCCTGGCTGTTGTCGGGTAATAACATCACACAACTCTCTACACGCATGTAAATATACACTACAAGTATATGCTTTTCTAATAAAAGAACAAATTAATGAACTTTAGTTACTTGGTGAATTATTTGACAGAATTACTGCGAATCAAGGATTCTACTTGCTGGGGTTAGACAATACATCTCCTACCTTTGCTTCTGCAATACAAAACTCTGTCCCTGCCATTACATTCCTTATGGCTGCAATCCTCCGGCAAGTTACCTTACATAGTAATCGATATAATAGATAAACAGTACTATATATATATAATCGCATATTGACCAAGTAATTGCATAATTTATCAGGCTAGAACAAGTAAGACTTAACAGAAAAGATGGCATAGGGAAGGTGGTGGGAACACTATTTTGTGTGGCTGGAGCAATGGTGATCACTCTGTACAAAGGGCCAACCATTTACAGTCCAACTCCACCACTTCAAAGGTCCAATGTCTCACCACTGTTACTTTCTCTAGGAGATGCCAAGCCCAAAAACTGGACCCTCGGCTGCATTTTCTTGATCGGACATTGCCTGTCTTGGTCTGGCTGGCTGGTCTTGCAAGCCCCTGTACTCAAAAAGTACCCGGCTAGGCTATCTGTTACCTCTTACCAGTGTTTCTTTGGCGTAATTCAGTTTCTCATTATAGCTGGTTTTATGGAAAGAGATCCACAGGCTTGGCTCATTCACTCTGGTGGGGAGCTTTTCAGTGTCTTTTACGCGGTAAGAACAAATTAATTTACACATGATTACTTGATTCCTGTTTTCCTAGTTACAATTAAGGTGGACTACGTCTTATTAATTAATTTGATTTAGTGGCTTTCAGCCATTAGGTTGAGCAAATATTTATAATACAAAGGCAATACTTTTTTAAGCACATCACATAGTGAAACTGCTTTGTATAAAGCAACACTCCCTATAAAAAGAAGGGGCAATATGACTTGAAAATTCAAGCAATGTAAATATTGAGGTCCATACATACATTGATTAGCTGAGAGTAAAACTAGAAGATTACCTTTGTCGCGAAAAGAGAAGGCATGTAATGAAGAAAGGGTCCAGAGGGGTTAAAAATCACCCTTGTAATGTCTTCGACAATCTATGCAATGAATTAGAATACGTCAAGATCTGAAATGACTAAAAAGTTATTGTGAACATGTGTGCACGCGCAGGGAGTTGTTGCATCAGGGATTGCGTTCGCTGTACAGATATGGTGCATTGATAGGGGAGGCCCGGTGTTTGTGGCGGTGTATCAACCTGTTCAGACACTCGTTGTCGCTATTATGGCTTCAGTTGCGTTAGGCGAGGAGTTCTATCTGGGAGGGTCAGTACCTTTTCTCCATCTCAATCTGTCACAATTACTCATATACATATACATTATCATCAGTACATACATTACGAATTTGAATAATTAAGTTAGGATTAGTTAGGATTAATATAAATGTACTCCTATCTCTTCATATCTCAATTATTACACAACATGTAGACAAGCCCACATGCAGATATCCCCAGCCCTTTAATTTTTTAACGGATTCTAGATATATCTATATACATGTCGCCACAGTGAAACGGAATAAACTAATGATAACGATCTGTCGAAATGAGTTGGAGCAGCCAAGCATAAAGTACAGAAACTCCCACCAGAACTTGTAAGCATAAATTATGGACAATTTAAGCATAAATTTAACTATATATGCTGCAGCATGGAATTAGATAATTGACAATGCATGCATAACTACTGATTTATACTAGGAATGCAGAATTGTAAACTAATTGAGAAGTGCTTGATGATTGTTCGAGAACAGGATAATCGGAGCAGTATTGATCATAACAGGATTGTACCTTGTGCTTTGGGGTAAGAATGAAGAAAGAAAATTCGCAATGCAAAAGACGTCTGCGATTCAGTCCCCTGCGGAGCAAGGCAGGACCACAAGCCACGTCAAGGCTTCCCTTGCTCAACCGCTACTCTCTCAATCAACAGAAAATGTTTAACTAGCTGCAGCCCTAATTTTTTTAACCAAAACAGTTGTATTTTGCTCAAGGGTTTAACTACTACTTTTTTTTTTAAACAACTACTACTTAATATATTGCTAGCGCTTGTTATGCAAAAAGGGTTTGTTGTTTTGTAAGGCTTGTGTGTGTAGTTCGGGCTTGGCTTGGGGATAGAAATCCCATATGCTATTTACTATGTATTATCCAAGTTTATTAGAGCAGGACCGTGTGTAATTTAAAATTCTCAATCATATTTTAGAAAAGGAGATACCACATTGTTGATTAAATTGTTGATTTAGTTAGTTACATTATCTTCTTCAATATCTTTAGTGTAGTTCAATGTTTCTTTTGGATTTTTCATTTTGATCATTCGAAATGAGTCGACCTTTGTGATCGAAAATAATTTTTTTTGAACCTTGATAATTCCGGTGAGCGGGGCGGCTCCTTCCGATGCCATGCATATACCTTCTTGCGGGGATGAGATGTAGCTGCTGTGGGACGCCTGCAAAATAACACCGGAGGGGGGTTTGAACCTCGCGGCGTCTCTGGTGTTAGAGTAAGAGCTTGTTTAGGGGAGATGAAGATAGATAGGAAATGATGGTGGTCGTGTGTGTATGCTTGTGTGTTGTGTGTAAAAATGTGTCTAACCCCTAAATATTTTCCCTTTAGGGTATTTATAGCCCAAAGGGAGGGTTTAGGTGTTGATACCTTTAGATCAGGATCGTTCATTGTTGGAGACGGAGGACGCCTGACTTGGGTAGATTGCATAAACGTGTCTAGGTAAGGACCACCTTTAGAATGCCCCAACGGCATGCTGACATGTCTTGTTTGTCTGGGATGTTAGTTGCTGATAGCTGTCACCGTCACGTGCCCACGTGCCCCTCCTTGGTGGGTTGTGGGGTACGCTTGTGCTTGGGGGGACCCCCCTCGAGTCTGCTCTAACTGGGTTGGATCCTGGCTGTGAGGTGATCTCGATCCTGAGTTGGATCCTAGCGGGGAGATGATCATGGTCCTGGGTTGGCCCTGAGCCTGGATCTCTCCACTTGACTATTTTGGGTGAGAGGGGTCTTGGTCCTTCCAATGAGCCTGTATCATCCTAGAACTGGGTTGTGTTCTAGCCAGGTTACTTATACCCTATCATTTGTCCCCCACTCCCTTATATAGATTTTCTGGATAAGGGAGTAGAGAAGGGTTATGTAGTTGTTGTTGTCTTAGAAAAAATTCTGCTTCTTTCTTGCCCCCCAAACCGGGTAGGGTGTTGAAGATACCAAACCGGATTGAAGTAGGAGAAAGTGGTTGCCTTAGAAAAAATTATGCTTCTTTCTTTCCCCCCAATCCGGGTAGAGTGTTGAAGATACCAATCCGGATTGAAGTAGGAGAAAGTGGTTGCCTTGGAAAAAATTCTGCTTCTTTCTTGCCCACCAATCCGGGTAGGGTGTTGAAGATACCAATCCCGATTGAAGTAGGAGAAAGTGGTTGCCTTAAAAAAATTCCGTTTCTTTCTTGCCTCCCCCCAATCCAGGTAGGGTGTTGAATATACCAATCCGGATTGAAGTAGGAGAAAGTGGTTGCCTTAGAGAAAATTTTGAAAATTCTGCTTCTTTCTTGCCCCCAATTCGGGTCTGGTGTTGTAGAGGCCTATCCGGATTCAGGTAGGAAAAAGTGGTTTTCTTTGAAATATTTTATGGCTTTGAGAGTTAGGATCTGGATAGTGATGGATCCAGATAGGAGTCTTTTTATCCGGGTAGGAGGATTTGGATTTTGAAAAATTGGGGGAATTTGTAACGATTTTTCAACTTCCCCCCATGATTTTGAATTGTTGGCAATTACTTTGCTTGAAAATCGCCCCATAATGATTACGGGTCTTAAATGTGCTTTATGTATATATACATATATGTATAGATATTGCTTTTAATTTTTTTTTTGTAACTGCTTTTCAGGCCAATGGGGGTCTGCCACGTGGCGTGGGTGGTTACTCCACACCTTCCCCTATAAAAGCCCTCCTCCTCTCCACTTTTTCTTTTCATCTTCTTAAGAATACTAACTGTCTCCTCTTCTTTCTCTCTTAATTATCTTCGATGGCCCGTGTTTTTGGTTGGTTTCTTCCGCCGCTGTGCTGCCGTGTTCTTCCGTTTGCATCCTTGCCTTTGATTGACTTGTAAGATTTCTTGTTTCTCACTTTTTTTTTCGTTTTTGTATCTTTTCCTCTTTCGAGTTTTTTGCATGCTTGGACTTTGTTTTTATTCGATTGTTTGATGCGAAGTAGTGATGTTTTTGTGTAGGTGTGCGGTTGTGGGTTTGTTTTTTGTCTTCGGTTTTTGTTGATGTGCTTAGATTTGTGCCAAAATCGGTGTTTTTTCTTTGGTTTTGATTCGAAAATCTGGGTTTTGGTCTCGATTTTTGGTTTTCTTGATGGTATTCTTGGTTGTCTCCGTTTGTATATATGTGTAAGTATATGTCAAAAGTTTGGTTTTTTGGTATTTTGATTATTACACAAGTTGTTTTGGGGCTAGCTCTTTAGTTATGGCCGGGTTGGAGGGCACATATCTGGGTAAGGGTCTTTTTTGGTCTATTTAATCTGGGTTCTCAGGATATTTTCTGATTTGGGTTAGGTTTATATTTGAATATTATTTCGTGCTTAAGGCCATAAAATATGTTGTTTGTAGTATGGCTAATCCGGATCGTTGATGTTTGCCGGGTTGGACTTACATTAGTGGTCCGGATTGGTAGAACTAACATAACGTGCCTGATCCAGACCACTTAGCAAGAGATATAAAATTTGTAGGAGACCATACTAAGTCATCTTGATTTTAATAGGTATATGGTCCGGATCAAGCGGCTTCCTAAGAGAGCCTTTAACTACTATTCGGTTGTTCTAGTGAGGAGAGTGATCCCGATTCATCTAAGAAAACTCAGATCCAGACTGAGATGGGTAAAAAGGCTTCCACGTCCGCAGAGGTAGTTACCAAGTTCCGGTATAAGGGGATCCCGGAACATTCTGTTCCCTTCACTCCCGAGGGGTATTGGACAGATGGAAGTACCATTTTGTTACCAAGTCCCAGGAGGTTGACAATAGTGTATACTATGGGAGGATCAAGTATGAGAGGCAGAGCGATGGCCATCCCGGGGTCTACAACCAGCAGGAACTTAAGAGGTCTTTTTCGGAATTCCCTATCAGCCGGGACCATTACCAACTAAAGGACTTTTTTGTTGAAGCTGAACCGGCTGACATGGATAAGGGTATCCGGGCCGCATTCCAGTTGACCCCCGATGTTGCGTGAAGGTGGTCGGAACCTCATGAGAGGTTCTATCATCGTCCGGCCGATGGTTTTGTCTCGGTATGGCTGGAGCACCTCAGGCCCGGGTGGAGCCCTCGCTGCCACATGTTTATCAGGCACCTTTGCAAACATGTTTATAAGATTTCTCCAATGTAGATTACTCTGAATGGGATTAAATCAATGACTTGGTTTATAGCCTGCTGCAACATATCTGGGTTCCAGCCTACCTTGAAGTTGTTCCATTAGATCTTCTACCTTTATAACTCTAGCCAGAAACCCTTCTCTGAGATTAGGTTCCTGGCGTCTGAGTGTTGGTATGGTCCGGGTAGAGCTAAACTTGTGATGCATCAGATTTCTCTAAAGTACTGGAATGGGGAAATGATTCTACTGAAGGGGGTTGATCTGGCCTACTTTCCTTATTTCACAATGGAGGGTATCCAGACCAAATTCCAGACTGCTATTCTGTAAGGGGAGGCTTTGACCCAGATGAGGGCCTTCTGCGGCTCTCTCGAATGCCAGCCGACCCGGGATACCTTCATGAATCAAAGTTGCTTTTTGAACTCGGTTGTAAGTCTTCTATTTACCCGGATTGTTGTTTTTGATGTCCTTCCGGATCCTTCTTGTTTTGTACTTATTTTTAGTTTTATTTATAGAACTAGCTGTTTTTCTTGATCCGGATTATTTGTTGTGTATGTTTTTCCGGATCCTTTCCTTTCTTTTACTTGTAAAGTTTTCTTCATAGAACTAGATATTTTGCTTGATCTGGATTTTTGCTGTGTATGTTGTTCCAGATCCTTGTACGATAATATTGGTCTATGACCGGTACTTTTCTTCTTCTTTTTTCTTTCAGGCTTGCCGCATTATAATCCTGCTCTTATCGGGATCATGTCTTCTTCCGCTTACGCTACTACTTTCAACACCCTAGGCTTGGCTTTCAAAATAACCAAAGGGGCTCCTGGTCCCGGATCTGGATCTGTGATGCCGAGGGTGGAGCCAAATCATCCACTCCCTAGAATATTGCTGATCCGGGTAACGAGCCTAAGGACTTTGAGCCTGTTATCCAGGATATCCCTGACGATGATGATCCCCTCAAAAAAAGAGGAAGAGCGTCCCGGCTAAGCCTCCCCGGGGAAAAACTGTCATTTCTAACCGGGTTGATTGTTATTTGGAGGGAAGGGGCCTAGATATGAAGCCTGTGAAGGTCGGCACTAAGACCTTAATCAACTTGGCTGAGTTAATGTCAGATATCCCTGCTGGAGAGGATTGAGATGAAGTGGAAGGTTCCGGGATGGCTGATGATTTCAAGAAGGTCACCGGGCACTGGGGACATGTAAAATTTTAATAGCCTTTTTCTTCCTACCCGGGTTGTAATTCCCCACTTAGTAATTTTTTGTTGTTTTTTCAGGTTGGGAGTGCTATAGTTGTTTGCTCTGATATTGCTTTTAATGAGATCTAGGAGGCCAACAATAACACCAAATCTGAGAAGGAGAGGGCTGATAACCCTAAGGATGAGCTGGATGAGGTCCGGGAGGGGTTTAGGACTGTAGAATCCGGATTGAAGGGGCAGCTGAAGGAGGAGAAGGCCCAGGTCGACGGTCTGCTGAGGAGGTCGAGAAACTGAAGGCTGATCTGGCTGCCAAGGAGAATCTGAGCAAAGATGCCATCATTTCCGAGTTCAATTCAAGTGAAGAGTATGATATGGCGATTGTTAAAGGCGGGGTTCCTGAAGTTCGCAGGGCCTGGCTTATAGCAGAAAGGCATGTCAAGACGGATCCCTTGGCCAACTGGGAAAGTTTTGTCCCGGAGTTTCTAGCAGCAAAGACGGTCGTCGAGCAGGGGGAGGGGGAACCGGAACCCTATGATGGTTCCAATCCCAATTTCATTTAAACATGTTCCATTTATGACAAGCTTTTTGGGCCTTGCCCATGTAATTTGTTTCCTTCTAGTACTTTGTTTATTTTTGGATGATTTGTAACTTTGAATTTGCCCGGATTGGTGGTCAATCCGGATTAATGCTTTGGTTTGATGGTTTCTGCATTATAACTTCTTTGATAAGAAAATATTATAAGTAGATTATGTATGCTTCTAACCCGAGTATGAATCCATATCCGGGTTGAGGTTAGTTTTAAATGTTTGCTTTTAATCCGGGTATGAATCCATATCCGGGTGTGTTTGTTTCTAGGTTTTTCTTTTACTTAAAAATTATTCTAAGTAGAAGATAGTTGCTTCCAACCTGGGTTTGAATGCATAACCGCGCTGAAGTTAGCTTTTAGTGTTTGCTTTAAATTCGGGTGTGAATCCATATCCATATTAATGGTTTGCTTTTAGTTTTGTTGTGTACTTAGAAATACTCCAAGTACAAGATGGTGGCCTCCAACCCCGGTATGAATTTATATCTGGGCTGAAGTTAGCTTTAAACGAGTGATCCGGGTATGAGTTCATACCCAGATATGTTTGCTTTTTAGTTTGGTTTGAACTTAGAAAATATTCTAAGTACAAAACAATTGCCTTCAACCCTGGTATGAATTAATAGTCGGGGTAAAGTTAGCTTTTAGCGAGTGCTTCTGATCCGGGTATGGATTCCCTACCTGGATCTGTTTGCTTCTTTGCTTAGTTTATACCCAAAAATTATTCTAAGTACAAGACAGTTGCTTCCAACCCGGGTATGTATTTACAGCCGGGTTGAAATTGGCTTCCAGAGTTTGCTTTTAATCCAGGGTATGAATCCATATCTGGATTATTATTTGGTTTTTAGGTTTGTTCTGCACTTTAGAAAATATTCTAAGTATAGGGTGGCTTCCTCTAACCCGAGTATGGATTTATATCCGGTCTGGATCCGGGTATGAATCCATATCCGGGTTTTTATGTGCTTGGAGTGATTGCTTTTAACCCCGGTATGGTTGTTTTCCAGGGTTGATGTTTGTTTGATTCCTAATGAATTTTTAAATAATAGCTTACTGAAACATGAAAGTTCTTTTTCATTAATATGAAACTTTCTTCATACAAAATATTGAATCATAGATTTGTTGCTTGTCATAGGTACGAGTTTTTGGTTGCTTTTGGTTGCTTTTTCTACTAATAGAATTTTCTGATCCTGAGTCCATGCCATATTCTCGGATTCATCCATGTTTATCAACTTGTAGGTTCCTGGCCTCAATACTTCTTTGACTTTGTAAGGCCCCTCCCACCTAGGCATTAGCTTTCCAGTATTGGTTGGATCCGAGGCTTCTGTGTCTCGAAGTACCAGGTCTCCAACTTGAAAGTTCTTGACCCTGGACTTTTTGCTGAAGTGTTCCTTAGTCTTTTCCTTATATTTTTTCATCTTCTCTATAGCCTGGTCTCGGACCTCGTCGATGAGCTCGATATTTGTTCTGAGCCCCTCCTCATTGGCCATTTCATCGAAGTTAATTGCTCGGTGAGAGGGGGATCCTACCTCGATGGGCATCATTGCTTCTGTTTCGCAAGCTAGCTTGAATAGTGTTTCGCGTGTGTGCTTGTCTGGGGACCGGTCCTATAGGCCCATAACACATTGGGCAATTTTTCTGGCCACTTGCTTTTACTTTCTCTAAGCCTCTTCTCGATGTCCCGAAGAAGGATTCGGTTTGTTACTTCCACTTGTCCATTTCCTTAAGGGTATGCTATTGATGATTTTCTATGCTTGATCCCCCGCTCTTGGAGATAGGATTTGAACTCTGACCCAACAAACTGTGGCCCATTATCAGATATCAGGACTCTTGGGATTCCGAACCTCATCAAGATATTGTCCATGAATTTTATGCAATCCTGCTGGTTTATGGTTCTCATTGCCTTTGATTCTACCCACTTCGTCATGTAGTCGATTGAGACTAGTAGGTATCTTAGGTATCATTTAGCCCGGGGAAAGGGTCCCATAATATCTATTCCCCAAACAGCGAAGGGGATTGGAGATAGGACTGATGAGGGTAGGACTGGGCTTATTCGGGATACGTTGCTGAAAATCTGGCATTGCTTGCATTTTTTCACAAAGTCACTTGCATCTTGGTGGATTGTTGGCCAGTAGTAACCCTGCCTTATTATCTTGTGAGCCAGGGCCTTCACAGACATGTGATCTCCACATATCTCTTCATGGACTTCCATTTAACAACATTCTGCCTCCGTTAGGACAACACATTTTAGGATAGGTGAGGAGAAGGTCCGACGATAGAGTATTCTTTCTTTAAGGAAGAACTTTGTTGCCTTAGCTTTTAATCTTTGAGCCTTCCCTTTGTCTTCTGGGAGTTCTCCCTTTTCCAGGTAGTTGATGAAAGGAGTCGTCCAATTCGGGTTGTTGTCTATCTCCATGACCTCTTCAGATTCCATACTTAGATTTTGTAATTCCTCAAAGTAGACAGAGCAATCTAGGTCTGATGAATTCTGAACCAGCTTGGACAGGGTGTCGGCCTCTGAATTCTATTCTCGGCAGATTTATAGGCCTTGACTTCGGGGTATTAAGGAAAGGTAGCTTGGGACCAGAGCATGGTATTTGGCCAGGACTGGATCCTTCCCTATGTATTCACCGTTTGTTTGCTTGACAACAATCTGGGAGTCGCTATAGATATCAAGGTCCTGGATCTTGAGGGTCTTGGAGAGCTTCACTCCTGCTATCAGGGCTTCATACTCTACCTGGTTGTTTGTTTCTGAAACTCGAAAAAATAGCAGTTTGAATTATAAAACCATCTGGGCTTTTTAGAATGAGCCATGCTCCTGACCTTTCGTTCATTAAAGATCCGTCAACTTTGAGGGCCCAGGCTCCTGGGTTATGATCATTATTGGTCTCATCTTCTAGAAAGTTATATTCTATGATGAAGTTAGCGAGTGCCTGGGCTTTGATAGTTGTTCTTGGAATGAAACTCAAGTTGAATTGACTCAGCTCGAATGCCCAGTATACCATCCTTCCCGAGACATCTGGCATGTGTATTATCTTCCTTAAGGGTTGATTAGTCACAACCCGATCTCCCTTCCCTGGAAGTAATGTCTGAGCTTTCTGGATGTCGTGACCAAGGTAAAAGCAAACTTTTATAGTCTTGGGTATCGAGTCTCGGTATCTTTTAGTACTTGGATTACATAGTAAACTGGTTGCTGTTTGCCATTCTCCAACCTAATCAGTGTTGCTCCAACTGACAGGGTCCCTGCTGACAAGGAGAGGAATAGGGGCTCCCGGGTTGGGCTTTAGTTAGAATGGTGGCTGGGATAGATATCTTTTGATTTCTTTGAATGCGCTTTAGCATTCTGGATTCCAACTGATTTCTCTCTTGTTGTTTGTTCCTCTCAGTAGATCAAAGAAAGGTAGACATCATTCAGCTAGCTTTGAGATGAATTTTCTAAGTGCTGCTAGTGACCCTTCTAGTTTCTGAACATCCTTCTGGGTCCTAGGAGGCTTCATTTCCTGGATTACCTTTATCTTTTATTGGTTGGCTTAATCCCCGGTTGCTGATCATGAATCCTAGAAATTTTCATGCCCCCACTCCAAATGTGCATTTTTTCGGATTCAACTTTAATGAGTATTTCCTTAAATTGTCAAAACATTCTCTTAGATCTTCGATGTGACCCTGGATACTTGTTGACTTTGCAATCGTATCATCAGCATAGGATTCTAGGTTTCTTCCAAGTTGGGTCTTGAAGATTTTATTCATTGCTCTCTGGTAGGTTGAGCCTGCATTCGTCAATCTGAAAGGCAGCATGACATAGGCATAGACTGCCCTGTGGGTGATGAATGATGTCTTCTGGATGTCTTTCAGATTTATCTTGATCTGGTTGTACCCCGAGAAGGCATCCATAAAGCTTAGCATTACATGCCCGGATGTGGCGTCTATCAGTTGATCAATATTTGGCAGGGGGTAAGGATCCTTTGGACATGCACTGTTCAAGTCGGTGTAGTCAATACACATTCTCCATTTTCCGTTTGCTTTATTCACCATTACCATATTATCCAGCCATTTCGGGTATTTGACTTCGCATATGATCCCAGCTTTGAGTAGTTTCTCAACCTCTTCGCCTATTACTCTCTACCTTTCTGGGGCAAAATTTCTTCTCTTCTTCTTAACACGCTTCCTGTTTGGGTTGACATCCAAGCTATGCATTGTTATGGATTCATGCAGCCCGTGCATGTCTCTTGGGCTCCAAGCAAATATATCGGCGTAACTTCAGAGCAATGAAACCAGATCTTCTCTAAAAATAGTTTCAAGTCTGGATCCTATCTTTACCTTCTTAGAAGGATTGCTTTCATCGATTAGAATTATTTATGTTTCCACTACGACCTCTACTTTTTCTTGATCCTGGTTTGATATCAATTGATGGATTCGGGCTTCTGCATTCTTCTTCATATAGATTTGACCCTTGGTTGTCGTATTTTCTTGGTTGTTTTCCCTTACTTTGTTTATTTTAGGGCTGGTTGCTTGCATAGTAGGATTTCCTTGGTAGAGACCTGGGTTCACTTTAATCTCTACTATGACTTGGTTGCTTTCTAGCTCTTCCGAGTCTGACTTGGTTGCTTTTGGATCCAGGTTGGATTCTATAACTTGGACTTCTCTTCTTGCAAACATCCCTTGAGTGGGGGCAATGTTTTTTGATGCTCTGTTGCTTTCGAAGAATTACGGCTTTTCTTTTGTTGTCTTGGTGTGTTTCGGCCATGACCAGGGCCTGGCTATAACATCTTTCAGTAACTTCGTAGTCTCCTTTAACCTATCTTATCCCCGTTGGAGTTGGAAATTTAATTTTCGGGTATGATATAAAGGTGATTGTTTGTATCCTGATTAGAGCTGAGCGACCAATTATTCCATTGTAGGATGAGGGAGTGTTAGAATTTTATCTCATGAGTGACTTGGTTTGGAGCTGATCCAAATATGACTGGTAGGTATAAGGTTCCCTGGATCGGGACCAATTTATTTCCGAACCCATAAAAGGGATCCTCCCGGCATTCATTTGATCACACACTCCCTAGTTTCCTACAATCCATAATATGCTTGAATACGATGTTAACGGAGGAGCCATTTTCTATTAGCATCCTCCTCACCTCGTTGTCAAAGATATTAAGTATCAATACCAAAACTTCATTGTGATTGGGATTGACCCCTTCATAATCCTTGCTGCTGAATGAAATTATCATCTCTGGGAAGGATTGGATAGAGAATACCTCAAGTGGGAGCCTCCTTGGACTACATTCACTATATTCTTCCCTTTTCTTGATCTTTCTTCCTTCTGATTGGTATCCCAGGAGACATACTGGTTTAGGTTACCCTTTTTGACTTGTTCTTCAATGAAGTATTTGAGATATAGACAATTCTCTATTTTGTGGCCATGCGTTTCATTATAATCACATTGTTTATTGTAAGGCCGGCTCCTCGGGGGAGTTTGTATGGGCTTTGGGGGGGGGTAGTAGAATGGCTTGCCTTTGATCTTTTTTAGTATTTCTTCCCTGGTCCTATTCAGTGGGGTCCAATCTGGCTCCTGCCTAGGCTCTCTGACTTGCATAGTAGGTCCTGGGTCGCTTTTAGATTCTGTCTTAGGATCAAGTCTCTGAAATATTTGAGTGTTCTGAACCATATTGGTCTGTTGGCTTTGCTTGAACTTTTTGTCCTGATGGTAACCCCCTTTCGGTCGGTCATTAGAGTTCTTGCTCCTGGATACTCCATTCTGGGTCATCCTCATAGCCTGGAGCACACTGTTTTTTTTTATAAATCTGGCTGGCATAGAGTAGGCAGCAGCTAGGCTTTGTGGTTCCTTGTTGATCAACTCTACAATATACCTCTTATTGTGTTCCGGATCCAGGTTCCTCTGAAATATGCTTAGTGTCTCCCGTTCATCTAAGTTTGAGATCTTGTTGATTGCTTCCTGGAAACGCCTCATATAGGCAGAGAGAGTTTCGTTGTCATACTGGCGTATAGTTTTGATATGGCACATGTGCAGCTCATGTGTCTTGTTTGTTCGTAACGTCCTGAGGAAGGCCCCGCGGAAATCTCTCCAGCTGTGGATGCTTCAGGAGGGGATCCTGCTAAACCACCTTTGAGCCCCCTTGAGAATCGAGGCGAAGAACCTAAACTTTGTTAAGTCAATGTAGTAGTATATATGTGCAATTTGCTCAAAGTAAATCAAGTGTTCTTCCGGATCCCCCAATCCGTCAAAAGAATCAAAGTTGTAATGCTTGAGGTTTCTCTGTCGTGGAATGGCCTCTAAAGAATGGATGAATGGTGTTAGAGTTTCTCCAATCTCCATTCCAGAGTCCTTCACCATCTTTCTTTGAAGTTCATAGATCATATCTTTTAGGTCCTTCTTCCCCTCCTCGTCATCATCAAAAATGACCTCGGGGGTGGGGCCTCTCCGGGTCCTCTTTCCCTTGGCCTTTTTTAGCAGCCTCTCCTCTTTTAGCTGTATTATTTTTTGAATCTTTAGCTCAAGCTTTGCTTCTTCTTTCCTTCTTATTTGCTCTCTCATGTCTTCCAACCTCTTCTTTCTGGTTGCTTTTGTCTCTTTCTTACTTTGCTCTTTCTGATTTTTCTTTCCCTTGGCCCCGATTCGGTCGAAGACAGATCTCCTAGATTCTTGGGAGTCCCTGGATTCTTCTTGTTCATTCTCATGTTCATAATCTAGCTGAGCCCGGGCTTGCTCCTCTCTGTAGAGCCTGATTGCTTTATCCAGTTCATTGCTTGTTAGGTTGGCAATATGCTCCTCAGCCACTGTAATATTGGTATACTTGTATTGGTTTAGCTCAATGAGGTTTCTGGCATCCCGGGGTGTTACTACCCTTTCCAAGATCGGGGTATGTTGTGTCAATGCACTACAAGAAAAAGTTCAATAGACATCACACATTAGACATCAGTTACAAATGCCACTGATGTTAAAAGATGTAATAACATCACCCCGCGTTAATCTGATGTCTTTGTTGTTTCAAGATATCGGTTATTATAAAACCGATGTCTAAAGTTGCCTAAATTTTTTTAACTCGCGCCCACTTCACTAAATTCCCCCCTTGTCAAAATTTTCCCCGCTATTCCAATTTCACTTTGACTTAAAAAATATGTTTCCCCCCATTTTGTTCTTTTCTTTGAGCTAATAACTAAAAAAATAAAATTAAACTCTCTCAATCACCTCTCTCCCCTCACCGACCTCTCTCTCTCTCTATCTCTCGATCGAATCTCCACTCTGTATACTCTCTCTACACCTCTGTCATGTGTCTCTCCTCCCACCTCTTACCTCTACTCATCTCACATATCTCCATCTCCGCTCTGTACTCTATACTCTACATCTCCATATTGGTTAGAAGATAAACTTGGTAAGATTATATTGTTAGAAACTTGGATGGTAAGGTTGAATGTAACTGGTCTTGAAGTCTTAATTGAGATAAACTTTATAAATTGAGGGGTTTCTTTAATCAAAACCCTATTTTTTTAAATTGGGGGTTTTCTCAAATTAAAACCCTAATTACTTGTATTACTGTAGTTAATTCTAAGTAATTTAAAGTTACTAATTCATTTGAATTTGTTGTTCAGAGGACCATTATTGCATACAGTTGTGGATTCAAATATTTAGGTATGGATTTGAATTTAAATATTTATAATATCTGTGGATTGGAATATTTTGAATGTGTTTGTATGTTATGTATGCTATGTTATTTGTAATTTATTTGATTTATGTATATGTTTATGTTGTTACTTGTGCAAGCACTAAGAAAGAATGGGCATGTTGTCGCTGTGACCGGAGATGGTACTAATGATGCTCCTGCATTACACGAGGTTTGATTGATTTGAGTGAAATAATCAATGCACTTAATCTCTTTATGATATAAGTTTCATCTTGGTGTTAATTTACAAGACTTTGTTTTAAAAAATAATATAGGCTGATATTAGTCTTGCCATGGGAATCCAAGGAACAGAGGTTGCAAAAGAAAGCTCATATATCATAATATTGAATGAAAATTTTGCTTCAGTTCTAAAGGTTAGTATTTGTTATGTGCAATTTATGTGGTTTGAAATCTTATTAAGAAAATGTATTATATAAGAATAGTTGAGAAGAACTATCACCAGAATTATTGATAAGATGTCCCTTTCTTGAACTTCTGTGAAGTAACCCATACCTATCAACAATGATATAATATTAACTTACATTAGTCACAAAGCATAACTATTTTGATTTATTGATTTCTTTATACCTGCATTATCTTTAATTTTTGGTAGTAAAAATTGATGACCCTATTTTAGCTTTAAAAATTTTGTAGATATTATTTTGATGCCCTACAATGTACATTTATCATTGTATATTGCTTATTTTCCTATATAGATAATGTCAGTTTGAACTGGGGAAGTTTGACTGAACATTACATTAATTCTTATACTTTTCTTTACTTGAATTTATATGAATGTATAATGCTTGCTTAAAAAAATTTTAGTGTGTTTGTGTGTGTACATGCTGTCACTACTTTCCAGTTTAAGATAATATGTATGTGGAATTTTTTAAGAACCACTCACTACCCTGAGTTGTGACAAACTATCTTTGTAACGAAAAGAAGCAAGTTAGCATAGCAAGCCTGGTACTGAAATCATCAATAAAATACCTTGAAATCATCGGAACATGATTGGTAGACAGTATGGTGTAGACTGTAGAGGACTTGAATTTCTCAAGGATTAGACTTTCTGGAGTGTTTATGTGTCATTTCTTCTTGCAATATTAATGACTAGCCAGTAACTCTAATTTATCAAAATGAAGAAATTTCAGTTTTTTTTTATTATTTTATAAAAAAAATGTGTTACTTAGTCTTTAACGTTGTTGGTGCTTTTATTCGTATCTATTCGCTTGTTAATCATGATTTGTCATAGATTTTCAAATATAAAGTTTATAAAACTGTCATAGTGTCTGATTGTGTGATTATTACACATGCATATACACTGCGTAGCTGGTGTAACTATAATCTCACTGATTTAATCTGGTAGCCTTGCAAGGGTATACTCTTATTTGGGCCTCCTGGGACAGGAAAGACAATGGACATGGTACATACTGATTCAAGTATTTCTTACTTTGTTGATTTCTTATTTTAATTCTTTTCAGAGTTGATTACTTGAATGTAGTACATGCCAATTGGTTTATATCAAAGACAGAAGAGTACCTTCACAAACTTGGTAGTAAAATAAATGTGAAAAAATTAACAGGAGGTTGATGAGGCAGCAAGTGTTGTTGCAGCTGCTCCAAGGGCTTAGGCAATCTCTCTCTCTCTCTCTCTCTCTCTCTCTCTCTCTCTCTCTATCTCTCTCTCTCTCTCTCTCTCTCTGTGTGTGTGTATTCTGTTGCTTTCATGTATCATTATTTTCTTAGAATGTTTGCTGGTAACATGGTCTCTCAGAAGAAGAAGCAAGAGCTGCAGCAACTTGTGCTGGAGAGGAAGTAACAATAAGAAATTATTTTACTGAGATGAATGCACTAAGAGATAGCTCATATGTCAACAAGTAAGCTCATTATTATACTCACAGATATTTAGATTCACTATTTGGGTTACAGATGTTGGTTATAAAGACATTGCAATTTTGATGTTTACATGTTTATATTTTTTAATTGTATGCAGTTGTATGCAGTTGAAAACCAATTATTGTCTCCTAGGTTGATTGGTAAAACTATTAAGTCAGGTAGCATATTATTCTCATATTTAACATTCACTTGGTAATTCGGATAGTATAAGTCATAATTGGTGTTAGAGTATGGTTTCTCCTTTAGAATGTAACATATTACCCAGTAATAAGCAGGTACTAAAAAGTTATTTTACGGAAAAAAGTTATTCTGAATTGTGAAAGTGAAAATTTACAGGTATGTGTACAAACACGTAATTACTATTGTCCTGGACTGATTTAATATTTTTTTTTTGCGATTTATATATTTTTACTGGTACATTAGTGCTTTAGTAATTACTGAAAGATAGCTGAGAGAGCTAAGGAGCACTAGGCCTTTATTAATTTTAAATATTTTTTCTTTTGAATAAAAATATAATGTTTAAATTTTTATACAGAAAATAAAAAAATTTAAAAATAAATAATAGAACTGTATTTTATATTATATTGCCTTAAAATACATGATTAAAAAAAACATGTAAAAAATAACTTAGACGGAGGGAGTATATAAAAAGCCCTATTTACTATCAAATGTTAACAAGTTGATCTTTCATCATAGCACAATGAAATACATGTTATTCATGAATCATAGGATCAGTAATTGCAAATAGGTTGTAATAATACAGTTATAATGAGGGGAAAGAAGTAATTATGATTTGTTTATTTTAGGACTGATTTTTATCAATTAAATTCTATGCATATACTGTAATGAAGATTCTAAGTTGCAGGAAATGCTTCATAAAGCACTTGAGTTGCTTTCGAAGTTCTGGATAGATGCATGCTCTCTAGATAAAGCTTTTATAGCATACAGACGAACTCTAGTTAAACCATGTAACTTAAACCGACATAAGTTGGCAAATATACAGAAGAACTTAGTTGTCATGCTGCTCAACGAAGGAATTGAAGCGAGGCTTCCTCCTCAGTTCGAATCGCAGGCTAGACACTTTGAACAGGTCCTCCCTGGGACCTTTACCCGAGATGAGAGGTGGTTTTTTCTTGCTCTTGACCGCAACGAAAATGTAAATTTAAATCTTAAAATAACGAAACCCTCCGTAGGATCCATGCGAAAAATAATATTTAATTCGTAGTTCAGTATGTTTACCTTAAGAAACTTTACGTTAATGGAAAGATGGAGGTCTTGAATGATCACCACGTAGCCCGTCGCTGGAACGATCTACGCCTTGAAGGTATCCACACGAATGATCGCCCGGAGGATGGGTGTGTACTAGCACGTTCTTGAGACCGCCTTCTTGCTCTCTCTATCTCTCTTCAAGCTGCTAGGGTTTATGTTTTATCAAATAAAACGTGTAACCCTGATTTTATTAGAAAAAGATATTATATAGCCAAGAGCTATTGGGCCTCCAACCCTAAACTTAATTTTAGAGTTATTATTATTATTATTAAATTCGAAATTCTAATTATTATATTTTTAAGTCTCACTTAATCATCCAATAACTTAATTTCAAATTTAATATTAAATTCGAATTTGCTATTTATTTAATTAATTAAGTCACACTTAATTAATAACAAATAATTCGAATTACGTACATTTAATTTAAATCCGAATTTAAATTAAATAATCCTCCAATCATTTTTTGTGCGACCCTTTAGGTTATTATTACGTCGGCAACAATTTTAAATCTAATTTAAAATCATAAACAATGAGCGGTATCTAGTAATACATCATTGTTACCCAAGTAATAATAATTAAATCGGTGATCGATTAAACCTTTTGTGTATAATGTACAATGTACTATAATCCTTTTAACCATATATTATAGATTAAACTCGAGGCATGTTATGTGTCATCCTCTTCATAATTTAATCCAGGTTTCCTTGATCGATTAGTAGACTATAACATCAAATCAACATTTGAGCATAGCCATGCATTTAATAGTCTAACTCAAACAAGAGCCAATAATATCACTCCTAAAATAGGAGGGTTAAATTCTTTCTAGATCATTCATATTTCTATTATGATTCATAATATACCCAATATACACTTTTATCATCACCCGGTCAAAGGTAACTTTTAATGCAACCAAAGTATATTAATTCTCATATAGAAATATAATGATTTCAAGTATAAGGACCAATACATCATTATCACTGTGAGAATTACTTATGACACAACAGACATGTAGAATCTCACATTGGGTCTTCCAGCACCATGTACATAATACATGTGCCTGTGTTTTGACTTTAGTATCACTATACCTATGATCAATGAGATGTGATCACCAGTCAACATTCACACTAGTCTTAATGCATTATTATTGTCCCTTAATAATAGTACTCGACTAGGGATCTTTAGGAATATCGATACTATTCTCATAATCTCATTTCTAAGTCACATCCTTAAAGATATAAAATTACATATCATATTCCAAGGACATTTATTAATCTAACATCTTATCGCAGAAAATAAAGATATAATAAATTACTAAAGAATAATCCATATAATCAGAATTAATAATCCAAATGTTTCATAATATAAACATAATAGTGTTGTCTCTAGGGCACAAACACTAACAATCTCCCACTTGCACTAGAGCCAATCACCCAGATATCTAATACCCATGGAACTAGTATGACCTTCGTGCTTTTGCTGCGACAAAGCCTTAGTCAGTGGGTCTGCAACATTATCATCAGTATGCAATTTACATATATGTATATCTCCTCTATACACCAAGAATGAATCTTTAGTCCTTTTAAAGTACTTAAGAATATTCTTGACTGCTGTCCAGTAACCCTCGCCAGGATTAGACTGGTATCTACTTGTCATGCTCAAGGCATACGAAACATCAGGTCCAGTACATATCATCGCATACATTATATGTAATAACCCCAATTTTTGGAAAATTTTGAAACCCTTATGAATAGTGTTTTTGCCGAATGAGAAAACTTTTCATGCCACACTATGTAGGGGTTCTGTTATGGATATTCTGGGATATTATTAGTACTCTATGAAGTATATAAGTGTATGCAAAGATCGTCAGAATCCAATTCCGAACACTTTGGTTTTTCCCGGAAATCCACAAGATACGGAGAGAATTGAGTATAAGGTAACAGGATAAAAAGGATTTAAATTAAAGGATTATAATGGAGGATCATAAAAAGGAATATAATGTATTGAGAAAGGTTAAGGGAACCTAAGTAATAAGATCCCGGGTATGATCCTTCAAACGATAAACGAGAACGAAAGTTAAGCGAACCGTATAACAGATCAGCGGTCATTAGGCAAACGATTAGGAAGTTAATCAAAGGGATTAGTGGGAATGATGTCGTCCAACCAATAGAAAGAGGACAAGGAAGGGAGGATGACATCATGAGGATGATATAAGCATGACATGGGAAGGAAGGAGGTGTGGTTGAATGAGAACCACACAAATTCAAGGGCAAGAAGGTAATTGACTAAAGCAAGCACAAAAACCAAGCAACCAAGCCAAGCAAAAACCATTTTCATCAAAAATCAAAAGCAACCAAGGCTTGTTCATGAAGCTCTCGGGTGGTTTTCTTAAAAAATGAAAGTCCAAGCTCCTCCACTTACTATTTAGCAAGGTAATTATCTAAGCTTCCCCATGGATAGTTACATACTTCCTATAAGTTTAAGCTTCTAATTCCAAGCCAATCTTTTTCTATAAATCATGAAAGAAGATGGTGAATAGTGTTTTCAAGAACTAAAATTTGTGTTCTTGAAGTTTTGTTTAGAATAAGCTTGGATAAGGGCTTTAAAGGTGATTCCAAGCCATTCTCTTGATTCTCCACTCTCCAAGGAAGGTATAAACTACAAACCCTAGCTTTAGTTTTGAGTAATTAGGATTGAATGTGTTTGATATAGCATATGTGAAGCATGATGCTTGAATGGTTGAAGTTTGGTTGAGTTTGTAGAGATTAGTTGGTTTTGTTGCATTGTTGGAGTTGTAAATCTTGGTAATTAGTTAAAGAACCTAAGTAAAGCTTTTAGTTCATGTGAGGAATAAGTATAAATGGTTAATGTGGATTTGTTGGGGTTGTTATGATGTGATAAGGATGGATGTTTGTTGTATGATGGATTTGAGGTTGAATTTGAGGTTGATTTGGAATGGGTTTGAATGGTTTAAACATTGGTAATCGCGTAAACATAGCCGTCGTAACGTCCGATTTTCTTTGGACTGTTTTTGTGCATAACATTAGGACCCGAGAACCCCCTGCTAGATTATGACCACTGCCATGATTAGATAGCTCATGTTACGAGCTTCGTTTTGATATGTAGTTCGTTCGATTCCGATGCACGGTTTAGGAGAAACGACCGTTTCAGGTAACGGCGTTTCGCGAACGAAACTTTTTCCCCCGCCTTACTTTGAAACATAGGTTAAAGACCAAAAAGGGTTAATTAATGTATGAAACATTTATGGTAAGTGTGTTAGGCAGTTGGTAAGACATTCGCGAAGGAATCGCTTTAAAACTCGTAAAGGTTAAATTATTAAAAATGGTGGAGCCGAGGGTACCCGAGTGACTTAAGCGAATCGGTGAGCGCAAAACAAGCGTTAGAGTCTAAGTTAGTTAAAGTATAGGTTTACAAGTGATTTTGGTTTAATTCCAACTTACTTGTTGTTTATAGGTTATCAGACTCGTCCCGAGCCTTTCTCACCCCCAAGTCACTCAGGCAAGTATTCTATCCGTTATACTGTTGTTGTGATGAATATATGTATTTGCATTATCTTGCGATAGATGCATGTTGGTTAATTAGCAAAATCTTGCGATATATTGTAGCATGTGATATGGTATATATGCATGCCTGTTTCATATTCTTGAAATATATATCTGTTGGTTCAGTTGATAATACCTATGCTAGAGGATAGCGGTAACTTGCATATACCCTTAGTATAGGGACCCAAAGGTGAAAATATTTTCTAAAACCGGGAGTCGAGGATCCCGAGTAGATTTTGTATATATATGGATATGGATATATATATATATATATTTATATATATATATACATATATATGGTCATAGTTTTCAAAACTATTAATCGAATAAGGTTTATTCGATAACTTTAACTTTATTTTATTATTGAATATTATTTCGAATATTATTCGAAGGCGTATGACTCCTTTATATTATTTATTGAATATTACTTGGATATTCATTTGAGGATGTATGACTCCTTTATTTTATTTAATGAATATTATTTATAATATTCATTCGAGGGCTTATGACTCAGTTTATATTAATTAATGAATATTATTTGAATATTCATTTGAGGATCTATGACTCCGATTATTTGCTGAAATATATTCTTTATTTTATTAAAGAATAAGGTGTTAATAATCAAACTTATTTTCGATTATTCAAATAAAGATAATACTTTCATATAAGTATATCTTTGGTTATTTAATACTCGTTTCAAGTATAAGTTTTAATACTTCTACTTCAATTATTTTTATAAAGATTATTCTTATGGGAATATTATTTAAATAATAATATTCAGTCATTTTCTAAATATTCTGGGGACTGATTTACTTCATTAAATCAGCTTTACTCCAAACACTCTTTAAAGTGTTTTCGAGTCTTCAAAATGATTTTTAAAAGTTAGAGCGGATCCCAAAACTCATTTTTATATTTAAGATCTTCCTTTTAAAGGGGATTTAAATACTCGTTCAAAACCTGGGGAATCCGGCTCTGTGGTGTATTTTATATTCGCAACAAGGTTGCAGTTTTGGTAAATGAATTGATTACTTACCCAACGTTCGGGAAGTAAGTCCATCTATTGAGTCGGCATAAGCAACATGGGCTCAGTGGGCGTCCATGATAGTGTAAGTGGCTCAGTGGGAGTCCATCAAATGCATAAGTGGCTGAGTGGCAGTCCAGCATAAGGTCCTAATTATGACCAGGGTGATGACCAGTGGGGAATTCGTCCATCTACTAGTAGAAAAGGTTACTAATGGGTATCTTTGCCTGATCAGCAAGATATCTGGTTTATGCCAAAGGTTTTCTTTTCCTTCCAAATTCATTGGATATTGCAACTCTGTTCATACTTTACATAACAGAGGTTCCAGGAAATGTTTTAGAGATATATATATGTGGATATATATATATCGGGACTAAATAAAGTATCTCATAACTTTTTCATTCAATAATATTTCAAAGATTGAATCTATTCAAGTCTTATCTTGTGGTCTCATCAGTGGGATGAACTTTTGAAACTGGTTATAACTTGAATGGTGGGAGTTCAAGTAGTATTGGGAAAGATATAAGTATATTGGGGTATTTGGTAACCTCATCTTTTAAACTTATATCTAATTAATAATTGTCTTATGAATGACAAAGATTTTCAGAAAAACGTTGAGACAAGGTTAGATATATGAGATCACCTTGCAACGATATTTTTTTTTATATATACAGTTATACACTGGGATTTTGTGTATATTATGCATGGAAGAGGACTTCCAAGATTTTGAAAAGTATATATGTATATATATATATATATACTGAATATTTTGCGACTTCATCGCATTAAGATATCAACTTGGTTCATTTCTTTTGACCAAGACTTTCATGAGTATTATGAGTAGGCTCATATATTGTAAATCATTATACATATTATTTTGGTGGGCTTGCTGCTCACCCTTGCTTTATTTCTTCATCACACAACAACAGTTAGGAAAGATGGCCAGACTCCAGCAGACCCAGCACAAGCGCGTGGGAAGCGTTCCGCGTCTTCCCGTTGATGTTGTAGCTGCTATAGCTGCAGAGGTAGATCTATTGTAGATCAGACCATCTACTTTTGAGAATCAATTATGTATAATTATAACTTGTGGCAGATAATGGCAATTAACTGTAAATTTATCAAGTAATCATTTTGGGTTGTAATAACTTTTAAATTGTGGATTCAAAGACTTGTACTTATTTAAATTTCATCTCTGAGACTATAACGGGTTGTGGTGTGTGTTAGTGTGGGGTCACAGCATAAGGTTAGTATTATTAATTAAGTGAAGTGATATTGTGGAAAGAAAGACCGTGACGACCCGGATCCTCGACCCCGGATCTGGGGGTGTTACAGAAATGGTATCAGAGCTAAGCGTTATAAACCTCAGAGATGATGGGACGTTAATATAATAAGTTAACTAAGATAATAAGAACTCTTGCCAAGTTCATAGTCGGGCTACCTAACGTAGCACTGACAGTTAAAACCCTTATGGGAACCCTTATAAATATCGTGATAGGAGCGTAGTTCGTTATCGTATATGGTAGCGGGACTCCGAACCCTGATGTTGAGGAGCAACATCGCGATGATGTTTATTACTAATTGGAGATCGGATTGTGGATCCGATAGAGTGTCCTAATGCAGGACCGGATGATGTTGATATTGAGAATGTAGCGGTTGAGGATGTTGTCCTAGAAGGGATAGTTGCTGAGAAGGATCCCATGGAGGATCCTGACAAGAATGAATAAAGGACCACTGATGAATTGATGACCATGGTTAGGTCGACTACCAGAGGTAGGATTGGTCGGTCACTACCGGAGGTTCGTTCAAGTTGTAAAGATAGTAGCCCCTTTAACGCGGCTTACTCGTAAGACTGAGAAGTTCGAATGGACAGAGAAATGCGAGAACAGCTTTCAAGAACTGAAGCAGAGGTTGGTGATGGCCCCTATGCTGGCATTGCCGGATGGAAAAGGAGATTTTGTGAAGTGTAGTGATGCTTCACACAAGGGCTTAGGGTGCGTGCTTATGCAGCACGGTAAGGTAATCGCGTACATGTCAAGACAATTAAGGTAGTATGAAATTCGATATCCCCGCTCATGAGCTTAGGCTCGTGGCAATAGTTTACCCTAAAGATTGGAGGCACTACTCGTATGGAGAGAAGTGCGAGAATTACCTAAGCCATAAGTGCTCTAGTACATTTTCGCGTAGAAAAAGCTCAACATATGCCAGAGGAGGCAGTTAGAGCTAATCAAGAATAATGATTGGGAGATTCTTTATCATTCGGGGAAAGCCAATATGGTGGCTGATGCCCTTAGTAAAAAGGAGAGACTCAAGATGATAATGTCTTTGGGAGAGTTTATAAGAGATTTTGGAAATAGTAGTGAAGGTAACCGGAGCCGGTACCGAAAAGCTGTTTGAGATTGCAATAGAGACCGAATTATTGGAAAAGAGCATACGGTGCCAGAGAAAGATGATAAGGGAATAATGAGGTATTCCTATAGAATTTGGGTTCCGAAAGTTCAAGAGCTTAAAGATGAGATCTTAGATGAAAGTCATAGTTCAAGGAATAAGATTAAGGGCAAACCCTGAATGTGATAGTCAGGGAGGACGCCATCAAGATAGAAGGAACCCATAATATAATGAAGTGGAAAATGAGGATTTTAACGTATAAGATAACCCCAAGTATGGGGAGTAGAAAGAAATATTTAGACGGAGAAAACAAAAGTCGAGCGAGATAAGGAGACCCGAGACGGTACTCCTATAAGGAAATTCATGGACCTGCCTCAAAAGAACTTAGACTATTATCCCTAACCACCACCTTGAGGAAACAATGTGGTAGGAAATTCTTTCATGACCTTTAAGTCGCTAAGCTCTCAGAGTTCCAAGGAACAAGCTGACCCAGTCGAGGCAAGAGCCTGGCTAAAGGAAATAGATGAATCATTTGAGATTCTAAATGATTGACGAACCACAAAAGACTGTTTTGTCACTTACCCTCCTAAGAGAGAGACCACCCGTTGGTGAAAGACCAAGAAAGGCACGGAGCCAGAGGTTAGAATAAACTGATTTAAGTTCAGTCAATTGTTTTCGGGAAAGTAATTCCCAAAGATAAGGAGATAGTGTAAAAGCTTTAGAGCCAGAACAAAGACAGACGAGTATGATGAATTATGAGTCTAAGCTGTAAAAGTTGTTAAGATTCGTTCTGAAGACGCGAATCCAGAATGACGGGATATTTGAAATCAATGCTTATGTTGTGTTGGTTCATGAAAATTATAAGAGAAAGGAAAATAAAAAGGAATTGAGGTGGAAAGGAATATAAAGGCAACAGAGTTTGAGGAATGATAAGGGAGTTGGGTATGAGGAAACCCTAAAGACTCATATTAATAGAAATAGAAAAGTATATGATCGTCAGGATGAGGGTGATTCACCATAAGTTAAAATTGATGGTTGAGGGCATAAGAGATACATATAGTTTATCCCCTGTAAGTTGGGAGGATTCGAGGAAACCTTGAGATAGTTCGAAGGATAAATAATGAGACGCGGATAGACTAAGGGGATAAGGAAGTAAGAAATTAGGAAAAATTGGATGAAGGAAGTGACCTTCAAGAAGGAAATGTAAGACCGGTGGCTTGATACCCAGAAAGGGAGACGCCAGGTATGAAAGATATCCCAACATTGAGGTGACTGTTGAGATAAACAACAGAAGTAAATAAGGAATTATTAAGAAGAAGTTCACGTTGAACACGACCAATATCTTCCAGAACATCCATGTTATCATTACCAAATCAGGAAAGAAAAGCGGATGACCATTGTTATCTTTTGGAGGCCATATGGATTGACCTCAATTTGAATAAGGATGCTATTATGAAGTTAGGTATAGACTATCGAGGTGGGAATGATGAATAAGATAATCTATCAAGGATATATGACTTGATTTATCCATGGAAGGACGCAGGTACCTTTTAAAGGTGGAATTAAGGATAGAACATTGGTAACTTAAAATGAATCGTAGGGGACTGCATAAAGGTTGGCATGTCACCCTTAATAGGCACAGTATGAGTTTTGACAGTATGAATTGGAAAGGATTAAGGTAATAATAACCTTTAAGGATCAGTGGAGAAATTTTCAGAAGTAAATAGACAATGGTTCTAGTATTAGTAAATGGTATTTTGATATGCACTGTATATAGGGAATACAGGAGGAACGATTGAAGGATAACCTTAGAGGTTTTATAAGGAAAAAGGTAATATTCAAAATTCTCAAGAATAGAAATGTTGATAAAGGAAATATGACGTAATTATAATAATGCCAAGTGGGGCACGTGTTGAACCACGAGAAAGTATGAATCGAACCAGTAAAGGTCGAAATTGTTCAGGACAATTAGGGCCCAGGATAAAAGATGTTCTAAGTATGATTGAGAATCAGTCTTGACAGTGATTAGCCTCTAAAGACCGAGGCAATAACTTATGGAAAACATCTTCACTCAAGCAGTGATCGGAAATAGGGTAGAAAATTTGTGAAAGTGGTTAAAATGAAATTGACTATAAGGAAATTTTACTATCAGGAAAGGCCAAAGAGGTGGCCGACGCTTTAAATGTAAGAGAATAATTATAGGCGCTCGTGCGAGAGGAATACAGTGATGATGGTTAAAGCTGTGAAGGTTGTATTATGGTTTGGAAGATTGACATTCCTTCTGATGACTGTGCAATACCCAACCCTAATAGTAGTTGGTAAAGGTTTAATTCGTGTAATCGCCATGAGCAGGCTATCTATCTCAGAAGACACTATCTTAAGATAAGCCAGGACCATGTTTCAAAAAGGACTAGACGAACCTTTGAGTTAAGTCTTCTATTTAAGGCATATGATTAAGAATGGTATTAACCTGCTATCGTTGCTTCGATTGAAACTCTTCTGCACTTTTATTTGCTTCATGTCATGTATGTATGTCAGGATCAGGAGTGTTCTTCATGAATCAGGAGTGGTGATTATGTTACCTCCTTAGAATGATTTGATACGACATGGATAGACTCCGTATGGTTAGCTATTAAGACTTCATGGAAAATGAATGAGTACAGTAGGTCAGTGGTGGACCATAGTAAGACAGCAATGATTCTGCGAGTAGTGAGCTGATTACAACCATGAGAGTTGTATTGGAATGGGTGTTGAGATTGAGTACCACTAATCGGGTCGTGGTAGTGTATAAGTTATCATTGATAGACTAATTAGTAGAGTATCTACCTAGTGAATAATTATTCTTTCTTATCAATAGAGAGTCGTATTATTATACGAGGAAGGTTGCGGTGCAAGCATAGAATTCTAGTAACGATGATGTATAGAATGAGATCCCAGATTCGATTTTCGATGTCGAGGGAGTTTCAAAGGTGATTGTGTATAAGCTCGAGGAAGAGTGTGGGTCCATAGAATGATGGACGGGATAGCAAAAATATTTAGGCACACAAAATACGAGGCTATAATGCTTGATGCTGATATAAATACGTATATATTTTGTTCTCCTATGACAAACCTCTATAGTTCAGAGGTAGGTTCCAAGCCAGATATTTTGTGGCAGTATATATTTTTTTCATATATACAATTCTCTTCAGTTCGTTCTTTTCTCTTCTTTTCATTTCATGTAAGCTGAGAAGAACAACCCTTCCAGAAGGGGAGGTATTGCCGAATGACTATCTATCTGTGTGATAGAAGCCGAGTAGGATACCAGCTATTGTTTAATTGCTTGTCAAGTACTAAAGACTGGCCACCTTCTGTACTAACTATGCGATATAACAAGTGTTCATGATCATAGTGATCTCTCAACAAATTCCTTTACTTCTATTTGATTAATCAAACTTTGGAAAATAGAAACAGCTGAAAAAGGAGTAATAAAGTTGTGGTAGTATTCGGAATGGAAACACATTCATGATACTAAGGTTGACGTGGTTATTAAAAGGTTATAGAACGCTAACGAGCAAAAGTATAACCAGTATAATATTAGGAACGGAAGGTGATAGCGATTACGAACTGGAAAAGAATGGGTATTGAGAAGCAAAGTTCTAATGCTAAAAGCTATAGTGAGAGTCTGTGCAATAGACTTGAAAGAATTTGGAATGATCACTAAATTCGGATTGAGTTATCTTACGACAATAGATCATATGTCATTATCGAGATGTCGCCTTATGAGATCCTTGAGGGAAGACAATGTCGATCTCCCTTATGTTAGGATGAAGTCGTAGAGCGCAAGATGCTCGGACCCGCAGTAGTCCAAAGGACCAAGGATATGATAGATCTAATCAGAGGACGGCTGGTAGTAGCCCAAGATGGACATGATAAGTATGTTGATTTGACACGCAAGGATAAAGAGTATGAAATAGGGGACCTAGTAATGTTATAGGTATCCCTTGGAAAGGATTGATGAGGTTCGGAAAGAAAGGAAAGCTAAGTCTACAATTTGTTGGACCCTTGGATATATTAAGACGTTTGGGAAGTTAGCATATGAGCTAGCCCTAACCCCGAACATGTAGCAGGTCGTAACGTGTTTCATGTATCAATGTTAAGGAAGTGTAATTCAGATGCCAGTCAAATAGGGGCATATGAGCGCATAGATATGTAACCCGACGTAACCTATATGGAGCAACCAGGAAGGGTTATAGAGTGAAAAGGGACAAGTGCTTAGGAGAAGGGTTATCAAACTAGTCAGAGTTTGATGGTAGAACCACAATATGGAAAATTGACTCGAGAGTTAGAAAGTGTAATGCTAAGAAAGTATCCCCATTTGTTTTCTATCTGATTCCGGGACGGAATCCTTTTAAGGAGGGGAGACTGTAATAACCCCAATTTTTGGAAAATTTTGAAACCCTTATGAATAGTGTTTTTGCTGAATGAGAAAACTTTTCATGCCACACTATGTAGGGGTTCTGTTATGGATATTCTGGGATATTATTAGTACTCTATGAAGTATATAAGTGTATGTAAAGATCGTCAGAATCCAATTCCGAACACTTTGGTTTTTCCCGGAAATCCACAAGATACGGAGAGAATTGAGTATAAGGTAACAGGATAAAAAGGATTTAAATTAAAGGATTATAATGGAGGATCATAAAAAGGAATATAATGTATTGAGAAAGGTTAAGGGAACCTAAGTAATAAGATCCCGGGTATGATCCTTCAAACGATAAACGAGAACGAAAGTTAAGCGAACCGTATAACAGATCAGCGGTCATTAGGCAAACGATTAGGAAGTTAATCAAAGGGATTAGTGGGAATGATGTCGTCCAACCAATAGAAAGAGGACAAGGAAGGGAGGATGACATCATGAGGATGATATAAGCATGACATGGGAAGGAAGGAGGTGTGGTTGAATGAGAACCACACAAATTCAAGGGCAAGAAGGTAATTGACTAAAACAAGCACAAAAACCAAGCAACCAAGCCAAGCAAAAACCATTTTCATCAAAAATCAAAAGCAACCAAGGCTTGTTCATGAAGCTCTCGGGTGGTTTTCTTAAAAAATGAAAGTCCAAGCTCCTCCACTTACTATTTAGCAAGGTAATTATCTAAGCTTCCCCATGGATAGTTACATACTTCCTATAAGTTTAAGCTTCTAATTCCAAGCCAATCTTTTTCTATAAATCATGAAAGAAGATGGTGAATAGTGTTTTCAAGAACTAAAATTTGTGTTCTTGAAGTTTTGTTTAGAATAAGCTTGGATAAGGGCTTTAAAGGTGATTCCAAGCCATTCTCTTGATTCTCCACTCTCCAAGGAAGGTATAAACTACAAACCCTAGCTTTAGTTTTGAGTAATTAGGATTGAATGTGTTTGATATAGCATATGTGAAGAATGATGCTTGAATGGTTGAAGTTTGGTTGAGTTTGTAGAGATTAGTTGGTTTTGTTGCATTGTTGGAGTTGTAAATCTTGGTAATTAGTTAAAGAACCTAAGTAAAGCTTTTAGTTCATGTGAGGAATAAGTATAAATGGTTAATGTGGATTTGTTGGGGTTGTTATGATGTGATAAGGATGGATGTTTGTTGTATGATGGATTTGAGGTTGAATTTGAGGTTGATTTGGAATGGGTTTGAATGGTTTAAACATTGGTAATCGCGTAAACATAGCCGTCGTAACGTCCGATTTTCTTTGGACTGTTTTTGTGCATAACATTAGGACCCGAGAACCCCCTGCTAGATTATGACCACTGCCATGATTAGATAGCTCATGTTACGAGCTTCGTTTTGATATGTAGTTCGTTCGATTCCGATGCACGGTTTAGGAGAAACGACCGTTTCAGGTAACGGCGTTTCGCGAACGAAACTTTTTCCCTCGCCTTACTTTGAAACATAGGTTAAAGACCAAAAAGGGTTAATTAATGTATGAAACATTTATGGTAAGTGTGTTAGGCAGTTGGTAAGACATTCGCGAAGGAATCGCTTTAAAACTCGTAAAGGTTAAATTATTAAAAATGGTGGAGCCGAGGGTACCCGAGTGACTTAAGCGAATCGGTGAGCGCAAAACAAGCGTTAGAGTCTAAGTTAGTTAAAGTATAGGTTTACAAGTGATTTTGGTTTAATTCCAACTTACTTGTTGTTTATAGGTTATCAGACTCGTCCCGAGCCTTTCTCACCCCCAAGTCGCTCAGGCAAGTATTCTATCCGTTATACTGTTGTTGTGATGAATATATGTATTTGCATTATCTTGCGATAGATGCATGTTGGTTAATTAGCAAAATCTTGCGATATATTGTAGCATGTGATATGGTATATATGCATGCCTGTTTCATATTCTTGAAATATATATCTGTTGGTTCAGTTGATAATACCTATGCTAGAGGATAGCGGTAACTTGCATATACCCTTAGTATAGGGACCCAAAGGTGAAAATATTTTCTAAAACCGGGAGTCGAGGATCCCGAGTAGATTTTGTATATATATGGATATGGATATATATATATATATTTATATATATATATACATATATATATGGTCATAGTTTTCAAAACTATTAATCGAATAAGGTTTATTCGATAACTTTAACTTTATTTTATTATTGAATATTATTTCGAATATTATTCGAAGGCGTATGACTCCTTTATATTATTTATTGAATATTACTTGGATATTCATTTGAGGATGTATGACTCCTTTATTTTATTTAATGAATATTATTTATAATATTCATTCGAGGGCTTATGACTCAGTTTATATTAATTAATGAATATTATTTGAATATTCATTTGAGGATCTATGACTCCGATTATTTGCTGAAATATATTCTTTATTTTATTAAAGAATAAGGTGTTAATAATCAAACTTATTTTCGATTATTCAAATAAAGATAATACTTTCATATAAGTATATCTTTGGTTATTTAATACTCGTTTCAAGTATAAGTTTTAATACTTCTACTTCAATTATTTTTATAAAGATTATTCTTATGGGAATATTATTTAAATAATAATATTCAGTCATTTTCTAAATATTCTGGGGACTGATTTACTTCATTAAATCAGCTTTACTCCAAACACTCTTTAAAGTGTTTTCGAGTCTTCAAAATGATTTTTAAAAGTTAGAGCGGATCCCAAAACTCATTTTTATATTTAAGATCTTCCTTTTAAAGAGGATTTAAATACTCGTTCAAAACCTGGGGAATCCGGCTCTGTGGTGTATTTTATATTCGCAACAAGGTTGCAGTTTTGGTAAATGAATTGATTACTTACCCAACGTTCGGGAAGTAAGTCCATCTATTGAGTCGGCATAAGCAACATGGGCTCAGTGGGCGTCCATGATAGTGTAAGTGGCTCAGTGGGAGTCCATCAAATGCATAAGTGGCTGAGTGGCAGTCCAACATAAGGTCCTAATTATGACCAGGGTGATGACCAGTGGGGAATTCGTCCATCTACTAGTAGAAAAGGTTACTAATGGGTATCTTTGCCTGATCAGCAAGATATCTGGTTTATGCCAAAGGTTTTCTTTTCCTTCCAAATTCATTGGATATTGAAACTCTGTTCATACTTTACATAACAGAGGTTCCAGGAAATGTTTTAGAGATATATATATGTGGATATATATATATCGGGACTAAATAAAGTATCTCATAACTTTTTCATTCAATAATATTTCAAAGATTGAATCTATTCAAGTCTTATCTTGTGGTCTCATCAGTGGGATGAACTTTTGAAACTGGTTATAACTTGAATGGTGGGAGTTCAAGTAGTATTGGGAAAGATATAAGTATATTGGGGTATTTGGTAACCTCATCTTTTAAACTTATATCTAATTAATAATTGTCTTATGAATGACAAAGATTTTCAGAAAAACGTTGAGACAAGGTTAGATATATGAGATCACCTTGCAACGATATTTTTTTTATATATACAGTTATACACTGGGATTTTGTGTATATTATGCATGGAAGAGGACTTCCAAGATTTTGAAAAGTATATATGTATATATATATATACTGAATATTTTGCGACTTCATCGCATTAAGATATCAACTTGGTTCATTTCTTTTGACCAAGACTTTCATGAGTATTATGAGTAGGCTCATATATTGTAAATCATTATACATATTATTTTGGTGGGCTTGCTGCTCACCCTTGCTTTATTTCTTCATCACACAACAACAGTTAGGAAAGATGGCCATACTCCAGCAGACCCAGCGCAAGCGCGTGGGAAGCGTTCCGCGTCTTCCCGTTGATGTTGTAGCTGCTATAGCTGCAGAGGTAGATCTATTGTAGATCAGACCATCTACTTTTGAGAATCAATTATGTATAATTATAACTTGTGGCAGATAATGGCAATTAACTGTAAATTTATCAAGTAATCATTTTGGGTTGTAATAACTTTTAAATTGTGGATTCAAAGACTTGTACTTATTTAAATTTCATCTCTGAGACTATAACGGGTTGTGGTGTGTGTTAGTGTGGGGTCACAGCATAAGGTTAGTATTATTAATTAAGTGAAGTGATATTGTGGAAAGAAAGACCGTGACGACCCGGATCCTCGACCCCGGATCTGGGGGTGTTACATTATAGATCCAATTGCCTAAGCATATGGAACTTTTCTCATACGGCCCTTATCATCTAATAATTTAGGGCAATTGTCTTTTGAGATCAATATCCCATGAGACATGGGGACATATCCTCTTTTTACCTCTTGCATCCCGAAACGATGCAATACTTTGTCAATGTATGTTCTCTGACTTAGGCCGATTAATTTCCTTGATCTATCTCTATAGATCTTGATCCCTAATATATAGGTAGCATCACCTAAGTCCTTCATCGAGAAACTATTTCCCAACCAAGTTTTTAACAGCCTGTAGAGAAGGTATGTCATTCCCTATTAGTAATATGTCATCTACATATAGTACTTGGAATGCCACGTGGCTCCCTCTAACCTTCTTGTAAACACATGGTTCATCTTCATTTTGAATAAAGCCAAATTCTTTGACTGTTTCATCAAAATGACGATTCCATCTCCTTGAGGCTTGCTTCAATCCATAAATAGATTGAAGCAACTTACAGACCATCTTAGCAAACTTGGGATCGACAAAACCCTCAGGTTGTATCATGTATACATCCTCTTCAAGGCTCCCATTTAAGAAAGCGGTTTTGACATCCATTTGCCAAATCTCATAGTCGTAGTAAGCAGCTATTGCTAGCAAATCCTGATGGACTTGACCATAGCAACTGGTGAAAATGTCTCATCATAGTATATACCATGAACTTGTTTGAAACCTTTTTCCATCAGTCGCGCTTTATAGGTCTGTACTTTACCATCCATATCAGTTTTCTTCTTGAAAACCCACTTGCACCCTATAGGTTTTACCCCTTCAGGTGGATCAACTAAAGTCCATACTTTATTTTGATACATGGATTCTATTTCGGATTTCATGGCCTTTAGCCATCTCTCGGAGTCTGGACTGTTCATAGAATCTTGTTAGGTAAGAGGCTCATCATTATCTATGAGCATTACACCATCATCTTGAGTCAAGAGAAATCCATAATATCTCTCTGGCTCATGACGAGCCCTAGTAGATCTACGAACAACCTGTATTTTCGGAGCAGGAACATCTTGATGTACTTTCTGCCCATTTTCCAACTCTGGTTCAATATTATTTTGTACAACTCGATCTTCATCGAGATCTATAGTCCTCCCACTAATTTTCTTTAAAAGTAACTCTCTTTCAAGAAATACAGCGGTTCGAGCAACCAACACTTTGTTCTCGGTAGGATTATAGAAACTATACCCTTTAGTTTCTTCAGGATATCCCACAAAATAACATTTATCCGATTTCGGTCCCAGCTTGTCAGACACCAAGCGTTTCACAAACGCTTCGCATCCCCATACTTTCATAAAAGACATGTTGTGATGTTTCTCAGTCCATATCTCATATGGAGTCTTTTGAACCGATTTAGTTGGAACTCGGTTTAGTGTATATGTAGCTGTTTCTAGAGCATAACCCCAAAAACTTATTGGAAGATCTGCTAGACTCATCATCGATCGCACCATGTCCAATAAGGTACGAGTTCTCCCCTCAGAAACTCCATTCCATTGAGGCGTTCTAGGAGGAGTAAGTTGTGATACGATACCACACTCCTTCAAGAAACCTTTAAACTCGAGGCTTAAGTATTCTCCTCCACGATTTGATCGTAGAACTTTTATACTTTCCCATGTTTGCTTTTCCACTTCATCCTTGTATTCTTTGAACTTTTCAAAAGAATCAGATTTGTTCTTCAAAAGATACACATATCCATATCTACTGAAATCATCAGTAAAAGTAATGAAGTAGTAAAAGCCACCTCTTGCCATCATACGCATTGGACCACATACATCACTATGTATAAGTCCTAATCGTTCGGTGGCCCTTACACCTTGTCCGGTAAAAGGAGCTTTAGCCATTTTGCCAATGAGATAAGATGTGCATTCTTCGTCTGATTCAAAATCAAACTTATCCAAGTAACCATCTTTATGTAATTTGGAAATGCGTTTCTCATTTATGTGACCTAAACGACAATGCCAAAGGTATATTTGATTTGAGTCTTTCATCTTAATACGTTTATTATCATTATTTATGTTATAGACAGGAGTATCTATATCAAGAACATATAAACCATTAAACAAACGTGCAATCCCATATGTAACATTATTGAATGAAAAGGAACAACTATTGTTCTGAATCAAAAATGAAAAACCTTTCTTGTCCAAACAAGAAACCGAAATAATGTTTCTGCAAATCGCAGGCACGTAAAAACAGTTATCTAGTTCTAAAACAAGCCCAATGGGAAACGATAAATGATAAGTCCCTACAGAGCAGCAACCTTTGCTCTATTGCCAACTCGTAGCCGACTTCTCCCTTCGCCAATGTCCTACTTCCCTGTAGTTCCTGCACATTTATACAAATGTGAGAACCACATCCAGTATCTAATACCCAAGATGTAGAAGTAGACAAATTGACTACATTAACATAAATACCTGAATCAGAAGCAGTAACAACAGCCTTCTTCTTCTTCAGATCCTCCAAATAAGCATGACAGTTCCTCTTCCAATGACCTGGTTTCTTGCAATAGTGACAATCACCAACCTTTGGAACACCACCTTTAGGCTTCAAAGCCTTGGTCGGATCAGGTTTCGGATTGGCATTCGATATAGATCCCATCTTCCTCTTGCCTTTCCATTTACCCTTCCTTTGGCCTTCCCCTTATTCACCATCAACATGGGAGCAGGGGATGTCTTCTGAACTTTGGTCTCAGCAGTTTTCAACATAGCCAACAGTTCGGTGGGGTTCTTATCTATCTCATTCATATTGTAATACATCATAAATTGAGAATAACTGTTGTTTAAAGATTGTAAAATTAGGTCAATCTGGTGCTCCACAGCAACCGGGGCACCCAATTTGGCAAGGTACTCAATATACCCAATCATCCTTAGAACATGCGGTCCAACCGGATCACGTTCTCCCTTCTTACATACATGCAACGATTTGAAAGTATTAAACCTCCCCCGACGAGCCTGCCTTTTAAACATACGTTTAAGGTGCTCAATCATATCATAAGAATCCATATTCTCATGTTGTTTCTGAAGTTCAGCACTCATGGTCGCTAACATGAGACATTGAACATCCGTGTCATCATCGATATGTTTCTGATAAACATTATGTTGAGCACGGGATGCTCCTTCAGTGAGAGGTGCAGAGCGAGAGATATTAATGACATAGAGCTTGCGCTCTTGTTTGAGGAAAATCCTCAAGTTCCTCTGCCAATCAAGGAAGTTTGTTCCTGTCAGCTTGTCCTTCTCAAGGACTGATCGCACAGAGAAGTTGTTTGAATTGATTTCCATTTGATATCTACAATGTTTAAAATGCATAATATAAATTAGTTTACAGATGATTATTAAATTATGTTCAAGTGATTATTCATATATATTCAAAATATATATCTCCCACTATTTTATCAAATTAATAGCCCTAACTATTAATTCAGAAAGAGTATCTTCTATATACTTTCTAGTGAGCCAATATCCAAATTTTCACAATATTTTAGTTCAGCTTTGGCTTTACTCCTAAAACATGATTCAATAAGGTAGACAACATTTGTCAATTATATCAACTATATAACTCTTGGATAGTTTAGTGGAACAACATTTATTCTTATTTATCCAATAAATCTCACCAAACTCTATGCCTCTAAGTTCACAATCCTATTGTGGTAACTTAGTTAAGTTAAAACCCAAAGGTCTAAAAGTATCATATACTTCAACACGCCATCCCACAATAGATGGGAGTACTTTGCTCTGGTGAACCCACTCATTATCGATCTAGGGGTTAACGCGTTGGACATATTGGAAGGCATCTAAATAACTTAATATAAACATTAGGGTTTTATTAGTATTATAACGATCATGATCCCATCATAAAGAGATTCCCAATTTTTCCTTGAATAAAATACTTCAAATCAATACTCGTCAATGGTTTGATTTCCAGGTTTGATTTCCAGGTAGTGGAGGAATCACATCGGTCTCGCTTAAAACCCACAGCCTTACAAGTTTTATGAACCCGTTGTTGAAAAAATCGCCCCATGTCGGAAATAAAGAAGATTCGTATTTCATTCCGTGTTTCATAAACACGAGAATCTCATAATCGTTTGTAAATTTTAAAATCTTGAGTCTTACAGATTTTATCTTGTTTAGGCATGGCATGGTTGACGTATCTAATACATACATTCATGCATGATTAATCTAATTAAAGCATGCATCATTAACTATTCTATACATACATTCATACATCAATATGTAAAGTGCAATAAAGTAAATGTGTTTGGTTATGGCCCCATCCTATGTGATCTTTATCAAGCTCATGATAAATATCAAGGTCAATCTAATAGGTGATGGAAATAAATACAACTACTTATTACATAAGTCTTCTTCTTTGTTTAGACTTCTTGTATGCCTCGTCTTCTTCTTTGAATCACCTCCATTGGATAGCCTTCTTGATTCTTCAATTACATTAAATGATTGAAAGTAAAACTAATCTAATGAACTTACAAGAATAACTCGAGTTACATTCGAGATTTATGATTACAAAGATTGACGACATGCAAGTCGTATTTAAAATCAAAACCAAAACCATTACATCAAGGTCGAAAGGCCATAACCATCCACCATGCTCATACAACACATAAAAGCATGTTAAAACACATAATCTGATCTTAACATATCATATTATCCATGATTTAATCATAAAGAAAATATGATCAAAAATCAGAAAAATCATAATCAAATCTGAAAAACAAGAATCACTGTTTACGGGCAGTAAACGACATCAAACGCTTTACAGACGAGTCGTTGATAGCTTTAGTTATCAGTTTTGTTCAGACGTGTGTTTACCTATCGAATAGGGTATTCGTTTGCGTAAATCGGACACCAGACCCAGATTTCAGCAAATCTGCAACAGCCAATTCAAAATCCGTATCTAATATGATTCTCATAATTAGAACAAACATAAATCATGTATATATCAGTATATATACATATTACATAATCATCTTATGATTATACAACTCACATGAATATCATATATTCAAAACCATACATATACAAGCATATTATATCAACATCAAATCATGGTGAATCACGTACATGCTCATATATCGAAAACGGCTAAACACATAAACGAATTAAAAAACTTTTCGCAAGTAGCTCTGATGCCATTGAAGGGTTTTTAGCACATGACCGCAATGAAAACGTAAATTTAAATCTTAAAATAACGAAACCCTCTGCGGGATCCATGCGAAAAATAATATTTAATTCGTAGTTCAGTATGTTTAACTTAAGAAACTTTACGTTAATGGAAAGATGGAGGTCTTGAATGATCAACACGTAGCCCGTCGCTGGAACGATCTACGCCTTGAAGGTATCCACACGAATGATCGCCCGGAGGATGGGTGTGTACTAGCACGTTCTTGAGGCCGCCTTCTTGCTTTCTCTATCTCTCTTCAAGCTGCTAGGGTTTATGTTTTATCAAATAAAATGTGTAACCCTGATTCCATTAGAAAAAGATATTATATAGGCAAGAGCTATTGGGCCTCCCCAACCCTAAACTTAATTTTAGGGTTATTATTATTATTAAATTCGAAATTCTAATTATTGTATTATTAAGTCTCACTTAATCATCCAATAACTTAATTTCAGATTTAATATTAAATTCGAATTTCCTATTTATTTAATTAATTAAGTCACACTTAATTAATAATAAATAATTCGAATTACTTACATTTAATTTAAATACGAATTTAAATTAAATAATCCTCCAATCATTCTTTGTGCGACCCTTTAGGTTATTATTACGTTGGCAACAATTTTAAATCTAATTTAAAATCATAAACAATGAGCGGCATCTAGTAATACATCATTGTTACCCAAGTAATAATAATTAAATCGATGATCGATTAAACCTTTTGTGTATAATGTACAATGTACTATAATCCTTTTAACCATATATTATAGATTAAACTCGAGGCATGTTATGTGTCATCCTCTTCATAATTTAATCCAGATTTCCTTGATCGATGAGTAGACTATAACATCAAATCAACATTTGATCATGGCCATGCATTTCATAGTCTAACTCAAACAAGAGGCCAATAATATCACTCCTAAAATAGGAGGGTTAAATCCTTTCTAGATCATTCATATTTCTCATATGATTTATAATATACCCAATATACACTTTTATCATCACCCGGTCAAAGGTAACTTTTAATGCAACCAAAGTATATTAATTCTCATATAGAAATATAATGATTTTAAGTATAAGGACCAATACATCATTATCACTGTGAGAATTACTTATGACACAACAGACATGTAGAATCTCACATTGGGTCTTCCAGCACCATGTATATAATACATGTGCTTGTGTTTTGACTTTAGTATCACTATACCTATGATCAATGAGATGTGATCATCAGTCAACATTCACACTAGTCTTAATGCATTATTATTGTCCCTTAATAATAATACTCGACTAGGGATCTTTAGGAATATCGATACTGTTCTCATAATCTCATTTTTAAGTCACGTTCTTAGAGATATAAAATTACATATCATATTCCAAGGATATTTATTAATCTAACATCTTATCGCAGAAAATAAAGGTATAATAAATTACTAAAGAATAATCCATATAATCAGAATTAATAATTCAAATGTTTCATAATATAAATATAATAGTGTTGTCTCTAGGGTACAAACACTAACAACTCTTTGTTATAGTGATGCAGGTCAGGATGAAGTTGCTCTTAATATTTCAAAGAAGATCGTAGTGTGTTCTGAGTCAAAACACAAAACTCATGTTCCTTCACTTCTGTTTAGAGCTAAGTTGTTATGGCGCTTATTTACTTAATTATTTCTTTTAGTGTGAAAACTGATTTTTTGGGGTATTCATTTGAGTAACAAAATTTTTAATGTAAGTTGTAGTTTATTTTGATGATGATAAAGGAACAGACTATGTATTTAAGCATGTGTTCAAATCTATTATTTCTTTAGTTTACTTGAGTGCAAGTTCCGTATATTTGATATATCTTAGTTACAAAAGTAATTGTACATCACTTTTAAAGAAGAAAAACTGATGTCAAAAAAGTTAAAGTGCATGCTTTTAGATAAAAAACTGATGTCAAAGACTTCCATGTTCAAGTATAAATTGAACATAGGCATCACTTTTTTGGGATAAAACTGATGTCTATGTGACAGTACAGACATCACTTTTAAAGAAGAAAAACTGATGTCAAAAAAGTTAATGTACATCGCTTTTCGAAAAATAACTGATGTCAAAGATTAACATGTTCAAGTCTAAATTGAACATAGACATCACTTTATTTGGGATAAAACCGATGTCTATGTGCCAATATAGACATCACCTTTCACTAAAGAAATCGAAGTTTAATATCTGATTTTACATCACCTAAATGAAAATATTCGATGTTTATGTGGAAAAAAACATAGCTCATTATATGTTTAATCTGTTGTAATAGGTGTAATTTATTTATTAAATTAATTATTTCTAACATTTTTTGTAAAAAAACATTGCATGTACATCAGTTTTTTTTGCTAGACACGATGTCTAAGCAAGTAAAGACATCGGGTTATGGCCGATGTCTAGAATAGTCATCACCGACATCAACATCGGTTGCCAAACATTATAGACATCGGTCATAAACCGATGTCTATGGACTTTTTTCTTGTAGTGATGGTTGCTCTTGGAGGGTCTCTCGATCGCCCCCAGGGTCTTGTGCCTGATAGTGGTCCTGATCCTGAACCTAGGTACTTGCGGAGGGTCTCCCAACCATACTCTTTCCTGCTCATGCCATTATCTCAAGTGTACAAACAACAACTGACCAAGATTTGAAGCTAGAAATGTAGATCTAAGGTTATATTTTTGAAGATAGCAAAAAAATTCCAGAATAACACCAAACAAAATTTCTGGGTTTTGCTAACAATATTGTTGAACAAGTATAGCGGGGTCTAAAGCATGAATATAATATGCAAGCTAAAGCAGATCTGGGTTTTAAAAAAATCAAAACTATCTATAGAACACACAAATGTGGCTTAAAAACAAGCGAAATCGGGTTTACACAAACGTGGCCTAAAATAACGAGCACACACAAACGTGGCTTAAACAAACAACATTCATGATTATGAGAGAGTATGGTTGATTAGTTTCTTTACGGTTAAAGAAATGGACTCTTTTAAGAGTTTGCTGATGAAGGTGAATCCAGGGGCACTGAGACCCAAGGATGGAGCGCCCCTCCTTCTAGCGCCAAATAATAACTCCGGTGAGCGGGGCGGCTCCTTCCGACGCCGTGCTTAGACCTTCTTGCGGGGATGAGGTGTATCTGCTGTGGGGCGTCTGCAAAACAACACCGGGGGGTTTGAGCCCCGCGGCGCCTCCGGTGTTAGAGTAAGAGCTTGCTTGGGGGAGATGAAGATAGATAGAAAATGATGGTGGTCGTGTGTGTATGCTTATATGTAAGAGAGTGTGTGTGTGTAAAAATGTGTCTAACCCCTAAATCCTTTCCCTTTGGGGTGTTATAACCCAAAGGTAGTGTTTATGGGTTGGTACCTTTAGATCAGGGTCGTTCGTTGTTGGAGGCGGAGGACGCCTAACTTGGGTAGATTGCATACATGTGTCTAGGTAAGTACCACCTTTAGGATGCCTCAACGGCATGCTAACACGCATCATGTTTGTCTGGGATGTTAGTTGTTGATAGCTGTCACCGTCACGTGCACACGTGCCCCTCCTTGGTGGGTTGTGAAGTACGCTTATGCTTGGGGGGATCCCCCTCGGGTCTTCTCTAACTGGGTTGGATCCTGGCCGGGAGGTGCTCCTGGTCCTAGGTTGGATCATGGTCCTGGTTGGATGCTAGCTGAGAGATGATCCCAGTACTGGGTTGCCCTGAACCTGGGTCTCTCCACTCGACTGCTTTGGGTGAGGGGGGTCTTGGTCCTTCCACTAAGCCTGTCTCATCCTAGACCACCTTTTTGATTTCTCATTTATTTCTTTTTCATATTGAAAAAGAAATAAGAATGGGAGGTGTTAAGCTTTTTATCATCTTGGCGTTGAGCTATTTTTCCGCAGGACCTCCCCTACAGTATCGTCTTCTATAGTATAACTCATTCGAGAGGGCTTGGTGGTCTTAAGAATGGTTCGGGTGGGGGGTTTCACTTACGAAGACTTAAATGAATAGCCATCGCTGTTAAGAACAACTGAGATCCAATGAGAATTTGTGCGTAGCTTCTGGTCTTTGACATCAAAAAAGAAGGTTGTAATAACGAAACGGACATGTGAGAATTTACCAAGGCAGATTAAAGGAAGGAATTGATAAAGCGTCGGTTAGTTGAAATGTCAGATCTTTCACTCACCTCACCTTATCCCATTGCGGTGCTTCGTGGAAGTTTTATTTGGCAGAATCTATCCCAACCCCTGCGTTACACTAACTAGGAGCGCGCTTCTTTATTCAAAACAAAAATACATTATGAAACCCACATAGAATAGAAAAGGGGGCAGGTTTTCTAATTGTTTGTGTTTGTACATAGCTGCGTTATATATTCATCACCAATACATCGCAGGATTCATCATGACAGGAGCTTTTGCTCATGGAGCTATATTTTTTATTAGAGATTACAGTCCGGAACAGAACGAGGATAATGTATTAGCAAGAATGTTAGACCATAAAGAAGCTATCATATCTCATTTAAGTTGGGCTAGCCTCTTTCTGGGGTTCCATACCTTGGGACTTTATATTCATAATGATATTATGCTTGCCTTTGGTACTCCGGAGAAACAAATCTTGATCGAACCTAAATTTGCTCAATGGATACAATCCGCTCATGGTAAAACTTCATATGGTTTTGATGTACTTTTATCTTCAACAAATGGCTCGGCATTCAATGCGGGTCGAAGCATACCCTGGATTCTCGAATCCTTTGCTTCTTGGGTGGTGGCGAACAATGCTGCTTGTGTTGCGGGAGATGCCCGCCCGTAGGGCCCGGCTTGCTTCCCGCCCGAAAGAACCGCTCACTAGCTAGCCGGACTAGCGGGGACCCTGTCTGGAGACATACTGAAAACCATTCGAACCGCTACTCAAGTTAATAAAATCCCCTTTTTTACGTCCCCATGTCCCCCCGTGTGGCGATATGGGGGCGAAAAAAGGAAAGAGAGGGATGGGTTTTCTCTCGCTTTTGGCATAGCGGGCCCCCAGCGGGAGGCTCGCACGACGGGCTATTAGCTCAGTGGTAGAGAGCGCCCCTGATAATTGCGTCGTTGTGCCTGGGCTGTGAGGGCTTTCAGCCACATGGATAGTTCAATGTGCTCGGGCAGAACTTTTGGTTTTTTCATGTTGTCATAGCGTTGAACAATGGTTTTTTCGTGTTGTCAAAGAGTTGAACAATGAAAATAGACGGCTAGTGCCTGACCCGAATTGATCGGATCATGTAGGAACAAGGTTCAAGTCTACCGGTCTGTTAGGATGCCTCAGCTGCATACATCACTGCACTTCCACTTGACACCTATCGTAATGATAAACGGCTCGTCTCGCCGTGACCTTCTCTTGAATTCTCAAAACTTCTGTCGCTCCATCCCCGCAGGGGCAGAGGAACCCCCCCCCACCAGATGTGCGTCCTTCCCGGTCCCTAGTTGTGGCACCGTAGTAGAATCATTACCAATGGCACGCTGTGCGCCTAAGTGCGAATATCAAACCTTAGTAATTTTCTTGTCAGTGTTGAGTAATTCCTCTAATTACTATGATCATTTTATACTGCACGAAAGACGATTTTTTGTAGTAGCTCTGAATGTGATCACGGTGGATATCTAGCAACTCATTTATACATTATACTGCACCAAAGGCAATTGTCTGTAGCACCGACTGTGAACACCGTGAATCCTAAAGAAGCAATGTTGTGCATTATGTTGGTTATAAAAGCGTGAAGATATCTAACTGACTTTGGAAATAACACCACGTTGCTGCCTTGGGATTTGCCATGATCAACAGGTGATGCTACAGACTGTTCCCTCTCGTGCACTGTACACAAGATCATTTACAAGTATGCAAGTAGGAGAGGTATCATTGATCCTTGTGCACATCTGTAATTCCTTTTTGGAGAATTCTAACATTCTCCCCATGGACTACAGAGTCTCCACTAGTGGCAGACGTAGCGTGGAGTCGTGGACTTAGTAAAGAGAACTAACAAAATTTCTGGAAATTTTAGTTAGCCGCAAAAAGCCTCTGTTCAACAATGATCTAAGCTAGTGGCAAGTATAGCGTGGCTTCCGGAAAATTGAGCGTTGCAGTGTGGCCAGAAATTCTAATTGTGGCCTTATCATTTGGGTCCGCCACTTCCTCTCATACTACCCCTTCTTAAGCTCATCTGACCTGCCTACGTCTCAGTCAGCCCTCACCTGCTATTCAAACCTTGTACACGGTGCCATGGACGATTGAGGAATGCACCTGAACACTAATCTACCACTACCTTATATTCATGTTTTCAATATGCAAGTATTCAACCACTAATCACATTATCAGTTTCTTATGAAATACATTATTCCATTCATAGAAAGTCATACAGTATATGACCTCTGTATATATTACAAACACAGTCACACACCCATAGTCCTCAAGGTGTAGCTAATGTTTTTCTTTGTTCTAAAAGATCCACATTTCAATCTGATACAAGTGTATTGAACTTGTAAAAGATTGATATTCCAGTTTCATGTTTATTGGATATATTCATAAATTTGGAGGAAAAATCTGACCAATATAATATTTTGGATGCTCATTTAAGAATATATTGCTCTACTATAATCTACTATTGACATGTGATCAAAATAGATACATTTATGTTTGCCTCTCTAAATCTCTTTACATTTGCTATATCTCAGGGGAAGCGGACACAATCCCAATATAGCTTCTACTCTAATGCAAGAGACACTGCACTTCTCATAATACCAATAACTGAATGATCTTCAAGATATACCATACGCAGAGTTCTCATCTACCCATGTTCTACATATTTAAAACTTCACTGGAATCACTGCATTTGCGCAAGGCTGCTCGTATCTCCTTCAGCATTTCGTTGATATTAGTCCCCTTCCTGCCAGTAACATAGTATGACATTTACATTAGTCATTACAATACGAATAATATGCTGTATTTTGGGATTAGGCAATGGCCTAGAGGCAAAGGTGCATCTCTTCTCATGACTAGATCATGAGTGACTTGCTCTCCCTGTGTGTGTTGTAGACAAGTGTTCAAATGAGACACAAACTAAAATGAAAATCCTGAGAACCAAAGCAAATCACTCAATTTGTATATATACAAATCACGAAATTTTCAGTTGGGTATATTAGAATTTTGGTAATATGTTCAAGTTATTTTGGTGATTTGCTTTGGTTTCCATTTTAACTTGGTTTCTTCGGAGCATGACTCATATATATCTAATTTTTTAAATAAATAGTAGTAATTTAAGGGGAAATTAAAATAACAACCCACTTGGCATAAAATTAATACTTCCACAGAAACTAAAGCGGACGCATGGTAGGGTGTGAAAATAAAAGTAGCAGTCATTCCCACAGCATGAAGAATGTAGCACTTCTAGTTTAGGCCAAACAACAAATTTAACTATCAAAGGAGTACCAATACAAATCCTAATGTCTTTTTTGTACCAGTTGATTATGATTCTAGAAGTCCGTAATAAAAAAAAAGAACATCACTATATCATACAAGAGAATTCCCGGTCTTTGTCACCTTGGGATTATGTGAAACATATCCCCCATTAAAAAAGGTATACAAGTTTTATTAGCTTTTTGCATAATGTCACAATTGAGGGTTGAGGCAATCTCATAAAGAAAGATGCATATCATATAAAAATTCATGTAATATAATAAGAACTTTCCAACAGGCAGAACAGCACATGTGGTTTTTAATGTAAAAACTAAATTAGAAACTTACAGAACACTGACTCCCACAACAGCATTAGGACGGGGATATTCCTCTATTTCTTTGATTCTTCTATCCTTGTCAAAGATCTCCGAAGAAAGATTATCTTTTTGTTCCATATTAGATGGGGAAAGCGATTGAAGTATATCTTCAGAGTTCACATCAACTTGAGCACTTGACTCATCACTTCCTATTCTCATTATTTCTTCCTTCAAATACGGAAGCTTGTTGAACGCCTGTGGTGAAAGTTGATGTTAATGGGTCCATGGGAAATCCCACATTAAAACTAACATATGAATTGGATCAATTACCAGATGGAATGAGTAAAATTTATAATTTTATAGAAAATCAAACCTATTTAGAATTATAGCATGCTATGCTAAGATAGATATACAAACCTCGGGAATATCGATCTTATTTAGCACCACAATGGAAGGTCTTTCAAGATAGTCAGGATTGTACATACGCAGTTCCTGCAACCCAGTTTATATTTTCAGCATATGTTGAACCAACTACTGCACAGGAAGGATGCTAAATGCTTATACATTTTTTAACACAATCTTTCTTATACTATATACTCAGTCAAGTATATACACTAGATTCTTCATTATTCTTTTCCCGAAATGGAGAGGAATGATATATTCATGACAAGAAAATAAGAAAGTGTTGTAGTGGTAGCCAGATCAATTAATCAAAACAGTGAATTATGGAGGTTATTAAGAGACTTAAAAGGTATGTTAAGACAATGGAGGAGTCAGGGAGAAATGCCATGTATTTTAAGGAAAATAACCAGTGCTAGATGTAAAGACAGTTGTGCCAATTGGATATGGAGTCGCATGCATATCAGATTACAGTGGGTCGTCAGTAATTAAAAGTTAAAGATCAGTGAAGATAGTTTTGGGATGTGTAGACAATTCTCATACAAATAACTTGACGCCAAATGAAGCATATAACTTGAAATCAAAGGAGAAAAATAGATTATTCCATGCGATAAAACATTTGTGGGATTTTAAAGTTTCCTGGCCAGCTCAGGCAGCAAGACATGCAAATTTGTCAGTTGGAAAGAGTCCAAGAGATGTTACTGGGACCCATGGCAAATGTCTTGACTGTTAAGCAAGTCTAGTGGTAGATGTTGAAAGTCAAGGGAGGCGTCTAATTTCCAAAAAAAAAATTGAAAATTCATGATCAAGATCGTGGGAGAAACAATAGTTCTGGGGATTTGAGATTCTGAAACAGGGTTTGAAAATTTTAAATTGCCGAATACGAGGATACAGGTGTTCTAGATAAGATTTAAGAATGTTAAAGCAGATGGAGACTTATTAAGGTTTTCCAAGAGAGATGAAGAATGGTTGACCAATTTATAACAGTACCCACTCAATTTACAAACTCCGCCTCATATTGCTAACGAAAGACAGCAGTTTAACTAAATTATATATTTCTGGCCACCCAAATGCTCAATTTTATAATGCAGTCATCAAACTGCAATAAAATATAGAATTTACATGCCACCAGGGTGCAATTACTGGAAAAAACAAAGAACTACGTAAAAGTTTAATGGATGGGGGATATACATACTTCTTTTACAGTTCTATAGTCGTTTACAGGATCATCTGCAGCAGCATCAACTACATGGACTAATAATCGAGTTCTTCTCAGGTGCCTCAAAAAATTGCGGCCAAGACCCTGCAAGAAGATAAGTTTAAGTTGTATGCTACTGAATTTCAAATTAAAGCCAGCAACCAATATACCTTTCCCAGATGTGCACCTTCAATAAGACCGGGCAAATCAGCCAATGTTGCTTCAGATGAATATTCTCCTGCACCTAAACTAGGGTCTCCATCGAGGCGTCCAAGATTGGGCATCAAAGTTGTGAATGGATAATTTGCAATATCAGGTTTGGCAAGGGTAGTGGCTGCCAGTAAGGTAGACTTTCCGGCATTTGGAAGTCCCTGGTAAAAAATTACATCTCGCTATCAACAAGCAAATTACAGTATTTACCAACAAGTCAACATATGTAGTTGTATTTAAATCTCCCAGCTAGGTTAGATTACGAGTCTAAAGTATATGAATGAGAAGAGATCAAATATTTACACACAAGTTTCTCATCAAAACAAATTCTTCAGACAACCCTTCAGAATTCAATGAAACAATACAAAACTAACTTAGCAAAAAAACAATACAAAACTATTTAACTAATGAGGCTCAGGTGGGTTAAATTAGAATTAATGTGTGTGCATGTTTGTGCACAGAAGCTTGCACAAGTGCCTGAACAATATAAACTGTCTGTATGCATATAGGCACACATAAGAATGAGGAGACCGAAGAAACAAGAAAACTTACAACAAGCCCAACATCAGCTACTACTCTTAGTATCAACTGCAAACTAACCTCCTCCCCAGGCTGACCAAGAAGTAGAACCTGCAACAGGTATTATATATTATTTCTTACTAACTCAAATAACCATTAACGATGCATCTAGAATAGTAAAAATCATAAAACTTGCTGATCTGATTCAGATGATATACTTCTTTATTTGTTAATGGCACCTTACTAACTTCTTTTGTTTTATTGCATAAGTTGGAACAACACTGCCTTTTCCAGAACCAAATATACCTTATTGCGTCATTAGTGACACAAATTTAGATCATAATCACTATTATTTAAAGGAAAATCCGAGGAGCAGCAGTGCAGCACTATGTAATAACCACATTAGCATGTTATGATTATTCATATAATAAAAAAAATATAAAATACCAAAGAGATGCTCAGAGAGGTAATTTGTAAGTAGAATAACTATTTCATTAGTTTCAGGATAATATATCAAGTAGTGCTTATGACATAGGGTGATAACTGATAACAATTAAGTCCACTTTTTACCTTATCACTTTCATCCCTCATCACATTTGAAGTCATAGTCATCATTTTCTTCTTTTTATGGTCCGGCATTTCCAATAAACTAATCTGCCCAAAATCAAAAAAAAGTTACAGATCAGAAAATACTAACAGTTCCTGGTACCATAAACTGTAAAGAAACTTATTCACTCTAAGTCTTTATTTCATATTCAAAATTCTCCATAGCTAACACACTGGTTTGCGGGAAGCATACTACATACACAATATAAAAAACTATATAAGAGAGTCATGTTTTTACTCTTCAGAAACTCTTGGAGTCAGGTAATGAAAATAACATATATTAATTGAGAGCCGGATTGTATACCCCTCCCTGTCCACCCCTTGCAACCAGAATTTCATCACCTGGACGTGCCAGATCGGCCAAAAACTTCCCACGTTTATGTTTTACAACCGTCCCTGTAGATAATAATGAAACAGGTCAACCTAGACTGTATTTTGCACTTCTAAATAGAAACACCAATCAATCGTCATAGTTTTTTCCATTCTTAGATATATAAAAAGCTGTAAAAATAAAAATTACAGACAATCAAGATGTATGGTAGTATCCACCTGTTGTATACTTGACCAAGTTCCTTTATATTCTTAGAATTTTACATTTTAAATGAAAGAAGGAACGCTACTTGACAAATTACATATAATATAAAGGAAGCTCAAAAGACTGAACTTGAAAATGTAATACACAGACCTGGGGGTACTGGAATGCGTAATGATGGACCAGCAGATCCATTGCTTAGATGAGATGTCAAAATGCTCATTGCATCAACATTCCCCCCACGTTTTGCACTGAATCGACTCTTTTTGTGGAACTCAAGTAATGTATCCCTGCCCTCGTCTACATAGATTACGATATCCCCACCATGACCACCCATCGGAAGGATAAGTGAACCGTCAAAATCTCGTTTGAAGGAAACTCGCTTCCTTGTCTTCCCCTTATCATATTTTCCTTGCGATTTAGAAGGAGCTTTTGGGGTAGGCATAGTAAGAACTGCACCATGGCCTCCATCACCAGCACGAACTGTGACCATAACCTGATCAAAGTACTTGTGAGGTTCCCTTATCAAAGTATCAGGGCTTGGGGAAGGAGGGTCTTTAACCCTAGCAAGTCTGCACTTCAGTTTACTAAACTGAAATTTCTCAGAAGAGCTTTTCTGCCAAATACTACTGTAGATAAGATGCCAGTATTTTGTGGCACATCGGCAACAAAAACAAAAACGAGTATTGTCAGTATCGATTAAGAAACTGAAATGGGTTGGGACTAGCACATATTACTATTGTAAAAAAAAGTCACATACTGGCCATGCATGTGTATTTGTGCCTGAGAGAGTTGGTCGGGCCGCAAACAAACATTAAGCTTTGGTCCAAGACCCAGAGATTTGTGGCTGGGTGCTAACCTCCCAAAAAGCCTCACAATATAGAGTTAGGTAAACACTTGTTAATCAGCATTATGCTCCTTCCACAACCGATGTGGAATATCCCAACACTCTCCCCCTTCACACTTTGGCCTCGGAACCTACCAAGAACTCTCCTCTCACAATATTTTCCATTATTGTCTATAAACATTTTATTCCTTCTAACCAAGGGAAGCAACTAGTTGGAAAATAATTATAAATGTAAAGCAATAAAGAAAAAAGCAACATACTCTGACATTGATTGACACATGTGAAATAACACAAGCATCTTATAATTATAACCCATGCTTCACTTTTCATGAAACCACCCCTTCACTCATAGGACTCGTAAGGACTAAGGTTCAAGGTGAGGTTTACATACATCTCACATTCCCCACCTAGACGAAACACGTCTAAGAGCTCGATACAAAGGGTATGTTAAATTTAGTTGGTTTCCAACTCTTAATCCAACTCCTAAGGAATTAAGGGGGTGAGGTTTACATACATCTCACCCTCCCCACCTAGACAAACACGTCTAAGAGCTCGATACAAAGGGTATGTGAAATTTAGTTGGTTTCCAACTCTTAATACTAACTCCCAAGGAATTAAGGGGGCGCTTATGGTGAAACTAAAATCTTTTTAACGCGGGGGCACAAAATAATTTTAAATTACAGAATTTAATTATAATAATCATATAATGCTTATTACAAAATGTAGACTTTCTAGTTTAAATAATAATTCAAGTATAGAAAAATTAATTAAGATTCAAAGACTAAAGAGTTTGTAGCACCTGGTGCAAAGCTAAAAATCCAGTTATTACAGTTGTTTAATTTGAATATCATATATCTGATTTTTGTATAAATAAATTTGAAAACATGGGTATTTTTGATAAATTCCTAATCTAGTTGTGCCGAATGTGAACTCCATACCTTTTAGGTGGGTAATCATACCGTCCCTACCAATTGGATTACCATATCATTCCCAATCTCATTAAAACCCCATTCTCATTCCCGGTTCTCATTCCTAACATCCATCCAAACGCCCCCTAAGATTTTCCGAAAACTGGCAACCTTAAAGTGTTTACAAGCTCAAATTCTTGATTCCACAATATCTACATGACTACGATATCAAGCTCTACTCCTAGAGTGTGCTTAACTTAAGACAGTAAGTTTGCATAAATAAAATTCAAATTAAACAAATGAGGACTGAGTGATTAGAAGTGAAGGAAATAAGAGTACCTTGTGAGGAGTAGGCGTTGGGGAAAAAATTGAAGAAAAACAGTTCGGTGGAGTTGAGAAACAGAGGAGGATGAAGTTGATGGCAGAGATACAACAGACAACATGGTTGTCGCCGGATATATATTTCTGATTTATGTTTGGGGGGTTTGAGAACCTTAAACCCAAGCCAAGTGTGTGTGTTTTGTCGAAAATGATACTGGTGTGGTCAGTGGTGTGGTGTGGTGTGGTGCCTTCAATTTACAGGGGTTCTGGATAATTTTTGGTTATTTAACAACATCAAGGAAACAAAAAAGTAGCCCCAGGCTGCTCATGGGTCATTTAACCCACGCAATCCAACCCAACCCAATCCAGAAATAAACCGATTAAACCAAGTCATTTAAACCAATGAGTTGATTGGGTAATTTTTTACTTTAACCATTTATAATCGGTTGAGTCATATTTTATCATTTTAAAAACCTAAACCAATCCAACTCGTTTCTATTACTAACTCGGTTTTATTACTAAGCCCGATCCATTTTATATCTTTTACACCCGGTTCTATTACTAAGCCCAGTCCATTAGGATATAGAAGCTAAGGCAAATCAAGAAGCAACTAAACATAAATGTCAAATTTCAGAAGTGATATCTTATATGTTTCAAGATCTGCATTCTAATTCTGCAACAAGTTATTGCAAAAACTGGAAAATCAATGAAAAATATAATAAAAGAACTCACATGTGAACAATACTAATAATTCACCGACCCCCTTCCTATCCTGCACATTTTTTTTATTCCTTTTTTTATTTTGATTTTTTTCATATAAAATTATTTTGGATTTTACATTCTTTTGGTAACTTTCATATTCCCACTTGCATTTACAATATTTTACTATATTGAAATTCTTGTCCCCTGTAGTACTACACTTGTATGGTTTTTGTTATCCGCAAATTATCTACTGGCTGCTGAGACTTTACGTGCATACTTGTTTATCTGTCTTCTGTTTATTACCCAACCCGACCCTATCCATCATATACTTAATAGGGTTGGATTTCATAATTTTATTGAGATTAATGGGTTAATATTTTTATAACCTATATTAAATGGGTTGGGTCGTTAAAATAGTCAAACCGACCCAGCCCATGTGCAGCCCTATCCCAAAAAAATCATGTAATTTACGAATATATATATAGGGGTGGCAACGGGTCGGGTTCGGATCGGATAATGTAAAATCCAAATCCAAATATTTTCGGGTTATCCAAATTCAAATCCATCGGGTTTCGGATCGGGTATTTTTCGGGTATTCAAAATTACGAATAAGTAATTAACTTATAAGTAGTTAAACATATTATTTATTGATACAAACACTATTAATCACATTTATATGATAGCTAAAATTAAAATATTTTAAATAATAAGTAGTTAAACACATTACATTGCACAGGTTGACATGGTGAGTAATATTTAAGATATGTTGATAATATAATATTTAGTATTTCATCACACATTATTATTTTTATAAATATATATAAAGTACATCTTACATAATAAAAGCTGATTTTGAAATAAAAAGTTATAATTCACTAAATAAATGTTAACAATCTTCATAATAATCTACTATTACTCAAATAATACAAGAAAACTATGTAAATTATATTCTCTCCGTCCTTTTAATTTGTTATCAAAAGGATTGGATACGGAGATTAAGAAATATGTATAAAGTAGTGAAAAAGAGAAAGAAATCTCCGGGTTAAGGATCGGATATCCGTCGGATCGGATTAATTTGTCATCCCTAATATATACCCCTTTTTAGTAGTGGAATTACAAACATGTCACCTATGTGTTTTTCTTGTAAAATTTTATGTGAATTTTCAGTCATGTATATGATTAACACAAAGCAGAGACTTAACTTAAAGAAACTCAAACGTGGACCATATGCATGAGACTGTTATTTTCAATATGATTTCGTTCTGAAAAGCCATTGTTATTGAGAATCATGAAAAGAACAACAACCAGAAAATGACACTACTTTTACAAAATTATTCTCTCAAAAAAATCAACTCATTATTGAAATGAATGTTTAAAACAACAAAATGATGCAACTCTCCTCCACTCGTGTGACCGTATCTAGAATTTCAAGGACAAGAATAGCCTGGATGATTACTACATAATATGTTAAGGCATCATAGGTGGTGCTCTGAACAATCTACTTGTAGGATCTCTCCTTCATTACATGCTTCCTTATTCCAGGAAAATGAACATTCTTTATGTAATCATTCCAATCTATGGAACTCGCATCAAATCCAAACTCTTTTCTTTCTTCCTCCGACAAGCACTTCATTAGTTCTTCGGCTTTGCTGTTATCGAACCTACAAAAACATGTGCTCGAGAATTTAAAGTACTGTATCATTAGATTATTGTTAACTTCAGCATAACTATTTAGATATCGAAGGAGATTTTAAGTTTGAATCACACATGCACCTTCCGTTAAAGAACGTATAAGGTTGATACAGATTGGCCAAGTACTTAACAAGTTCCATGGACTTTCTTCTAACAAGTTCTTGTATCGGAGATTTCTTTTCATTACCCGCACTGTTCTTCATGTCTAATAACATATCTTCTGCGGAGGTGAAGAACTTGTATGGTGAAATCCTAATTGGATTTCCCTTGCGATCAAAACAAGGATTTACACTGAAATGCTGATAGGCCATGTTCAGCAAGTCCCGATTAAACAAAGGATTCGCAATTGACGACGCAATATGGTACACATGATTATCACCGGAACTTGCATGTTTTAGTTTACTTTCTTCACGACCATGTTTAGCTATGGCTGCTAATGTTGAACTTACAACAATGTCAGCCGGTACCTGTAATTAGTATAGTACACGAATAACGAGAGTAAGACATTTTGCTTTACAATTGATAAGATTTTTTCAAATTTTATGGTCATTTTTTATACAAGTTACTACAGTATTATGCTAATGTATTTTTATGCATCTTGTATAAGAATCATGACAATTCCATCTATTTCGAGTAGACAAGTAGGAGAAATTTAGGAATTTTACCACATCCAGCGTTACATCGGAACTTGATAAAAACCCAGGAACCTTCCCTTTCCCGTACCAAATTATAATTGGATCCATCATCCTACAGATAAAAAGATATAATTATCATTAGTTAAATCATATTATTAAAAGAAAGTGAGAAACTCTGGAAGCAAAAACTAAGTTCTGATTTCGCAAAATGAACATAACTATGTAAAGAACTTACCTATTTCCTTCTATCCATCCAGGAAAAGGTTGTTTGTAAGTGCTTTCAACAACAGTTGGTCGAATTATGATCACCGGTAAGTGTCCTTTTGTGTCTTCAACTGCCATTTCACCCATTGCTTTGGTAAATGCGTATGTGTTTGGCCACCCATATTTCTGTGCTCTGCTTCATCAAATTGTATTAATTTTAACTTCTGAGCTAGGAATTGTTTTTTTATCAGGTGTTTTCCGGAAAATCGTTATATGTTTCATAAATATATGTGTTTGAAAGCACAATGTTTATATGATTTTGCATCAGATGGGATGAATCGATCCGTTTTACAAAACTGACCTCGTCATGCCCAACTCCTTGAGTTTTTCTTCCTTCTCATTGTCCCTAAACGATTCCTTCATCTCCAGTGCGAACTTCATTTCAGCTTCAATATTTAAGCCAGGGACGTGTTTATGTGGTGCTTCAGATATATCTGCCTTGCTTGCAACGTAATGTCCCTTGCCTAAGGACTCTTCAATGATCTTTCCTTCGTGTTGTCTACTAACATAAGCTGTACCGGTAAAAAAGTATTAACTATATACAACTTTGTTAAGATGCACTATATAAATCTATCATATATTGTTAGTCCTAAAAGAGCTAGTAACTGATCATGCAAGTAAATCTCATGTTTAAGATTCTCTAAATTTCAATATCTCTCAAAATAGGTTTTAAATTGTTTTGAGATTTTAGAAGAAACGTTCGTTGACAATATCTTCAGTCCCTTGCACTTATACTGGAATTTAAATAGGCTTAAATCTCAAACTAGTCACTAAACTCAGGGTCATATATCAAAAAAAACCATTCTAGTTATCGGGGACTCGATTGCACCACTCTAGTTGAGAGTAATGACCGCCCCGTTAAATTTTAACTGTTGACCTAACGGAAAGCTGTTGACTTTGACATGCATATTTCATTTAATTAAATAAGGAGTAGGTGGCACGTGACTAGATAAATATGGAATTTATCATTTATCTAAACAATAGTTGAAAACCCATTTAACACATATATTAGATACATACACACGATACATATAAGAGATACACACAAACCCATATTAACAGATTATAATCATACTGTATATATATGTTGGGGATGAATATGATATGGGATTATTAAAGGAGAATGCCATGATGTATGTGCAAATATTAGCGGCATTTCTCAAACTGAACAAGACAAGCAGGTGGCTGCTCAGGTGGCATTTCTCGACTTTACAGCACAAGGTAATCTTAGGACCATCTCCATGACACCAGGAGACTCCTTGTCTTCAGACGGTGAAACACGCATCTTTTCAACAAATTCTCCGAGAGTCTGGGCTTGTTCATCTACAAATAGTTGTGTAGTATGAAAATAAACCTTCACATATCATGGGACAACTTGAAAGATATCAACCCGCAACCCACATCTTTCTTCACTTACATCATCAGTTTGGATAATACCTTTCCGTCTACTAGATTCCAAGGAGATAGCTATAGCCCCCCTTTCATTCCCACTTCCTGTTAGAAACCTGCTAGTAGAAAATGGTGCCTTTGGAGATGACCAAACAACATGATTTATCCACCTAAACTCAAGGTCAAATGGCTTAGAGGCTTCAGTATCCTCAACTGAATATTCGAATAAGATGGATGGGTTTTTGTGTAGAGTATTTACTTCTTCAATGACCTTGTTAGAGGGGATTGACAGTTCAAAGTTTGGGTTACTCCAAGAGTTTTCTATCGCAATGTTGTCAACCTCATAACCCTCCTTTTCCCTCCACGAACTTTTAAGGGTAGAAACTAAGCCTCATTCCAACAGAACATACACAGTACTCGACTCTGCAAGAACACATTTACTAATTTGTAAAGTGTCTTTCAGAAGTATTCAATGTGAAGTACTCCGTTGTAAGGTGCAGTGGGAGACGATGAAGACCTTTGGGAAGCGTTTTTGTAGTTAGGTGTGTCAAAAACAAGGTCTGCTTCTTGGGGACTCGGAGCTGCTCTTCTGTTGAGTGACTCAACAATAACACCAAGCTTCTTTACAAAAGCAAAACAATCATCTTGCATTTGCCTGCCCTTGACCAACGTCTCTTCCATTGCTTTTAACTTTTCCATAACAACCCCACATTCACTTATAATTACAAATGTTAGTACAATGGCTAACATGAAAAGGATTGCACCCCCACATTCACTTAACTGCACTACAGATATATACACACATGTCTGTATAATAATGTGTATATATATCATAACTTAGCTGGATGTCTATTTCAAAATAATATATTTTTTAATCATTTCAGGACAGTCAACTATGCCACATGGCCTTCCGTTAGGTCAACAGTTAAAATTTAACGGGGTTGTCATTACTCACAACTAGAGTGGTGCAATCGAGTCCCCGATAACTAGAGTGGTATTTTTGATATATGACCATGAATTTAGTGACTACTTTGAGATTTAAGCCAATTGTAATATGTTGAGCTGATTACCTGTTGATATATGCACATACAACTTCAAGTTTTCACACTTCTTAGCAAAGCTTACTATCCGAGCAGCTCCTCCGGTGTTAATATCAAGAGAAATGTCATACCTGGCACAAATAAAACATTGTAGCTGGAACATACAATACATCAACTTCTTTTCAAACCAATGTGTACCTTTCATCGAATGCTGTAGCGGCTGCGGAATTGATGATTACATCCGCTTCTCTTGCTATACGATTTGCTACATTTTCCTCCATGCCTATATCTGTTTCGCACATATTTCCAACCACAGGAACCAACTTGTTCAAGATGAAATTTTCAAATAATGTTCCATACTTCTCTCGTAGACATTGAAAGAGCTCTGTACTCAAACACTGGTACAGGATATATGCATAAGGTCCCTCTACAATCTTCATGGACTAATAATGGAAGCGACAAAATCAAAGCAAGAAAATAATTGTTAAAGTGACATACTTCATTCATTAATCTTTCTGCTGCAGCTTCCTCATTCTTGGCTTTGATAAGCAGATATATCTTATCCACCTCTGGCATGGTCCTCAGAATCTTCTCCACAAGAACTGTATAAGTGTACATAGCATAAATTATTAAATATCAAAAGAACCAGGTCCTTCGACCCAATGCATTGCCATGCATGCTTGCAGGCGATTGAACATATGTGTACTGATGATATATGTAAGAATTAGAAAATAGAAAGCACGTATACTTTTTGCCAAGAATCCAGTTGCACCAGTAATTAGAAGCTTCTTCCCACAAAAAAATCAATGATTCCGAGACCATTATAAATCTTGGAACTTGGCTGATCATCAGTAAACGATATCAAATCCTCTTCGAGTACTATACCACTATTCTTCCTATTATTTGCACACAGATGAGGACTAGATGAAACACCAGGAGTAAAATGGGGTTTTCCAACACTCAAATCGGTGGTAAAAGTCCGGTTTTCTTGTAGTGAAAAGTGTTTGGAAACCTGATCGATAGGGAATAACACATTAGTAGTGGTCTTTTTATTTCTCAACAATCTTGGAGGAGAAATTCCATTCATGTTAAATTTTTGTCTACTAAACATGAATTTCTTGAATAGCATTAAAGACATGCTGAGAAGGCTAGTTTTACTTATATAAGAAATATATGCTGATTGGTATTTATGGAAGATTTAGCTGCGAATTTTTTGTTACTGAGGTTCTTTCAACTCAAAACAGGAGCTTCAATTCATTACGGGACATGCTTTCAGCTTTCTATACATGTACTCGTACAGTAGAAATAGGATGCACATTTTGAAGAAACAATTACGCACTTATTTAAATGCGAGGGGACCCTAATATGTTAGCCAGCTCATATAAGTTTTTTTTTAAGTTTCACATGTTTTATTATATAGTATAATTGATTATAAAAATAATAAATAGGATGGTCACTGTTGACGGAGGAATCTGATAAGAATAAAGTTTGAAGTTTCTCGCCGGAATCAAGATTTGTGACAGTGGTTCTTTACCGGAAAAGTGAGCAGAGTGTGGTGGTTGTGATAAATTGGGGGCTGAGATTGATTAGGGTTGGTGGTGACTCTTTTTTAGCTCTCAACTTCCAACCCCTTTCAATATGCCTACGTACCCTTTATATAGGGATCAAGCCTGACGTAATTCTTGGGGAACAAGAAATCTAATGGGCTTAGACTTTAAATTCCTAGGCCCGGTAGAAGTCCTTCCAGAATCCTTCTTCCGCCAGTTTTAGGAATGTCCAACTATAAGGTCCAACCGCGAAAGCCCCAGACTCGTCCGTAATCGTAGGACTTCACGGATAGTGGATTTCCTGCGTAAGGATAACACTCTGATACGGCTATCTCCCTTGATTTACGAATGCAGGTATAGCCCTGATTCACCCCAAATGTCGGACACGTTCCTGTCCCCCGAATGAGGATAACCCACCAGATAACAGGACAGGTGATCCCAAGCTCTTGGGTGCAAAGTGCAGGACGACTCCAAAGTTCTCCAATGAGGACACCCGTTGAATGTAAGAACAGAGCTCCCAAAGCACACAACAATATTAAACCCTGAATCCCCAATGAGAACATTCGTTGAATACAGGAGGAGGCCTTCAATCATCAGGCATACCCCTGAAGGCCTTCAATCATCAGGCATACCCCTGGAGGCCTTCAATCATCAGGCATACCCCTGGAGGCCTTCAAACTTTTCACGGACATCCCCCTCCTTGAGCCTTGACCGACTCAAGGAGGGAATTCTTCAAAGAGTGCCTACAACAAATATGTTAGTGAAAATAATCTCCATTGTTCTCTCCATGTGTGCCTTGTTCTGAGGTTGTTCTTCTTTTCCTTGTAACAGGTGAGGACAAGCTCATTGCATCGTCCTGAGCAAGGACAAGCCTTTGCATCGTCTTGAGCGAGGACAAGCCCTTTTACCTTGTCCTGAGCAAGGACAAGCCTGTTGCGTCATCCTGAGCGAGGACAAGCCTTTTGCCTTGTCCAGAGCGAGGACAAACATGTGACGTTGTCCTGACGATGACAAGCCCTGAACGGGGACACGCTCATTTCCTTGTCCCGAGCGAGGAGAAGTCTGGAGCGAGTACAAGCCCGAAGCGAGGACAAGCCCGGAGCGAGGACATGTATGTTCATCCAAACAAGCCATGTAGTGCATTCCACTTGACTAAGGCGCACCCTACTCCTAGGACGCGTCCACTTCTGTTGTGTTATAACTTAAACCAAAATATAGTCCATATCTTGCATTTCATTAAATGAGGGTGCGTCCTAACTCTAGGGCGCGTCTTCCCCTTACGCGTCCTAACTCTAGGGCACGTCCTCCCCTTACGCGTTGGGGCCTAAAACTAATCATTCATCCTTTTGCCCTAATTTGATTCCAATTGACCTGTTCTTGACCTGAAATGATCCATCACCAATTTTTTGCTATAACAACTACCCCCCGAATTTCACATGAAGTTGAAAACAAAATTGGAATTCTAATATCTAAATCCAAGCAAAAATTTGTGTCATCCTTCAATCTCATGAGTGTACGTCCTCCACATCTTCCTCTATGAAGACGCGTTCTCAACCAAGAGAGGTTTACCACTTATGCACCACATCTCTAAACTTATATGAGTTAACTCGGCATAAGAAACAAGAGATATTATACAAAAGTGTGCACCTCTCACAAGGAATTTCGTACTTCAAAGTGTAATCTTATGACAATATTATGGGGATTATCCTCAAGTATTTCATCCAATAATAGCCTTTTTTGCGCACACCCAAAATCATTGACGGGTCCTCAATCAAAAATTTCATTTATGAACTAAGAACAATAATAAGCATACTAGGCATTATCCTGAGAACAATATTATAGAAGAGTGCGCTTTAAGAGGGAGGTGTGACCAGAACTTAAGGCTACCTCTTTGATCTTGTAAGGAGGTATCTTCTCGAAGGAATTTTCTTGAAGTCGATTGTATCCTCGAGTTTGGTCATTTTCCTGATTTTGAGGAAAATGCATCTATCTTACGCCCGGGGCACTATGTGATGCCACAAAAATAATCATAGGCGTCTTACCCCCCGAGTGTGCATCCTCTGTAAGAGAAGCATTTATCTGGACAAGGTATTTATCCTTGAAAATGCGTCCTTTATAAGATGAGCGACTTACCTCGACAAGGGAAATAATCCTTGGAGGGTACATCCTCCTTATGAGGAGTAAGTTACCTTGACCAAGGTTTTTATTCTTGGAGGGTGCGTCCTCTCTAAGAGGAGCTTCTACCTCGACAAGGATCTTCATCCTTGCAGGGTGCGTCCTCTCTAAGAGGAGCGTTTACCTCGATAAGGTCTCTATTCTTGGAGGGTGCATCCTCTCTAAGAGGAGCTTCTACCTCGACAATGATCTTCATCCTTGCAGGGCACGCCCTCTCTAAGAGGAGCTTCTATCTCGACAAGGATCTTCATCCTTGCAGGGCGTGTCCTCTCTAAGAGGAGCGAGTTTCCTCGACAAGGGTTTTCTACAAAACCTTCATGTATCATAACCAATTATAAGACCAATATTTTTGGAAGGTTTCTAGAGCCTATTTAACAAAACTTCATAAAAATATCTTCAAGGTCAATATTTTGGAGGAATTCTTGAATCTAGATCAAACTCAAAATGCCAAGGATCTTCGATCATCATCTTTTCACTTGAGGGTGCGTCCTCATTAATGGGAGCATCTACCTCAGGACAAGGCAAAGCTTCAGCCATTGTAGAGCCTGGGGACACGTCCTCCTTGTTAGGGATTCGCTCAATAAAATGCAGCGAAAAATAATAACTTTTGAATCCCTACCGCAAGATCTATGTATAAAGACTAGATGATTATGAAGAATAGGATCATGTACCTTAAATAAAGCTTTCCTTCTGATTGTAGTGGATGATCTGATCTTGATGAACCACAGCAGCCCTCCTTTCGAAGATCTGCTATCCAAGGTATCCACATGAACGTTCGATCGTCCAACGATCACCGGAGCCGGTACTAACCGATTTGGTTGCCTCTTTTCTCTCTCTCTAAGGTGTAGAGCTGCTAGAACTTTTCTCTAAAAACGTGATTCAACTTCTCACCCTGAAAATATACATCTTAATATATATATATAGGAGAGAGAGGATTAGGGCCTAACCCTAAACCTAATAAGCTTCAAAAAGACTCATTCTAATTTTGGGTTTAGATTATTATTAAATTCGTATTCTAATATATATACAATTAATCAAATCTCACTTAATTAATTTAATAATTAAATTCGAATTAATAATAATAATAAAATATTTAAATTCATAATTTAAATAACACTCCATTTTAAACTTTCTTTGTGTGTGACCCTTTAGGTTATTATTACGTTGGCAATAATTTAGTTTTCCAATAATAAAATTATAAACAATGAGTGACATCTAGTAATACATCATTGCTCCCCAAGTAATAATAATAATTGGTGATTAAATTAAACATTTTATGAATAATGTACAATGTAATATAATCCCTTTAGCCTTATATTATAGATCAAACTCGAGGCATGCATTGTATCATCCACTGTTACCGTTTAATCCTTCTTTCCTTGATCAATGAGTAAACTAGTAAACAAATCAGTATTTGATCACAACCATGCATTTTATAGTCTTACTCAATCAAGAGGCCAATAATATCACTTCTTTAATATAGGAGGGCTAAATCCCATCTAGATCATTCATATTTCTCATACGATTCATAATACACCCAATGTCTACTTTTATTATTACCCGGTCAAGGATAACTTTCATTAGTATCAAAGTATATTAATTCTCGTTTAGAAATATAATGATTTCAGGTCTAAGGACCAATACATCATTATCACTGTGAGATTAACTTATGACACTTTAAACATGTAGTATCTCACAACGGGTCAATCCAGAATCTTGTATTTAATACATGTGCCTGTGTTTTGACTTTTAGTATCGTCATGCCTATGATCAATGAGATGTGATCATCAGTCAACAAATACACTAGTCTCAACGTATTTATTATCGTCCCTTAACAATAATACTTGACTAAGGATCTTTAGGAATATCAATACTATTCTCATAATCTCATTTCTAAGTCAAGTACTTAGAGATATAGATTTACATATCATATTCCAAGGATATTTATTAATCTAACATTTTATCACAGAAAATAAAGATATAATAAATTACTAAAGAATAATCCATAGAATCATAATTAATAATCCAAATGTTTCATAATATAAACATAATAGTGTTGTCTCTAGGGCACAAACACTAACACCCTTTGAAGGAGCATCAACCTCAGGACAAGGCAATGCTTCCAACATTGCACATCATGAGGGCGCGTCCTCCCTTGGAGGAGCATCAACCTCCCATTAACTTTTTAGCATTTCATTCCTTGAGGGCGCATCCTTCTTTAGGGGAGCATCAACCTCAGGAGGGTTATTTAAAATTTGAAAGGATTCACTCCTTTCTTCCAACCTTTCTATATTAACTTCTCGTTGTACCACATCTCCTTCACGCTCCACCATAGCCTCCTCAACAACTTTGATCCTTGAACCATTTTCCAATATTAAAAGTTCAACTGTGGGTTCCATTCTCTTCGTGAGTTGGTAGCACTGACCCTATCAGGACTGCAAGCGTTATGCCAATATTTTGGACTTACCGGCCTATCCCTTCTCTTAGCTCGCCCCTTGGGATTGCTCACACCATCATTATTTTTAGTTTCAGCCAGCGATTGTTCAATTGCCTTGAAGGATTCAGCTTGCCCAAGTACGTCGGCTAACGACATAAAGTTTTTTCCTTGCAAGTATTTCCAGAAATCTGTTCCCACGCGCAGACTAGCTATAGGAAGTATCTTCAATGTTTTGTCCGTTGTATGTAACACCCCCAAATCCGGGGTCGGGGATCTGGGTTGTCACGAGTTCCATTTCCCTTAACAACACTTAATCTAAATAAACAACCAATTACTGCGTACTGTGACCCCACAATATACACACACACCACAAGTTATAGTCTCATAGATTAATACCAAAATAACACAAGTCATTTTATACCACAATTATAAGTCATTACACCTCAAAAGGGGTTTCTGAATAAATTTACATATTCTTTTCCATTATTACATTCATAATATACATAAGTCTGGTACATCAATAGTTGAAATCCTAGCCTATTGGTAATTCCTACCTCAGCTACAGCGGCATCAACGCCTCCAGGAAACTGCGGAACGTTTCCTAACCGTTTGCGAATTGGGAGCTTGGTCATGTTCATCTTGTCTATCTGTTATTGTGTGATGAAATAAGAAAGCAAGGGTGAGCAACAAGCCCACCGAAATAATATGTATAATAATTAACAATATATGAGCATTCTCATAGTACTCATGAAAGTCTTGGTCAAGAAGGAATGAACCAAGTTTGATATCTTAATGCGACGAAGTCGCAAAATATTCAATATATATATACATATATACCTCTCAAAATCTTTGAAATCCTCTGCCATGCATAATATACACAGAGTTCCAGTTTATAACTGTATAAAAATAGCGTTGCAAGGTGATCTCATATATCTAACCTTGTCTCAACATTTTTCTGAAAATCTTTGTTATGCATAAGATAATCATTTACTAGATATAAGTTTAAAAGATGAAGTTACAAAATACTCTAATATACTTATATCTTTTTTGAATACTGCTCGAACTACCCATGTTTAATGTATAAATAGTTCATCCCATAGATGAAGCTATAAGACAAAACTTGTATAGAATCAATCTTTGAAATATCATCAAAATGAAATGAAGTTACGAGATATTTCATTTGATGAAAACATCATTTTGGAAAACTCACCCTGCCAACACTTAACAATCGCCCAGTCGTAGCCTTTCTATCAAAGTGCTCTGGGTAGTGTGGCAGAAATATCCAACTGGATGATGAACTCATTACGGGAGTTTGTCGCGCCAGGAAGACCACTCACGATGATCAGTCGCAGTAGTGCAACCCCACAATTTTCTACATGTAGAGGAGAATAGTCGGATTTACTTGTCGACCGAACGTTGGGCTCCTAAGGAATGGACCGTCTTAGCAGAACTTCCGGGCTATTTGAGCCAATAAATAAGGCTGGGTCGGCGCCACTCGACCACTTACGCCACTCCTAGTTCAGATAAAATCCATGACACTGAAACGTAAAACTCGTCTCCCCTTTCCCTAAGTAGGAACTTGTTGATACGACTCTACCAAGAAGTCGCATCTAGTTGGAAAGAAAAACTCACCGATATTTCCCAGGCAATGCCTGTTAATGGATTAACTTATTCTAAAAATTTTACTTCCCGAATGTTGGGTAAGTTATCAAAAACTCTTTTATCAAAACATCAACCTTGTTGCGAATATACAGATACATCACGGAGCCTGGTCCCTTAGATTTTTGAGCGAGTATTTAAATCCCCTTCGAAAGGAAGATCTTAAATTTGTAAACGAGTTTTGGGATCTGCTCTATCTTTCAAATATAGTTTTGATAAAGTTTGAAAACAATCTATGGAAATATTTAAAGTAAGAATGATTTGATAGTATCAATCATTTTCCGAATACTTGGCGAATATTGAAACATTATTCTTTAAGAAAATAAAGAATATTATTTAATAAAACAAGTGGAGTCATAAGTCCTCGAATGAATATTCAGAATAATATTAATTTATTAATAGAAATAAAATAAGTTTCATAAGTAGAAACTTTATTCAAATACTTACACTAGTCTTTGATCGTAATAGGAATCTTATATGAATATTCCAAAAATAATATTCACTTATAATATAAAACTATCGAATAAACCTTATTCGATTAATAGTTTTGAAATCTATATATATATATATATATAATATACTCAGGAACATCGTCTCCCGGTTTAGAAAGATGTTCAACTCTGGGTCCCCTATATTAAGGGTATACGCAAGTACTGCTTATCTCTAGCATAGGTATTATGCAGTTCATAATCAATTGAATCAAAAAATGAGATATCAAGATTAAGAAACAAGAATGCATATATATATATATCATATCAATATGCTCCAATATATCGCAAGACTTTCTAATAACAACCATGCACTTATCACAAGATAATGCATAAACAAATATATACATCATAATAACAGTATAACGGGTAGAAAATTTGTCTGAGCGACTGGGGGTGGTTAAAGGCCTGGGGCGAGTCTAGTAACCTATAAACAACATATAAGTTGGAATTAAACCACGGTCGCTTAAGAAACTAGACTTTAACCAATTGGACCCTAACATTCGCTTTTGCGCTTAACGATTCACATAAGCCGCTCAAGTACCCTCGACTCCACCATTTTTATAAAATTAACAGTTTAACTTTTTAAGGAGACTCTTTCACGAATACTCTACCAACTGACCAATTAATCTTACATAATTATTTCGTACTCCAATTAGTCATTTAAGGACCTTAACCAAGGTTTCAAAGTAAAGCGAGGGGTAATGGTTCGCTCGTGAAACGCCGTTACTTAAAACAGTCGTTTCTCCTAAACCGTACATCGGATTCAAGCGAACCTCATATCAAAACGAAGCTTACGACACGAAATAGATAAACATGGAAAAGTTACAGATTAGTCAGTTAGATTTCTATCCCGAACACTAAGAACAAGCAGTTGAATGAAAACGGGCATTATGACGGCTATGTTTACGCGATTACCAATGTTTAAACTACTCCAATTAACCACAAACCAACTCATAACCACCGATAAAACCAAACTTCATACAAACCTTACTATATCAGTCCATATCCTCATGATTATATAACTACTCCAATTAACCACAAACAAGAGCTACTAACTATACTTAAGGTTCATTAACCAATAACCAAGATTCATAACTCAAAATTACTACAAATCCAACCAAATTCTAAACAAACAAGAATCAGCTTTTCATAAACTATATTAATCAAAACCACTCCTAAATACTCAAAGTAAAGCGAGGGTATGAGGTTTTACCTTCCTTGGTGAGTATAAGTAACTAAGAAGCTTAAAATAGCCCTTGAAAGTCCTTACCAAAGCTAAATCTAACCAAAAACACAAGATCAAACAATTTAAAATTCTTGAAAACACTATTCACTCTCTTCTTCAATGATTTATTGAAAAAGATTATGAAGGAATTTGTGGCTTATATTCCTAGGATTTCCATAACTAAGCATAAAGGACCTAAGATAATTACCTTACAAATTAACAAAGCTTGGATCTTGATTTTTGAATTTTTCTTCTTCTTGAAATGGGGGAGGCCGAGAGCTTATTGCTCTTGAAACAAGAAGTCAACTTTGTTGTTTTATGAAATGAATTAGTTGGTTTATTTTCTTTATGGCTTGGCTACTTTTAGATTTTACCATGGTAACTTTTACTTGGCTAAAAATTATCCAACAAAACAACCTCACTTGTCATGCTTATGTCATCATGATTGTGTCATCTTTTAACACATGTCTTCTCCTTGTGGTGTGATGACATCATCATCCACTAACCTCTTTGATTAACCCTTAATTACTTGGCTAATGACCACGTATCTGTTATACGGTCCGCTTAACTTTCGTTCTCGTTTGTCGTTTGAGGGATCATACATGGGATCTTATTACTTGGGTTTCCCCTAAACCTTTCTCAATACTTTATATTTCTTTTATGATCATCTCTTATAATTCTTGAATTTAAATCCTTTTAATCATGTTACCTTATACTCAATTCTTTCAATATCTGGTGGATTTTCGGGACAAATCAAAGTGTTCGAATTTGGATTCTGACGATCTTTACATACACTCATTACTTTATGGAATACTAATACGATCTCAGAATTTCTATAACAATACTCCTATATAGTATGGTCTGATAATTTTCCTTAATCAACATAGTCAGCAAAAGTTACTATTCATCAGGGTTTCAAAAATTTCCAAAAATTGGTTATTACATTGTACCCCTCACCAAGGTGGACTCTGTATTGAACCTCTTGAAGTATGAAATCAAGCTTTCTCCCTTTTTCTATTTCACATTTTCCAAGGTGGTAACAGGTGGAGTATACTTCACGGCAGCTTGAAACTGAGTCAGAAATAACGTTTTCATTTGTTCCCACGACGTGATAATTCCTGGACCAAGTTTCTGAAACTACTGCTGAGCGCTTTCTCTAAAAATGGCTGCCAAAAGGCGGCACTGTGCTAATTCAGGTACTTAATATGCATCCATTTTAATGTTTAAACGTCCCAGGAATTCCACGGGGTCGGAGTTTCCATGAAAATATAAGGTATTGGTCGTGCTCCTGTATCCAGCGGGTAACTGCTCTTACCTTACAACAGCAGAGAATGGGGATGGAGCTTGCGCAGTTGCTGAATCCTTCCTCCTTCAAGATGATTGAGCAACCTCCTAAGATCATCCACATTGAACGTCCCAACTCCGGGGACAGTTTGAATATTGGGTTGTTGGGGTTGCTATTGTTCCCCCTGGTTACCCCCGGGTGTACCGGTGGATCTTGCCGCCCCTCGCCCTGAGGCTGCAGTACATTATCATCTTGATTTTGAACCTTCCCTTATACATGAGGTATCTCTTGGTCGCGTTTCTGAGCCTCACTGTTATTTTGCAACCTCTCTTGAATTTGGATGCCGGCTCCACCATGAGGACGCGTCCTTGATCCATTGCCCGTAGCACTGTGGGAAGCTATAGGGACAATGACAGGAGCTTATACAGATGAGGGCGCGCCCTCACGTCTTCCGTGATATGGCGCCCTTCTCTGTTGATATCCAACCCTTCCCCGTTTATTCCTTTGATAGCTCCGACCATTATTTCTGAGTCTTCCACGTAGAGGGGCACGCTCGTGTTCGCGGTGCCGCACCCTATAATCCCTTGAGTATGTAAGGGGCACACGCGTTGTGTCACGAGGCCTCGCTTCTCCATTTCTACCTTCATTTTGCCATTCCAACAGCAACATTCTCAAATCATAATCTTCCAACCTTATGCCAAGCCTTCTCTTTAGAGTTGAAAAATCTCTTATTTCCTCATCTTGATTCTAGATATTCTTGGCACGATGACGCCGATCCATCGTACATCCAGACCTATGAGCATATGGAGCAACCTGATTGTTGATACAAGGTCTCCATCTCCCATCAGTGTCCTCCTCTCCCATCAGTGTCCTCGTCAACAAATTTCAGAATAGGCTCGACATCGTCAGAATACTCCAAGCGCCGCGGAGTGAGTCGAGGATTTCCTCCATTAGCTTGGCCACGAACATCGTGGGTGTTTCCTTCAACCATGGGAGCTTTCTCCACAGCATGACCATGGCGGGGGAAACAACGGCCTCTCCTTGTCTTGCGACGCTCCATCATGTTCAATCTTGAATTAAAGTTGTTCAAAGTATCTTCCATACGATAAAGTTGATCCAAGATATCAGCGTTGCTAATGAGAACTGGTGGTATTCCTCCCACATCCGGAGCTCGTGGAGGATCCACTATGTTTCTGCGCACACAGGGTTCTTGCTGAGTATAGCCTCCCTCACCATCTCCTTCATATCTGCTATCACTTCCATCATAAGAACTTTCATCACGATTGTCAGACATCTTTTCCTCCTAAGATTATGATCTTGATTAGCGCCCTCCTTCTAGCGCCAATTTGTTGACGGAGAAATCTGATAACAACAAAGTTTGAGATTTTTCTCCGGAATCAAGATTTGTGACAATGGTTCTTCGCCGGAAAAGTGAGCAAAGTGTGGTGGTTGTGATAAATTGGGCGCTGAGATTGAATAGGGTTAATGGTGGCTTCTTTTTACCTCTCAACTTCCAACCCCTTTCAATGTGCCTACGTACTCTTTATATTGGGATCAAGCCTGACGTAGTTCTTGGGGAACAAGAAATCTAATGGGCTTAGACTTCTAATTCCTAGGCCTGGTAGAAGTCCTTTCAGAATCCTTCTTCCGCCAGCTTTAGGAATGTCTAACTATGAGGCCCAACCGCGAAGACCCAAGACTCATCCGTAATCGTAGGACTTCACGGATAGTGAATCTCCCTACGCAAGGATAACATTCCGCTACAGTTATCTCCCTTGATTTACGAACGCAAGTATAGCCACGATTCACCCCAAATGCCGGACACGTTCCTGTCCCCCGAATAAGGATAACCCACCCGATAACAGGACAGGTGATCCCAAGCTCTTGGGTGCAAAGTGCAGGATGACTCCAAAGTTCTCCAACGAGGACACTCGTTGAATGCAAGAACAAAGCTACCAAAGCAAACACCAATATTAAACCCCGCATCCCCAACGAGGACACCCGTTGAATACAGGAGGAGGCCTTCAATAATCATGCATACCCCTGGAGACCTTCAAGCTTTTTACGGACATCCCCCTCCTTGAGCCATGACCGACTCAAGGAGGGAATTCTTTAAAGAGTACCTACAACAAATATGTTGGTGAAAACAATCTCCATCGCTCTCTCCATGTGTGCCTTGTCCTGAGGTTGTTCTTATTTTCCTTGTCCCAGGGGAGGACAAGCTTATTGCACGTCCTGAGCGAGGACAAACGTTTTTGCCTTGTCCTGAGCGAGGACAAGCGTTTTTGCCTTGTCCTGAGCGAGGACAAGCCTGTTACGTCGTCTTGAGCGAGGACAAGCCCTTTTGCCTTGTCCTGAGCGAGGACAAGCCCGTTGCGCCGTCCTGAGCGAGGACAAGCCTTTTGCCTTTTCTAGAGCGAGGACAAACCCAGAGCGAGGATAAGCCCGGAGCGAGGACAAGCCCTTTGCTTTGTCCTAAACGAGGACAAGTCTGGAGCGAGGACAAGTCCGGAGCGAGGACAAGCCATTTGCTTTGTCCCGAGCAGTGTTATAAAAATCGGAAATCAGACTAGATCGGTTGAGGTACCGATTTGCGATTTATTGGAAATCGGGGATTTATCGGAATCTTAAATCGGAATAAAATCGGACGTATTTTAAATTATTTTTAAAAATTAAATATTAAGACATTACTATTTTTGTGCAAATATATAATACAATAATATAGGAGTAACAAATACTATTATTATATTCTATTAACTTGAAATAGCCACACGTGTATAACAATATCACCAAGAAAGCATGAACTTGTTTACAAATAGTTTTTTATAAGGTGAAGCTGGCACTGACTAAAAGCTCATCGGAGGGAAGATGATTGAGTAGCAATTCAAAACTTATTGATTATGTTGCTTTCATATCATACAAGCTCATCAATAGGTGTTAACTTACTCCTCTTTTTCTTCTCTACTCTCTAAAGCTTGAATCAATGAAAGTACCGCGGGTTAGTGATCCAATTTGCTTGATTTGTCGACCCAATTTCTTGAGTTTGACCCGTTTTTTGACCCGATATTCACAAAACGTATAATCCACCGATTCACTTCAATTAGATCGACAACTTGTGTTGGAGCGATATTTCGGCCGATAAATCGGCATATCGACCGATTTCTTGAACAATGGTCCCGAGCGAGGACAAGTTAGGAGCGAGGACAAGCCCGGAGTGAGGACAAGCCATTTGCCTTGTCCTGAGCGAGGACAAGCCCGGAACGAGGACAAGCCCAGAGCGAGGACAAGTATGTTCATCCAAACAAGCCATGTAGTGCACCCCTACCCCTAGGGCGCGCCCTACCCCTAGGGCACGTCCACTTCTGTGGTGTTGTAGCTTAAATCCAAACATAGTTCATATCTTGCATTTCATTAAATGAGGGTGCGACCTAACTCTAAGGTGCGTCCTCCCCTCACGTGTTACGGCCTAAAAATAATCCTTCATCCTTTTGCCCCAATTTGATTCCAATTGATTCGTTCTTGACCCAAAATGATTCATTACCAAATTTTGGCTATGACAGCCGTCTTACGGGGAGAACTTATAGGGGTTGTTTAGTTCGGACAGTGGTATCAGGTTAAAATCAGAAATCAGGTTAAAATGATATCGGGTTGATATAACATTTGTGATATCATGTATTTGTTAATCAATAATTTAATTTAATATAAATATTAAGAGAAAAATGGGTCAATCAACCGAACCACCAGGTTTGAGAATAAGGTGGGATTTGAGGATGATCTCAACTAACTTCCTGAGATTATAAGGTGCATATATGTATTTTTAATGGCATTTTTGTAAATATCAATATTTTATTTTAAATTTACAAATTTACCCTCGTACATTTATACGAGAAATATTATAACCTCATGCTACTACTACATGAGATCATCCCCAGATACCTCTGATTTTCAAATATTAATTTAGTTTTTACTTAAATATATTTTTGATTCATTAATTTTTTTATTAACATATACATTTGATCGATGAAATAATAGAATAAAATTGATTCTCATATTCGTCCTGAACTACCTCCCCCTTAAGTATTAAAAATATGGTGAGGATCGGAGAAATGGATAAAAATAATAAAATTTTAAACAAAAGTAATTGGAACGAATAAAACTCAGGCTTGATTACATAAATAATCCTTCCTTCCGACAACTATCCACGGACCTTTTAATTTCATTCCCTGACATTACTCTCAGAAATTATTTTCTTCGGGTTATATTCAACTTTTTTTGTTTAATTTATCAAAGACACATTTGACATTTATAATTATTTCTAAAATTTACATTATATTATAATAGACGGAACATTAAAAGTTTGATAGTCGGTCGGTCGGTACTTGCTGAATTTACTTAATTACTCTTATTTTATTATTCTAATTCTAATTGGTAGGTAGCTCAATTCTAATTCTTACCGAAATTAAAGTCAACTTCCTCTAATAATTTAAATACTATTTCATATCGAACTCTATATCAATATATAATTGATATTAAAGTTAACTTATTTTATCAATTTATATTCTTATTTATATTGAGTTCCACATTATTATAATTGATATTTTGTGCCGAAATAAATTTAAACAAACTAAATGTAATTAGTTGATATTATGACTGTAGCATGTATTCTAAACGTCGTCCTAATATTGATTATTTTTGTAAGTCTGCATTCATCATAATGTACTATTTAATCAAAAATACTATAAAATTAAGTAAAAGACGAGATGTATACTTATTGTCATTATACATGATTCCGTCCGTGACAATTTTTGGTGACAGGCACCATATACTAAAATCTAAGTTTTTTTGGAAGGTAGTATCATTACAAACAGAAGGTCCCAATTATAATAGATTATAATAGAGACATTAAGGTTCATCGCGAAATAATATAACAATAAGAACAAATATACTTCAACTACTAAAATACAAACTACTAAGAAAGGGAAACTCTAACAACTACTAACTCACAGTGTTAAAAAAAATCGGAAATCGGACTAAATCGGTTGAGATATCGATTTGCGATTTATTAGAAATCGGGGATTTATCGGAATCTTAAATCTGAATAAAATCGGACGTATTTTAAATTATTTTTAAAAATTAAATATTAACACATTACTATTTTTATGCAAATATATAATACAATAATATAGGAGTAACAAATACTATTATTATATTATATTAACCTGAAATAGTCACACGTGTATAACAATATCACCAAGAAAGCATGAACTTGTTTACGGATAGTTTTTTATAAGGTGAAGCCGGCACCGACTAAAAGCTCATCGGAGTGAAGATGATTGAGTAGCAATTCAAAACTTATTGATTATGTTACTTTCATATCATACAAACTCATCAAGAGGTGTTAACTTACTCATCTTTCTCTTCTCTACTCTCTAAAGCTTGAATCAATGAAAGTACTGCGGGTTAGTGATCCAATTTGCTTGATTTATCGACCCGATTTCTTGAGTTTGACCCGTTTTTTGACCCGATGTTCACAAAACGTATAATCCACCGATTCACTTCAATTAGATCTGCAGCTTGTGTTGGAGCGATATTTCGGCCGATAAATCGGTATATCGGCCGATTTCTTGAACAATGCTAACTCATCTAAATACTGTAACGAGAGACCTAGCTAGCTAGATGTCTAAAAAAGGATTCACTGCATAAGTTTAGCACCCCAATTAATATACTAACTAAAAAAATATACAATTGAACTAAAATAAATAAATTAATATATATTATTCATCCTTGATAAAAAGTTTATTATACAATTGATCCAAATTAACACAAAATTAAAAATTAAAATCAAAATATAATTTGACCAACAGCAACAAAATCATATGTACTAATTATTTGGACTAAAACAAAATTATCTAATTGATCCGGACTTAAAATATTAAAATTAAAATAAAAATAATCAGTTAGATTTTGCCGGAATAATGAGCATGAGGATAAAATAAAATAATGTAAACCAATGACCTAGGATAAATCAAATTATTATTGTCTTCTTTAAATAAGTCTTATAGTTAATCGATTAAGTAATTATTTTGCTAAAATAGTATTTTTCTAATGTACCAAACATATTGGAAATATTATATTTTTTATACGTTTATTAATCTATTTATCATGAAGTTATATTATTTAATTTAAAATGAACATATTTAATAATCAATTCAAAATATTTTTTTAAATATTATATATTATACTAAAAATGATATATACAATCCGTGCAACGCACATCTTTTAGCTAGTTTATATAAAAAAAAGAACTGTACAAATTTACAATTTATTGTTCCCATTGGCCACAACCACTATTATCGCATGTTAATTCTAACAAATAGTTTTTGATGAACTTCGTGGTTTTAGTTTTGTTCATTCGGAGATATCCTTTCCCATTTGGAATAATAGTTTCGGAAAAAATATATTTAGACTGTAGTATTGAAAAAATAATTTTGACGAATCTAGAATAAAATATTTATGCTGTGCGCCGACTTAATTGGACATTAATCGATGCGCATCCCAAAAAACAGCACAGCAAGGATAAAAAGTTTGTTAAACTGATGATAAGCCTCTTTGTCTTTTTCTCTTTTTTCCTTGTTTTTCCGACAGTCTTTCTCCCTCTGTCCCCTAGGAAGTATATATTGGGGACGAGGAGACACGCATTTTAACGCTCATTTATAATATATCTGCATTAATTATTTTAAATTTTTTTTTCTTCTGAATTAAAATTTGATATTTGAAGTTTAATACAAAAAAAGAAAATTTTAAAAATAAATTAGGGAAGTATGTTTTTTATTCACCTTAAAATCCGTGTCGAACATTGAAAAAAAACTGTATACAATCTGATGGGACAGAGGGAGTATCTCTTTACAGTTTACTAGTACTTGTTTCTATTTCTATTTCTAATTGTACATACCTCCTACTTTAAACAAGGCAAGCAACTTTAGCCAAAAAGATTAGGAACACGTGTACGTCTCATGTGATACTAGCCTATGTCATGTGAGTTTGGGCCGGCTCGAATTGAATTTTGCACAAAATAGGAATTGAAATTGTACGTTAACTGTTTCAAAAATTGAAAATTGTAATTAATAAAAAAAAATTAATATTAAAACTTAATTATCAGCTTTGGTTTCAGTTTCAGTTACTATTTCAAAATCTCAATTCGATTTTTTTATCAGTTCGAGATTGATAAGTGATTTTCAAGGACTAGTTAATGTAATTACAAACTAGTCCCCCTGCTACTAGAGCCGGCCATACGGTCAGGCCGACCGTGTCGGACCGAATTTCTGGCGGTCCGGTTCATTAACAACTTAAATCGTGAACGGCCCGTATATCTACACGAATCGTGTCGTGCCATGCCGATTTGATGGAATTGTAAGCCGTGAACGGCTCGCGAATCACACGATTTTAACGGTTCCGGCGAGTCTGGCGGTTCGGCCGGTTTAACAAATAAAACGAATAAAAACTTTCCGAGTAACCGCGAACAACCGCGGGCCTCCTCCTTGATTTACAAATTACAAGTTGATTTATGTCCTTGATTTGATTTGACACCTCCAAAGTCCCACCTGGCCACCTCCCGGCTCCCACCCACACCTTCTGTTTACCTTTTATTTGTTTTTTCTTTTCTTTTATTTTTAAAATTTGTACTAACAGACTGTGTTTGCAAATAACAAAGTACACGGGTCGGTTATTTGCCACGTGCCGGGCCAAATAACCAATAAAGCAGGTTCTTATTCGTACACGAGTTACACGGGTCGGTTCGCGTGCCGTGCCGGTCCGTTTGCGGTTTCTGGAATACTGATTCGTGTTCGGTTCGTTTCCACAGTCGGCTAGTACCGAATAATAAATCGGCACGCAACGAGCCGAGTCAAGCGAGTTTTTGGCGAGCCGGTTAACGTGTGGGCCGAGTCAAACCGACCGTCTGACCACCTCTACTTGCTACTACTACGAGTGCATCACTTCATTTATGTGCATGCATACATGTACATATATGTACATAATAATAATAATAATATTTTAGGTTTCATGTATGCATATATATATATGCATGCATAATAATTATAATATTTTAGATTATGATTAATTTTTATGCTATAAATGAAAATTATATTTATCTTTAACCTAAGTTTTAATTTTGAAAACGAGTCCATACATTATTAATGATCAAATTAATAATATAAACAAGTGAATTCTAAACGGAAAGTAAAAATAAATATTAATATATATAATTTTATTTTATTGAGACATAATAAATATATAATTTGAAATAGATTTTTAATTGAATAGAGGTCTATATAATAATAATAATAATAATAATAATAATAATAATAATTTAATAATAATTATATACAATAATTATATGTGAGAAACTTGATTATAAATCATGTTATTTTATGAGTGATGTCCCTACATAATTAAAATATTAAAAAGAGTATTCTAAATTACTGAATTAGGGTGGAGGTGACCAACATGTTGAGCAAACACGACAAATCAAATATCGTACCAACTAAAAACATCACACCAAATAGCATATCTCCGTGTCAAGCAAATTTAGATATGGAACCAACTCTCATATGCAAATATCAATAATACGCTACACATAATCCCATATAATTTTGATACCTTAGAAGTAACATAGTACATTTGAAATGCGAAATGCTTCTTTAAAATGGGGGTTAGTCCCAAAGTATCATAGACGGGGGGAGGGGGGTTCAAAACGATAATGTTATTCCCAAACAATCTAACAAAGAATTATAGAAGGGGGGGGTTAAATGTAATTCTGGTTTATTTTTTAATTTAAGGACTGTTCTTTCTTAAATATGTAACTGTGTTTGATTTGGCTAAAGTGTAGAATGAAAGTATTGAAGAAATCAAACACAAAGTGATTAAACACAAGTATTTAAAAACTTTCTAGTGGATTGAATATTTCCACCAGAGATATATATAAAATCGAGAACTCTGTGATGTAAGGTTTGCACACAGCTGCTTAAAAGTAGAACTTACAAAAGAACGGAGAAATTCTTCACGGATACAGCTTTATCTATTTCTCTAGTTGATTTCTTATTAACTTGATACTATTCTACTTGCTACCCTTGGTTTATATATCACCAAGTTACATGATAAAAAGACAAACTCATAAGACAAATGTTTCTTAGTCTAATTACATGCTTCTTCATTTCTCTATCCAGCATCTTTGAATATCTTCAAGTTAGCATGTAAATGAAAATGCTTCTTTGTTCTCTAAAATCTGTAAATAGGCTGCCGCATTCCATTTGCATCTAATCAATCCATGTGACTGTAAAGTCACTATCAACTGCAATTTGAATTTAAACATTCATTAAAACTTCATTGGATCATTCGTTGAAACTGTGTTGAATCATCCATCGAAGCTTCATTAGATCATTCGTTGAATGTGACTTGAGTTATCCGTCGAAACCTTGTAGAAACATCCGTTGAAAGTCTTCCATAACAGTTAACTCTATTTCACTTATGCAAAATTACAAGGCATCTAATATTTACAATTAGCCAACCTATTTTGCATATCAAACTAGTAGTCAACATGACTTTGAATATCCTACAACTTCTAGATCTTTAAGGTATTGTAGAATGCAGAAATGTGTTACAGGACTTATTAATATATAAGCTACTCTCTCAATGAATGTTAAAGTGATCATTCGTCGAGAGCTACAAAAATACTAAATTAAATCTACTAAGGTGTTTTGTTTAACTTATCATCAAGTACACAACATATTCCTAACAATCTCCCCCAATTTATGTCTACTGGAATTGTAGGCATAAATTAAGAGAACGAATTTTCTGCTGTGTGCCTATGGGCACACAATAAGAAGATATGTTGTCAAAATTTGATTGGTTTTTCTATCATAAATGTTGATGGACCCCCTGCATTTACATCAATTCCACCGATTAAAACACTCCAAATTCATAGAATTTAGTGCTTAATATGTGCCCATGGGAACACACTAGACAAACCCTTAAGAGAAACTTGATGATAACAAAACACCTTATGAATACAAACTGATCAAAGGTAGATAAAATTAACAAATACTGTAGTTTATTAAAAATTATACAGAGGAAGGTTTATAGAGAATCTCACAAGCAATTTTTACGGCGCTCCTCTAGACTGAGCAAATTTATCTTATTTTCTTGAGTGTCTAGACTTCCTTCCCAGTTTCTCATTATTTTCTTCAATCTGATTTTGAAGTTGCCTGTAGAATTCAGATTCATCTTCATTAGTCTGATCAAGCATCTCTTGCATCTCCATGAGAGTTTCATTGCTTGAAATCTTTAGCTGATCTTCTAATCTGAATAATCTTCTGGTGTTCTTCTCATCCTTGAACTCCATTATCCAGTATGGCCTCAAATGCACTATATCTCCATTGTAGGGAATAGTTAAGACTCTTGGGAGTGTATTTAAATTTCTCCTGCTATTCATTATCTCCTTAATTTTATTCAGTACCATCTTTTTGGCAACAATGTTAAAGCCGAAGTTCTTCTTAATTGAGGATAAAATCTTTACTAGAACAGAATAACCTTCATTGAAAATTCTATGAAGAGGCCAAGTTAGCTCTTTTCCACCCTTGTATCTGAACACCAATCTTTTTGGGAGTCTTTTATAAGCATCAATAGCTCTAACTTCATCTAGCTCATCCAGGTAAAGATTGATGTCAAAGAAATTCTTAATATCACAGATGTAGAGTTGATCTCTCTTGTTGATAGTTGGTTTGGGTTTGGCTAAGGCTTTGGATTGAAGTTTGACAGGTTTGACCTTTTTGAATATTCTTGGCTTTGTTCTCTTTGGTTTGGTTGGAATTGGGATGTTTAGATCATGGATTGGTAGGTTTTCCCAATCTAAAGGTTCATCCTTAGGAATTATGGGTTCACCATGGAAATTTATATCAAAATAAACCTTAAATTCAGCCTGCTCCATTGTGGGCATGGCTGGTAGACTTGAAGTGGTAGATTGGGTTGGCATGTACTCTTCCTTGTCTTCATCAAAATCCAGCTTCCTCTTTGGTCTGAATTTCAGTCTTGGTTTCTTTATCTACTTTGGTTCTTCTTGCTTTTCTTCATTCATAGACTCAGCTATCACAACAGGCATTTCAGATTCTGTAGTTGCAGGCTTCTTAGCTTGGTTCTTGGCATCTAAGGCAGCTTTCCTTTGCTGTTCTTTGAGCCTCACCTTTTCTTCTTTCTTAGCTTATGAAAACTGTGGATGTTCAGCCATCACACAGATCAATTTTCCATGCCTGTAGATTTTAGCAATTCTTTTCTTCAAGACTGAGTCTCTAGGATCTTTGTGATAAGCAATAGATCTACCAAATAGCTTCTTTTTATCCGGATTGGGAGTTTCATAGCCTAGGTCCAATGGATTTTTGCTTGAATTCTTTGGATAGTTTATCTTTAGCAGTAAAATCACATTGGCCTGTAGAGGTCTTCTTGCTGAGGGTTAACCCCTTTTCATATTCCCTAAGCTCATTACATTGATTGAAACTTATCTCAATTGAGTGAAATGTGACACAGCTTTGTCTTATTTCTCAATTGGACCAGAATTCTTCTCAATCTTCTCATTAAGCTTCTTCCATTTCTCTTTCCTAGTGTCCAAAACATCAACCTTGCTACTTAAGTTAGAATCTTTCCTGAGTTGTCTGTTGATATCTCTCATTATAGTGTCAGGAAGAATAGACTCCAATCTTTCAGTGATGTCCTTCTTGACTTGTCCAATTTCTGTCTTAATCTCAGTCACATCTTGACTTTGCTTTAGAGAGTGGATTTTGTGCAGGTGAAGAGACTCAAGGTGTGCTTGGAGAAAATTCTTGGTGTTGGCATCTGTAGTGGCTTCAAGAGTTATTTGAGTCTAATGGATAATATGAAATAGAGTTGATTTGAAGTGATGTTCACTGCAGTCTTTGTTAAACATCCATGCTGGAGTGTTTGTGTTTGAGCTAGGACCTGCATCTCCCCCTATGTCCATGAAATCCTCTTCATCATTAGAAGCATCCCCAAATTTGCCACTAGAATCTAACTCAAAATCATCACCAAATACAGGTGGAAGTGAGTTGATTGCATCCTTGGCCCTTAGCATTGAAGCTATTGTGTACACCAAGTTTAGTATTCTCTCAGTAGCCTCATTGTTATGTTCAGCCAAAGTTTGATAAGCTGGAACATGGTGAGTAAATGCCTCAGCTTCATAAGAAACAAAGTCTAAGATAACTTGATATTCTTGATGAAATAGCTGTTTCTTTTCAGCCTCATTGACATCCCTTAACTCACTAACAATGGGCTCTTCTTATTCTTCTGTACCTGCTTTTCTCTCATGTTCTCTTTATTTTTGCATCAAGGGCTCCCCTTGGCTTCCCATCCTCACACCCTCACCTTCACCATCTAAGCTGGAAGTCCTCTCACTCACTTTTGCCAAGCTGGAAGAAATAGCTTGTAATTGTTCACTCATTTCCTCTTTTTTTGCCTGAGAGCAACTCAGCCTCTCACTTTGTTCACTTCCTTCCCTCAATCCTAAGAATGAATGTACAACTACCAAATCATCTGCACTTGTAATAATAGTTGAAATTTCAAGTGGTGCAGTGATATTCAACGAATGATAGACATCCATCGAGATAGTAGTTGAGAGATTCAACGGATGATTGTTGTTAAGCACATCCACCGAGATACAATCACTAGTTGACGGATGAAGAATAACTGTCGAGATAGTAGAAATGATAGAGTTTGGAGTTGAAACTACTTTATAATCTGTGGTGATTGATTTGAGATTTTGCACAGATTTCTCAGTAGAATCAGAAAGAAATGGCAAGTGAGCCAACAAATCATCCAAAGATGATGCTCACTTGCTTGAGATTTTGGCTTCTCCAAAAGAGTTAAAGATGGAGAATCAGAATTGATTTGTGAACCATGTCCACATCCAAAGAGTTGGTGGGTGAGTTTTGTGTGTGAGGTGCTTCTATTGTAAGAGATTTTGGCTATGACTCCATATTTATTGGAGCCACATCAATATGACTTTGAGAAGGTGCTATAACTGAGTCTTTGACTGCAGTTTGCATAGTGTGTGTACCATGTGTATCCCCATGTGTTTTATATTTCTTCTTTCTTGTGTAAGTTTGAGGTAAGTCTATGTCCCAAACCCTTTTGGCATGTGCTCTTGGATGAGAGTTTTGTTCAACAGTTACATCCTTTTGGGAGGATGCAACTAGTAATGAGCTAGATTCCTTATTAATCACTACAGTTTGTTAGGAAACTGCAGTGTGGCTAGGCTGGGTTACACACACCTCTCCTTCCTTATCCTTAAGGTTTCTATGATGTTCACCCTGTCCCTCACCAAGATTACTTCTGTTCACACTCCCCTATTTGGTTTTAGTAGTTTTTGAAACTAGTCCCTTTTGAGAGGAACTAGAGTGGGGTCTTTAAGACTTGGTTTTAGAAACTTTTATTTTAGTGGCTTGGGTAAGCATATGTTGCGGAAAACTAACAGATACCATAGCTACAGTTGTCTGCAAAGAAACTTGTAGTAGAGAAGTAGCAGATACATAAGTGTTTACCTCACTTTCCTGAGGCCCCCCCATGATTGGCAAGTAGATTAGAGGAACCTCACTGAGGTTGTTTGCCCTGTTCAAGTCAGCAATAACTCTCCTTTCTTGAACTCAAAAATCAAGCTTGTTGGTTGGGTTCTCAATGATAAGATCTTCAGAAACAAAATTAGCTAGCAACATAAAGAATCTAACATAGTATATGTTTTTAGATCTTTTCTTAATATCTCCTAGTTTGTAACCTAACTTATACAAGACAGACTCACTAAAATTATGATACTTATCACTAAGCAGCATGTAGAGCATGTTAACAAGAGAGTAAGTCACAACATCAAAATTGCTCATTTTTCCATAAAAGACTTTAATAAAAGAGTCACAGAGACAGCTCCATTCCTTTCTAAGACCTTTTCTCCTAACCTCACCAAGTTTGGAAAGGTCAAGAGAGTAACCCATAGATAAGCATATAACTTACATCTGTGTTTGTGTGTGGAACTAGTGCATTATTTTCAGGTAATTGGAAACATGCTCGAATTACATCACTATTTATACAGTAATTATTACCTTTAAGAGTGAAGGTAATAGTTTTGTCCTATGAGTTATAAACTGCAGTAGTTCATATCTCCTCAACCACTTCACAGTAGATTACAGGAGACTCCAGCATAGCATAATTTAGTTTGCAACTTCGAATGAAATCCATCATTTTGTGATAGTCTTCAGAAGCAGCAATCTCCTAGTTTACCAATGCTACGAAGTTGTTCTTTTCATAAACAAACCCAGTTTGAGACATGATCTTGACTATTGGTGCCATTGTTGTTAGTAAAATTAATTGCAGAGAAGGAGGTTTTTGCTTTGGAGATGAACAGAGTTAGAGAAATTGCTTGAGAAAGATAAAAGTAAAAATGAAAATGAAATAGTCTTTTATACTTTCTCAGAAATAAACGGTTAAAAAGTAAAAAGTAAAAATAAAGTAACCAATGTAATTAGCCCAAAATAGCCGTTTAAAAATAAAATAAAATGTCGAAATTCTAATGATTATCCATCGAAATATACTTACTGGCCGTAAGTAAATTCAACGAATAATTCCTAAAATTTACGACTAATATTAAGAGCAATTCGACGAATAAGGATTAAACAATTATCCATCAAGATAAAAGTACCCAGAACAATATTTGATATTTCAATGGATGATAAAATTCAACGGATATTCATTTTCAACGGATAATGAACATCCGTCGAGATGTAAATTCTAACTTGGCCAAAATTTCATCTTTGACAGAGAACATCAAATTTTATTCTGGCTGCATTTCAAATTGCATAGACATCAAAATAAATTAAGAGTAATTAAGCATACTTAACTCACTTACCAACCTAGTAAAGGTGGATTCATCAAGTGGCTTGGTGAAGATGTCTGCAAGTTGCTTCTCACTTGGAATAAAATGAAGTTCCACAGTACCATTCATGCCGTGTTCTCTAATGAAGTGGTACTTGATGTCAATGTGCTTGATCCTTGAATATTGTACTGTATTTTCAGTAATTGCAATGGCACTTGTGTTATCACAGAAAATAGGAATCTTATCCACCTGTAGACCATAGTCCAACAGTTGTTTTTTCATCCATTAAATCTGTGCACAACAACTACCAGCATCAATATATTCAGCCTCAGCTGTAGAAGTAGAGACTGAATTTTGCTTTTTACTGAACCAGGATACTAGCTTATTTTCTAGAAATTGACAGGGTCCTGTAGTACTTTTTCTAACAATTTTACAACATATATAATCTGCATCTGGATAACCAGTTAGATCAAAGCTAGAATCTCTAGGATACCAAATGCCAAGTTTTGGTGTTCCTTTGAGATATTTGAAAATTCTTTTAATAGCTATTAAATGAGATTCTCTAGGATCATCCTGAAATCTAGCACAAAGACAAGTAGCAAATATTATATCTGGCCGACTGGCTGTTAAATATAAAAGTGAGCCTGCCATGCCTCTATAGCTTGAAATATCCACATACTTTTCAGTAGTGTTTAATTCAAGTTTAGTGGCAGTGGTCATGGGAGTTTTTGCAGATGTGCAATCCATTAAGTCAAACTTATTTAAAAGATCATAAATATATTTGGTTTGACTAATGAATATTCCATCACTAACTTGCTTAACTTGTAAACCAAGAAAGTAAGTTAGTTCTCCATCATGCTCATTTCATATTTACTTTGCATCAATTTGGCAAACATTTTGCAAAGTTTCTCATCTGTAGAGCCAAATATAATATCATCTACATAAATTTGAAAAAGTATACTAGAACCATTAACATTTCTAAAGAATAAGGTTTTATCAACAGTACCTCTTGTAAAATGATTTTCTAAGAGAAACTTTGACAGGGTGTCATACCAGGCTCTAGGTGCTTGCTTCAGTCCATAAAGTGCTTTCAAAAGATAGTAGACATATTCTGGAAAGTTGGGGTCTTCAAAACCGGGAGGCTGACTGACATAGACCTCCTCCTCCAAATCTCCATTCAGAAATGCACTTTTAACATCTATTTGATAGACCTTGAAATTGGCATAGGCTGCATAGGCTAGAAAGATTCTGATGGCTTCAAGTCTTGCAACATGAGCATCTTACTTGTCCTATGTAATCATGATATATAACTTGTTCATTAAATCTTTATGTTGTAAAATTCTATAGACATATAGGGTCTCAACATAACTGGTTTCTATTCAGATTCTATCTCTTTTGTGGATGTCTGGTAGTAGGGTATTCGTACAACCAAAGTTGGCGTTTATTAGTTTCGTGTTATTTGATTAGTTTTCATCACTATTGCATGCTAAGGTTAAGAACAATGATCTTGAATGAAGTATTTAATAAAGTTAGAACCCCATGTTTGTCTCATATAAGTAATTCAACCTCAATATTCTTAGTTAATGTTATTTAGTATAATCTCTTAGTTTAATCAAAACCCAATTTATTATTTATCTTAGCATTGAGCGATAACCATACATAGGTGCATAAATTGAACTTAACCTAAACCAGTCTCTGTGGGAATGAATTTGATTTATATCTTATACTACTTGCGAACGCGTATACTTGCGTGAATTTTAGCGCGTGCTTTCGCCCTAACAAGTTTTTGGCGCCGCTGCCGGGGACTCGGTGTTAATTTTTAGTTTATGTGCTTGTCATCAGTGGTCGTTAAAGTTCACTGACTTGGATTCTTTTACTTTCACGGTTTATTTGTTTGTGTTTCAGGTACTCATTACAATGGGAGATCCAGCATCACCAACGAAAGCGTTGATGGAATTTTCTCAACCCAAGATCAATGACATTCAATCTAGCATTGTCAGGCTAGCTATCACAGCTAATACCTTTGAAATCAAGCCTGACACGATTCAATGGGTACATAATTCAGTCCAGTTTGGGGGTTCTCCAACGGAAGATACAAATATGCATATCAGGGATTTCATAGAGATCTGCGACACCTTCAGGTTTAATGGAGTTTCTGAAGATGCTATAAAGCTGAGGCTTTTCCCATTCTCTCTGAAGGATAAATCTAAGTGCTGGTTATATTCTCTACCAGCAGGTTCTATCACCACTTGGGAGGATCTTTCTCAGAAGTTTCTTACTAAATTCTTCCCTATGGTGAAGACAGCTGTAATCAGAAACGCTATTACTCAATTTGCGCAGTAAACATGAGAATCTTTGTATGAAGCTTGGGAGCGCTACAAGGAGATGCTTAGGAAGTGTCCTCATCATGGAATGCATGATTGGATGATCATCAATTGCTTCTATAACGGTTTGGGAGCACAATCAAGACCCATGCTCGATGCAGTATCAGGTGGAGCATTAGGGGCAAAGAGCTATGAGGAAGCTTATGATCTAATTGAACTGATGGTTGCTAATAAATATCAGTATCCAACCTAGAGATTGCCACAGGGCAAGGTAGCAGGAGTTCTTGAAGTGGATACAGCTACGACTATCACTGTTCAACTAAATGCGTTGTCTATAAAGATCGATTTTCTGGCTAACTATGGTGTTAATCAGATAACCAGAGTTTGTGAGCTGTGTGCAGGTTCGTATATGACGGAGCAATACGCTATATCTAGTGAATCAGCTCAGTTTGTGAGCAACTTTCAGAGGTCGCAGCAACCAGTTCTAGACACTTATCATCCTGACAACTGGAATCATCCTAACTTCAGATGGAGCAACAATCAGAATGCGATGCAACAGCCGTTCCAGCAGTTTTGAGCAAAACAATTCAACCCTCCTGGTTTTCAACAATAATTTGCACCAAGACAACAACTCCAACTTCAACAACAAACTCATGATGTAGGTCAAGCTTCGAATGAAAAATCTGAATTGGAGGAGTTGATGCTTATGTGCAAAAACCAGGCTCTTATATGCCAAAGACATGCTGTTTCTATCAAGACTCTGGAGAACCAGATAGGAAAAATTGCTAACGCCTTATTGAATCGACTACCAGGAATGCTTTCTAGTAATACAGAAGTTACAGGCAAGAGGGAAGCAGAAGAGCAGGTTAAGGCAATTACATTGAGGTCTGGGAAGGTTGCAAGCCCTGAAAAATCTCAAGTTCCAGAATCTGAAGTTTTGGCTGAAGACGATGTGTAGAAGGAAGAAGAAGTGGAATCAAGGTAGAAAACTATGGAACACATTCCTCCTGAGGGTAATACAGGGGAGAAACAAGTCTATCATCCACCTCCTTTTCCTAAAAGGCTGCAGAAGCAGAAGTTGGATAAGCAATTTGCTAAGTTTCTGGAGGTGTTCAAGAAACTTCATATCAACATACCTTTCGCTGAAGCTCTTGAACAGATGCCTATCTATGCGAGGTTTATGAAAGGTATTCTCTCTCGGAAAGTGAAGCTCGATGACTTAGAGACCGTTGCTCTTACGGAGGAATGCAGTGATGTGCTGCAGTAGAAGTTGCCTCCAAAGCTTGAATATCCTGGAAGCTTCACTATTCCTTGCACTATTAGAAACTTGTCTTTCGACAAGTGTTTATATGATTTGGGAGCTAGCATCAATCTGATTCCCTTGTCTATATTCAAGAACCTTGGTCTACCTGATCCGAAACTGAGATACATATCATTGTAACTAGCTGATCGTTCCATCGCCTATCCACGAGGAATAGTGGAGGATATCTTGGTTAAGGTGGACAAACTCATCTTCCCTGCTGATTTTGTAATTCTAGATTTTGAGGAAGATAAGAAGATTCCCATCATCTTGGGAAGACCATTCTTGGCTACATGCCGAACTATGATTGATGTACAAAAAGAAGAGCTTACGATGAAGGTTCAAGATCAGAAGGTCACTCTTAATGTGTTCAAGGAAATAAGGTTACCCACAGATAAAGAGCAGTGCTTTAAAGTAGATATGGTCGATTCTGTAGTAAATTCGAAACTTGAGAAATTGCCAAAGTCAGATACCTTAGAGAGATCCTTAATAGGGGAATCAGTTATTGAAGATGAAGAAGGAGCAGAGCAATTGTAGGTTTTGAATGCACCTCTATGGAAGAGGAAGTTGGATATGCCATTCGATTCTTTTGGGTTAGCAGATCTGAAAATTTCTCAGGAGCATCTCGAGCCGTCTATTGAAGATGTTTCCACACTTGAGCCTAACCCAATACCAGATCACTTAAGTTATGCATTCTTAGGTGCACCCCATGATAAGGGCTTGGGATATATTTTTGATGATGTAGAGGGTAGCCGAACGGATCCTCAAGTGCCTACATAGGGTTCTTCTCATGCACAACAGGCAGTTGATAGGAATGGTGTTGGTGATGTGTAGTACAGGCGATTGACTAGGCGTATGGAGGCCATGCACGACATTTACTGTTATTTTGCTGCAGATTTGACACACGCTCTCAGTACTATTTCCCGAGACACTGGTGTCGAGGTTGATTGGCAACCTGATCCTCCACCCGAGGAGGGTGATCTTCCAGACAACTAGGTATGCCTGAAATCCTTATTATTACCTTCAATGAGGTCATTGAAAATTTTAAGTTTGAGGGTGATAATGTAAGGATTAGTAGTGTATGTGTCCATATAGATTCATATAGATTCATATTACATGTTTAGTTGTAGTTCATTGATATTTTTGCATAATTATTTATTTAAGACATATTTGTTTACATATTTGTTTGTATTATTATGTGAGTCCATGTAGTTGCATTTGCATGCATATAAAATGATCCCTTAGGTTGAGCTATTTCGGATTGATAAGTTGATATTGATTTGAGTATGGTGATGACGAATAGAGGGTTGATTAAGTCTAATAAATTGATTTGCATGTCCAGAAATAAAAAAATAATCACAAAGTCTTATAGGATTGGTTTAGAGCTAGATCATGATCATACTTGTTTGTAGTTGAGATTTAATCACTTGGTTATATTTAGAATTTGTGATATTTTCGTAATGATAAAAAGAACACTGAATTTTTAAACTGGAGAAAAACTTGGATTTCATTGCTAGTTGTTTTAAGGCTAGGTGTCAAATGGCTAGTAGCCGACTCATATTTTTATGATTAGTCTAGGGTTGCATGAGATGGAGCGAAATGCACTAATTCAGAAATTATTGAGAAAAAAAGAAAAAAGAGAAAAAAAAAGAAAAAAGAAAAAAAGGTATGTGTTTATGCATAATTGATCAAGAGTGAGCTCTTTAATACTCGAGTTATTAAGTTCTAGGGGACTTTGTGCCTAGTGACCTAAGGCTTTGATAGTCTGGGATCCGCTAACCTAACACTCGTTGTATGGGTATTATTGTATAAGTCTTTTGGGATCTCATTCATTGTACGGTCAAGTAAGCATCTTTGTTATGTGTTCAATAATAGCATGAATCCTTGTATAACTCTAGTAGAAAGGAGGTGTTGTGAGTCATTATGCGTTTAACATCTATTCTAGTTATAAACTTGTGATTGTTTTGATGAAAGTTAAGTTATGGTTATTGATCTAGTATCGAGAGTATATCTGTTAAGCATCCCATACACGTATGTTTCTGGTTTGAGAGTTGGGTTATGGGATTTATTCGAGCTCTGTTTTGAGTCATTACATTCTTAGAGGCATCATCTTATTCATTTGGTTATGGTAATCTAAGGGGATCAATTGCATTATCATTTAGGTGCATTCATATAGTTGCATTCATGCATTTGGTTTGTTTATATAGATTTGAGTCTGTTTATGCTTGAGGACAAACATCGATTCAATTTTGGGGGTGTGATAAGTGGAATTTATATCCACTTGGAATGCTTCATTTCAGGCTTAAATTGGTGTTTTGGACTCAAGTATCTAGTATGTTTGATGTGTTTTTGTGTTTTTGCATTATAGACATTAGTTTGAGGAGAAAAGAAGCTTCTCAAGGAAATATTCTGAAAAGAACCAAGAATCTGAAAACAATACCATTCCCAAATTGTAGAAAATCTCATTAGCTTCGCGTGGGCAGTTGAATCACCTAATTCTGAAGAGTAGAACTCAAGATACGGCTAAAAGAAAAAACTGCAGAAAAGTCCAGAAGCCAGGCGCGGCCGCCCCCAAAACCAGCGCGCCCGCGCTTACTTTCCGCCAAAACAACGCAGCCGCCCCACAATCAGCACGGCCGCCCCGCCCCGATTTTTGCCCCAGAATCCTAATTTTAGTAGAAATTGAATATGTTAAGTGTCCTGATCATCTTGGAGCCTATATATCAATAAAAAGATGTTTTTAACGCCAAGGAGCAAGGGGAGATCAATAAGAAGACCTAGAGAGCACGAGAAGGTTACGGAGAAGAAGACTTTTGTTTTCTCTAATATAGTTGATACCTAGATGCTTGTTTTCGATTTATCTTTGAACCCTATTACTCTTATATTGTTTATTATCATGTTTTCAATGGAACCCATGGTGACGATAAGTTCGGTTATGAACTAATCGTTATCGTGGGGTTCTAACAGATTTACTTTTGGATTTCTATAGTTAATTTGTTTCAATATCTTGGTGTGTGGTGATTGATTTATATCCCATTATTGGTTGTGCTTATTCGTCTTATGTGCGTAGCTAACATATAAGATAGCGTGTTAATCTCTATTGAAGCGACAGTGAATATAGAGGTTTAGAACTTGCCATGCTATCATAGGTTCATGTATAATTGTTATACATGATTCATAGATAATTTTAACCATCTTACTTACCCTATGTAATCATGATAGATAACTAGTTCATTAAACCTTTATGTTGTCAAATTCTATAGACATATATGGTCTCAATATAATTGGTGTCTATTCAGCTTCTATCTCTTTTGTGGATGTCTGGTAGTAGGGTATTCGTACAACGAAAGTTGGCATTTACTAGTTTTATGTTATCTGATTAGTTGTCATCACCACTGCATGCTAAGGTTAAGAACAATGACCTTGAATGAAGTATTAAATGAAGTTAGAACCCCATGTTTGTCTTATATAAGTAATTCAACCTCAATTTTCTTAGTTAATGCTATTAAGTATAATCTCTTAGTTTAATCAAAACCCAATTTGTTATTTGTCTTAGTATTGAGCGATAACCATACATTGTTGCATAGGTGCATAAATTGAACTTAACTTAAACCAGTCTCTGTGGGAACGAATCTAATTTATATCTTATACTACTTGTGAACGCGTATACTTGTGTGAATTTTAGCGTGTATTTTCGTCCTAACATGATCTCTGGTCCATTTTCTCTGTTGTGGTAGATTAGTTCTAGATGAAGAGGCCTCATAATTGTCTTGATGAATGACTGAGTTTTGATTATAAGAAACTCCCCCTGAGCTAGTGGATCTTTGACTTGAAGTTGGGGTTCTTTCTGATTGTGATCTGTATTGGATTTCAACTCCTATTGATGGCTCAACGGATGTTTATATTTGCCTATCGACGGATGATGCAGGTTGTCTCTCAAAGAATGATGCACTTGGTCTTTCGATGGATATTGAATTTTGTGGTTCATTTGTTATAGATTTTTCTGCATTATCCTTAGATATTGTCTCCTGATCACTTTCATCATCACTATCATCACAAATTATCTCAACATTGTCAAATTTGAGGCTTTCATGGAAATCTCCATCTTGCAGTCCCTCAATCTTCTTATCAGCAAACACAACATGTACAGATTCCATAACAATGTTGGTTCTGAGTTGTAGACCCTGTATTCTTTTTCAATTGCATACCCAATAAAAATGCCATCATCTGCTTTGGCATCAAACTTTCCATGCTGCTCAATTTGATTTCTTAAGATATAACACTTACAACCAAAGACATGAAGAAAGTTTAACGTTGGCTTCCTGTTCTTGAACAATTAATAGGGTGTCATGCATTTTGCTTTATTAACCAAAGAAATATTCTGAGTGTAGCATGCAGTATTTACAGCTTCTGCCTAAAAGTATGTTGGAAACTTTGATTCTTCTAGCATTGGTCTTGCAGCTTCAATAAGAGATCTGTTCTTCCTTTCCACCACTCCATTTTGTTGTGGGGTCCTTGCTGCTGAAAATTCATGCATGATCCCATTTTCTTCACAAAATAATCTCATCACAGAATTGTTGAACTCAGTTATATTGTCAATCCCGATTCTTCTAAATTTGAGATCAGGATGATTGTTGACTTGCCTTATGTGATTGATGATGATTTTACTAGCTTCATCTTTGGATTTGAGAAAATATGTCCAAGAGAACTTTGATAAATCATCCATAATTACTAGGCAATATCTTTTCTTTGATATGGATAACACATTGACTTGTCCAAATAAATCCATATGTAGTAATTGTAAAGGTTCTTCAATTGTTGAATCAAGCTTCTTTTTAAATGATGCCTTGATCTGCTTTCCTTTCTAACAGGCATCACACAATCCATCCTTTGAGAATTCCACTTAAGGAATGCCTCTTACCAAATCTTTCCTGACTAGTTCATTCATAGTCTTGAAGTTAAGATGGGACAACTTCTTGTGCCATAGCCAACTTTCATCTTGACTTTCCTTGCTAAAGAGATAAGTGACAGATTCGGCATTTGATGAGTTAAAGTCATCTTGATACACATTTCCATTTCTCACTCCAGTGAGAACCACTTTGTTGTTTTTCTTGTTGGCCACAACACAGGCTTCAGAGTTGAATGTTACTGAGTTGCCCTTGTCACAAAGCTGGCTGATACTCAATAGATTATGCTTGAGTCCATCCACTAGGGCAACTTCCTCAATGATGACATTGTCTTTATAAATCAAGCAATATCCCACAGTATAACTGTGGTGCCCTCTAAACCCGGGTCAGAAGTTTGGGGTCCACACACACACCTCTTATTAATAACCTGCTTATAATAATGATAAAGATAATAATAATATGCAGTGACCCTACTTTACCAACTACCACGAACCGCAACAGGTTAAAGTATGCACACTAGCCAAACACACACTTATATTACAAACCGTTCAAATCCCAACTATTCCAACTCAACATTGAGTATTAAACATTATTAGAAACTTTTACAAACTCAAATTATCCCAAAAGAAGCCTACTAGCTTAGCTCGATCAACCTGAACCCCTAGCTTTCGCGCTGGACTGGGGATCCTCGTTACCAACCTGTTCCTTCTTAACTGGAAAATAACATAAACAACATCGCACAAATGAGCTAACTAGCTCAGCAAGTCATAATGACAAAACTGAGAATAATGATCATCAGGTGAAAATGGTTACGATATCAAGTGAATAATGAATTATGATTTAGAATTGGATATTATACTTTCATTTTAAAAACCAAGGTTAGGCTGCTGATCAGTCACGCACTAACCCCGAGTAAAGCACACAGCACTGCTCTAACTACTGGATCCAAGACACACAATGGCTTAACTTGACCATTATATGGTCTGACCACGAATCTGGTCCACAATTTTATAAAAACAATCCAATTCTAACATAATAACAGAATAAGCAGTAATAAATAATAAACAGCATCATTAACAACATTGGACGTTCAATAATGAAAATGGTTTCAATCTGCATAGGGATCAATATGGCAGTTTCAAAGCATGGATGCTAGGTAATGAAAGAATTGGATAGCAAAGGAAATAATGTTTCAAGGATTTGGCCTTTCAAAGTATAGGATACAATGGTTTAAGTGTGTAAGCAATCTGATTCAGTGTTTGATATTTAGTTTGTATGTATTTGGGTGCACAACAATCAATGGTTTAGAAAGAATAAGGTTTACGGCTCAAGATCAATAACTGGAACCAGGGTTTAGGGTTCAGTGCTTTAAAGCACTTGCAATATAAAACATGACTATCAATTACTACAATATCTCGAGAAAGTTCAGAACACTTGCCTGGTACTAGCTTACTATACTGCACTCGCTTTCAATCACCACTGTCTTACTCCTCGACTACCTGTTTCCCTTTCCTACGCCTCGCCTCTTCTGCTCACATATCATAAGCATTTATCAATATTCAATTCGCATAATTCTATTCGATACATACTTCTATCTATCCTTCGTTTCACCCAAATCCGATTAACGGATTGAAAGTTACGCAATAAACAAGTAACATCGAATACATACACCGACACTTAACCAATCATGTCACATATAGCACATAACACATCACATAATCAATGATATAACGTTTATAAAGAAGTCTCGGGTCATAAACAAGCTTTTGGATATTTAAAATGATTTTTAAAATATTTTTCGGAATTAAAACAGATCGTTGAATCAATTTCGAAGTAGTAAACAGGGTTCGGTTGGCCAATTCTGGCTTCAAAACAATTTTATAATAATTATCGAGCCTTGAAAATAATTTAAAATAATATTTTAAAGCTCGAAACTATTTTTTGGGATTTTTTAAATCATTTTTAAATGATTAAATCTAATTAAATAATTAATTAAAATCAATTAATAATTAATTAGATCAATTCATCAATTAATTTTCGAATTAATTGACTAATTAATCAATTAAAAATTAACTGAAATTAATTAACTAATTAATTCAGATTTATTTTTGAATTAAATATAATTTTTGGAATTAAAACAATAATTTTTGGAATTTTCAGAAATTAAAATCGAATTTTTATAATAAAAATAAATAGGAAATATGATTTTTGAATATTTTTAAAACAGGAATCCAAAATTTGCAAGTTCTGGAAACCTCAGGAACCTAACTGTATCTTCCCCAAAAGATAAGGTATTAAAACTGTAATTTTACAGGGGGGGGTCGCCGGAAAAGTTCTGTCTCGCCGGAGAAGACGATCCCGGCGTCCTCACCCCACCAACACCTCCAGATACGATCTACACATCACCAGGAACTTATTCATGCAATCAAAACACATCAATCATCCCTGTTCTAGCCGAAAAATGACCAAGAACATTGCCGGTTTCCGGCGAACATCGAAAATCTTCAAAACACAACTCCCTTCGATTCACTAATCCTCTGTTAACGAGCTATATACCAATCGATTACAAATTTTATAAGGAACATAATCCACTATAAATCAACAGCTAATAACCCCTAAATCAAAAAGCCCCAAATTTCAATTGAAAACATTCATACGGGTTATAAACCCTAATTTTAAAATTCGAGAATTAAACCCACTTTTGAGCATGTTATTGAACTCCAAATCAGACGTATGACATATGAAAATCATTAGGAAAACAAGCTCTACAACATGAAAGCATCAAATCATACAAACAATCATCCGAACAAAAATTCATACTTTTAATAAAATTAATTCGAAAATAAATAATTTTTCAGAAATTAAACCTTGATTTCTGCAGTGATTTGGAACACAGAATCTGATAGAACACCTCAAGACCTTCGTTTTGAGTACTCGAGCTTTTCAAACGGACTCCGGTAACACCTCCGATTGTTGGTTTGATTCTCAGAAAGGTTTATGAATATATGATTTTTCTCTGGAAATTTATATAATTACCGACTGCAAATGATTTTTGATACGAAATAGAATACGGTAAAGGCTATTTATAATTAGGGAAAATTAGTATCCCGTTGGATCATTCCGGATATAAAACGGTACGTTTATTTGTAAAACTGATCCAAACGGTATCGGTTTTCGGGATAATTATCCAAATCAGTACAATTTGTACTGCGGTCTTGGTCTCACCGCCTGGTTACACGTACTACGAGGTGATAATTGGGATAGTTTAATAAAAAGCTCCCATTTATCGAAAATATGAGTTTTATTGATTTACTGAGACGAATATTGTATCGAAAATGTTACGCCGGGACCCGCGCAGGACAAACCGTACGCCGGATCGAAAAAGTTGAAACATCGAATATGATCAGAATATTACAATTAGGTTAGGAAGGAGTTCTCGGAATAGTTTCGGGTTCCAAAAACGTAACCACGAATGACGTCGGTTGGTTCCCGTTTTTATAAAATAGATTTTAAATACCCGGAAAAAGATTTTATGAAATTCATATGATTCTTATAAATTTATAAATCAACATAAAAATAATTAGGAAGATATGACAATTATCTATATTTTATTTTGGACATATAAAAATTAAAATACTCAATTAATAATATTTTTAAACATCCCAACACATTTAACACTTAACAAATAATTTACAGAATAAATATTGAACACCTATAATAATTATTTATTAGCAAAAATAATTACACGATATATCCCGGATATTACATCCTTCCCTCCTTAAAAGGATTCTGTCCTCAGAATCTCCTAAGAAAACAAACGAGGGTACTTTTCTCTCATATCACTTTCTAACTCCCAGGTTGACTCTTCAACCTTTGAGTTTCTCCATAACACTCTTACTAGCTTTACCACTTTATTCCTCAGTACCTTCTCTCTTTCCTCTAGAATCTCTATCGGACTCTCTACATATGACAAATCTGCCTGAAGCTCTATTGGCTCATATTCTATTACATGCCTGGAATCCGGATTATACTTCTTAAGCATTGATACGTGAAAAACATTGTGAATGTGCTCCATGTGCGGAGGTAACACCAATTCATAAGCTACTTTTCCAACGCGCTTTAGAATCTCAAAACGTCCGACATATCTTGGGCTCAACTTTCCTTTCTTTCCAAATCTCGTTAATCCCTTCCACGGTGATATTTTCAGTAATACCAAGCTTCCTTCTTCGAATTCCATGTCTTTCCTTGACTGGTCTGCATATTTCCTTTGACGGTCCTGTGCGGCTATCAATCTCTTCTGGATAATTCCAACCACTTCCTTTGTCTGCTGTACTAGTTCAGGTCCAAGTATTTTGCGTTCTCCTACTTCATCCCAATATACTGGAGATCTGCATTTGCGTCCATAAAGGGCTTCATAGGGTGGCATCCCAATACTGGCGTGATAACTGTTGTTATAAGCAAACTCTACCAGAGGTAAATGCTCGTCCCAACTTCCTTTGAAATCAATAGCACAAACACGTAACATGTCCTCGATTGTCTGGATTGTTCTTTCACTTTGGACGTCCGTCTGTGGGTGGTAAGCTGTACTCATATTCAGTCTTGTTCCCAAACATTCTTGAAAACTTTTCCAAAATCTTGAATTAAATCTTGGATCTCGATCAGATATGATAGACACCGGGACTCCGTGATGAACTATAATTTCCTTCAGGTACATATGGACCAACTTGTCGAGCGAAAATCTTTCATTTATAGGCAGAAAATGAGCTGACTTGGTAAGTCTATCCACTATAACCCAAATGGCATCATGATTAGTCCTTGTCCTTGGTAATCCAACGATGAAATCCATGGCAATATGTTCCTACTTCCACTCTGGAATCTCCAATGGCTGTAGCAATCCACTTGGTCTCTGATGCTCTGCTTTAACTCTCTGACATGTATAACATCTGCTAACCCATTCCGCAATTTCCCTCTTCATGTCTGGCCACCAATAATTCTCCTTTAAATCTCTGTACATTTTGGTACTTCCTGGATGGATTGAATACCTTGAATTATGTGCTTCCTGTAAAATTTCATTCTTCAGTTCCGTCACCGGGGGAATCCAAATTCTTGAAAAAAACCTAAGAATACCTTGATCATCCTTCTGCGTGCACAATTCCTCACCTACCAAACTATTTATATCTTGATCCATTACATCTTCCTGACACTTCTTTATTTTCCCTAGCAACTCCGGCTGAAAAGTCATACTGTACACTTTTGCTTCATCAGGCTTGTAAACTTTAATCTCCAATTCCAATTTCTGAAAGTCCTTATATATCTCTTCGGGTATTGATAATATATTTAACTTTTCTTTCCGACTCAACGCGTCTGCTACAACGTTTGCTTTACCGGGATGATAATTAATCGAGCAGTCGTAATCCTTGATCAATTCTAACCATCTCCTTTGCCTCTTATTAAGCTCCTTCTGTGTAAATATGTACTTCAAACTTTTGTGATCCGTGTAAATCTCACACTTTTCTCCATATAGATAATGTCTCCAAATCTTCAAAGCGAAAACTATGGCTGCTAGCTCCAAATCATGAGTAGGATATTTCTGTTCGTGTGGTTTCAATTGCCTTGACGCATACGCAATCACTTTATCATGCTGCATCAGAACACATCCTAGTCCCTTATGAGAAGCATCACTATATATTACGAAATTCCCTTGATCGTCTGGAAATGACAAAACAGGTGCCGTGATTAATCGTTGCTTCAATTCCTGAAAACTTCCTTCGCACTTGTCGTTCCATATAAACTTTTCATTCTTTCGTGTAAGCTTTGTCAATGGTGTTGCAATCCTTGAAAATTTTTGAACGAATCGACGATAATATCCCGCTAATCCCAAGAAACTTTTTACCTCGGTGGGTGTTCTCGGTCTTTCCCAATTTGTAATGGCCTCAATCTTTGCTGGGTCCACTTTGATCCCTTCATTACTAACTATATGTCCTTAGAACTGAACCTCATGTAACCAAAACTCACACTTCGAGAATTTAGCATATAACTTCTTTTTCCTTAAAATTTCCAAATCTATTTTCTAATGTTCTGCATGATCCCCTTCCGCCTTTGAATAAATCAAAATATCGTCTATAAACACAATAACGAACTTGTCCAAGTATTCCTTGAAGATTCTATTCATCAGGTCCATAAACGCTGCCGGGGTATTGGTCAATCCAAAAGACATCACTAAAAATTTATAATGTCCATACCTTGTTCTGAAAGCTGTCTTCGGTATATATTCTGGCCTAATCTTCAGTTGATGATATCCCGATCTTAAGTCAATCTTGGAGAAAAACTTAGCTCCCTTCAATTGGTCAAATAGATCATCAATTCTGGGTAACGGATACTTGTTCTTGATTGTAAGCTTGTTGAGCTCTCTATAGTCGTTGCACAGTCTCATGCTTCCATCTTTCTTCTTGACAAATAATACCGGGGCTCCCCACGGGGATACACTAGGTCTGATTACTCCTTTTTCTATTATCTCTTGCAATTGCTTCGCTAGTTCTTTCATTTCAACGGGCGCCATTCTATACGGAGCCTTGGATACCGGTTCTGTTCCAGGTGCCAAGTCGATTGCAAACTCAATTTCTCTATCTGGAGGAAGTCCTGGTAACTCATTGGGAAACATGTCTGGAAATTCATTCACTACTGGAATATCTTCAAGTCTTGCTGGCTCCTAACTTCTGTCAATCACATATGCCACGAAATGCTCACATCCTTGCCGTAGTAACTTCTTGGCTTAAATTATCGTTAAGAATTTCTTTACCTGCTTCTGGCCCTTGAAAGTTACTATTCTTTCATCTGGCGTCTTCACCATTACCTTCTTATTTCGAAAGTCTATCTGGGCATCGTGCTTAGATAACCAATCCATTCCTAAGATAACGTCAAATTCTCCTAACTTAAATGGTATCAAATCTACACAAAACTTACTACCAGAAATCTCAATCTCATAATTCCCATAAACTTGATAAACAGATACACGTTCCTGATTTTCTAATTCTACAGTCATTATTTCATTTAAATACTCAACTGAACAATTTAACTTACTAATAAGGTCTTGTGAAACAAACGATCGAGTTGCTCCCGAATCTATTAACATTTTGGTACATAAAGAATTCACATTAAGCGTACCTGCCATGACATCCGTATCCTGGATAGCATCCTTCACAGACATGTCAAAAACTCTAGCCCTTGGAGGCTCATTCACTGCTGGAGCTGATCCCATGATCCTTAATGCATTACTGACTGGGGCTGGTGTCTTGCAATCCCTGGCTATATGTCCTGGCTTCCCACATTTAAAGCACGTAAATCCAATGGCTGGAACCTTCACTGCTGGATTCCGGATAGGCTAATCCTTATTTGCTGGCTCTCTTGCTAGTTGATTTCGGCACTCCCTTGAATAGTTCCCTTTCTGATTGCACTTGAAACAAACTATATTCAACTTATTACAAACTCCTCCATGCTTCTTCCCACATACCTGACAATCTGGAAAAGTTAATCTCAACTGATTTGGCTGATTCGCATTAACTGGACGGTTGCCCTAGCTTCCGTCGCCTGCATTTTGTCTCTTGAAATTAAAATTTCTTCCTGGCTGAAACTTGCCCTTCTTAAAATTTAGAAACTTCCCTGGTTGTGACTGACCTTCATTCCCTACAAATTTTCTTTTCTTATTTTCTTTCTCCTTTTGTGACATCTCACTCTCTGTCTCTGCGATCATAGTCTTCTGTACAACTCTTGCATAGGTATCCAATTCAAAAATGGCTACCTTCCCTCTGATCCATGGTTTCAAACCTTGCTGGAATCTTTTAGCCTTCTTCCTGTCAGTATCCACATACGACGACACATACCTTGACAATTCCTCAAATTTACTCTCATAATCTGTCACCGACATGTTTCCTTGCTTTAGTTCTAAAAACTTCAACTTCATCTGATCCTGGACAAACTGAGGAAAATCCTTTTTCTAAAAAAAATTCTTTAAACCTCTCCCAAGTAATAACATCTGTACCTTCCAATGTCTTCACCATCTCCCACCAATAGGTGGCCTCATTCTTCAAATAGTAACTTGCAAACTCAACCTTATGTTCGTCCTTTACTTTTACTAAGGCAAATGCCTTCTCTATCTCCTTTAACCAAACATTTGCTTCAATCGGTTCTAAGGAACCCTTGAATTCTGGTGGGTTTACTGCCTGAAAAGTTTTGAAAGTTACCTGGGGATTGGTCTGTCTTTGTTGTTGTTGTGCCAGGTGAACTGTTTGTTGGGCCAAGATTTGAAGAATCTGGGCTATTGCTGGGTCTATAGGTCCTGGGTTTGCATTCTGGTTTGTATCATCTTGGTTGTTATTATTGTTGGTGTTGGTTTCTTCATTCTGGGTGTTGGTGCGGGTATTTCTTCTGGGAGGCATTTTTCTGTAAAGAATCAAGCAACTTATTTAGCTTTTAAATCAAATTCTTTGTATAAAAGAAAAGTTTTGTAAAACAAAAATATCTCTTTTTGAAAACGGTTGTAACAGTTGAACTAAGTAAATTGCATGCTTCTTTACAGAATATAAACAGTTATGGAAAACAGGGTACATGGTATCACAGGGGTATAACTGGTGCAATAAATAAGGTAAAGTAAAACAGGTGCAGTAAAATAAATGACAATACTGGAAAGGAAAAAGGTACTGATATATATAGATCAAAAGTTTTGGGTAGTACAAGCGTAAAGACGCTTCAAAAGTAAAAGCAAAAGGGTACAACAACCTACTCACTAGTCAGCCTAGCTAGTCTATAAATACAACCCAAAAGTCTACTAATACACACTACACACTACTGTACATAATACATAACCATAATAACACTGCTCAGCATCTCTGTCTCTGAATCTCTGACTCATGGCAAGTCTGGATCTCCAATCTCCTCAAGCTCCTCTAGAACCCACTTAGCCCACTCCACTAGGAAATCAGGGGTGATGTCCTCATGTGTAGCCTCAGCAATCCTCACACAAGCTGCTCTACGAAACACTTGAAGCCTCTCTCTAAGTCGCCTCTCACCACTCCTAACCTCTCTAGTATGAATGATATGTAGTAACTCCTCAATCTGACCCTGTAGGAACCGCTGCTCCATAAGGCAAGCCTCAAACTGATGATATGGGACAGGATAAGAAGAGAACTGGAAAGGTACTCATGTAACTGAATGACCAGTAAAGCCTGAATCGGCAGGTGAGGGTCCTCTGATAGGTGGCCTCATGCCTGGGGGTGGAATAGCCTGCAGTGGTACGGGCTGCAACACGGGTGGAGGTAAAATAGCCAACACTGGTGGAACAACGGGACGTTGATCTGAAGATGGTACTCCAACTGAAGGCTCTGAGTGATCCGCTGATACGGGGATAAAAGAGTCGGCCATCGCTGCTATCTGAAATCATATCGCAATATAAGAATCTCGAACCATGACACGAATTACACTAATACCTGTTATACCATAGCACTCAACCTCTCGACATTCTATCTTTCTATTCCTTACTTCTAATCCTGACCCTCTACCCATTCCCGTCAATCTAGGCTTGTGTCAGCGACTTATAACCTGTAGCTCTAATACCAAACCTGTGGCGCCCACCAAACCCGGGTCAGAAGTTTGGGGTCCACACACACACCTTATTAATAACCTGCTTATAGCAATGATAAAGATAATAATAATATGTAGTGACCCTACTTTACCAACTACCACGGACCGCAACAGGTTAAAGTATGCACACAAGCCAAACACACACTTATATTACAAACCGTTCAAATCCCAACTATTCCAACTCAACATTGAGTATTAGATATTATTACAAACTTTTACAAACTCAAATTATCCCAAAAGAAGCCTACTAGCTTAGCTCGATCAACCTGAACGCCTAGCTCTCGCGCTGGACTGGGGATCCTCGTTACCAACCTGTTCCTTCTTAACTGGAAAAGAACATAAATAACATCGCACAAATGAGCTAACTAGCTCAGCAAGTCACAATGACAAAACTGAGAATAATGATCATCAGGTGAAAATGGTTACAATATCAAGTGAATAATGAATTATAATTCAGAATTTGATATTATACTTTCATTTTAAAAACCAAGGTTAGGCTGCTGATCAGTCACGCACTAACCCCGAGCAAAGCACACATCACTGCTCTAACTACTGGATCCAAGGCACACATTGGCCTAACTTGACCATTATATGGTCTGACCACAAATCTGGTCCACAATTTTATAAAAAAAATCCAATTCTAACATAATAACAGAATAAGCAGTAATAAACAATAAACAGCATCATTAACAACGTTGGACGTTCAATAATGAAAATGGTTTCAATCTGCATAGGGATCAATATGGAAGTTTCAAAGCATGGATGCTAGGTAATGAAAGAATTGGATAGCAAAGGAAATAATGTTTCAAGGATTTGGCCTTTCAAAGTGTAGGATACAATGGTTTGAGTGTGTAAGCAATCTGATTCAGTGTTTGATATTTAGTTTGTATGTATTTGGGTGCACAACAATCAATGGTTTAGAAAGAATAAGGTTTACGGCTCAAGATCAATAACTAGAACCAGGGTTTAGGGTTCAGTGCTTTAAAGCACTTGCAATATAAAACAGGACTATTAATTACTATAATATCTCGAGAAAGTTCAGAACACTTGCCTGGTACTAGCTTACTATACTGCACTCGCTTTCAATCACCACTGTGTTACTCCTCGACTACCTGTTTCCCTTTCCTACGCCTTGCCTCTTCTGCTCACATGTCATAAGCATTTATCAATATTCAACTCGCACAATTCTATTCGATACATACTTCTATCTACCCTTCGTTTCACCCAAATCCGATTAACGGATTGAAAGTTACGCAATAAACAAGTAACATCGAATACATACACCGAAAGTTAACCAATCATGTCACATATAACACATAACACATCACATAATCAATGATATAACGTTTATAGAGAAGTCTCGGGTCATAAACAAGCTTTTGGATATTTAAAATGATTTTTAAAACATTTTTCGGAATTAAAACAGATCGTTGAATCAATTTCGAAGTAGTAAACAGGGTTCGGTTGGCCAATTCTGGCTTCAAAACAATTTTATGATAATTATCGAGCCTTGAAAATAATTTAAAATAATATTTTAAAGCTCGAAACTATTTTTCAGATTTTTTAAATCATTTTTAAATTATTAAATCTAATTAAATAATTAATTGAAATTAATTAATAATTAATTTGATCAATTAATCAATTAATTTTCGAATTAATTGACTAATTAATCAATTAAAAATTAACTGAAATTAATTAACTAATTAATTCAGATTTATTTTTAAATTAAATATAATTTTTGGAATTAAAACAATAATTTTTGGAATTTTCAGAAATTAAAATCGAATTTTTATAATAAAAATAAATAGGAAATATGATTTTTGAATATTTTTAAAACAGAAATCCAAAATTTGCAAGTTCTGGAAACCTCAGGGACCTAACTGTATCTTCCCCAAAAGATAAGGTATTAAACTGTAATTTTACAGGGGGGTCGCCGGAAAAGTTCTGTCTCGCCGGAGAAGACGATCCCGGCGTCCTCACCCCACCAACACCTCCATATACGATCTACACATCACCAAGAACTTATTCATGCAATCAAAACACATCAATCATCCCTGTTCTGGCCGGAAAATGACCAAGAACATTGCCGGTTTCCGGCGAACATCGAAAATCTTCAAAACACAACTCCCTTCGATTCACTAATCCTCTGTTAACGAGCTATATACCAATCGATTGCAAATTTTTTAAGGAACATAATCCACTATAAATCAACAGCTAATAACCCCTAAATCAAAAAGCCCCAAATTTCAATTGAAAACATTCATACGGGTTATAAACCCTAATTTTAAAATTCGAGAATTAAACCCACTTTTGAGCATGTTATTGAACTCCAAATCAGACGTATGACATATGAAAATCATCAGGAAAACAAGCTCTACAACATGCAAGCATCAAATCATACAAACAATCATCCGAACAAAAATTCATACTTTTAATAAAATTAATTCGAAAATAAATAATTTTTCAGAAATTAAACCTTGATTTTTCCAGTGACTTGGAACACAGAATATGATAGAACACCTCAAGACATTCGTTTTGAGTACTCGAGCTTTTCAAACGGACTCCGGTAACACCTCCGATTGTTGGTTTGATTCTCAGAAAGGTTTATGAATATACGATTTTTCTCTGGAAGTTTATATAATTACTGAATGCAAATGATTTTTGATACGAAATAGAATACGGTAAAGGCTATTTATAATTAGGGAAAATTAGTATCCCGTTGGATCATTCCGGATATAAAACGATACGTTCATTTGTAAAAACTGATCCAAACGGTATCGGTTTTCGGGATAATTATCCAAATCAGTACAATTTGTACTGCGGTCTTGGTCTAAGCGCATTGTTACACGTACTACGAGGTGATAATTGGGATAGTTTAATAAAAAGCTCCCATTTATCAAAAATACAAGTTTTATTGATTTACCGAGACGAATATTGTATCGAAAATGTTGCGCCGGGACCCGCGCAGGACAAACCGTACGCCGGATCGAAAAAGTCGAAACATTGAATATGATCGGAATATTACAATTAGGTTAGGAAGGAGTTCTCGGAAGAGTTTTGGGTTCCAAAAACGTAACCACGGATGACGTCGATTGGTTCCCGTTTTTATAAAATAGATTTTAAATACCCGGAAAAAGATTTTATGAAATTCATATGATTCTTATAAATTTATAAATCAACATAAAAATAATTAGGAAGATATGACAATTATCTATATTTTATTTTGGACATATAAAAATTAAAATACTCAATTAATAATATTTTTAAACATCCCAACAGATTTAACACTTAACAAATAATTCACAGAATTGATACTGAACACCTATCATAATTATTTATTGGCAAAAACAATTACACGATATATCCCGGATATTACAATAACCCTTGCTGTCATCTCCAAAAGTGATACTTGGGCCAGCTCTCTCTTTGAACTCAGTGAGCAGGGTAGAATCTTCAGTCATGTGCCTTGAGCACCCACTATCTGAATACTAAAGATTTTTTTCTGTTTCCCTGCATACAACAAAATCAAATCAAGTTGATTTTGGTACCCAGGTTTCCTTGGGTCCTGCTTTGTTAGCCTTCTTCTTAGGTTTCTTAGGCTTTTCCTTATTTGACTTAGGTGATTGAGATTCAACCTTGGTCATTTGAGTAAAGCTTTGAGAACCATTCATCATAACAGAATTATCATGCACAGGCTGGTTAACATGGCAAGGCATATTCTGTGCAAACATGTTATTCCAGTAAGGCATGCTAAATGATATTTGAGGCATACTAAATGCAGCATAGTAAGGATTTTGTACAAATGGCATACTAGAAAATTATGCATTCAAATTATGTGTAGGCATAACATTCACAGACACTGTAGGCATGTTAGGAAATGAAGGAGGTGCAGACATGGGTGCAGGCATAGCAAGTTTGCAATTAACAGACAAATGATTAACACTACCACACTTCACACATATTTTTCTAGGTGATATTTATCAGGTGTGTAGTTGTTATGTTTGTTAATTCCTACTTTTCCATTCCTATTATTTTTCCTTTTAGATTCTGCTTTAACCTCAATTTTCTTCAATCTGTCATTCAATTGCTTGATTGACAGATGCCCTACATTGACTATTTTGTTCTTTTTCACTTGGCTTGTTTTTCCTGTAGCAAAGTTCTTTGAAACTGATCCATATTTATCATTTAGCTTAGCTAGCTGGGCTTTGCTAACTGGATTTCTTATAATCGACGAATGTGGTTCTTTGTCTTTCGACGGATATTCATTTGATCATTCGACGGATGACCTTCTTTATCCATCGAATCCACATCCGTTGAAAGTCCTTCTTCCCATTTAGGATTCAATTTCTCCTATCTCTTTTTCCAGGATTCATCACAGAAAAATTCTATACCTTGAACTTTAGTAATTTGAGCATGGACATCTCTAGATGATTTCCATACCTTAATTACTTCATGTTCTCATTTAAGTTGCTTTCTTAAAATCACCTCTTTCTTTAAAGATTCAGTCAGTTCATCTTTTGCAATCTTGCACTCCATCTTCAGTTTCTCAAACTCAACAAATTGCGTTTCTAACACATTGTTTCTTTCACTCAAAAATAAATTGTTTTCTTTAATTTTAGTGTTTTATTTGGTGAGTGATTTGAGGGTAACACGCAGAAGATATAACTCAGTAAACATGTCATTTATAGCATCATTACACTCAGCTTTAGATAAGTATGCTCGATTAGTAGTGATTACCTGATTACTGGATGAACTGATCTCTATTATATCGGATTTGGCCATAAGTGCTAGATTGACATAGCTTGTATCCTCATCCTCCTTTAATCCATCAACAGCCCAGTCATTTTCCTGAGTTAGAAAGGCCCTTTCCTTCTGTTTGAGCAGCTCAAAATGTTAGGTCACACACACTGTAGAAGGGGGGTTGAATACAGTGTATACTACGATCAAATAGAATTAAGAACATAATATGAAACACAGAATAATCTTATTAATAAACAGTATTACAATGGAACCGTTCTCTCTCAGTGATGAACAAATATCACGAGAGCTGCTAGGGTTACAATGAATAATATTCTCGATTATGATAACACTTATAGTGTAAACCCTATGCTGTGTTTATATAGACACACAGTTACAAGATAATCTTCTAATCGATATCGAACATAAGTCTGCATCCTAAAATATATGAACTAGTTATCTTTTCTTCCAAGTATTCTATTCTTCATATAATTCTTCTCCATGCATATCTCTTCTTGTGTTTGCCTTAATTTTCTTTCCTTCAATCAGTCGTCTTCCTAATCTGAATGTCTTCTTAAGTCCTGATATTATCTCCTGATAAATATCTTCTGATATCTTAAGTTTTGATAACTTAAGTTCTGATATCTTAAGTTCTGACTTCAGTATAAGTACTGATTTCCAGTTAAGTCCTGATTTGTCCTATTAGTTAAGATCTGAAAACTAAACACAAATCATTATTAGACATGACATCACAAATATATCTAACAATCTCCCCCAACTTGTAAATTAGCATAATATACAAGTTCAATAGATATTTGATGATGTCAAAAACATTAAGTACAAATGCATATGAGAATTTGACTAAGTAACTACAACTCACAGTCTTTATAGCTTTTACCATCTTTAAAGTCTGATATCAGCTTTAACCTGTATAACCTTCAGAATTTAACAGTTGTTGACTTGGCTTCAGTGTGTGATCTCTCTAATGTTAGGAGTTGTTCTGAGATAGTTCTTCAATAGACTTCTCTCAGCATATTTAAGTTCATTCTGTATCCTACTTTTTGTATCTTTAAGTTCAACTATATCTTCACCTGTTTGAAAGATAGCAGCCCTGAGATCATTTATTTTTGCTTTCCTTATATCCTGATCCAGTCTGATGATATAGGCTTTATCAGACTCCAGATTGAATTCAGGACCTTTAATACCAAGAAATGTAGTGATGATTTTGGTGGTATTAGGCTTCATCTCAACTATATCACCATTGTGAGCTCTGTACTTAGGATAGTAAGGTCTGTCAGACTTTACAGAGTAAAATTTCTTCTGCCTTTGAATATCAGATTTTAAGTAACTGGCAGCATCATTTGTTGACCTGTTTTTCACTTGAAGTAGAAATAACACATGTTGTAATTCTTCAAAGTATTTCAAAAGAATAGCATTCTTTCTAATCTGGAATACCCTCCAATCTATCATGAAGTATAGCATGATATCTTCTTTTAATACAGAGTGGTAAACCATTTGTACAGACTCCAGTTGATTCAATCTTTCAGGAGTTGTTCCTACTCCTGGTTCACTCAAAAAAGTTGGATCAGAGGTAGTATTATTTACTCTCTTTTCTTTAGAACCACCCAATCCCGATTTGTCTCTAGCTTCCTTTCCTCTAATAACTATTGCTTCAAAATCACTTGATGTAGTCTTCAAAAGTTGTGTAGATTGTTGAGCTTTAGTAAACCCAGGTAGTAGAATTTTTGAAGGTTTAACATGAACAATGTCAGAGGTTTCCTTTTCTTTATCTTCTGATATCAAGCCAACTTGAGCTTTGTCAGAGGTTGCTTGCTTCAATGTAATATCATAATTTACTAAGTCCTGATCTTGAACAACATGAGCTCTGTCAGAGGTTGTTTGAATATTCTTCTTCTTCAAAATCAGACTAGTATCTTCATCAGATTTTGCTTTCTGATCCATGATTGGCATATATACCTTTACAGGTTCATCAATTTTTGCTTTACCCTTGGATCTAGAATCAACTTCCACCTGTGATTTGGCTTTGGATTCAGATTTGATTGCCTCAGAGTTTTCTTCTCTTTAATCACAATGCCCTTAAGATTAGGTGGTTTCTTTGCAATAACTTGAGCTTTAGACTTGGATTTGACATTTTCTGCTTTAAGTCTGGCTTCTTCTTCCTTCAGACTTTCAATATCCATGCCTGGATTGTCCTTTAGGAACAACCTTTTGGAAATCTCTTCATCAAGTTTCAAAGTTTGTTCACTAGAACTTATCCTTTTACCAGTATCAGAACTTGTTCTTCTCCCAGCATCAAAACTTGTTCTCTCTGTAGAAGTTCCTGCTTTCCTAGATGAAGAGCCTTTGCCTTGACCATGACCTCTACCCCTTTCAGAGTTTCACTGGTCATCATTATCATCATCCTTACCCTTCAGTGGTTGATCAGTTTTGCATTTGGACCTAATCACTTTCTCCCCCTTTTTGGCATCATCAGGTAATAGGAGAGAGACAAACAATTCCACAGAGTTTTGGATTTCATTGAGTTGATCTTGTTGAGCAGCTTGATTCTTCAAAATATCAGATATTTGAGCTTGCTGCTTTTCTTGAGTCTTTTCTATGTATCCAATGCGGTCAAAGGCTGGCTTCAAAAACTTGTTCTTTTCCAATTTGACATTCATGTCTTGCTGAATTAGGGTTTCTTGAATTTTGTTCACCTTGGCTTGAGTTATTAAGTGTTGACCTTGAAGGTGCCTTGTACTCAATGCAGTAACTCTGAGCTGTGCTTTGAAATCATCATTCATAAGCATCTCATCAGCTTTAGCCAGGTGCTCAGCAAGAACATTTGCAGTAGGAACAAAATCAACTTTGTTCCACTCCTTGATCCATTCTTGTCCTCTTGGAGTTTCACTCCAAGGTACTGGTGCATCCCCTCTCACAAACTTCTTAATCAAATCAGCTTTATTAACTGCTGGTAGAGGTGCATGTCCCGAAGGACCAGCTACATCAGCATTTTCATTTATAGCAGCTTCACCAGTAGTGTCAACATTTACAGCATCAGAACTTACAGAGCCTGCAGAATCAGCTTCCTCTGATAAAATGATAGTGTGTGAGGCTATAGAGGTTTCAAAATCATCCTCTAAGTTCTGATCAACATCCAAATTATGATGCTCACCTAATATCTGAGCTTCATCATCTAGATTCAGAAGAGGTGTTGTTGGAATATCTGCATTGAGATTAGCATATAAAATTGGTGTTGTTGGTGTAGTTTGTTGAAGAATGGTTGGAGCTTCTAAGTACAGAATCTCAGGCACAACCAAGTTGTGAATATCTATTTCAGCACTTGTACCTGGGTCTTCAGCATGTACTTGTTCAATGATAGGAGACACATGAGGTGTAGGCACTCTGTCTTGAGCAGTGTCTTCAGCTTGAATTGGTGACAGTGGAGGTGTAGATGCAGTGGCTTCATAAAATTCTGGTTGTGTAGATGGAAGGGATTCAATCACAATTGGCTCCTTTGAGATCAGAGATTCCTGATCCCCTTCCTTAGCTGCTGCTTCCACATCCTATGAATCTGACTCAACTGTATCCCTGTTAGCTCTTTGTTTCTTCCATCTCTTCAAGGGTGGAGAGATGGTGGGAGCTTTATCATCAGAATTTATCTTTCTAAGCCTTTTGAGTGGCCTAGAACTCCCAGTTTCTTGAACTTTCTGAGAAGAGACCTTCTCAGCTACTTTTATAACAGGTTCTAATGTTTGAACCTGTGCCTCAATTGTTTCCTCAAATCATCAAAATTTATTATTGACCATTATTAAATCAAAACATTCATCACAGGATAAAGTTTAAAAAACGATGAAGTAAAGATTAACAAATTACAATTAAAACATGCACAGTCACATAATTTGAGAACCAAAGACCAAATCTTACAATTTTAAAGGAAATTTCATTAATATATCAGATGAGTACATTTCATGAAATTTATCAATTACATGCAAAAATTACAAGATTGTCCTTTTCTTAGAATTCTTAACATCAACAGCCTTAGTCCTAGTCTAAGAAGACCTAACGACTAGCTTCTTCTGCTGCTGATGAAGAGCACTGCAAGACGGATGATCCATTCTTGCTGACGGAGAGCTTCTCTCATTTCCTCTTCCAGACGATCACAATGGAGATGATAGTCGATATAAAAGAATAAGAGGTCTGTGTGAACCTCTTATAGAACTGAGTTCCAGATCTCTTCAGGAATGACAGTTACATGCCACTCCCATCGCCAATCATCACAACTCAACTCGATATTAAAAGTATCATAGTTCAGGAGCAAGTTGAAACGAACCATGGTTTTGATGAGTATGTAAAAAGAGTGAGTTTGTGAGAAAATGGAAGATGTATTGGCTGGAATGAATAGTTGGTTTAAATAGCCAATACAATACCAAGAGACGCGATGAGTATTTAATAATTACAGGTAAAAATAATGATACCTCATCTCCCTAGACCAATGTATAATAATAACAGTCAGTAAAAGATCTAAAGCAAGAGTTAATGGGCACGGGAAATAAGTAATTATTACTATGTACATGCAGTTTTTCAAAAAGAAAAACTGTTCCCACTAAACAAATGATTATAACTGTCTTTCTTTCACATAAACCAATATTCTGATAAAATATTACCATTCAAGTATTGACTTAAAAATAAATCAAGTAAATAAATACTACCACGTAAGCATCAGAACTTGATTATTATCAGAATTTAAAAGTCATCAGAATATGGCTTCTTTACCCAAAAAGTGAATGTTTATTTCTGTAATTCTTCACACAAATACTGATATGGTTTCCTCAGAACTTAATCATCAGAACTTCCATCAGAACTTGTCCTCAGAATTTATACAACTGACACTTAAACTGTTCATAAAAAATAACATTAATCACCACAGTAATTTTCATCATTCATAAGGAGTGTAAGTGTGTGCATTAAGCTAAATATCAGAAAAGAGTAAAGTCTGATTCACTTCAGTACATCTTAGAAATAAGGCATAACTAAGAACTTTGCTCAAAATCTGTCATTAGTCTGAAGTCTACTATAAAATGAGTTCATGCATGAGTCCACCTCAGCTGTTTTGTGCTCATTTTATGCATCTTTTGAAATTCCTTTTTATAGTGGCTTCTCAGTATAAGTGAGTCACGACTGCTTATCAGAATTTATGGTATTATCAGAGTATTTCTCCAGTAATCAGAGAATGTGAAAAGTCACCAAGAAAATTTTATTTTGCTTTTCTAATGCATATTACTTAATACCAGCAATGCACTTGGGTCTTCTCTTCCACATACATTTTTCTCTAGATCTCAAAGGAGTACCTGATATTTATTTCTTTTCTTTTCTTTTTCTTTTGATAAGTGAGGCTTATCAGTACTTAGTACACCCATAAGATTTACAAACATCAGAACTTAACTGATAAGAAGCACCATTCTAGTTTTTGACTTAGTAATAAGATACACAAAGTAAACCTAACCAAGCTCAATATCAGAATTTGCTTGTGTCAAAAGATATCCACATAAACAATTAGTTCAAATATGGGATCTTTAGTATATTAAAGACTACTAGGTCAACATCAAGCACAGTTATCCTTATTGGATTGAATAGTCACGGAAACATTCATATCACTATCAGAGTTTAGAAATTCACATCAGACAACAATCAACACTTAGGTAATTTCAATTTAAGCACAGATTACATAAAGATAGTAATATCTGGAAATAATGATCATAAAGTCTGATGTATCAGAATATGGACTAAACAGATTTAGAGAAAGAACCTGAAACCATTCCAAGTTCATTTACCAATCTTGTAAAAGTAGCTTCATATAGTGGTTTTGTGAAGATATTTGCTAGTTGTTGATCTGTTGGAACAAAATACAATTCCACTGTACCTTCCATCACATGCTCCCTTATGAAGTGGTACCTTATGCTGATGTGCTTTGTCATAGAGTGCTGAACTGGATTACCTGTCATAGCAATAGCACTTTGATTATCACAGTAAATAGGGATTTTAGAAAATTCAAACCCATAATCCAGTAGTAGATTCTTCATCCAAAGAATCTGTGCACAACAGCTTCATGCAGCAATATACTCTGCCTCTGCAGTTGATGTGGAAATTGACTTTTATTTCTTGCTAAACCAAGAAACTAATCTGCCTTCAAGAAATTGGCAGCTTCCACTTGTGCTTTTCCTGTCAATTTTGCACCCTGCAAAATCTGCATCTGAGTAACCTATTAGCTTAAAGTCTGATTCCCTAGGATACCACAATCCCAGATCAGCTATACCCTTAAGGTACTTGAAAATTCTTTTCACAGCTGTTAAGTGAGGTTCTCTTGGATCTGCTTGAAATCTTGCACAAAGACAGGTAGCATACATGATATCAGGTCTATTTGAAGTTAGATAGAGTAGTGATCCAATTATACCTCTTTAATCAGTAATATCTACTGATGTACCAGTATCCTTATCCAATTTTGTTGCAGTGGCCATAGGAGTGGATGCACTTGAACAGTCTTGCATTCTAAATTTCTTCAACAAATTTCTGGTGTACTTAGATTGACAAATAAAAGTTCCTTCTTCATTCTGCTTGACTTGAAGGACCAGAAAATAGCTAAGTTCTCCCATCATACTCATTTGATATCTTGACTGCATTAGCTTGGCAAACCTTTCACAAAGTCTGTCATTTGTAGAACCAAAAATGATATCATCAACATATATCTGCACCAAAAGTAATTCCTTTCCATGGTTGAGATAGAATAAAGTTTTATCAATAGTCCCTCGGTTAAATCCACTTTCCAGAAGAAACTGATCTAATGTCTCATACCATGCTCTTGGAGCTTGCTTAAGGCCATAAAGTGCTTTATCAAGTCTGTAGACATGATGAGGAAATTTTGAATCTATAAAACCTGGAGGTTGTTCAACATATACTTCTTCTTCCAATTCTCCATTAAGAAAAGCACTTTTTACATCCATTTGAAAGACTGTAAACTTTTTGTGAGCAGCATAAGACAAAAATATCCTTATGGCTTCCAATCTAGCAACTGGTGCAAATGTTTCATCATAATCAATTCCCTCTTTTTGAGAATATCCTTTTGCAACCAGCCTTGCTTTATTTCTTGTAATTATGCCATCACTATCAGTTTTGTTTCTGAACACCCATTTTGTACCAACAACTGATCTGTTCTTTGGTCTTGGCACTAAGGTCCAGACTTTATTTCTTTCAAATTCATTTAACTCTTCCTGCATTGCTTGCACCCAATCAGCATCTTGAACAGCTTCTTCCACTTTCTTTGGTTCAGACTGAGAAATAAAAGAATGATAGAGACATTCATTTGATGTTGTTGTTCTAGTTCTAATACCTGCTTCAGGATCTCCAATAATCAAGTCAGGTGTATGTGCTTTAGTCCACTTTCGTGCAGATGGAAGATTATCTCTAGAACTGGATGCTCCCCCATGATCCATGTTGTCTCCATCAACATTTTATGATGCTCCCCCTGAAATTATGCTCTCTAAGTTAGATCCTTTAGAACTTGAGTTTCCAGAATTATCAGAACTTGGCCCATCAGAACTTGATGAATCAGAATTCGAGTTTCCAGAATTATCAGAACTTGGCCCATCAGAACTTGATGAATCAGAACTTGAAGAGCCTGTTCTAGATTCTGTTGCTTCTTGAGATGTGGTTGGATCTTCAATATGCTCCCACTGCACAGTGCATTTTCCTTTGGCGTAGTCACCACAGTTTCAATAACATCAGAGTTTAACCCATCAGAGTTTGCAGTATCAGGATTTAGACTATCAGAATTTACAGAATCAAAATTTAAAGCTTCATTCTCAAATCTCAGCTGATCATGATCATTGAAATCTTCAAGTCCTGTAATCTTCTTATCATCAAAAGAGACATTGATAGATTCCATGACAATCCTTGTTCTTAAATTGTAGACTCTGAAGGCTTTTGTGGAAAGTGGATATTCAACAAAAATTCCTTCATCAGCTTTTAGATCAAATTTGGATAGCTGTTCAGGATGAGTCTTAAGAATAAAACACTTGCATCCAAATACATGAAAGTACTTCAGATTTGGCTTCTTTTTCTTCACCATCTAATATGTTGTCTTTCCATGCTTGTTGATAAGTGTTGCATTTTAAGTAAAACAAGCAGTCTGCACAGCTTCAGCCTAAAAGTAGGTTGGTAAATTTGCTTCATCAAGCACAGTTCGTGCAGCTTCAATAAGAGTTCTATTCTTTCTTTCAACAACTCCATTTTGCTGTGGAGTTCCAGGAGCAGAAAAATCCTGCTTTATTCCTTGGTCTTTGTAGAACTCTTCCATAATCATATTCTTGAACTCAGTGCCATTATCACTTCTAATGATTTTCACAGAGTCTTTGACCAATTTATCCAGTTGTCTGACATGATCAATCAAATTAGATGCAGTTTCACTTTTTGTGTGCAAGAAATATACCCATGTGTATCTGGTAAACTCATCTACTGTGACCATATCATATTTCTTCTTTGCAATAGACATGACATTCACTGGACCAAATAGATCAACATGTAGTAGGTGATAAGGCTCAAGAATTGAAGATTCAGTCTTGCTCTTGAATGAAGATTTTCTTTGTTTTGCCTTTTGACATGAATAACAAAGGCCATCAGGAGCAAATACTGATTTTGGCAGTCCTCTCACAAGATCTTTCTTGACTAGTTCATTTATATTGTTGAAATTTAAATGAGAGAGTTTCTTTTTCCAATCCTAGCTTTCTTCAATTGATGCTCTACTTAACAGACAGATTGCAGAACCATCAGTACTTGTTGAAAGCTTGGCTTCATAAATGTTACCATACCTGTATCCCTTTAGAACAACTTTGCCTATAGATTTGCTTACAACTTCACAGTGTTCTTCAAAGAAATCCACATGATAACCTCTGTCACAGATTTGACTAACACTCAGCAGATTATGTTTAAGTCTTGAGACTAGAGCTACTTTTTCAATGATGACATCCCAAGATTGATATTGCCATATCCCAGAGTTCTTCCCCTGTTGCCATCTCCATAAGAAACTCCTGGGCCAGCTTTCTCCACAAAGTCTGATAGCAGGGCTTTGTTTTCAGTCATATATCCTGAACATCCACTGTCCAGAACAAGGATGTTTTTTCTTTTACCCTGCAATCACAAAGACCACTAATGATTAGTTTTAAGGACCCAGAATTGCTTGGATCCTTTGGCCTTATTAAGTTTGTTAATATTTGCAGCGGATTTAACATCAAAGTTTATGTTAACATTTTTCTTATCAGAATTTACAGTATCAGACTTTGCATCAGAACCTACACTAGAAGGAATAATGCTAACTTTCTTTAAAGAACGTTTTATTTGATTATAATCATAGTACAAACTATGATATTCCTTACAAGTATATATGGAATACCATACACTACCACAATAAAAACAAGGATTTTATGGCTTAAACCTAACAGATTGACTCTTAACTCCTGACTTAGAAAGTAAGGAGTTTATATTCTTATTCTTCCTGTAAAAAGAAGCCAGATGGTTAGGATTTCCACAGTTATAGCATTTCTTTCTAAGAGCATTAGGAATAGGCATATAATTATTGTTTTTATTCACACCTTCCTTTCCATTCCTATTTTTCCTAGGTGGCTTTACCTTGTTTGCATCCTTAATCTCTTTCAGCTTGTACTTAAGCTGCTTCTTTGTCATTAAGCCTATGTTAACTTCAATTGTCTTGTCATGTTTCAATTTGTCAGAAGTTGACTCTGCCTTAACTTCTGTCTTAGTATCTTTCATCTTTTCAGAATCAGACTTTACAGATTTAGCTACAAACTTAACAGGATTTAACTTTGGCTTAGTAGTCTGTTTAACAATAATTGGCTTAATTTGTTTAGTTCCTGTTTCACTTTTATCATCTCCATAACCTAAGCCCTCTTTCCAGTTTCCACTACTTAATAAATTCTGAGTTGTTCTACCAGAGTTAGTCCAAGTCCTGATAATCTCTCTTTCCTTTTCTAACTCAGTTTTTACAGATTGATTCAATTTTAACACTTCATCTCTAACATAAAAATCATCATCTCTTTCTTTCTGAGTTTGATGGAACATAATTAACTCTTTTTCTAAATAGTCATTCCTTTCTTAAAAGCCAGATTTTCAGAAATTAACCTATCACAAGTTAAAGTCTGATCTCTATAACTAATGAATATGGTTTTAAGATAAGATCTCAACTCAGTAATATCATCAGTATGAAAAGCATAAGTTGTTTGAGGTACCTTTAACTCAGCAGCTTCAGAACTGCTATTAGCATTTTCCATCAAGGCATAGTTCACCTCATTCTCAGAATCTGAAGTGTCTGTCCAGCTTTTCTTCTTTGTGACAAGTGCCTTGCCTTTGTCACCTTTTCCTTTCTTGCAATCAGGAGATATGTGGCCTTCTCAGCAAAATTGTAGCATTTAACATTTGAGTTGTCTCCTCTGTCAGACTTTGCACTTTTGCCTTCAGATTTTCTGAATCCCTTCTTATCAGAACTTCTACTTTTCCTGGGGAATTCCTCCTCAGCCTTAAGAGCAACTGTTCTTGACTTTCTCCCATGCCTCTTGCTTCTTTGATCCATCTCAAGTTCATGAGTTTTGAGCATACCATAAATTTCATCAAGAGTAGTTTCATCAAGAGCATAGTTGTCTCTCATAGTAGTTGCCTTCAAATCCCAACTTTCAGGAAGAGCTAAAAGGAATTTAAGATTAGTATCTTCAAGATCATATTCCTTATCCACCAATGACAGATCATTCAAGAGTTTGACAAATCTGTCATATAAACCAGTTAATGACTCATCAGGTTTTGAGTCAAAGTGCTCATACTCTTGAGTGAGTATAGTCCTCCTGTTCTTCTTAATTGAATCAGTTCCCTGGAATCTTATCTCCAAGGTATCCCATATCTCCTTTGTAGTCTTGCAGTTAATTACCCTGTTTGACATGACATTATCAATGGCACTATGCAGCAAATGCCTTACCTTTGCATCCTTGGAAATAGATGAGATATCTTCAGCTGTATATTCACTTTTCTCCTTTAGTACAGTCTGTGCTGGCTGATCTGCAACTACAACAGGGAGCTTGGTTGGCTTATGTGGTCCTTCATTAATTCTGTCAAGGTATTCTGGATCTGTAGCTTCCAGAAATATAGTCATCCTCACTTTCCATATGGGATACTCAGAAGGTTTCAGTATGGGAACCCTAATGGTCTCATATCGATTATGGATTTGAGTCTTTGGAGTTTTTTCAGTTTTGGTGGGCTTGGTTGGAGTTTTCTCTTCTTCAGACATGATTGTTTTGGATCTTTACTGTATACGTGTTAACAGACTGCTCTGATACCACTTGTTAGGTCACATACACTGTATTCAACCCCCTTCTACAGTGTGTGTGACCTAACACAAAATATTTCTTTTTGTAATCCATAGGCTCAAACTTCTTTCTATCAGGATCAGGCTTTCTGCATTCACTTGCAAAATGACCACTCAAGCCACACTTGAAATATTTAAATTTTGACTTGTCAACCATATTTCTGTTTGGCTTGGATGCTCTAAAATTCTTCTTGAATTTGAGCTTGGAAAACCTTCTGGATAGAAAAGTCATATGCTCATCTATGTCATCCATATCATCTTAACTAAGGTGGTCTTCATATTCAGCTACTAGCCCTTTTCCTTTGCCTTCCGAATCTCTAGGGTTTGGTGCAGATTCCACAACTTCTACCTTTATCTCTTTCGCTTTCTCTTGCTCGACAACCAATGCAATGGATCCTCCATTCTTCCTTCCTTTCTCTAGCTTCTCATCTTACTCTATTTCAAGCTCATAGGTCTTTAGAATTCCATACAGTATATCCAAGGTAAATTCCTTATAATCTTGAGGGTTTTTAGTGAGATTGTCATAAACTTTCATTCCTTTGGTAGAGATCTAAGGAACTTGATGTTTGAGTCTTTTGTCTGATAGACTCTTTTATGCAGCTTTAGAGCATTTAGCAGTTTTTGAAACCTACTAAAAATATCAGTGAGTGAATCACTTTCTTCACTATGAAAATGCTCATATTGCTGAATCAAGAGTTGCATTTTATTTTCCCTTACTTGCTCAGTTTTATCACATATACTTGAATTGTATCCCAGACATCCTTAGCAGTTTTACAATTGATGATGTTGTCAAACATGTCACCATCAACACCAGTAAATAAAATATTCATGGCCTTCTTATCCTTATAAACTTGCTCAATATCTGGATCAGACCATTCTGCACTAGTCTTTGGGATATATGGCTCATTTTCTGTAGCAGCTCCCATAGGGACATGAGGACCCTTCTCAATACAGTCCACATATTCTTCATCTTGAGAGAGGAGATGCAAGTGCATTTTCACCTTCCAGTGGTGATAGTTATCTTCGTCCAGAATTGGAATTTTTACTCCAACATCTTTTCTGCTCATCTTGTTAGTTGTTGTGATCTTTAAACTCTTTGTTATTCAAGAGCTTGCTCTGATACCAATTATTATTCCCAAAAAATCTAACAAAAAATTATAGAAGGGGGGTTGAATGTAATTCGGATTTCTTTTTTATTTTAAGGACTGTTCTTTCTTAAATATATAAATGTGTTTGATTTGGCTGAAGTGCGGAATTAAAATATTGAAGAAATCAAATACAAAGTGATTAAACACAAGTATTTAAAAACTTTCTGATAGATTGAACTTTTCCACCAGAGATATATATATAAAATTGAGAACTCTGTGATGCAAGGTTTGCACACAGCTGCTTACAAGTATAACTTATAAAAGAATAGAGAAATTCTTTACAGATACAGCTTTATCTATATCTCTAGTTGATTGCTTATTAACTTGATACTATTCTACTTGCTACCCTTGGTTTAAATATCACCAAATTACAAGATAAAAAGACAAACTAATAAGATAAAAGTTTCTTAGTCTAATTACATGCTTCTTCATTTCTCTATCCAGCATTTTTGAATATCTTCAAGTTAGCATGAAGATGGAAATGCTTCTTTGTTCTCTAAAACCTGTAAATAGGCTGTCATATTCCATTTGCATCTAATCAATCCATGTGACTGTCAAGTCGCTATCAACTGCAATTTAATTTTAAACATTCATTGAAACTTCATTGGATCATCCGTTGAAACTGTGTTGAATCATCGGTCGAAGCTTCATTAGATCATCCGTTGAATGTGACTTGAGTCATTTGTCGAAACCTTGTAGAATCATCCGTTGAAAGTCATCCATAACAGTTAAATCTATTTCACTTATGCAAAATTACAAGGCATAGCATATCAAACTAGTAGTCAACATGACTTTGAATATCCTATAACTTATAGATCTTTAAGGTATTGTAGAATACAGAAATGTGTTACAAGACTTATTAATACATAAGCTACTCTCTCAATGGATGTTAAAGTGATTATCCATCGAGAGCTACAATAACACTAAATTAAATCTACTAAGGTGTTTTGTTTAACTTATCATCAAGTACACAACATATTCCTACAATTTTTTTCGATTTTTTTCAAGTTCTTCGTTAATTATACGGAATTAAAATACACACAAAAAAATTCGATGAATATATTATTTTATTAATATAAACCTTGAGGTTTCTACACTTTAATCAATCAAATGATTAGCTACAATAAATTCAACAGCATAACAGTATGTGTACAAAATTAATAAATTTGGCCTTCGATGGTGCTTCGTAAAATACAGTTGGTAGCTGAAAAAGATAACTGCATTAAATAAAAATATTATGCTTCTTTTGTGTATAGTCTTCAATTCATTTGTACACGTGGCTTATTCTTAGCCAAGTGCAAAATGTATTGTTTATGAGTTCAATGAATTCACCAAGTCGCAATTGATGACTAGAGTGTGTAGCTATTCCTTAGAAATAATTCCACTTGCGTACACAGGAGCTCTTGGACACACTAATTGCACCTACTAGCTTCATAGAGAGGTTTTGCCTTAGAATTTTATCCCCACTGGCATCTGCAAGGCTTCTAGGAACACTACTGGCGAATTTCATTCGGTCAAGGATAATATGTTCTTCGGATTGAGTGGCGAGTTAGGGTCCAAACATCCACCTCTAGGTATTTTAATACACACCAATTTTTTAGGCAATCGGGCCACCCTAATTTGTTTAGCTTATTTATATTTTTTTAAAAGTCAAATCATTTTACTTTTAAAAAACAATTAACTAGCATGGCCGAAAAATACTATAAGTCAATCAATCAATCAAACGTGCCTGATATATACCGTCTGGGCAGTGTTTGGGGAGGGGATACTGTACGCAGCCTTACCCACATTCCGAAAAATGAAAAGGCTATTTTTTTTAAAAGACCCCGGCTTGTATGTGCATATATATGTATGTTCTAGGTACAAAGTGATATATAATGATACATAAAATATGTTAAAGATTTATCTATACGAATATTATAGTACTACAATATGTAGACAATACCTTGCCCTATAGTTTTCTTCACATGGACTTACATATCCCGTGAAAAATGCTCGTTGACCTACGCCCTTCTCGTACGACTTCCCCTTAAAACCTATAAACACACATGCCATCCTTCGTAGCCTCACATGTCATCGTTCGTAGCCCCAAGACGACAATTGAAGAACCCGGCAATAATTTTTAATTAAATCAATCACGTAAAAATATCACTTATAGTCTACTATCAAGAAACGAAAAGGGATATTAGAGTTTGTTCAAAGAGAGAATTATGTTTTGTTCAAAGAAACGAAAGAGTACATATACATGCATATGTCCGCACACATATGCTGCTTCTTTTTATATCCATGTATGGAAGACTTAATCATTTGTGTTTGATAATGAGTATCCGAAAAATACTATAAGTAGATTATCAAATTATTATTACTAACCTAAAACTCGTGCGATGCACGTTATTTTAAATAATTGTTTATTTATTATTTTAATATATTACTCTCTCCGTTTCACTCATTTCTTTATATATTCTTTTCTCAGTCTCCAGACACGTTTTAAGCCCATTACACAATATAGTTCTATAACTAATTTTTAAAATTTTAGTTTTTGAATAAAAGTTTAAATATTTTAATTTTTATTTAGAAGAAAAAAATTGAAAAAAATTGAGAAATATATTTTATAGGAGCCTTAAAATGCGTGACGCACCCCATCCCCAATATAAAGAACCTGTAGGGACGAAGGAAGTATTAATTATATTTGTTAAAAAGGAAAGTATGTCAGAATATTTATAGTCAAATATCGACTAGGACAGCTAGTGTTTTACTTAAAAATGGAAGTGTGAGAAAATGTCTAATTATATTCTCTGATCTTGTAGTTTATTAGAACATGCGCGATACACGAATTATTTTTAATATAATATAATTATTTTTTAAAGCAAAATTAAAATAAAAGTTTAAGATATGAATTTTCCTTTTAAAATGTTTAATAAGATAATTTGATAATATTTATACACACACGTATATCGGTATATGTTAATGATATCTTCAAAATAAGACTTATTTTATATAAATAAAAATATAATTTAATGTGATATATAGTTTTGCTGATATTTATAGGTGTGCATACAAATAATGATAATTATGTTTTAATTAAAAAATAAATTTTAATTTTGATCAATATTAAGAATTTTCCTTAATTTGATTTTAGTCTTGTTTTAGCACAGATCAATTGTATACATTATTTTTTTAAGTCTAACACCCAGTGTTCCGGCTAAATGCAACTAAATATATTCATCTTTGATTTGATTTATTAAAGCTCAAATATATGATATTTTTATTTTAACCCGGAATAATAGTATATATTATTTTGTTTTAGTTGCTCTAAATATGTGATTTTACTTTTATTTTATATTGGATTAATTGTATATATTTTTTTAACCCTAGTGAATAGTATATATTATTTTGTTTTATTCTAAAATTATTATATAAAGTGACGAATTATTTCTTGTTTTATTTTAATAAATTAATATGAATATTATAAAATAGAATAAACCTCGTAATTATTTCCCCATATTTATAAGTTTTAAATAATTAGAACATTGAAATATATATTTAAAATAATGAGATAATAAATATGTGTTTATATTTTATTTTGTTTTCAAGTGATAAAATATAAGTAATAAAACACGAGTATCGTATCGCGACGATCAAATTTTTAATGTTCCGGCTGTTATATTTTAATATATATATATGATTTATATTTGATTTTTTTTTAAGTTAATTAAAATCTTAATTAAAATAAGTTAAATATAATATTTGTTAGAATTAATATAATTACAAAAAAGTAGTTAAGTAAATTAAAGGGTTAGTCCAGTGACCAACAAAACTTTATTCTTTATAGTACAAATTTAAGTACAATTTTTTTATTATGTGTCCATGTGCACATAATAAGCGCACGGAAATTTAGAAATTTATTGTATTTTGATTGATTTATTTTTTATAATAGTAGTGGACCTCTGCGTTCATAAAAATTCAACCAATTAAAATGGCGTAAATTTCTAACTTTCCGTAGTTATCATGTGTTCGTGTGCACACTGTAGAAAAACTGAAGTAAGGTGATTCTTTGAATTTTTATCCACTTTGATCGTGGAAGCAGCAAACAATATTGATGTCCGAGTGATAACTCCTGGTGGCGGGGCTGCTCCTTCGACGTCATCCTGGATCCTTCGCCGCTGTAGAGGTGTAGCTGTGGTTGGGTTCCTACAAAACAACACCGGAAGGGGGGTTGGAGTCCCGCGGCGCCTCCGGCGTGAGAGTAAGAACTAGCTTTTTGGGAAGATGAAGATGAATATGAATGCAGGGTGGCTGTGTGTGTATATGAGTGTGAAAGAATGATTAACCCCAAAACCTCACCTTCCTGGGCTATTTATAGGCCAAGGGGTTGGAGTCCCGCGGCGCCTCCGGCGTGAGAGTAAGAACTAGTTTTTTGGGAAGATGAAGATGAATATGAATGCAGGGTGGCTGTGTGTGTATATGAGTGTAAAAGAATGATTAACCCCAAAACCTCACCTTCCTGGGCTATTTATAGGCCAAGGATAGGGTTTTGGGGTTTGTACCTTTGAATCGTAGCCATTGTTTCTGGGAGCGGAGGACACCTGGCGGGAGTGGATGCTTTACATGTGTCAGCGCGGGACTGGTCGGGAAATGTTCTGAGGATCCTCTGACACGTGCCCTGATCATTCCCATGATTGATGTGTGACAGTTGTCCCCGTCACGTGCTTGGGCCAACGTCTCACGTGCTGGAGTTTATCAAGGTTCTGCTTGGGGGGCTGAGCTAGTTAGGAGTGGCAGTGTACGGGACTACTCCTTCCAGGAGTTGCGTGGAGTTAGGAGCCTAGGAGTAGGCCTCCCAGGAGCTGAATGGAGTTAGGAGCGTAGGAGTAGGCCTACCAGGAGCTGTATGGAATAGGAGTCTAGAAGTAGGCCTACCAGGAGCCATATGTACTATCACCGAGTATCATAGGCGGCCTTGCCCAGGGCCCAAAAATATATAGTTCACTATGTATGTATAGGCTACAATCCAATTTTATATTATATTTATTTAAAAACTCGAAACGAAGCTCATACATTTAAAACATAGCCCAATTTTTTTTGTTTTAGTTGATTAGAGGCCCATATGACTTTGGCATTTAACTTTGTTTAATCAATTTATTATTATTAACTCAATTTCCTTACTGTTTTATTCTCCTTTGTGTGCATGTACATGCTGGCTTGATTTAGGTTATATTGTTAACATTTATTATTTGATGAATTTCTCTATCAATGTTATATTTCATTAAATTAATTAAATTCTAAACATGTATCATAATGTATTACTTTAAACTTCATAATTTTTGTATAATTTTTAGATATATAAGTTTTTTTTATTTTTCTAACAAACTGAAATGGATTGAAAATGAAATTAATGAGCGAGTATGAGACTCCTGTCATAATCTTAGCTAGATTAGCTAGATTGCAAATCTCTTAAAAATTTACTCCCTCCGACCTTTACAATTATTATCATTTCTGAAAGAGTGTCCCGCACATATTTTAAAATGAATAAAAATCATAGTTTTCTATAACTTTTTTTTTCAAATTTTCTTTTTCTTAAAACATAGAATGTTTACACTTTTATTCAGATTTTCTTTTTAATTTTTTTATAAAATTATACTTTTTATTCATCTTAAAATACGTCTCAAACACTCTCCAAGAAACGATAACAATTCAGGAGGAAGAAGGGAGTAATTTTTTATGAAAAAATTTAGTTTCACATTTTTATATATATAGTGCCCAAAAAAAATAATTCACACTAGGTCCATTAAACCGAAGGAAGTAAGGTGATTCTTAAAATTTTTATTCATCGTGGAAGCAACAAACAACATTAATGTTTGAGTATTAACATTGGGGCATCAACTACAATTGCGACGGGGATAAACAACTGTATAGGCTGATCTTTATATGAAATTAGTAGAAGTTGACGTTTATGTTAATTAGTTATATTATAATTAGTAAAGGTAATTAAGTAATTTTTGTTAGAAGAAATTGATAATATCAGTTTTAGACTATTATAGTTTATTTATTAGCATTTGATATGAGCATTTGACAAAGGTGATGTCATCAGCATTTACCATCAGTTTTTGTTGATCAGCTTTTGTCATCATGATTTATTTACATCAGTATCCGTCGAGCTGAAAATCAGGAGATATTAAAGGAGGAAATATTTACAGAGATATGTCAGTGTAGGACTTTACTTATTGTAGAAATCAATAGATGGATATAGTTTAGGATTAATTTCTTATTGTATTGTAATAGGATTCTTTATTGATTGTATAACTATGCAATATATAAGCACATATTAGTTTTACACTTTATATGTTGCGAACATTGTTATATTATTCTCATAACCTAGCAGCTCTCAAGGATATATGTTCATCCTTTGAGAGAATATTGTAATCAGTATTTATACATTAATAATAAAAACTGTTGTTTCAATTGTGTCTGTTATCTCGATTTGATTGTTTAACTGTATTCACCCCCCTTTACAATTGATTAAAGGCCTAACAATTGGTATCAGAGTTTGCTGTTGATACACAAATAGTTTAAAATCCACAAAATAATTACTAATGGCAGGCAAAGAAGCACAACAGAATCCCCCACCTCCACCAGCCACAAATCCAATCAGCCACAACATGAGTAGATATGAGTCTATCAAGATTCCAATCCTGAAGATTCATAAATATCCAATCTGGAAAGTGAAGATGGCCATATGTTTGGATGCAACAGATCCTGAATATATGAACATGATTTATAATGGTCCTCACATGCCAATGAAACTAGCTGTTGTTGTTGTTGGCCAAGAGGAAAATATGGTTTTTAAAGATAAGAAGGACTATTCTCCTAAGGATCTTTCATCTATTATGAAAGATGCAAAAGTAAGACATAATTTGCATAACAGTATTGAAAGTGTCATGTCCAATAGAGTCATTGGATGCAAAACTGCCAAAAAAATTTGGGATACTTTAATTGGAGGTCAAGTGTAAAGGTACCACTGCTATCAAGAAGAATAGGAGGACAATACTAAATCAGGAGTATGAGCACTTTGATTCAAAGTCTGATGAGTCCTTGATTGAAATCTATGACAAGTTTCAAAAGCTGATGAATGACTTGTCACTGGTTGACAAAGAATATGATCCAAGAAGATTCTAACTTAAAGTTTCTTCTTGCACTTCCTGAAAAGTTGGACTTGAAAGTCACATCAATAAGGGATAATTATGATCTTGATGAAACATCTCTAGATGAGATCTATGGCATGTTGCAGACCATGAACTGGAGATGGAACAAAGAAGTAAGATGAAAGGACCTAGAGCAAGACATGTTGCACTCAAGGTGGAAGAGAAGCCAAAAGAGATAGTTGGGAGAAAAAGTCACTCCAAAGGCAAGGCTATGATTGCAAAGTCTGATATTGAGTCATCAAACTCTAATAATGACTCAAACTCTAAAAGTGATCATGACAATAATGAAGACATTAAATAGATGGATGCTCTATTGGTTAAAAGCTTCAAGAGGATGGTCTACAAAGACTTCAAGAAAGGAAAAAGGTTTTCCAGGAAGAGCTCTAGTTCCTCAAACATTGATAGGAGGAATTACAGAAGAAACTATGATGAGAAGGAGTCAAAATCTGGAAAATATGACAAGTCAAAGACAAAGTGCTACAACTGTGATGGAGTTGGACACTTTGCAGCTGAATGCAGGAAGCCAAAGGATGAGAAGAAACAAGCCTTGATTATAATGAAGAAAAACTCGGATGATACATCATAATCAGATGATGGAGTTAACTATGCTATTATGGCAAATGCTGATAGTGAGGCTGAGACTACCGAGTTTAAGGTACCTCAAACCACATTTGCTTTTGATACTGGTGATATTTATGAACAAAGGCTATTTCTTAAATCTCTACATGTTAGTTATATGGATCAAACACTTAAAAATGCCAGGATTAAAACTGAAAAATATGACCTTAAGAAAAGGAATGATCACCTAGAATATGCGTTGGTTCTCATGCTAGAAACTCAAAAGGAAAAAGATGATGCTTTGTATGTTAAAAAAACTATTAGAAAAACATGCTTACCTAGAAAAGGAACTAGCTAAAGAAAGAGAAGTAATTAGGCTTTGGACTAGTTCAGGAAAAACAACTCAGAGTTTAATAGAAAATGGTTGTTGAGGATCAGGAATAGGATATGCTAATAAAACTTATTCTGATAAGTTAAATGAAAAAGAAACTGAGAATATTAAATTAATAAATACTGATAAGAAGGTAAAACTGAACAAGTCTCACTTAAGACCTATTAAGTTTAACTTAAGTGCTGACGCTGTTAAGTCGGTAAATGAAAAAGGGTCAACATCAGGATCTAAGTCAAACTTAAAAACTGATAAGTGTGAACAAGTTCACATGAAGTCAATATTGTTGGTTTAATGACTCAGAGACAGCTTAAGAAAAAGCTGAAGGAAGTCAAAATGAAAAATAAGGAAAAATAACCTAGAAAGAACAAAAATGGGAAAGTAGGTGCAATAAGGAGAACAAATATAAATCCAATTCTAATGCACCTAGAAATGCATGTTTTAACTGTGGTAGTGCTAATCATCTTATTGTTGCTTGCATGAAGAATAAAGGGATAAACAATGTTCCTCTGAAGTCAGAGTTTAGGAATAAGAAAGTTAGACATAAACCACCGAATCCATGTTTTCCTTGTGGTAGTGTTTGGCATTCAATTTACACATGTAAAGAGTATCACAGTTTGTACTATGATTATTATGAAATGAAATCCTCTTTAAATAAATTGAAAGTTGTATCTGCATGTGTAAACTCTGATATTAAGAATGGTAGCATAAACTCTGATTCAAAGTCTTCTGCTACAAATGTTAACAAACTTAAAAAGGCCAAAGGATCCAAGAAAGTCCGGGTCCTTAAAAATACTAATTAATTGTTTATCTGATTGCAGGGTAACAAGAAAATTCTCTAGTCTTGGATAGTGGATGTTCTGGACATATGACTGAAAATAAATCCCTGTTATCATAGTTTAAGAAGAAGGCTGGCCCAAATATTTCTTATGGAGATGACAACTTAGAAAAGATTTTGGGATATCGCAAAATCAAGCTTGGAAATGTCATCAGTGGAAATATAGCTCTAGTTACAGGACTCAAGCATAATCTGATTAGTGCGAGTCAAATATGTGACAAAGGTTATAATGTGACCTTTTATAGAGAACATTATAAAATTGCCAGTAAATCAGATGGCAAGGTTGCAATGACTAGTTACAAACATGGTAACTTATATGAAGCCAGGGTCTTCACAAATACTGATAATTCTAAAATATGCCAACTTAATAGAGCATCTGTGCAAGACAGCTGGAACTGGCATAAAAGACTTTCTCATCTCAATTTCAACAACATTAATGAACTTGTGAAGAAAGTCTTGTGAGAGGATTGCCCAATGCAGTGTTCACACCTGATATCTTATGTGACTCATACCAGAAAGCCAAATTAAGGAAATTATCTTTCAAGAGTAAAACCGAATCCTCAATTTTTGAATCATATCACTTGCTTCATATTGATCTTTTGGTCCAGTAAATATAATATCTATTACAAAGAAGAGGTATGCACTTTTATTGTTAATGAATATACAAGGCACACATGGGTATATTTTCTGCACACCAAGGATGAGATACCATCCATTTTCTTCTTGATCATATAAGAGAACTGGAATAAAGATCAACTCATAAAGTAAAGATCATTAGAAGTGATAATGGAATTGAATTTAAAAATAACAATATGGAGGAATTTTGTAAATACAAGGGGATCAAACAGGAATTCTCTGTACTTGGTACTCCATAACAAAATGGAGTTGTTTAAAGGAAGAACAGAATTCTCATAGATATTGCAAGAACCATGCTTGAAGAAGCAAAATTTCAAACCTACTTCTGGGCTGGGGCTGTACAAACTGCATGCTTCACACAAAATGCCACATTGATAAAAAAGCATGACAAAACACCATTTGAGATGGTGAAAGGAAAGAAGCCAAATTTGAAGTACTTTCATATATTTGGTTGCAAATGTTTTTTTTCTCAAAACTTATTCTAAACAGCTTACGAAATTCGAACTAAAAGCTAATGAAGGCATTTTTGTTGGATATCCACTGTCAACAAAAACTTTCAGAGTTTATAATGTGAGAACAAGGATGGTCATGGAATCTATTCATGTGTCTTTTTATGACAAGAAGATTACAGGTCTAGAAGATGTAAATGACCATAAAGAGTTGAGATTTGAAAATGAAGTACCATATGCTGAACAGTTAAATCCTTATGATCTGACAAATCCTGATGTCACTCTAAACTTTGATGAGCCACATGTCAAAGGAAACTCTACAAATACTGAAGCACATTTTGAGGGGGAGCAACATGATTCACATAAAGAGTCAAGTGATTCAAATCAAGATACATCAGTAAATACTCCATCAGACTCTAATTCCTCAAATACTGATGAAGTAAATACTGATAGTACTAGAGATACCGATTTAGGGGGAGCTTCAGGAAATAATGATGGTATAAGACAAAGTAAGACTAGAGACTTCATGGATCAAGGGGGAGTAGCTACTTCAAGAAGTCAACTTCCTTCTGCAAGAAAATAGACTAAGTCACACACACCTGACTTAATTATTGGAAATCCTGATAGTGGTATAAAGACCAGAAAAGCCACTCAAAATGAATATCTCTAACATTCTTTTCTATCTCAAACTGAACCCAAGAAAGTGGAAGAAGCTCTTCAAGATGCTGAATGGATCACATGAATGCAAGATGAGCTGAATGAATTTTAAAGGAACAAAGTCCGGAATTTGGTACCAAGACCAAAGAACATATCAGTAGTTGGTATACAATGGGTGTTTAGAAACAAGACTGACAGTGTGGGCATTATTACAAGGAATAAAGTAAGGCCGGGTACAAAGGGTTATTCACAGCAATAAAGTATTGATTATGATGAGACTTTTACATCATTTGCAAGGCTTGAGACAATCAAAAATTTTCTAGCCTATGCTGCTCACATGAAGTTTAAGGTGTTCCAAATGGATGTAAAGAGTGCATTTCTAAATGGTGAACTTGATGAGAAAGTTTATGTTGAACAACCTCCAGGGTTGTTGCCCAATAATAATACAATTGTTTAAGGGGGGTTGGATACAATTGTATAAACATTTTGAAGAAGTATAAAAGTGTTATGGATTAAAACTAATATATATAATTGCTGTATCTAATAATAAGGAACGTGAGCTTCGAGGCTCGATTTGACTGCTCTTGTGTTTCGTGACTCGATCTGCCTTAACAAGATGCCTACGTACCTTGCTGATTGCCAAGGATCAAGTCAAAAAATGTAGTTCTGATTTGTGGGGTGAAACCCCTTATATAGAAGTTGGGAGTCCTTGAATTGGACTTGGTATAGGAGACTTGGTGGTCAAGTCTCTGAATTAGGATAGACTTAGGAGTCCTAGGGAGTAGGAAGCTGATTCCTTATCCCATGAGGTTCCTTGGAGGCCAATCTACAAGGATTTATATCCTCACTAGGACTTATCTTAATAACTGTTTTTCTCCCTTATTTATTAATTACGAAATTAGTAAATAATCAGGGTTTTTGGGCCTTCTTTGTTTCATCAGGCCTGATCTGGTCCATCAGGCCTGATCGATATGTTAACCTTTCTGGTCTGAATGTCATACATCTTATTATTGGGCCTTGCAGCCCAATCTATTATGTAATCAGGATTTATTTATCCCTATCATTTGCCCCCCAACTTTTGGGAAACATTGACTAGGTTTCGCAGAAGTTAAGTCTATTCCCTTACAGGGTTTCGTTTTTGCGTAAAGTGTGGAGCGACCTACACATTTACAATGATTTTTCCTTTAATTCAGGAATTATCTTAGTTTCCAGGATTTTTTCCCTCATTTTCTGGATTTTTCCCTAAATTTCTGGATTTTTCCCTAATTTTCTGGATTTTTCCTTAATTTTCTGGATTTATCCTTATTTTTCTGGATTTTTCCCTTAATTTCTGGGATTTATCCTTATTTTTCTAGATTTTCCCCTTAATTTCTGGGATTTATCCTTATTTTTCTGGATTTTTCCCTTAATTTCTGGGATTTATCCTTATTTTTCTAGATTTTTCCCTTAATTTCTGGGATTTATCCTTATTTTTCCTGGATTTATTCCTTATTTCTGAAAATATTAGTATTTTTCAGAAAATATTTTAAGGAATTTCCTTATTTTTCTGTAATTTTCCAGGAATTTTTCCTTCATTTTTTTCTTCCTTTTTCTTCCTTCTTTTTTTTATACAGATTTCGACCAGGAATCCATTCGACCAGGATCCTGGTCGAATTAACCTTCAGATTGCCCTGGTCGACAGGGTTTCGAGCAGGATGCTTTCGACCTCAATTCCTGGTCGAATTTCGGCCAGGATTTTCACCCCCCTTTTTTTTTATTATTATTTTTTTTTTGGTCGACTAGGAATTTTCTCCCCTTTCGGTCAGGATTCTTGCCTTTTGACCGAATTAACCTTCTTTTGTTGCCCAGGTCGACAGAATTTCGAGCTCAATGATTTCGATCAGGATTCCTTCGTGTTTCCTGGTCGAATGGGTCTCAATTCTGGTCGAATTAAGCCTGTTTTTCAACCTTGATATCAGGATTTCGACCTCAGGAGTTTCGATCAGGATTTCTTTGTATTTCCTGGTCGAATGGGTCTCATATATATATTTGTGTAATCTTCACATATTTGGATTTGGGCCCTTTTACACCTGGGCTGCATTTTTTCATGGGCACATATTATTGACCCTGGGCCTTTTCTGAACTGGGCCTGTATTCTTGGGCCCATTTCTTAAATCTTGGTTTTTCCTTTTGGCTCTTGTCCAACTTTTGGTCCCTTTTTCTGGGCTTTCTTGGACTGGGCCTTCTCTATATTTTTTATCATGTTTTAATATCCAAAGCCCATTCAAACTTGGGTTGGGCTTGAACTCTTAAGCTTGACTTCCAGAATATTCTGGAATTTCTATATCATTCAAGATTTTTCCATAATTTTCTAAGATTTTTCTAAAATAATCTGGAACATTCCAGATTCTTCCATTTTTGGGCCCATATGGGCTTTTTGAGGTCCAATTTAGCTTTCAGGTGCCTATATAAGAGTTGAGGGGGAGTGTGTTTCTTCACACTTCTCATTTCAATCCTCAAGCTTCCAAACACTCTCCTCTTCTCCCTCCTTCCTCATTTCAGCAAATTTTCGGCCAAGTTCCTTTCAAGGTTTTTAAGTCTTTCCAAGCTTCTAGCATTTCCTTTCTCAAATCCCTTCCCTTAGTTTTCCAACTTCAGGCTTTTTCCAGCTCATTAATGGCTGACAAGAGTTCCGAGAGGGCGGCAAAGATAGCCTCGGCTTCAAAATGAGGTAAGGATATCATGATCCGTTCTTCATATATGTCTTTAATCGATATGATTAACACTAGGGGGGATGAATATCCCTCCACTGCACATCTCGATTCCTTTAATCATTGTAATACTTGGCACAACATAGATTTCGATAAACTAAATGCCCGTTATAACGTCCTTCCTCCTCTTATATTAGTTTCAGTCTCTGGTGGTGACCGTACTTGCCACTGGAGACCCGACACTCTCTTCATTTACACAGATGCCCTTAATGCTGGGCTTAGGTTTCCTTTCCACCCTTTTATTCCTCATCTTTTAGCTGATTTACAAATCAACCCGTGTCAGCTTCCTCCAAACGCCTGGAGGAACATTTTATGTTTTATGGTCTGCTGCCTTAGGGAGGGCTTTCCTCTTTCTGTAGCTGTTTTTAGGAAGGTATTTCAGTGTTACAATAGCTCTCCCAGTATCTGTGGCTGGGTCTATGTCAAGCAAAGGCCCAAAAGTAAACATATCTTTAACAGCGCCTCTATTCCTGATAACAATCAAAATTGGAGGAATAGTTTCGTTGGGTTACGTTAGGAGAATGGTGACTGGGGCACACTTTTCCGATCTTCCTTCGGGAAGGTCAGTGATGGTAGCCTCAAATCCATTCACTTAACTCCTGAGGAAACTATTATTTATAATGGTCTTACTCAGGACGATGGCACTACCACCAGCTGGACTCTTTTAGAGGAGTTCTCCCTCATTCACGTGGGACTATCCTCTGTTTCTCAACAGGGTATTTTTCTTCCCTTATCATCTTTATTTCGTTTCATGCATTATTAACATCACTTATTTTGTCTTTTGATTTGTTTTGCAGCTGCTAAGGAGATCAACGAGGACAATGTACCTCTCGTTGAAGAGACTGCTAGGATGAAAAAAGCCCGTCTTGCAGGCCTAGATACCCGAGGGAAGGCCACGGAGCCTAGCTTCTTGAGAAAACACAAGGAGCCTATGGGGGAGGCTTCAGCTGAAGTAGCTGAGGGCCACAACGCTCCCATCACTGCTGCTGTTCCTGCTGCTGCTGCTACAGGCGCCTTCCAGCCTCTCTGGGGATTTCGCCGAGGGGATACCTTGGTTGGATCCACGAAGCATGCATGGGATTGGTCCTACCATAGCGTGACTCCCAAGGACTTTACTGATGTGGTGGCCACCCCTGATCTTGAGAGGATTAAGCTCATGGGAGCTCAGTCTCTGGCTTCGGTATGCCTTCTCTTTTTTGAACTTATCTTTCGCTCTTGTAGCATTTTCTTGCCTTATACTTTGTTAATTGCTTTGTTTCAGTCTAACTCCTACTTTCAAGGCGCTGTGAGGCAAGCCGAGTCATGGAAGCGGGCTTCTGATAAGGCCGATAATGCCCTCAGGAGGCAACAGAAGAAGTATGCTACCCTGGAGAAGAAGCTCAAGCGCAAGGAGGAAGAACTCGGAGAGTCTAACGCCGAGCTGGTGGTACTTCGGGCGGAGAAGGATAAAGCTATAGACAACTATCTGGACTCGGAGGAGTTTGCCCAATCCATGAGGATTAGGGATGATTCAGTCTTTCCCGGATTTTTATAGGACTGGTTGGGACACGACCCTTGGGACCGTGAACGAGGCTTGTCCTGATATTAAACCGGCGGACTATGTCTGCCCTGATGACGAGGCTTTGCTGCAGAGGTTTCGTACCCGAGTAGTTGTCTCAGATCATGTTCCTCAGGATCCACTCCTTCCTCCTCCCGAGTCTTCTTCCAGACCTGCTGATGCGATAGCTCTTCCTCCTCCTTCGAGACGACAGAGACATCCAGCGAGAGCGGAGAGGACGATGATATGGATGCCGAGGGTACTTCAGCTCCTTAGAGCTTTTTCAGCCCTGCGTGGCTTGTTTTTTTATCCTATTTTCGAGACTTTATTTATCGAACTCTTGTAATATATATCAGATCTATTTTATTTATCACCTTTTATGCTTGCATCCATGCATTTGGTTTTTATTAGTTAGGCCACAAACATACTTTGAAGAACTCATGAATTTCATAAAATTGTCTGGGATTCATCCCTTACACAAGTCTTAATAAACTTCGTAATAAAACTAAAACATATAAATCCTAAGCAAGCGAAGCTTCAAGGTGCTTTTCAACCTACTTGTCACCATGACAAGTGAGAATCGTACTTCGACTATCTTACATGTAGTAAACCTTCAGGTTTTATGCGTGCCAGGTTCTCGGGACTTCAAAACCATCCATAGTCTCTAGCTTGTAGGTTCCTCTACCCTGAACGCTCTTGACTTTGTACGGCCCTTCCCAATTTGGGGCAAGTTTCCCTTTCTGTCCTACCCCAGAAGCTTCTATCTTCCTCAAGACTAGGTCACCTTATTTAAAGAACCTTTCTTTAACCCTTAAGTTGTAGTAGAATGAATCCTTCTTCTGATACTCTACTATCTTTGCATGTGCTTCATCCCGCACTTCATCGATTAAGTCTAGAGCCAACCTTTGTCCTTCCTCATTTTCCTCAGCATTGAAAGCCTGAATCCTTGGAGAGGAATGTGATATCTCCACTGGAACTACTGCTTCTGCCCCATACGCCAACATGAAGGGAGTTGCTCCTGTCGTGACTCTACAAGTAGTCCTATAGGCCCACAATATGGGAAGTATCTCATCCACCCAATTATTTCTTGACTTCTCGATCCTCTTCTTTAGTCCATCAAAGATTATTCGATTTGCTACTTCTGCTTGCCCATTGGCTTGTGGGTGAGCCACGGAGGTGAACCGTAACTCAATTTCATTTTCTTCATAATACTTCTTGAATTCCTTGTTGTTAAACTGCGTTCCATTGTCGGTGACTAGGACACGGGGAATTCCATATCGGCACATAATGTTTTCCCACAGGAATTGTGCAACTTGTTTAGTTGTGATTTTGGCCAAGGGTTTGGCTTCGATCCACTTAGTGAAATAATCAATGGCTACAATCAGCAACTTCCTTTGTGCCGTGGCCATAGGGAAAGGCCCCAGGATATCCATCCCCCACATAGCAAAGGGAATGGGCGAGTTGATAGAGATGTCAGCATCTCGGGAGGTTGTCTAACAACAGGTGCATGCTTCTGACAGCGGTCACACTTCCTCACATATTCTTTGGCATTAACCATCATTTCTGGCCAATAAAAGCCTAGACGAGTTATCTTATGAGCCAAGGCCCTGCCCCCCAAGTGTTGTCCACAAATACCTTCATACACTTCTTCAAGAGCCAAGCGTGCCTCATCGGGCCTGAGACACCTCAAGTAAGGAACCACGAAAGTTCTTTTGTAAAGAATCCCATCTATCAAAGAGTACCTTAGTGCTCGAACAGTTAACTTCCGTGCTTCAGTTGCATCGCTTGGCAACCAACCGGTTTGAATGTGAGCCTTAATGGGATCAATCCATGACGTCCCCAGGCCTATGGGAGCCACAAGCTTAACATCTATGCTTCGTGTCTTCAAAACACGGAAGTATACACTTCCTGAACTTTCTTCTATCTCAGATGAAGCAAACTTTGATAGCGCATCTGCCTTAACATTTTCTTCCCTTGGAATGTGTTCAACATGACATTCATTATTTGTGGTTGGGAAGTCTAGCTTCATAGCATACTCAATTAAGAACCCATCAGGGCTTTGCAAAACCAATCCTGCTCCACTGGAGTTTGTTTTTGATGCTCCATCAAAATAGAGAACCCAATACTCTTTATCATCCTTCTCTTTGCTTTCATTATCGACTCCCTTGTCTTGAGGTATGGCATCTTCTTGCCCCCCGACTTCTTGGTTGGGTATGGTACATTCCACCATGAAGTCAGCTAGTGCCTGGGCTTTTATTGCCGTATGTGGCTTATACTTGAGATCGAACTCTCCCAGCTCTATTGCCCACTTAATCAATCTCCCACTTGCCTTGGGACTGTGAATGATATTTCTCAGGGGCTGATTTGTTAGCACCTCGAGCTGGTGAGCCTGAAAATAAGGACGCAGCTTTCTCGAAGCCATTACCAAGGCTAAAGCGAATTTCTCAATAGTTGAATAATTCAACTCAGCACCATGCAAAATTTTGCTAACATAGTATACAGGTTTCTGGATTTTCAGCTCCTCCTTAACCAATACCGCGCTCAAGGCGCTCTCTGAAACAACCAAGTACAAGAATAAAACTTCAGTCAGAACTGGCTTGGCCAACAATGGGGCCTGGGCCATATACTTCTTTAACTCTTCAAATGCCTTCTGGTTTTCCTCACTCCATACAAAGTCTTTGATGTTCTTTAGTGACTTGAAGAATGACAAGCACTTGTCTCCCGACTTGGAGATGAATCGTCCTAGCGCAACAACCCTTCCTGTGAGCTTCTGAACATCCTTGCCAGTTTTTGGTGGTTCCATGTCCAGGATCGCCTTTATTTTATCGGGGTTAGCCTCAATTCCCCTTTTTGAGACCATCAATCCCAAGAATTTTCCAGATCCTACTCCGAAAGCACATTTTGTAGGATTTAACATCATCTTGTGGTACCTCAGGACCTCAAAAGCTTCCCTCAAATGGGTTATATGATCAGTCTTTGCTAGACTCTTGACTAACATGTCATCAACATAGACTTCCATAGTCTTACCAATAAGATCCTTAAAAATTTTATTCACCAACCTTTGATAGGTGGCTCCTACATTCTTGAGACCAAACGCCATAATAAGATAACAATAAACACCAAAGTCAGTGATGAATGATACCTTTGGAATGTCATCCTTATGCATTTTGATCTGGTTGTATCCGCTAAATCCATCCATGAAACTCAGCATCTCATGTCCAGCAGTGGCATCAATCAAAGTATCAATTCTTGGCAGTGGAAAACAGTCTTTAGGGCATGCATCATTCAGATCAGTAAAGTCTATACACATCCTCCACTTTCCATTAGCCTTCCTCACCATTACAGGATTTGCTAACCACTCCGGAAATCGGATCTCCTCAATGAAATCAGCCTCTAAGAGCTTTTCTACTTCCTGTTTTATAGCCTCTTGTCTTTCTGGGGCAAAATTTCTTTTCTTTTGTTTTACTGTCTTCCGACTTGGATCCACATTTAACCTGTGAGTAATCAACTCCGGGTCTATGCCTGGCATATCAGCCGCTGACCATGCAAACACATCACTATTTTCTTGCAAAAATTTCACTATCTTCCCTCTAAGGGGCTCCTCTAACGTGGCTCCAATGAAAGTCACCCTTTCAGGATTCTCGGGGTCTAAAAGAACCGAAACCAATTCTTCTGCTGGCTTTCCTCTCTTCTTGTCATTTTCTCGGACATCCATATCTTCAATAGGAAGAACCTGCCCCCCAACTCCATCTGCCCTCAAAGAGGCCACATAACAGCTTCTAGCCATTTTTTGATCTCCTCTCTCTTCTCCAATCCCGTTTCGGGTGGGAAACTTCATAACTGAATGGTAGGAAGAGGGGACTTCCTTAAAGGCATGTATCCCTATTCTCCCCATGATAGCATTATAAGTTGAACTAGCCTTTACCACCACGAAATCCAACATCTGCGTTGCTTGTCTTGGTTCCGTACCTATGGTGGTCGGTAATTTGATAATCCCTTCCACAGGACATTCTACTCCAGCAAATCCATATATCGGCATGTCGGTTGGTGTCAACTGGGAATCGCTATACCCCATCCTTAGAAAGGCGTTGTGGAGCAATATATCCACAGAAGCACCATTAACCACAATGACCCTCTTAACCGGGCTATTTCCTATTATTGGTGTTATGACCAGCGGGTCGTCATGAGGAAACTTTACACCCTCTAGGTCAGAATCATCAAAAGCCAATGTTACTTCTGTCCTGCCCTCTTCGGGGCTTCTCCAATAATATGCATAACCTCTCTAGTATATGCCTTTCTGGAATTTTTGGAAAATCCAGCAGCAGTTGGACCTCCAAAGATCGTGTTTATCACAGGCCCTCGAGGTCGCGGACCTCCAAATATTGCATTTATAACCGGCCCTCTAGGTTGGGGATTCCGCCCCTGATCATCTTGGTCCCTCCTACGATCTTCAAAGTTCTTCCTTCCATTATTATTCCTGTCCCCTCCTTCTCCAGTATACTTGTTCAATCTTCATTTTCGAATCAAGAACTCAATTTCATCCTTCAATTTCCTGCACTCATCGGTGTCATGGCCAACATCTTTGTGGAATCTGCAATATTTGCTCTTATCTAGCTTGGCTGGATCAGCCTTCAAGGGCTAAGGCCAACGAACATCTCGATCTTTCTCGATCTCCATCAAGATCTGGCTTCTAGGAGCATTCAACTTAGCGTATTCGGTGAACTTTTGCCCAGGTCCTCCCTTCTTGGGGGTTGAATCAGGGTTTTGTTCGGTTCTAGGGTACTTGTCCTTAGCGATATACTCCAGATCAGTTTTCCGCTTCTTGCCTCCAGTGGGCTCATTACTTACTACAGTCTTCCTCATGCTTTCTTCAACCTTGATATACTTCCCTGCCCTCTCTTGGAGCTGCAACATGCTTTCAGGGGGACGTTTGGCCAAGGACATCTTGAAAAACTCATCCCTAGTTCCTTGTTGCAGTGCTATCATGGCTACCTTATCATCAAGGTCTGGGACTTTTAAAGCCTCCTTTGTAAAACGATTCAGGTAATCTCTCAAAGACTCCTTAGCTCCCTGCACAATACTCATAAGAGATGCTGAACTTTTCTCATGGACTCTCCCACTAATGAACTGCTTAATAAAAGCCTGGCTTAACTCTCTGAACGATCCAATAGAGTTTGGGGGCAAGCGGCTGTACCATCTTTGAGCCATACCTGACAGGGTTTGAGGGAAGGCCCGACACTTTATAGCATCATTCATGGGTTGCAGCAACAGTGCATTAGAGAATGTCCTAACATGATTAGCGGGGTCTCCCGTGCCATCATAGGCTTTGATAGTGGGCATCTTGAATTTTCTTGAGATATGGGCATTCATTATCTCTTCTGTGAAAGGTGGAGTTGGATCATCAGGATCTCCAAGGGGAAGGAGATTGCTAGGATCAGTTCTTGGGACGACATTCCTTCTTTGTACCGGACCATCCAGGTCTATGACAGGAGGAGGATTTCTCCCCCTAGGAGGTATCTGGGGTCTGGTGGCCTGGTGAGCTTCCAAGTCACGCCTCAGCCTTTGGATCTCAGCCTCATGAGCCCTGATCCTCTCCTGCACTTCTTGGGGATTCTCCCCTTGGGTGCTTTGAGGGCGTTGCCTTCTATCAGCCATCGGCTCCTTGCCAGGACGCCTCCTTCTTGGGGCCACTTCATCATCTGAAGATTCAGAGTCTCTTTCATCAGTGTAATGACCAGAAAATTCCCGATCGTCGGGGATAGGAGCCAAACCTCTTATATAGGGGGGTGATTGCCCTCGTGCTTCGCTTCGCCCAGCATGTCCACTTCCTCCAACCTCGGGGTAAAGGGGCATCCCATAAGGGGGGTTAGTAGTAACAACAGTTGAATATTCATACCTGACGGGTCGAGAAGTCACAGGTACATGTACTTGTTGAACTTGAGGATTCGTACCTTGAATATTCGGGGGAGTCATCCCTTGTGGCTGAGGTTGGGTTGCCCCTATCTGGGCTTCCCCTTGAGTAGATGCATAAGTTGAGTGGGGAGGAATCTCCACGGTTGACGAGATCACCTGGGTTGTCCCTGATGGTGTTCCTTCCTCCAGAGCTCTAATTGTTCTCCGTGTTCTCGCCATGGTTGTCGTTGTGCTTTCCCACAGACGGTGCCAAATGTTATGGATTAAAACTAATATATATAATTGCTGTATCTAATAATAAGGAACGTGAGCTTCGAGGCTCGATTTGACTGCTCTTGTGTTTCGTGACTCGATCTGCCTTAACAAGATGCCTACGTACCTTGCTGATTGCCAAGGATCAAGTCAAAAAACGTAGTTCTGATTTGTGGGGTGAGTCCCCTTATATAGAAGTTGGGAGTCCTTGAATTGGACTTGGTATAGGAGACTTGGTGGTCAAGTCTCTGAATTAGGATAGACTTAGGAGTCCTAGGGAGTAGGAAGCTGATTCCTTATCCTATGAGGTTCCTTGGAGGCCAATCTACAAGGATTTATATCCTCACTAGGACTTATCTTAATAAATGTTTTTCTCCCTTATTTATTAATTACGAAATTAGTAAATAATCAGGGTTTTTGGGCCTTCTTTGTTTCATCAGGCCTGATCTGGTTCATCAGGCCTGATTGATATGTTAACCTTTCTGGTCTGAATGTCATACATCTTATTATTGGGCCTTGCAGCCCAATTTATTATGTAATCAGGATTTATTTATCCCTATCAAAAAGTAAAATAGTTCTTTATATTTCTGATAAAAACTGTTACAAACTCTTTTAAGAAATACTGATGTTCTTGAGAGCTGCTAGGTCATACAATGCTCGAGTTTATCACTATGTGATGACCAAAAATGTGTTTATATAATACATAACTGCTACAAATCAGTCTAGGATATGCATTATCAATTACTAACAGAAAATAATACATATCTTTAACTGAATATACAAAGTCCTATCACTCAGAACGCAACAGATATCCATCCCTCAAAATAAGAAACAGAATTAATCTTCACAATAGACTGTCTTCAGATGCTGATATTCTGCATATACTGATGATGCATCAAATCCTGATGGCACATCAAATACTGATGACATCCGAAACAGTCAGATCCTGAGCTTCTCCTGATCATTGAGAATCAGCACGTAACAATCTCCCCTAATTTATGCTTAATGTAATGAAGCACAAATTCCATTCTCAATGATGCCAAAACCAATTACAAAATGTACAAGAAATAAGGCTTACTTCAGTATCCTAAGATAACTGACAGTTGTTTCCAAAAATTTGTTTAACCTTTCTTCCTCCTTGTCTTGAAGGACTTTTATGTTAGATATATTTGTGATGTCATGTCTAATAATGATTTGTGTTTAGTTTTCAGAACTTGACTAACAAGACAAATCAGGACTTAACTGAAAATCAGTACTTATACTGAAGTCAGAACTTAAGTTATCAGAACTTAAGATATCAGAAGATATTCATCAGGAGATAATATCAGGACTTAAGAAGACTTTCAGATAAGGAAGGCGACCGATTGAAAGGAAAGAAGATCAAGACTAAAACAAGAAGAGATATGCATGGAGAAGAATTCTATGAAGAATAGAAGACTTGGAGGAAAAGATAACTAATTGATATATTTTAGGATGCAGACTTATATTCGATATCAATTAGAAGATTATCTTGTAACTGTGTGGTATATAAACACAGCATAGGGTTTACACTAGATGTGTTATTGTTATCGAGAATATTATTCATTATAACCCTATCAGCTCTCGTGATATTTGTTCATCATTGAGAGAGAACGGTTCCATTGCAATACTGTTTTATTAATAAGATTATTCTGTGTTTCATACTTGTGTTCTTAATTCGATTTGATTGTAGTATACACTATATTCAACCCCCTTCTACAGTGTGTGTGACCTAACAAGTGGTATCAGAGCCAATCTGTTAACACATATACAGTAAAGATCCAAAACAATCATGTCTGAAGAAGAACAAACTCCAACCAAGTCCACCAAAACTGAAGAAACTCCAAAGACTCAAATCCATAGTCGATGTGAGACTATTAGGGTTCCCATACTGAGACCTTCTGAGTATCCCATATGGAAAGTGAGGATGACTATGTTTCTGGAAGCTACAGATCCAGATTGCCTTGACAGAATTTATGAAGGACTACATAAGCCAACCAAGCTCTCTGTTGTAGTTGCAGATCAGCCATCAAAGACTGTACCAAAGGAGAAAAGTGAATATACAGCTGAAGATATCTCATCTATTGCCAAGGATTCAAAGGTAAGGCATTTGCTGCATAGTGCCATTGATAATGTCATGTCAAATAGGGTAATTAACTACAAGACTGCAAAGGAGATATGGGATGCCTTAGAAACAAGATGCCAGGGAATTGATGCAACTAAGAAAAACAGGAGGACTATACTCACTCAAGAGTATGAGCACTTTGACTTAAAACCTGATGAGTCATTAACTGGTTTATATGACAGATTTGTCAAACTATTGAATGATCTATCACTGGTGGATAAGGAATATGATCTTGAAGATGCTAATCTTAAATTCCTTTTAGCTCTTCCTGAAAGTTGGGATTTGAAGGCAACTACTATAAGAGACAACTATGCTCTTGATGAAACAACTCTTGATGAAATTTATGATATGCTCAAAACTCATGAACTTGAGATGGATCAAAGAAGTAAGAGGATTGGGAGAAAGTCAAGAACAGTTGCTCTTAAGGCTGAGGAGGAATCCCCCAAAAAGGTTGCCTCAAAGAAAGGCAAAGGAAAGGCTCTCATCACAAAGTCTGATTCAGATTCATCAAGTTCTGATAATGATGAGGATTCAGAAACTGAAAGTCTATCTGAGATGGATGCTGATGAAGAGATGATGAGATTGTGTGCTCTTATGGTGAAGGGTATCACAAAGATAGCCTACAGGAAATTCAGAAGGGGAAAGAAGTTTTCCAGGAAAAGTGGAAGTTCTGATAAGAAGGGATTCAGAAAATCTGAAGGCAAGGCAGGAAAGTCTGACAGAGGAGATTACTCAAATGTTAAATGCTACAATTGTGGTGAGAAAGGCCACATATCTCCTGATTGCAAGAAAGGAAAATGTGATAAAGGCAAGGAACTTGTCATAAAGAAGAAAAGCTGGACAGACACTTCAGTTTCTGAAGATGAGGTGAACTATGCCTTGATGGCAAATGCTGATAGCAGTTCTGAAGCTGCTGAGTTAAAGGTACCTCAAACAACTTATGCTTTTCATACTGATGATATTACTGAGTTGAGATCTTATCTTAAAACCATATTCATTAGCTATAGAGATCAGACCTTAACATGTGATAGGTTAACTTCTAAAAATTTGGCTTTCAAGAAAAGGAATGACTATTTAGAAAAAGAGCTAGTTATGTTTCATCAAACTCAGAAAGAGAGAGATGATGCTTTTTATGTTAGAGATGAAGTGTTAAAACTGAATCAATCTCTAAAATCTGAGTTAGAAAAGGAAAGAGAGATTATCAGGACCTGGACTAACTCTGGCAGAACAACTCAGTTGCTAAGTAGTGGAAACTGGAAAGAGGGCTTAGGTTATGGAGATGATAAAAGTGAAGTAGAAACTGAACTAATTAAGCCAATTATTATTAAACAGACTAATAAGCCAAAGGTAAATCCTGTTAAGTTTGTAGCTAAAACTGTAAAGTCTGATTTTGAAAAGATGAAAGATATTGAGACATAAGTTAATGCAGAGTCAACTTCTGATAAATTAAAACAGGATAAACCAGCTGAAGTTAACATATGCTTAATGACAAAGAAGCAGCTTAAGTATAAGCTGAAAGAGATTAAGAATGTAAACAAGGTCAAGCCACCTAGGAAAAATAGGAATGGAAAGGAAGGTGCGAATAAAAGCAATAATTATAAGCCTGTTCCTAATGCTCCTAGAAAGAAATGCTATAACTGTGGAAACTCTAACCATCTTGCTTCTTTTTGCAGGAAGAATAAGAATATAAACTCTTTACCTCCTAAATCAGGAGTTAAGAGTCAGTCTGTTAGGTTTAAATCACAAAATCCTTGTTTTCATTATGGTAGTTTATGGCATTCCATTTATACTTATAAGGAATATCATAGTTTGTACTATGATTATTATCAAATAAAACCTTCTTTGAAAAAAGTTGCTTTAATTCCTTCTAGTGTAAGTTCTGATGCAAAGTCTGATACTGTAAAATCTGATATGAAAAATATTAGCATAAACTCTGAAGTTAAACTCGCTGCAAATGCTAACAAACTTAATAAGGCCAAATGATCCAAGCAAGTCTGGGTCCTTAAAACTAATCATTAGTAGTTTTTGTGATTGCAGGGCAACAGGAAAAATATCCTAGTTCTGGACAGTGGATATTGAGGACATATGACTGGAAATAAAGCCCTGCTATTAGACTTTGTGGAGAAAGCTGGCCCAGGAGTTTCTTATGGAGATGGCAACATGGGAAAAATTCTGGGATATGGCAATATCAATCTTGGGAATGTCATCATTGAAAAAGTGGCTCTAGTCTCAGGACTTAAACACAATCTGCTGAGTGTTAGTCAAATATGTGATAGAGGTTATCATGTGGATTTCTTTGAAGAACACTGTGAAGTTGTAAGCAAATCTACAGGCAAAGTTGTTCTAAAGGGATATATGCATGATAACATTTATGAAGCCAAGCTTTCAACAAGTTCTGATGGTTCTGCAATCTATCTGTTTAGTAGAACATCAATTGAAGAAAGCTGAGATTGGCACAAGAAACTCTCTCATTTAAATTTTAACAATATAAATGAACTAGTCAAGAAAGATCTTGTGAGATGACTGCCAAAATCAGTATTTGCTCCTGATGGCCTTTGTGATTATTGTCAAAAGGCAAAACAAAGAAAATCTTCATTCAAGAGCAAGACTGAATCTTCAATTCTTGAGCCTTATCACCTACTACATATTGATCTATTTGGTCCAGTGAATGTCATGTCTATTGCAAAGAAGAAATATGCTATGGTCATAGTAGATGAGTTTACCAGGTACACATGGGTGTATTTCTTACACACAAAAGTGAAACTGCATCTATCTTGATTAATCATGTCAAACAACTGGATAAATTGGTCAAAGACTCTGTGAAAATCATAAGAAGTGATAATGGCACTGAGTTCAAGAATTTGATAATGGAAGAGTTCTGCAAAGACCATGGAATAAAGCAGGAATTCTCTGCTCCTGGAACTCCACATCAAAATGGAGTTGTTGAAAGAAAGAATAGAACTCTTATTGAAGCTGCAAGAACTATGCTTGATGAAGGAAAATTACCAACCTACTTTTGGGCTGAAGCTGTGCAGACTGCTTGTTTTACTCAGAATGCAACACTTATCAACAAGCATGGAAAGACACCATATAAGATTGTAAAGAAAAAGAAGCCAAATATGAAGTACTTTCATATATTTGGATGCAAGTGTTTTGTTCTTAAGACTCATCCTGAGCAGCTATCCAAATTTGATCTAAAAGCTTATGAAGGCATTTTTATTGGATATCCACTTTCCATAAAAGCCTTCAGAGTCTACAATTTAAGAACAAGGGTTGTCATGGAATCTATCAATGTCTCTTTTGATGATAAGAAGATTACTGGACTTGAAGATTTCAATAATCATGATCAGCTGAGATTTGAGAATGAAATTTTAAATTCTGATTCTGTAAATTCTGATAGTCTAAATCCTGATGCTACAAACTCTGATGGGTTAAACTCTGATGTTATTGAAACTGTGGTGACTACGCCAAAGGAAAATACACCTATGCAGGGGGAGCATATTGAAGATCCAACCACATCTCAAGAAGCATCAGAACCTAGAACAGGCTCTTCAAGTTCTGATTCATCAAGTTCTGATGGGCCAAGTTCTGATAATTCTGGAAACTCAAATTCTGATTCATCAAGTTCTGATGGGCCAAGTTCTGATAATTCTGGAAACTCAAATTCTGAGGAATCCAACTCATAGAGCATAATTTCAAGGGGAGCATCAGAAAATGTTGATGGAGACAGCATGGATCATGGGGGAGCATACAGTTCTAGAGATAACCTTCCATCTGCAAGGAAGTGGACTAAAGCACATACACCTAACTTGATTATTGGAGATCCTGAAGCAGGTATTAGAACTAGAATATCAACATCAAATGAATGTCTCTATCATTCTTTTCTTTCTCAGGCTGAACCAAAGAAAGTGGAAGAAGCGCTTCAAGATGCTGATTGGGTGCAAACAATGCAGGAAGAGTTAAATGAATTTGAAAGAAATAAAGTCTGGACCCTAGTGCCAAGACCAAAGAACAGATCAGTTGTTGGTACAAAATGGGTGTTCAGAAACAAAACTGATAGTGATGGCATAATTACAAGAAATAAAACAAGGCTAGTTGCAAAAGGATATTCTCAACATGAGGGAATTGATTATGATGAAACATTTGTACCAGTTGCTAGATTGGAAGCCATAAGAATATTTCTGGCTTATGCTGCTCACACAAAGTTTACAGTCTTTCACATGGATGTAAAAGTGCTTTTCTTAATGGAGAATTGGAAGAAGAAGTATATGCTGAACAACCTTCAGGTTTTGTAGATTCAAAATTTCCTAATCATGTCTACAGACTTGATAAAGCACTTTATGGCCTTAAGCAAGCTCCAAGAGCATGGTATGAGACATTAGCTCAGTTTCTTCTGGAAAGTGGATTTAACAGAGGGACTATTGACAAAACCTTATTTTATCTCAACCATGGAAATGACTTACTTTTGGTGCAGATATATGTTGATGATATCATTTTTGGTTCTACAAATGACAGACTTTGTAAAAGGTTTGCCAAGATAATGTAGTCAAGATATCAAATGAGTATGATGGGAGAACCTAGCTATTTTCTGTGCCTTCAAGTCAAGCAGAATGAACAAGGAACTTTTATTTGTCAATCTAAGAACACCAGCAATTTGTTGAAGAAATTTGGAATGCAAGACTGTTCAAGTGCATCCACTCCTATGGCCACTGCAACAAAATTGGATAAGGATACTGGTACATCAGTAGATATTACTGATTACAGAGGTATGATTGGCTCACTACTCTATCTAACTGCAAGTAGACCTGATATTATGTATGCTACCTATCTTTGTGCAAAATTTCAAGTAGATCCTAGAGAACCTCACTTAACAGCTGTGAAAAGAATTTTCAAGTACCTTAAGGGTACAGCTGATCTAGGATTGTGGTATCCTAGGGAATCAGACTTTAAGCTAATAGGTTACTCAGATGCAGATTTTGCAAGGTGTAAAATTGACAGGAAAAGCACAAGTGGAAGCTACCAATTTCTTGGAGGAAGATTAGTTTCTTGGTTTAGCAAGAAATAGAAGTCAATTTCCACATCAACTGCAGAAGTAGAATACATTGCTGCAGGAAGATGTTGTGCACAAATTCTTTGGATGAAGAATCAGTTACTAGATTATGGGTTAACATATTCTAAAATCCCTCTTTACTGTGATAATCAAAGTGTTATTGCTATGACAGGTAATCCAATTCAGCACTCAATGACAAAGCACATCAGCATTAGGTTCCACTTCATAAGGGAGCATGTGATGGAAGGTACAGTGGAATTGCATTTTGTTCCAACAGATCAACAACTAGCAGATATCTTTACAAAACCACTATGTGAAGCTACTTTTACAAGATTGGTAAATGAACTTGGAATGGTTTCAGGTTTTTTCTCTAAATTTGTTTAGTTTATGTTCTGATACATCAGAATTTATGATCAGTATTTACAGATATTACTATCTTTATGTAATCTGTGCTTAAATTAAAATTTACCTAAGTGCTTATTGTTGTCTGATGTGAATTTCTAAACTCTAAATAGTGATATGAATGTTTCTATGACTATTCAATCCAATGAGGATAACTGTGCTAGATGCTGACCTAGTTATCTGTAATATACTAAAGATCCCATGTTTGAAGTAATTGTTTATGTGGAAATCTTTTAACACAAGCAAATTCTGATATTGAGCTTGGTTAGGTTTACTTTGTGTATCTTATTACTAAGTCAAAAACTAGAATAGTGCTTCTTATCTGTTAAATTCTGATGTTGGTAAATCTTATGGATGTACTAAGTGCTGATAAGCCTCACTTATCAAAAGAAAAAGTAAAGAAAATAAATAAATATCAGGTACTCCTTCGAGATCTAGAGAAAAATGTATGTGGAAGGGAAGACCCAAGTGCATTGCTGGTATTAAGTAATATGCATTAGAAAAGCAAAATAAAATTTACTTGGTGACTTTTCACATTCTCTGATTACTGGAGAAATACTCTGATAATAGCATAAATTCTGATAAGCAGTTGTGACTCACTTACACTGAGGAGCTCCTGTGAAAAAGAATATCAAAAGATGCATAAAATGAGCACAAAACAGTTGAGGTGGACTCATGCATGAACTCATTCTATAGTAGACTTCAGACTACTGACAGATTTTGAGCAAAGTTCTTAGTTATGCCTTATTTCTAAGATGTACTTAAGTGAATCAGACTTTACTCTTTTTTCTGATATTTAGCTTAAAGCACACACTTACACTCCATATGAATGATGAAAATTACTGTGTGATCAATGTTATTTTAGATGAACAATTTAAGTGTCAGTTGCATAAATTCTGAGGACAAGTTCTGATGGAAGTTCTGATAATTAAGTTCTGAGGACACCATATCAGTATTTTTGTGAAGAATTACAGAAATAAACATTCACTTTTTGAGTACAGAAGCCATATTCTGATGACCTTTAAATTCTGATAATAGTCAAGTTCTGATGCTTACGTGGCAGTATTTATTTCCTTGATTTATTTTTAGGTCAATACTTGAACGGTTATATTTTATCAGAATATTGCTTTAAGTGAGATAAAGACAGTCATAATTACTTGTTTAGTGGGAACAGTTTTTTTGAAAAACTGCATGTGCATAGTAATCATTACTTATTTCCCGTGCCCATTAACTATTGTCTTAACTACTGCATGGCTGACATGTGTAAAGTCTGTTCCACTTCTCAATAACTGATGTCAAGTGGAGCGTATAAGTAAAAGAGATAAAAGATTTTAAAATCTTTTACTTACATTTCTTTCTATACTCTCTCTTTTTCTTATTTTCTCATATTCTCTTACGATTTTCTATATAGACATTTTATCAAACACCTTTTAGGCACTCTAAATTCTCACTCATTTTTAATGGCACCCAAGGATATAATCTTTAATGGAGCAAAGTTTGTCCCCAACAACTACGCTGCCATTCTCACTAAGAGTGAAGCTCCTTCGGAACTTCATTTTATTCGGGATTTCTTATCTCATAGTGAAATTGGGTTCACTTTGACGCAGCCATCCAGTTTATCTGGAACTCAAGTTCTGACGTTCTGGCGAACGGGACTTTATGATGATGGTGGTAAGAATGGGACTCCAAGCATCGTGTTTACAGCAAAGGAGGTTGAGTATGTTGTTACTCCAGCAAAGTTCGAAAAGCTCTACACCTACCTGAAAACTGTCAATTCAATTCTGCTGTGGAGGAGCCCTTGCTACAGCAAATGATGGCTAATTTAGGGTATTAGGAGAGTTTGGCAAAGTTGGGCCAACTTAAATGCCCACATATTCGAAGAGAATGAAGCTTTTTCTTCGATTGCATCACGAAGACGTTTGCCAACAAGTGCTCAAATTTTGATGCCATTCCTATTCTGACACAACAAATTGGGTATGCACTCTTACACCAGTCTCATTTTGATTATGCAAAGACTGTATTATATTTCATAGGAGATAGGATGCATGAGGACAAGAATGTAGTTTACTTTGCTAGGTTCTGTCAGTTAATCTACAGTTACTGTACATCAGATGCACCACAACTAGCAAGTGATCACATAGAACCGTTTAGATTAGCTAAGAGGGCTTTTACCGATCTCTTAACTGCTGACAATAAGAAGGGAGTTTTAAGACCCCTTAGAATTCCTTTATCAGTAAAGCAAGCTCTGGTAAATATTGATTCTGATACATATTCATTATTATATCCTGATGTCCAACCCACCAACACAAAACAGCCATCAGAACCCACCAATAATCAAACACAACAACCACAGCCATCATCACATAATCAAGTGAAGCCTTCTTCTTCTAGAGCAAAGAGGACTAAGACAGTCCCTCAGTCATAGCATAAAAGAAGGAAGATGATTTTAAAAGATTAGTCTGATGATGAGGTACATGTTCAACCATCAAAACCTGTTGCTAAATTAGCTGAGAAGGTCTCTTCTCAGACAGCTCAAAAAACTAGGAGTTCTAGGCCCCTGAAAAGGATTAGAAAGCTAAACTCTGATGATCAAACTCCCAGAGTCTCTCCATCAGCTAAGAGACTTAAAAAACAAAGAGCAAGGAGGGCTATAGAAGAATCAACCTCTGAAGTAGGACTGGAAGCAGCAGCTATGGAAGGGGGTCAGGAATCTCTGATCCCACAAGAACCTATTGTAGTTGAATCTCTTCCAAGTGCTGAGCCAGAACTTCATGAAGCTCACAAATCTCCTATTCAAGAGCCAGAGAATACTCAAGAACACATGTCTACACCTCCTGTGTCTCCTATCATTGATTAAGTACATGCTGATAATCCAGGTACAAATGCTGAAATAGATATTCACAACTTGAATGTGCCTGAGGTTCTGTATTTGGAAGCTCCAACCATTCCTCAGCAAACTCCACCAGCAACTCCACTTCTAGATGCTGATGTTAATGCAGATGAATCTTCTTTTGCTTCACATACAATTATTCTATCCCAAGATGATGATACTGAAGATTCTGTTGAAATAAATGCTGAAAATACTGGTGAAGCTGCTACAAAATATTCTTGCTGAGCACCTGGCTAAAGCTGATGAGATGCTGATGAATGATGACTTCAAAGCATAGCTGAGAGTTACTGCATTGAGTACCAGGAACCTTCAAGGTCAACACTCAATAACTCAAGCCAAGGTGAACAAAATTCAAGAAACACTGATTCAGCAAGACATGAATGTCAAATTGGACAAGAAAAGGTTTTTTAAGCCAGCCTTTGACCGCATTGGGTATATGGAAAAGACTCAAGAAAAGCAGCAAGCTCAACTATATGATATTTTAAAGAATCAAGCTGCTCAACAAGACCAACTCAATGAAATCCAAAACTCTGTGGAATTGCTTGTTTTCCTGCTTCTACCAGATGATGCCAAAAAGGGGGAGAAAGTGATTAAGTCCAAATGCAAAACTAATTAACTACTGAAGGGTAAGGATGATGATAATGAAGACCAGGGAAACTCTGAAAGGAGTAGAGGTCTAAGTCAAGGCAGGGGCTCTTTATCAAGGGAAGCCGGAACTACAAGTCAAAGAACAAGTTCTGATACTGGTAAAAGGATGAGTTCTGATGAACAAACTTTGAAACTTGATGAAGAGATCTCCAAAAGGCTGTTCCTAAAGGACAATCCAGGCATATATATTGAAAGTCTGAAGGAAGAAGAGATTAAACTAAAAGCTGAAAATGACAAATCTAAGTCAAAGTCTAAAGCTCAAGTCATTGTAAAGAAGCCACCTAAGCCTAAGGGCATTGTGATCAAAGAGAGGACAGATACTGAGGTATCTAAGGCCATGTCCAAATCACTGGTGGAAGTTGATCCTAGATTCAAGGGTAAGGCAAAAGTTGATGAACCTGTAAAGATATATATGCCAACTATGGATCTGGAAGCAAAATCTGATGAAGATGCAACTCTGATTTTAAAGAAGAAAAGCAATATTCAAGCAACCTCTGACAGAGCTCAAGTTGTCTTGACATCAGAAGAAAAGAAAACCTCTGACATTGCTCATGTTAAACCTTCAAAAATTCTACTACCTGGGTTTACTAAAGCTCAACAATCTGCTCAACCTATGAAGACTTCAATAAATGTTTTTAAGGGTAGATTGCTCCAAGGGAAGGAAGCTAGAGATAAAACAGGACTGGGTAATGCTGATGAGAAAAGAGTAAACAACTCTACCTTAGATCCTACATCTCTTTCTGAACCAGGAGTAGGGACAACTCCAGAAAGACTAAATCAATTGGAGTCTGTACAGATGGTTTACAATTCCAAGCTGAAAGAAGACATAATGCTTTATTTTATGACAGATGGGAGAGTATTCCAGATAAGAAAGGATGCAATTCGATTGAAGTATTATGAAGAACTGTAACATGTTTTATTTCTACTTCAAGTGAAGAACAGGTCAGCAGATGGTGTTGCCAGTTACTTAAAATCTGATATTCAAAGGCAGAAGAAACTTTACTCTGTAAAGTCTGACAGATCATACTATCCAAAGTACAGAGCTCATAATGGTAAATTAGTTGAGATGAAGGCTAATACCGCCAAGATCACTACATTTCTGGGTATTAAGGGTGTTGAATTTAATCTGGAGTCTGACAAAGCTTATCTGATCAGACTGGATCAGGAAATAAGGAAAACAAGGATTAATGATCTTAGGGCTGCTATCTTTCAGACAGGAGAAGATATAGTTGAACTTGAAGATGCTAAAAGGAGGATGATAAATAAACTTGAATATGCTGAGAGAACTCTTTTGAAGAACTATCTCAGAACAACTCCTGACATTCAAGAGATCAAACACTGAAGCCAAGTCAAGGACTACAATTTTTGAAGGATATACAGGCTAAAGCTGATATCAGACTTTAAGGATGGTAAAAGCTATAAGGACTGTGAGTTATAGTTATCTAGTCAAATTCTCATATTCATTTGTACTTAATGTTTTTGACATCATCAAATATCTATTGAACTTGTATATTATGCTAATTTACAAGTTGGGGGAGATTGTTAGATATATTTGTGATGTCATGTCTAATAATGATTTGTATTTAGTTTTCAGATCTTGACTAACAGGACAAATCAGGACTTAACTGGAAATCAGTACTTATACTGAAGTCAGAACTTAAGTTATCAGAACTTAAGATATCAGAAGATATTCATCAGGAGATAATATCAGGACTTAAGAAGACTTTCAGATAAGGAAGACGGCTGATTGAAAGGAAAAAAGATCAAGACTAAAATAAAAAGAGATATGCATGGAGAAGAATTTTATGAAGAATAGAAGACTTGGAGGAAAAGATAACTAACTGATATATTTTAGGATGCAGACTTATATTCGATATCAATTAGAAGATTATCTTGTAACTGTGTGGTATATAAACACAACATAGGGTTTACACTAGATGTGTTATTGTTATCGAGAATATTATTCATTGTAACCCTAGCAGCTCTCGTGATATTTGTTCATCACTGAGAGAGAATGGTTCCATTGCAATACTGTTTTATTAATAAGATTATTCTGTGTTTCATACTTGTGTTCTTAATTCGATTTGATTGTAGTATACACTGTATTAAACCCCCTTCTACAGTGTGTGTGTGACCTAACATTTTACAAGCTTTTTCTTCAAATCTTTCTTCTCTTCAGTATCTTCTCCAAGCTGATAAATGGCTGATCTTAATTTAGAGATTGATTTCTTAGTTATTTCAAGATCACCAATCAACATAAAGCTTACGCTGACATCTTCATGATCAGGACTAAAAGATAACTGAGAATTATTGAGAAAAACTTTCAGAACTGCAGCTCCCTTTTCCATCTTTTATCCTTCTTGCTGAGAGGAGCATACCCTGTAGATAAATCATGAATCTTCCCTCTTGTTTTCTTCCATAGCTCTATCCTTGAATTTAGAATTCTTTGCTCATAGTCACAGCATGCTTGATCAGCTCTCCTTCTATCAATTTTTTCTTGTTCATCAAGAATCGATTCATCCAATACTTCGATCACCTTTTTATCAGTGTTAAAATCAGCTATCAGGGTCACATCATCAGGATCTGCTTTTTCCTCAGAATTTGAGTCTGCTTTAAGAGACACATTTTCATTAGTTATATCAACTTGAGCAATGTCAGCGGTTGATTTCTTCTTTCTCTGGACAATCATCTCTTCAGTATCCTCAGCTTCTTCTTTTAAATCATGTCCTTGCACGGGAACAAAACCTTCTCTGAATAGAACATTCAGAAATGCATAATCAATTGCAGACACTTGACTTAAATTAGAAATTCTTCCTCTTCCTCTTCTTCCTCTGGCTCTTGTAGTTCTTCCACCTCTTTTTCCTCTTCCTTTAGAGGTGTTTGCTTCAGCTTCAATTTGAGCCATTAACTCCTTCTGTTGCATAATTGCTTTTTCAGTTGTTAGATCAGGAAATTCTTCAGTTATCAACCCAAGAGCACTCCTGGAATTCTTTTGCTCAAACCTTTTATCTTTGTAGTACAGAATAAAATCTTCACATATTTCCTTGTGTCTATAAGGAAAGAATAATCCTTTAGCATCTGCTAAGTTATAGATTGTAACATCACCAGTATATTTATCACTCAAAGGAATAGAGTCAGGTGTACATTTTGTGACAACTATCTTCTCCCCCTTTTCGGCATCAGTATTTGAAAGAAGAGAAAACATAGCATCCAGTTTATTAGCCATTGAAGACACTTTATCTTCCAAGGAAGAAAATCGAGCATCCATGCTTTGTTGATATTGAACCATGGCTTTGACAACCTTTCTCACACTTATGAGGTCAGCCGAAGTAAGTGGATTGATCACAAATGAACCAATCTTGTTCTGTAAACTAGAATGAGATTTCTTCATATCAGCAAGTTCAGAGAGAATTCCTTTCACAGAGATGGTAGATGCCTTAAGATGCAATTTAAGTTCAGGGTTTTGAAGTCCATCATAGGCCCTGTGAACATGTTGCATACCAACAGCTGATGAGATAGAAGTATGTTCATCTTTCCATGCAAAATCTTATTCAGTCTTTCAAAAATGCTCAGCATCAGCATTGTAATGAGAAAAATCAGCATTGAAATATAAAGAAGAACCAACATTGGACTTCTTAGATGCATCAATAAAAATCTTAAGCTGAGTTATGTCAGAATTATCAGGATCACTGTCTGCATCAGAATCAGAGCTAGACAGACCCTCAAAAGAATTTGCAGAGATAGGCAGAATTGCTTTGCCTTTAAGAGGATCCTTAGCAATAAGTATTTGTTCCTGATGAGATCCTGAAATATAAAACAAAGTAACACCTAAATCTCTCTTTTCTTTTCAAGTGATCTCATCACTTCTCACACAATATATTACTTTTAAGAGTAATATGTTTCTCACATAAGAAAGTTTATAAGCGAGGAAAAAACTTATAAAATTTATTTCTCAAAACTACCTCTCCTGTTTCCAGTACAAGAGACTTCCACTCAAAATTTAATTTTCTCACATAGTATTTTCACACAGTCTCACAGAAAAGCACAATCACGCATTTTGCAAAGAAATAAGAGATGGCTGAGAGGAATAGTATGTTTTTCTTATAGATAGAGGCAACCTCAAACAAGAGACTATTTATAATCATACAAACATGAGGAATAGCAGAGGAAAATAAGCAATACCTGAAGGTGAATCCTCAAGTGGAAGTGATGATAGTGGAGGAACAAACAACGCATCAGGATGCTTTGACAAGCTAGTTAGCAGCAAAGAATCATCAGTAGAAGCTTCTTGAATGGATAATTGATCAACATCAGGATTTGTTATAGCATCAGGATTTGATTTGTCAACAGAATGCACTTTTACAGCATCAGTACTTTGAACTGATGGTTCTTGTGGGGCTTGAGGAATCTGAGCTGCTTTAGCAATAATTGGTGAAGGTTCTTGTGTACTCTCCTTAAATATCAGATCATTAATAACTGCATCCACCTTTGACAATACATCCTAATGAGCCTTCTTTTCTTGCAACAGTTGTTCAGAGTCAGCAAGAAGATCACCTTGAGCAAAATCAACAATTATTTGTGCAGCCTCATTGTCTGCATCTTCCCTTTGAGAAGATGGTTCTTGTGTGAATGGATGTGTCTCAGTTGCTAAATCCCTTTGAGATTTAGGTTCTTGAGGACTAACATCCATAGCAGAGGACTGAGCCTTTTTCTTCTTTCTGATGTACCTAACCACATCATCAGCTTTTCTTTTCAACTTGCCCTTGTTAGTTTTCTTGAGCTCAACAGTTTCTTTGTTCACTAGAAACGTTTTGATCAGAGCACTAGCATCAGTAATTGGCTCCTTAGTTCCAGTTGTTGTTGGATTTTTAACGCAGCGGGGGCATGGAAAAACACTTTTACACATACAAAATCCAAATAAAAGCATATAAATCATGAATAAAAATTCAAGGGATCGAATCTAACCTTTTAAAATAATTTGGAGACAATGATCAGAGATCCTTAGCAGTTGCTCCTCAAGTGTGAAGCACTCCACCGGTATCCACCAAGAAAACGATGTTAAGGAGGAGGAAGGAGGTGGAGAGAATTGGGTTTTCCAAACTTTTTGGGTTTTCGGGTTTTATGTGGGTTGGAATAAAATAGGGTCTATAATAGTGTATTTATAGGCAAAATTTTCAGCTGAAATTTTCCCATAAATAATATTATTATTATCCCATTTATTATTCTCATTAATAATTAAAACACCTTTTAATTATTAATCCTTTTTCTAAACACTTTAGAAATAATTCTCTCTCTTGATTTAATTTCCAAAAATTAAATCCTTTAATTAATAATATTAAGAACTTTTCTTAATTAATTTATAATCAATTAAATCTCATTTAATCAATTATTAAATTTGCCAATTAATTATTTATTTCACAAATAAATAATTATTTAGCCATTATTAATTAATTCCTCCACCATTAAATCATTCTCTTTTTATGGTGTGACCCTATAGGTTCAATATTAAGCCGGTAGTAGAAATAAATAATAATAAAACTATTTTATCATTATTTATATAAATTCTCTAATTTATTAAATATGATTAATTAATTAATCACATTTATTCTACATCGTGAGGGATACTTCTCAGCATATCGCGACTATCCGGATAATATGAATTCACTGCTTAGAATACCAAGAACATGTCAGTGAATAGTTATCGTACAATAAACTCCTTCTACCCTACAATGTCCCGATTAAATACAAGGCATGGATCTCGTGTCAAGCATATCTAATTTAATCACTTGCTTACCATTTACTATGCGTAGTTCTATGCAAATTAGAAACTCCTTTCTAATTTCATTTACTCTGGCCTGAGATTCCTGAATCAGAAGCGATAGTCTCACTACCTTTCTTCTTCTTCAATTCTGCAAGGTAAACCTTGCAGTTCCTCTTCCAGTGCCCCACCTTCTTACAGTGAAAGCAAACAACTTTGCTCTTGGGGTCTTCAGCTTTTGGTGGAACCGGCATTTTCTCACCTACTTTCTTCTTCTTGGAAGAGTTCCTTTTCCTTTTCTTAGGATTAGAACCTTCACCAATTAGAAGAACAGAACTCTTCTTAGGGGGAAAATTCGATTCCGCAGTCTTCAACATGTTTTGGAGTTCAGGCAGGCTGACATCCAACTTATTCTTGTGAAAGTTCACAACAAACTGCGAGAACGAACTCGGAAGCGATTGCAAGACCAAGTCTTAGCTCAGCTCCCCATCCATGGCAAAACCAAGTTGTCCAAGACGTTCAATCAAATTGATCATCTTAAGTACATGGTCATTCACAGATGATCCCTCAGACATCCTACACCCGAACAGCTCCTTCGATATCTCATATCGAGCTGTCCTCCCTGCCACATCATACAACTCTTGTAGATGCATGAGGATAGTGTGAGCATCCATATGCTCATGTTGCTTCTGTAGCTCAATGTTCATGGAAGCTAGCATGATGCATTGAGAAACATTTGCATCATCTATCCACCTACGATACACAACATGTTCATCATTATGTGCATTACTAGCAGGTTCAGTAGGCTTAGGTGAGTCAATCACGTATTCCAGCTTTTCAATCCTGAGAACAATTCTCAAGTTTCGAAGCCAGTCAACATAATTAGGACCAGTCAATTTGTGAGCATCTAGTATGCTCCTGAGTGATAGTGCAGAAGACATACTGTATATTGTAAATCTGTAAATGATAAACACATAACAACACTTAGCAAATATTCGATTTCATTTTAAAACACTATATGAATCGGGTCTTTATTCATAAGTGGCTCCCACTAGTTTTCCTAATTTATTCAACCCCCTACGTGAAAAATTAAGCATTCATAATGCTAGTGGGAATAGGGATCCTATATTCCATTACACGACCCCGGCTGTAGCACGAACCGCCATGTAATGTTCAATAGGCAGACAACTCTTGTCAATTACATCTCATGTTATTCCCTAATCAAACTTTAGCCTCTTGAATAATTGAGTCTCGGCTGTAGCACGATAAACTCAATATTCTAAGTCAAGTCTAACCCAACATTCCGTACAGTTGAATCAGTCCCCAAAGGCCGACGGCTGTAGCACGTACCGACCTTTAGATTCTTATTCAATGTACACATCTCTATGTAATAGACAATTATTTCTTATTTCGAAATCAAAGCCCTCGGTTGTAGCACGAACCGACAATGATTCAAAAATAAGAACTACTTTTCTATCATGTTGGAAGGCTATGACCGACACAAGCCCGTTGTATCATTGGCCAATTACTACTTGATATTATTTAATTTTAGAGGGATTATATTACGTTACAATCATAATCATATTATAAAGAAATTCTTCCTTTTAAATTAAATATTTCAAATCAATAATCAATGATCAGATGATTCCCAGATCGGGTGGAGCATTGTCAAGAGGCGTCACTTAATAACCCTTTCTTACAGATAGAAATCTGTTGTTGACAGAATCATCCTTTCTCTCATATTGAAAATTCATATTCAATTACGTGTTTCATAAACACAAGAATCTCATGATTGTATTCATAATATTATTATTAAGGTTATGAAACAATTTCACTATACTAGGTTGTCTAACAAACGCCTTATGTTTATTTAAGTTCACCTAAATCTATCATCGCATGATAAACTAAGCATATATCACATGTATCAACATGAATAAACATCAAGGTAGGCATGTTACATCATCTAGCACATTAGAACAAGCATTATACATCTCTATGTATCACAAGAAGCATTTAAAATCAATTCAAACGATCAAAAACAGCTTTAAAACACTTCATGGAATATAAACAGTTCAAAACTTTTATATAAACTAAAATTGATCACTCCATTAGATCCGTCTCGGAAAAACGAATCCAACGGTATATTGCACGCCCAAAACGGAGTTACGAAACTCCCAGAAAATCAATTTTAAAATCAACAGACGGGCTGTAACGCATTACAGGAACGCGTTACAGTACCTGTAACGCATTCCGGTGATGCGTTACACCCCTTTTCAGCCATTAAAGAGTGTAACGCATTCCCGGAATGCGTTACACCCCTATTTTTTTTTTCAGCCGTCGCCGTCTTCTCTCTCCTCGAATTCCGTGCCGCCGTACTGTGCTCTGTCACTATTCTTTCCGTGCACAACAGATGTAGCAGACAAGCACAGCAGTACAGATATAAATATATATATATATACTTTATATACATATATTTACTTATTTAATTATGAATTTTAATTGAAACAACTTCAAAAATTCATAATAAAAAATCTATACATCATAAAATTATGAAAAAAATACCCAGACGATCTACAACACTTGTAGAACCCAGATCAACATTCAAAATTATTCTGAGAAACGATTTCTCATCAGCCATAATTAATTCATAATATAACTTCTAAAAATCATAATTAATTCATACAAGCATATAAAATTCTGAAATTTTTACCACAGATCTATATGCATACAACTTATGCTCTGATACCATTGTTGGATTTTTAACGCAGCGGGGGCATGGAAAAACACTTTTACACATACAAAATCCAAATAAAAGCATATAAATCATGAATAAAAATTCGAGGGATCGAATCTAACCTTTTAAAATAATTCGGAGACAACGATCAGAGATTCTTAGCTGTTGCTCCTCAAGTGTGAAGCACTCCACCGGTATCCACCAAGAAAACGATGTTAAGGAGGAGGAAGGAGGTGGAGAGAATTTGGTTTTCCAAACTTTTTGGGTTTTCGGGTTTGATGTGGGTTGGAATAAAATAGGGTCTATAATAGTGTATTTATAGGCAAAATTTTCAGCTGAAATTTTCCCATAAATAATATTATTACTATCCCATTTATTATTCTCATTAATAATTAAAACACCTTTTAATTATTAATCCTTTTTTCTAAACACTTTAGAAATAATTCTCTCTCTTGATTTAATTTCCAAAAATTAAATCCTTTAATTAATAATATTAAGAACTTTTCTTAATTAATTTATAATCAATTAAATCTCATTTAATCAATTATTAAATTTGCCAATTAATTATTTATTTCACAAATAAATAATTATTTAGCCATTATTAATTAATTCCTCCACCATTAAATCATTCTCTTTTTATGGTGTGACCCTGTAGGTTCAATATTAAGCCGGTAGTAGAAATAAATAATAATAAAACTATTTTATCATTATTTATATAAATTCTCTAATTTATTAAATATGATTAATTAATTAATCACATTTATTCTACATCGCGAGGGATACTTCTCAGCATATCGCGACTATCCGGATAATATGAATTCACTGCTTAGAATACCAAGAACCTGTCAGTGAATAGTTACCGTACAATAAACTCCTTCTACCCTACAATGTCCCGATTAAATACAAGGCATGGATCTCGTGTCAAGCCTATCTAATTTAATCACTTGCTTACCATTTACTATGCGTAGTTCTATGCAAATTAGAAACTCATTTCTAATTTCATTTACCCTGGCCAGAGATTCCTGAACTAGCATAAGTGGATCAGTCTTGAACATTCGCTTCCTTCACTGGAAGGGGTAGATCCTTTATTGATCATACACTATCTTCGTGTACAAATTCCTATACCCAGAAGAGCCCTAATAATTGTCCCTGGAGACTAAGAACTAAACCAAAGCATAGTTCAGTGTACACAAGATGACTATGATGACCTCAAGAGTAAGGATACTTGTACAACTATCACTAAGTGAACAACTGCTGACACGTGAGTGAACTCCATCAGTTGTTCAGCTGTGCGAGTCATGTTCAGTGAACTTATTCTATAATAAGCACCTACATACTAGCTATAGCGTCACCACACAAATGTCTATGAGAACAGACATCCTTCATAATGAAGCAAGCATAGTATGTACCGATCTTTGCGGATTATTAATTATCAGTTAGTAATCATATGACCAGGAACTATTTAAGTTTAGAGTTATCATCTTTTTAGGTCTCACTATTATGATCTCATCATAATCCATAAAAAGCTTTACTCTAAACTATGGTATATCTTATTTAAACACTTAAATAGATAAAGCCCGTAATAAAAACAAAACAAGTCTTTATTAATATCAATGAAATCAAAACAGATTACATAAAAGTTATTCCTAAATCCTAATACATGATTGGACTTAGGACATATTCCTTTCAGTTGTGTCAACAGAGTCATCAGGAATTGCAAATGATGATTTTATTATCTTCATCCTTGGCCCGATGGGCATCTGATCATTAGAGTTAGAATCATCTTGCATGATCATCCTTCTTTTCTGTACTGGAAAACATTCTTCTTTCTTCTCACTCTCACTAAGTGAGGCCTGTTGAGCTCTCTGTTTAGATTGAACAGATTTTTTAACCAGGCTTTTCTTTAGTACAACTCATGCCTTTTGAGAGACATCAGAGGAGGCTAATTTAGGAGCTGGATTGGAGTTCTGTTTAGTAGAGAGAATGTTTGGGTTAGAAACAAGATGGGTAGTGTCTTGTTCCACAACATCAGGAAATGTTACAGAGGTGCCAGCATCAGGATTTGCAGGCACTTATGAAGGAGTATGTCTATTTCTCAATAGAAATTGCCTGACCTCCTGAGGCAGGAAGGGAGGTCCTGAAAACTTATTCTTTTCATCTCTTTTAATATGATCAGTGATAGCCTTCTCAGAGATTTGAAATACAGGAAGCAATTCATCATTATCAAATTCAGCATTAGGGCATAGAAAATTAAAAATCAGTTGAAGAAATCTAGTATATCCTATTAATCCTGATGCATCTGTTCTCCTAGCAATTATGAATTGAAGAATGGTGTTACCATAGTCAAAATTACCAGAATAGAGAAGAGAGTACCCAATTTTTAGAGAAGTAGACGGAAGAGCATCAAAATTTGTTGTCTTATTCAAGAAATATCTGCTGATGCAATCAAAGAAGAAATTCCATTCTCTCTTTAATTTTTTCCTTGTCAATTTACCAATTGTTGTGATGTCACCTTTGTAGTTGATAGTTCTGAGCATATCAAACAACTGCTCAGTTGTATAATTATCAAGAGCACCATCACAAGCAGTCAACCTCAATGCTTGAATCAGAACATCAGCATCAACCTCATACTTGCGTCCCTTATGTTTAAAAGAGAAAGCAGTATTTGTTTCATTAACTAGAGCTGTATACCATACCTGCATTACAACCCTGTATGATACCTTAGTAGGATTTATGAGAGCATATCCGATTGGACATTGAAGTAAGAAATCCTGTATGTCATGAAAAGGTTGAGGAGACTGCTGATGTGAAAGCGGAGCCAAGTAGTTATTGGTTCCAAAAGTGTTGCCATGAATAATGGTGGTTTAGCTGAAGAGAGGTGAAATCTCAGAAGATGACATGATGTATGTAGGTGTTGAGAAAAAAATGTTCGTTAGATGTGAATAGTGATGCTGTGTATGATGATATGTGTCACCGAGGTTCTTGTGCAAATATAAGTTTGCAAAGCTTAGTTGTATGTAACACACTCAGAGAAGGAAGCTTAGTGAATTAGACTTCTGATAGAGGATAATTACTGAAGAATTGGAGTGGAAAGTGGAGTAATGTTCGGAATCAGCAACAAACAATGCACTGCTCTTTTAGTAAATTTGCTGTGTGACTTTGTTTAACAATTTATCCACTTTGAAACAATAATTAAGAAGACAATCACTTTTTCAGCATTAAACAATTCAGAAATCATTTTTCAATAATATTCTAAATTTAAAACATGCTGACCTGTCATCAGTATTTAGTACCTCTTATCTGTCAGGATTTGACATCGTTAGGATTTGTCGATTCAAATTCATCAGTGTTTGTCAAAACAACTCAAGCTTATCAGAAAACCACAATTTTAATCTCAAGAATCATCAGAAGATAGATGTTAATAGTGTGATTTAGAGATTAATAGGCTACAATTAAGAATAAGCACATGCATACACATCTAAAGAACATAGATTAGGTCTTGTAAGCAAAATAAACAAAATTTCATTAATGATTCAAGAGAGTACATTTCATGAAATTTTCGATTACATGCATAGGTGATTACTACAAAATCCTAGTCTAAGATAGAAAAAGCTGATGATTTTTATTAGTTCCTCCTACTCACCATGAAAAGCACAGCAAGACGGATGATCTGTTCTTGTTGACGAAGAACTTCTCGTCTTTCTTCCTCCAGACGATCGAGATGGAGGCGATAATCTATCTCGAAGAATAAGAGATCTGTCAGAACCTCCTGTGGAACCCAGTTCCACACTTTATTGGGAATGGCAGTGATGTGCCATTCCTGCTGCCAGTCTTCGCAGCTAAACTCCATATTGAAATTTTCGTAGTTTATGAACATTGTAACACCCCCAAATCCAGGGTCGGGGATTCGGGTTGTCACGAGTTCCATTTCCCTTATTTATACTTAATCTTAACAGTCAACCAACTACTGCATACTGTGACCCCACAATATACACACACACACCACAAGTTATAGTCTTAGAGATGAATACCAAAAATAACACAAGTCATTTTATTTCACAATTATAAACCATTTCACCTTAAAAAGGGTTTCTGAATAATTTACATATTCCTTGCCATTATTACAATTCATAAATATACATAAGTCTGGTACATCAAAAGTTGAAAGCCTAGCCTATTGGTAGATCCTACCTCAGCTACAACGGCATCAACGCCTACAGGAAACTGCGGAACGTTTCCTATCCGCTCGCGAATTGGGAGCTTGATCCTGTTCATCTTGTCTATCTATTTTTGTGTGATGGAAGAAGAAAGCAAGGGTGAGTAACAAGCCCACCAAAATAATATGTATAATAATTAACAATATATGAGCATTCTCATAGCACTCATAAAAGTCTTGGTCAAGAAGAAATGAACCAAGTTTAACCTCTTAATGCGACCAAGTCGCAAAATATTTAGTATATATATTTATATACTTTTCAAAATCTTGGAAATCCTCTGCCATGCATAATATACACAGAGTTCCAGTTTATAACTGTATAAAAATATCGTTGCAAGGTGATCTCATATATCTAACCTTGTCTCAACGTTTTTCTGAAAATCTTTGACATACATAAGATAATCATTTACTAGATATAAGTTTAAAAGATGAAGTTACAAGATAATCCAATATACTTATATCTTTTCCGAATACTACTTGAACTACCACCGTTCAAGTTATAATTAGTTTCAAAAGTTCATCACATAGATGAGACCACAAGATAAGATTTGAATAGATTCAATCCTTGAAATATCATTATAAATGATGAAGTTACGAGATACTTCATTAAGTCCCGATATATATACACACCCATATATATATACATCTCATACACTCCTTGAATACCTCCGTTATGAAAATTATAAACAGAGTTGTAATATCCAATGTATTTGGAAAGGAGAAAACCTTGGCATAAACCTGATATCTTGCTGATCAGGCAAAGATACCAATAAGTAACCTTTTCTACTAGTAGATGGACGAATTCCCCACTGCTCATCACCCTGGCCGTAATAGGACCTTATGCTGGACTGCCACTCAGCCACTTACACATTTGATGGACTCCCACTGAGCCACTTACACTTTCATGGACGCCCGCTGAGCCCATGTTGCTTCTGCCGACTCAAATAGATGAACTTACTTCCCGAACGATGGGCAAGTAATCAAGATGGTTTCTCAAAACAGCAACCTTATTGCGATTGTAAAATACACCACTGAGCCGGATCCCTCAGGTTTTGAGCGAGTATTTAAATCCCCTTCGAAAGGAAGATCTTAAATATAAAAATGAGTTTTGGGATCCGCTCTAACTTTTAAAAATCATTTTGAAGACTCGAAAACATTTTTAAGAATGTTTGGAGTAATGCTGATTTAATGAAATAAATCAGTCCCGCTATATTTGAAAATATCCGAATATTATTATTTAAATAATATTCCCAAAAGGATAATCCTAATAAAAATAATTGAAGTAGAAGTTTTAAAACTTATACTTGAAATGAATAATAAATAACCAAAGATATACGATCTTTATTTAAATAATCAAAAATAAGTTTGATTATCGAAACATTATTCTTTAATAAAATAAAGAATATTATTTAATAAAATAAGCGGATTCATAAGTCCTCGAATGAATATTCAAAATAATATTCATTAAATAAAATAAACGGAGTCATAAGTCCTCGAATGAATATTCAAACTAATATTCATTAATTAAAATAAAGTTATCGAATACACCTTATTCGATTAATGGTTTTGAAAACTATTCATATATATATATATATTATACTCGGGAACATCGACTCCCGATTTAGAAAAATATTCACCTTTGGGTCCCCTATACTAAGGGTATACGCAAATACTGCTTATCTCTAGCATAGGTATTATGCAACTTATAAGCAATTGAATCAACAATTAGATATCAAGATTACGAAACAAATATGCATATATACCATATCAGCATGCTCCAATATATCGCAAAATTTGCTAATAACAATCATGCACTTATCACAAGATAATGCATATACATATATTTACATCACAACAACAATATAACAGGTAGAAAACTTGCCTGAGTGTTCCCGGATAGACTTAAGCTTAGAGTGGGTCCGATAATCTATGAACAACAACATAAGTTGGAATTAAACCCCGGTCGCTTAAGAAACTAGACTTTAACCAATTGAACCTTAATGTTCGCTTATGGTCAATTCTACGCTTAACGAATCACATAAGTCATTCAAGTACCCTCGGCTCCACCATTTTTAATAAATTAACCATTAAGAATTTTAAGGCAATTCTTTCGCGAGTACCCTACCAACTGCCTAATCCACTTTACATAATTGTTTCATACTCCAAGTAGTCATTTAAGGGCCTTAACCAAGGTTTCAAAGTAAGGCGAGGGGTAATGGTTCGTTCGCGAAATGCCGTAACTTAAAACGGTCGTTTCTCCTAAACCGTGCATCGGATTCGAGCAAACCACATATCAAAACAAAGCTCGTAACATGAACTATCTAAACATGGCAAAGGTTAGAATCTTTCAGTGAGTTCACGGGTCCTAAAGTTAAGAACAGAACAGTTAAGGAAAATCGGGCATTATGACGTTTATGTTTACGCGATTTTCAATTTAATTAACACTCTAAATTATCTTCAGTTCACTCACAACCACCAATACAACAATATTCAACCATCATACTACAAACTCAGTCCCCAACTCCAAGTTTTACTAATTTATCCAACCAATCAAAGACCCAATATTCAAAACCAATACAAATTCACCAAAACTACTTATAATCAAAGATCAAGCCTTAATACTAACAATGCTTCAATAAAACTTAATGGAATCATAAAATCAAAGCTAGGGTTTGAAGTTGATACATTCCTTGGTAGGTGTTAAGTTTCTAGGAAGTCTTAGGGAGCCTTAATCTAACCTCCTACAAGCTTGATCTTTCCAAAGAAATCAAGAACACAAAGTTAGGTTTTGAAGTTTCTAAAAGTCCGATTTAAAAAACTGTAAAAATTAGGGTCTTACCATGCTTATTTGGACGAGACCTGTGAACAAGAGTTGTAGGCCATCTCAATACCTTTCTAACGAGTTATAGAACACAACATTTGAGTGAGTATTGAAGGAGATATGGTAGTTTTAAGTTGCTACTCTGGTTTTGGCTGAGAGCAAGGGAAGAAAAAGTGAAGTAAAAATGTTTCTAGTTTGATTAAATGATTTGTGTGGTATTTAGCTTGGTTACTTCCTTTTGTTTGTTTAATTAAATTGTTACCATGGTAAAAATTGTGTGGCTTATAATCAACCAACAAATCCTTCCCATTTGGTCATGCTTATATCATCCACTTATGTCATCTTCCCACACTTGTCTTCTTCTTGTTGGTGTGATGACATCATCATCATTAACCTCTTTGATTAACTCCTAATTACTTGGCTAATGATCACTGATCTGTTATACGGTTCGCTTAACTTTCGTTCTCGTTTATCGTTTGAGGGATCATACCCGAGATTTTATTACTTGGGTTCCCTTAACCTTTCTCAATATATTATATTCCTTTTATGATCCCCTCTTATAATCCTTGAATTTAAATCCTTTTTATCCTGTTACCTTATACTCAATTCTTTCGGTATCTGTGGATTTTAGGGAAAAATCAAAGTGTTCGGATTTGGATTGTGTCGATCTTTACATACACTTATATACCATATAGAGTACTAATAAGACCTCGGAATATCCATAAAAGAACTGCTACATTGTGTGGCATGAAAAGTTTTTTTATTCAGTATAATCAGCAAAATCACTATTCATAAGGTTTACAAAAAGTCCAAAAAGTTTGGGGTTATTACAGTCTCCCCTCCTTAAAAGGATTCCGTCCCGGAATCAGATAGAAAACAAATGGGGGTACTTTTCTAGCATTGTGCCTTCTAACTCTCAATTCAATTTTCCCACATTGTGGTTCTGCCACAAAACCCTGACTAGCACAATAACCTTTCTCCTAAGCACTTGTTCCTTTTAGATCTATACCCTTCCTGGTTGCTCCATATAGGTTACATTTGGTTGCATGCCTTTGCGCTCATATGCCCCTATTTGTCTGGCATCCAGATTACACTTTCTTAACATTGATACGCGGAACACGTTATGAACTTGCTACAGTTTCGGGGGGTAGGGCTAGCTCATATGCTAACTTCCCAATACGTCTTAATATATCCAAGGGTCCAACAAATCGTGGACTTAGCTTTCCTTTCTTTCTGAACCTCATCAATCATTTCCAAGGGAATACCTATAACAACACTAGGTCCCCTACTTCCTATTCTTTGTCCTTTCGTGTCAATTCAACATACTTCTTATGTCCATCTTGGGCTACTACCAGCCGTCCTCTGATTAGATCTATTATATCCCTGGTCCCTTGGACTACTGCGGGTCCGAGCATCTTGCGCTCTATAACTTCATCCTAACATAAGGGAGATCGATATTGTCTTCCCTCAAGGATCTCATAAGGCGACATCTGGATATTGACATACCATATATCGTTGTAAGAAAACTCAATATGTGCTAAGTGATCATTCCAAATTCTTTCATGTATATCGCACAGACTCTCATCATAGCTTCTAGCGTTATAGCTTTTGCTTCTCAATACCCACTCTTTTCCAGTTCGTAATCGTTACTATCTTCCGTACATAACACTATACTGGTTACACCTTTGCTCGTTAGCATTCTATAACCTTTTAATACACGCGTCAACCTTAGTATCACGAATGTGTTTCCATTCCGAATACCACCATACTCATACTACTCCTTTTCTAACTACTTCTATCTTCGAAAGCTTGATCCATCATATAGAGGTAAAGGAATTTGTAGAGAGATCACTATGATCATGAACACTTGTTCTATTGCATAGTTAGTACAGAAGGTGGCTAGCCTTTGGTACTTGACAAGCAATTAAACAACATGTGGTATCCTACTAGGCTTCTATCACATAGATAGATAGTCATTCGACAATACCTCCCCTTCTGGAAGGGTTCTTCTCAGCTTACATGAAATGAAAAGGAGAGAAAAGAACGAATTAAAGAGAATTGTATATATATAAAAAAATATACTGCCACAAAATATCTGGCTTGGAATCTACCTCTGAACTGTAGAGGTTTATCATAGGAGAACAAAACATATATGTATATAAATCAACATCAAGTATAATAGCATCGCATTTCACATGCCTAAATTTTTTTTTTTGCTATTCTGTCCATCAATCTATGGACCCATGCTCTTGCTCAAGCTTATACACAATCACCTTTGAAACTCCCTCGATATCGAAAATCGAATCTGGGATTTCATTCAAGACATCATCGTTATTAGAATTCTATGCTTGCATCGCAACCTTCCTCATATAGTAATACGACTCTCTATTCATAAGAAGGAATAAGTATTCAATAGGAAAATAATCGACTTAATTAGTCTATTAATGATAACTTATACATCACCACAACCCGATCAGTGGTACCCAATCTCAACATCCATTACACTACAACTCTCACGGTTGTAATCGGCTCATTATTCAAAGAATCGTTGCTGCATTACTAGGGTCCACCATTGACCTACTATCGTCATTCGTTTTCCTTGGAATCTTAATAGCTAACTATACGGAGTCCATACCTGTCATATCAAATTCTTCTAAGGAGTTAACATAATCACCATTCATAATTCATGAAGAACACTCCAGATCCTGACGTACTTTCATGACATGAAGCAGATAAAATTGCAGAAGAGTTTCAATCAAAGCAACGATAGCAGGTTAATACCATTATTAACCATATGTCTTTATTGGGAGACATGCATCTCAAAGGTTCATTTAGTCATTTCGTAACATGGTCCTGGCTTATCTCAAGATAGTACCTTCTAAGATAGATAGCCCGCTTATGGCGATTACACGAATTAAACCTTTACCGAACTACTATTACGGTTGGGTATTGCACAGTCATCAGAAGGAATGTCAATCTTCCAAACCATAATACAACCTTCACGGCTTCAACCATCATCACTGTATTCCTCTGGCACGAGCGCCTATACTTATCCTCTTACATTTAAGGTGTCGTCCACCTCTTTAGCCTTTCCTGATAGTAAAATTTCCTTACAATCAATGTCATTTTAACCACCTCCAAATAAATTTTCTACCTCATTTCAATCACTGCTTATGTAAAAATGCTTTTCTTAAGTCCTTGTGATAAAAAAATCACCATTTTTCCATAAGTCACTGCCTTAGTCTTTAGATGTGAACATTGTCACGATTGACTCTCAATCATACTTAGGATGTCTCTTACCTTGGGTCCTTCTCGTTTTCACCAATCTCGACCTTCATTGGATCGATCTATACTTTCTTATGGTTCAACACGTGCCCACCTGGCATTATTATAATTACGTCACATTTCCTATCAAAATTTCTATTCTTGAGAACTTTGAATATTACCTTTTTCCTTGTAAAACCTCTAAGGTTATCCTTGAATCGTTCCTCCTATATTCCCTAGATACAGGGCATATCAAAATACCATTTACTAATACTAGAACCATTGTCTATTTACTTCTGAAAAATTTCTCTACTGATCTTTAAAGGTTGTTGTTACTTTAGTCCTTCATTCCATACTACCCAAACTCATAATGTCCCTATTAAGGGTGAAATGCCAACCTTTATGCATTCCCCTAGGGCTCATCTCAAGTTATCGAAGTTATATCCTTAATTCCACCTTTAAAAAATACTTACACTCTTCCATGGATAAATCAAGTAATATATCCTTGATAGATTATCTTATTCAATCATTCTCACCTCGATAGTCTATGCCTAATTTCATAATAATATCCTTATCTAAAATGAGGTCAATCCATATGGCCTCCAAAAGATAACAACGGTTATCCACTTTTCTTGCCTGATTTGGTAATGATAATAAGGATGTTCTGGAAGATATTGGTCGTGTTCAACATGAACTTCTTTTTACTAAATCCTCATTTACTTTTGTTGTTTATCTCAATAGTCATCTCAATGTTGAGATACCTTCTATACTTGGTGTCTCCCTTTTTGGGCATCAAGCCACAGGTGTTACATACACTTCACATTTTTGAAGGTCACTTCCTTCATCCCATTTTCCTAAATTCTGGTTATCCTGTCTCCTCAAACCATCCATGTTTCCTTATTAATCCATCGATCTATCTCAAAGTTTCATCGAATACTCTCAACTTCAAGGGAATTAACTATACGTATCGCTTACGCCTTCAAACCTTGAATTTATCTCATGATCAATCACCATCACGCTGATGATGCACCCTTCTCTATATTTATTACAAGGGTTTTTTAGGGTTTCCCATACCTAACTCCCTTATCACTTCTCAACTCTATTTCCTTTATATCCCTTTATACTCCTTCCCTTTTTAGTCTTTTATTTTCGTTTTTATTACAACCATTACATGAACCAACACAACATAAGCATTAATTTTGAACATCCCGTCATTCTGGATTCGTGTCCTCAGAACGAATCTTGACAACTTTTACAACTTAGATTCATAATTTATCATACTCGTCCGCCTTTGTTTCGGCTCTAAAGCTTTTACACTATCTCCATAACCTTGGGAAGTACTTTCCCGAAAACAATTGACTGAACTTTAATCAGTTTATTATAACCTCTGGCTCCGTGCCTTCCTTGGACTTTCACCAGCGGGTGGCCTCTCTCTTGGGGGGGGGGGTAAGTGACAAAAACAGTCTGTTGTGCTTCGTCAATCATTTAGAATCTCAAATGATTCCTATATTTCCTTTAGGCAGGCTCTTGCCTCGACTGGGTCAACCTATTCCTTGGAACTCTGAGAGCTTAGCGACTTAAAGGTCATGAATGGATTTCCTACCGCATTGTTTCCTCAAGGTGGTGGTTAGGAATAAAAGTATAAGTTCTGTTTAGATAGGTCCATGAATTTTCGTATAGGAGTACCGTCTCGGGTCTCCTTATCTTGCTCGACTTCTGTTTTCTCAATATGAAATGTTTCATCCTTCTCCCACAATCAGGGTTATCTTATACGTTAAAATCCTTGTTTTCCACTTCATTATATTATGGGCTCCTTCTTTCTTAATGGCAACCTCCCTGACTATCATATTCGGGGTTTGTCCTAAATCTTATTTCTCGAACTATGGATTTCATCTAAGATCCAGTCCTTAAGCTCTTAAACGTTTGGAACCCAAATTCTGTAGGAATACCTCATTATTCCCTTATCATCTTTCTTGGTATTAATCTCTTCTCCAGTCATTGACTCTCTGCCTTCATTCATCACTTTTTCTTGGCACAATATGATCTTTTTCGATAATTCGGGCTGCATTGCAATCTTAAACAGCTTTTCGGTACCGGCTCCGGTTACCTTCACTTCACTTCTATTTCCATTTTCTTAAAATCTCTTATCAACTCTTCCAAAGACATTTTCATCTTGAGTCTCTCTTTTATACTAAGGGCATTATCCACCATTTTGGCTTTCCCTGGATGATAAAGAATCTCATAATCGTAATCCTTGATTAGCTCTAACCACCTCCTCTGGTGCATGTTGAGCTCTTCCTGCATGAAAATGTACTAGAGCACTTATGGCTTATGTAAATCTCGCACTTCTCTCCATACAAGTAGTGCCTCAAATCTTTAGGGAAAAACTATTGCCATGAGCCCAAGCTCATGGGTGGGGATATCGAATTTTATATTCCCTTAATTATCTTGACGCGTACGCGATTACCTTGTTGTGCTGTATAAGAAGCACCCTAATTCCTTATGTGAAGCGTCACTACACATCATAAAATCTCCTTTTCCATCCGGCAACGCCATCATAGGGGCCGTCACAAACCTTTGCTTCAGTTCTTAAAAGTTGTTCTCGCATTTCCCTGTCCATTCGAACTTCTCAGTCTTACGAGTAAGCCGCGTTAAATGGGCTACTATCTTTATAAACTTGAACGAACCTCCGGTAGTGACCGGCCAATCCTACCTCTGGTAGTCGCTCTAACCATGGTTATCAATTCCTCAGCGACCATCTCTTCAGTCTTGTTAGGATCCTCCACGAGATCCTTCTCAGCAACAATCCCTTCTGGGACAATATCCTCAACCACTACATCCTCAATATTAACATCATCCGGTCCCGCGTTAGGACGCTCTATCGGATCCACAATCTGATCTCCAATAAGTAATAAAACATCATCGCGTTGTTGCTCCTCAACCTCAGGGTTCGGAGTCCCGCTACCATATACGATAACGAACTACGCTTCTATCACGTTATTTATAAGGGTTCCCATAAGGGTTTTAATTGTCAGTACTACGTTAGGTAGTCTGACTATGAACTTGGCAAGAGTTCTTAATATCTTAGTGAACTTATTATTTTAACATCACATCATCTCTGAGGTTTATAACGCTTAACTCTGATACCATTTCTGTAACACCCCCAAATCCGGGGTCGGGGATTCGGGTTGTCACGAGTTCCATTTCCCTTATCAATACTTAATCTTAACAGTCAACCAACTACTGCATACTGTGACCCCACAATATACACACACACACCACAAGTTATAGTCTCAGAGATGAATACCAAAAATAACACAAGTCATTTTATTTCACAATTATAAACCATTTCACCTTAAAAAGGGTTTCTGAATAATTTACATATTCCTTGCCATTATTACAATTCATAAATATACATAAGTCTGGTACATCAAAAGTTGAAAGCCTAGCCTATTGGTAGATCCTACCTCAGCTACAACGGCATCAACACCTACAGGAAACTGCGGAACGTTTCCTATCCGCTCGCGAATTGGGAGCTTGATCATGTTCATCTTGTCTATCTGTTGTTGTGTGATGGAAGAAGAAAGCAAGGGTGAGCAACAAGTCCACCGAAATAATATGTATAATAATTAACAATATATGAGCATTCTCATAGCACTCATGAAAGTCTTGGTCAAGAAGAAATGAACCAAGTTTGACCTCTTAATGCGACCAAGTCGCAAAATATTTAGTATATATGTTTATATACTTTTCAAAATCTTTGAAATCCTCTTCCATGCATAATATACACAGAGTTCCAGTTTATAACTGTATAAAAATATCGTTGCAAGGTGATCTCATATATCTAACCTTGTCTCAACGTTTTTCTGAAAATCTTTGACATGCATAAGATAATCATTTACTAGATATAAGTTTAAAAGATGAAGTTACAAGATACTCCAATATACTTATATCTTTTCCGAATCTTACTTGAACTACCACCGTTCAAGTTATAATTAGTTTCAAAAGTTCATCACATAGATGAGACCATAAGATAAGATTTGAATAGATTCAATCCTTGAAATATCATTATAAATGATGAAGTTACGAGACACTTCATTAAGTCCCGATATATATATACACCTATATATATATACATCTCATACACTCCTTGAATACCTCCGTTATGAAAATTATAAACAGAGTTGTAATATCCAATATATTTGGAAAGGAGAAAACCTTGGCATAAACCTGATATCTTGCTGATCAGGCAAAGATACCAATAAGTAACCTTTTCTACTAGTAGATGGACGAATTCCCCATTGGTCATCACCCTGGCCGTAATAGGACCTTATGCTGGACTGCCACTGTAATAACCCCAAATTTTGGAATTTTTGAAACCCTTATGAATAGTGCTTTTTGCTGATTATGCTGAATAAGAAAACTTTTCATGCCACATTATGTAGGGGTTCTTTTATTAATCTTCTGAGATATTATTAGTACTCTATGTAGTAAATAAGTGTATGTAAAGATCGTCAGAATCCAAATTCGAACAGTTTGATTTTTCCCGAAAATCCACCAGATACTGAAAGAATTGAGTATAAGGTAACATGATTAAAAGGATTTAAATTCAAGGATTTTAAGAGAGGATCATAAAAGGAATACCATGTATTGAGAAAGGTTAAGGGAACCCAAGTAATAAGATCCCGGGTATGATCCCTCAAACGATAAACGAGAACGAAAGTTAAGCGAACCGTATAACAGATCAACGGTCATTAGGCAAGCAATTAGGAGTTAATCAAGGAGGTTAGGGATGATGATGTCATCAAACCCACAAGAAGAGGACAAGTGTGGAGGGTGACATCACATGATGACCAAAGCATGACATAAGGGAATGAAGTGTGGTTGATTTATAACCACACAATTTTTCATGGTTAAAAATCATTAAAACAAAACAAAAATCAACCAACCAAGGCAAATCAAAACAAATCACAAAAAACACAAAAGCTCTTCCCTTTTCTTCAAAGAAAAGCTCTCGGCCTTTTCTTATTTCAAGAGAAGAAATTTTCAAAAATCAAGATCCAACCATTGTTAAATCACAAGCTAATTATCCAAGGTCCCTTATGATTAGTTATGGCTATCCTAGAAGTTTGAGCCTCCAATTCTTCATGAATCTCTTCCTAAAAATCATGGAACAAGATGGTGAATAGTGTTTTTCAAGAACTAAAATTTTTGTTCTTGAGTTTTTGTTTAGATTAAGCTTGGATAAGGACTTTTAAGGGTGATTCCAAGCTAATTACTTGATTCTCCACTCTCCAAGGAAGGTATAACCCCTCCAAACCCTAACTTTACTTGAGTATTAGGTTTAGTTTTGTTGTTATAGTTCATGAGAGGCTTGATTGTTGTGTATGTAGAGGTTAGTTGGTTTTATGATGTTTTGGAGTTGTAATTCTTGGATTATTGATTAATGAACTTAAGTATAGTTTAAATTCATGTTTGAGAATAGTATAAATTTATAATATTGAGTTGTTGGGACTGTTATGGTGAAGTATGGATGGAGTTTGGTTGGGATGTTGATTGTGAGTTGATTGTGGGTTGATTTGGAGTGGTATAAATTTGGATAATCGCGTAAACATAACCGTCATAATGCCATATTTACTTTAGACTGTTTTTGCTCTTAACATCAGGACCCGATAACTCCCTGTTAGGTTTTGAACATTCATTATTAGATAGTTCATGTTAGGAGCTTCGTTTTGATATGTGGTTCGTTTGAGTCTGATGTACGGTTTAGGAGAAACGACCGTTTTAAGTAACGGCGTTTCGCGAACGAACCATTACCCCTCGCCTTACTTTGAAACCTTGATTAAGGACTTTAAATAACTAATTGGGATATGAAACAATTATGTAAAGTGTATTAGGCAGTTGGTAAGGCACTCGCGAAAGAATCGCCTTAAAACTCTTAATGGTTAATTTATTAAAAATGGTGGAGCCGAGGGTACTCGAGCGACTTAAGTAAATCGTTAAGCGCGAAAGCGAACGTAGGACTCTAAATGGTTAAAGTCTAGTTTCTTAAGCGACCGGGGTTTAATTCCGACTTATGTTGTTGTTCATAGGTTATCGGACCCACTCTAAGCTTAAGTCTATCTGGGAGCACTCAGGCAAGTTTTCTACCCGTTATACTGTTGTTGTGATGTATACATTTGTACATGCATTATCTTGTGATAGATGCATAATGGTTAATTAGCAAATTCTTGCGATATATTGTAGCATGTGATATGGTATATATGCATGCCTGTTTCGTATTCTTGATACATATATCTGTTGATTCAGTTGATAATACCTATGCTAGAGATAAGCGGTAATTTGCATATACCCTTAGTATAGGGGACCCAAAGCTGAACATTTTCTAAAACCGGGAGTCGATGCTCCCGAGTATAATATATATATTATATGCATGCCTGTTTCGTATTCTTGATACATATATCTATTGATTCAGTTGATAATACCTATGCTAGAGATAAGCGGTAATTTGCATACACCCTTAGTATAGGGGACCCAAAGCTGAACATTTTCTAAAACCGGGAGTCGATGCTCCCGAGTATAATATATATATATATATTTATATATATATATGAATAGTTTTTAAAACTATGAATCAAATAAGGTTTATTCGATAACTTTATTTTATTAATGAATATTATTTTGAATATTCATTCGAGGGCTTATGACTCCGTTTATTTTATTATGAATATTATTTTGAATATTCATTCGAGGGCTTATGACTCCGTTTATTTTATTATGAATATTATTTTGAATATTCATTCGAGGGCTTATGACCCCGTTTATTTTATTATTGAATATTATTTTGAATATTCATTCAAGGACTTATGACTCCGATTATTTACTAATTAATATTCTTTATTTTATTAAAGAATAATGTGTCGATAATCAAACTTACTTTTGATTATTCAAATAAAGATATTACTTTCGTATAAGTATATCTTTGGTTATTTAATATTCATTTCAAGTATAAGTTTTACAACTTCTACTTCAATTATTTTTATAAAGATTATTATTTATGGGAATATTATTTAAATAATAATATTAAGATATTTTCTAATATATTGGGACTGATTTATTTTATTAAATCAGCATCACTCCAAACATTCTTAAAAATGTTTTCGAGTCTTCAAAATGATTTTAAAGGTTAGGCCGGATCCCAAAACTCATTTTTATATTTAAGATCCTCCTTTCGAAGGGGATTTAAATACTCGTTCAAAACCTGAGGGATCCGGCTCTGTGGTGTGTTTCATATTCGTAACAAGGTTGCTATTTTGATAAAAGAGTTTTTGATTACTTACCCAACACTCGGGAAGTAAAATTCTTGGAACAAGTTAATTCATTAACAAGCATCGCCTGGGAAATATCGGTGAGTTTTCCTTTCCAACTAGATACGACTTCTTGGTGGAGCCGTATCAACATGTTTCTACTTAGGGAAAGGGGGGACGAGCTTTACGTTTCAGAGTCATGGATTTCATCTGAACTAGGAGTGGCGTAAGTGGTCGAGTAGCGCCGGCCCAGCCTTATTATATTGGCCCAAATGGCCCGGAAGTTCCGCTAAGACGGTCCATTCCTTAGGAGTCCAGTGTTCGGTTGACAAGTAAATCCGAAAGGTTCTCCTCTACATGTAGAAAATGGTGGGGTTGTACTACTATGACTGATCATCGTAAGTGGTCTTTCTGGCGCGGCAAACTCCCGTAATGAGTTCATCATCCAATTGGATATTTCTGCAACACTACCCAGAGCACTTCGATAGAAAGGCTACGGTTGGGCGATTGTTGAGTGTTGGCAGGGTCAAGTTTTCAAAATAATGTTTGCATCAAATGAAGTATCTCGTAACTTCATTTTATTTTGATGATATTTTAAGGATTGATTCTATACAAGTTTTGTCTTGTAGCTTAATCTATGGGATGAACTATTTATACATTGAGCGGTGGTAGTTCAAGTAGTATTCGGAAAAGATATAAGTATATTGGAGTATCTTGTAACTTCATCTTTTAAACTTATATCTAGTTAATGATTGTCTTATGAATGACACAGGTTTCAAAAAAACGTTGAGACAAGGTTAGATATATGAGATCACCTTGCAATGATATTTTTATACAGTTATAAACTGGAACTCTGTGGATATTATACATGTCAGAGGATTTCAAATATTGTGAAAAGTATATATATATGTATATATATACTGAATATTTTGCGACTTGGTGCGTTAAGATATCAGCTTGGTTCATTTCTTTTGACCAAGACTTTCATGAGTACTATGAGAATGCTCATATATTGTTAATCATTATACATATTATTTTGGTGGGCTTGTTGCTCACCCTTGCTTTCTTCTTTCATCACACAACAACAGATAGAAAAGATGAACAAGACCAAGCTTCCAATTCGCAAGCGGTTAGAAAACGTTCTACAGTTTTCTGGAAGTGTTGATGCCGCCGTAGCTGAGGTAGGAGCAACCAATAGGCTAGGTTTTCAACTATTGATGAACCAGACTTATGTATAATATGAATTGTAATAATGGAAAAGAAATGTAAATTTATTCAGAACCTTCTTAAGGGGTAATGGCTTATTATGTGGAATAAAATGACTTGTGTTATTTTTTTGGTATTCATCTCTGAGACTATAACTTGTGGCGTGTGTGTATATTGTGGGGTCACAGTACGGAGTAGTTGATTGTTTATTTAGATTGGGTGTTATTAAGGGAAATGGAACTCGTGACAACCCGAATCCCCGACCCCGGATTTGGGGGTGTTACAGAAATGGTATCAGAGCCAAGCGTTATAAACCTCAGAGATGATGTGACGTTAGGATAATAAGTTCACTAAGATAATAAGAACTCTTGCCAAGTTCATAGTCGGGCTACCTAACGTAGTACTGACAGTTAAAACCCTTACGGGAACCCTTATAAATATTATGATAGTAACATAGTTCGTTCTCGTATAGGGCAGCGGGGCACCGAACCCTGAGGTTCAGGAGCATCAGCATGAGGATGTTTTATGACATGTTGCAGATCAAATTGTGAATCCGATAGAGTACCCTAACGAGGGACCAGATGAGATTCATATTGAGAATGTTGCGGTTGAGGATGTTATCCCAGAAAGGATTGTTGCTGAGGAGGATCCTGGCGAGAATGAAGAGAGGACCGCTGAGGAATTGATGACCGTAGTCAGGGCGACCACCAGAGCAAGAATGGCCGCGAGGGTGGCACCAGAGGATGAAGAGTTACCAAGGGCACAAAGGTTAATGAGGGCAGAAGGAGTGGGGCCTTCCACGGCACTAATTACACCAGTATCAGACCCTCTTCCAGAGGTTCCGGAAGACATCCATGAGGTTCCACCAATTCTTGTTCCCTCCCCTGTACAGAGCCCAGCACCTACTGAGGAAATGCCACCTTTATCTCCTGCACCATTGTCACCTGATACCGTGCTAGGTTATCCATTTGGATCTCCTGGGTCTGCACCACCTGCACCCCATGGACTGCTAGATGCAACCACTCAGGCTTCTCTTATCGCCGATTATTATATGACTTTGGGTGGCCTGTCAGAGGCCCGTAATGTTAGGAGTGATATGTTGGATCGACTTACTGCACCGAGGATTGAGGGCGGGGTACTTCTGGCAGGATTAGCTTATAGCATGGAAAGGATTGAGGCTACCACCCGTGTTACAGCTAGAGGCCATCTTGAGGGTCAGATTGATCCAGCTCTACTTGCAACTATCTTAGACCTCATCACCGCTTTAATGGAGCAGGTTAGGGATGTCGTGTGTGCCCGCATTTCTTGATACATAATAGTATGCAGAGTCTGACCAATCTGACAAGGATTTCATGCAGCACCGCTTTTGGAGGATTAGCCTAAGTTATGAATGATTAGTTTTTAATGACTAGATGATTATATGTGGTAGTACTTTTGGGATAGAAGCGATCAGGCCAAATGATGTAATTCTCTTTCATATGTTCAGTTGTTGTACCTCGAACAAATGGTTATGTATATATTTGTTCCTTTCAGTTCAGATCAGTTTATTTGTGATAAGTTCATATTGTTAGTTGCACTATCCGCACTTAATAGTGTCATGAAGTTTATAGAACTTGAGAATTCATAATTTGCAATCATGCAAGGACTGTACAAGGGAAAGATTTAAGCAAAGAAAGTAAGACAAATATCCAAAGGTTCTCAAATTTTTTTTCCAAGCATTATGCCCCATGAGGAATTAGATTAGGGGCAAACCTTGAATGTGATAATCAGGGAGGTCGTAATTAAGGTATAAGGAACCCAGAATATAATGAAGTGGAAAATGAGGAATTTAAATTAAAAGATGACCCCAATTATGGGGAGTTGAAGAAATATTTAGACCGAGAAAACAGAAGTCGAGCAAGATAGGGAGAACCAGGACGGTACTCCTATGGGGCAATTCATGGACCTGCCTAAACAAAACTTATACTTTTATCCCTAACCACCACCCTGAGGAAACAATGCGGTGAGAAATTCTTTCATGACCTTTAAGTCGCTAAGCTCTCAGAGTTCCAAGGAACAGGTTGACCCATTCGAGGCAAGAGCCGGGCTAAAGGAAATCTAGGAATCATTTGAGATTCTAAATGATTGATTATAAAAAATATACGATCTTTATTTAAATAATCAAAAATAAGTTTGATTATCGAAACATTATTCTTTAATAAAATAAAGAATATTATTTAATAAAATAAGCGGAGTCATAAGTTCTCGAATGAATATTCAAAATAATATTCATTAAATAAAATAAATGGAGTCATAAGTCCTCGAATGAATATTCAAACTAATATTCATTAATTAAAATAAAGTTATCGAATAAATCTTATTCGATTAATGGTTTTGAAAACTATTCATATATATATATATATATATTATACTCGGGAACATCGACTCCCGGTTTAGAAAAATGTTCACCTTTGGGTCCCCTATACTAAGGGTATACGCAAATACTGCTTATCTCTAGCATATGTATTATGCAACTTATAAGCAATTGAATCAACAACTAGATATCAAAATTATGAAACAGACATGCATATATACCATATCAGCATGCTCCAATATATCACAAAATTTGCTAATAACAATCATGCACTTATCACAAGATAATGCATATACATATATTTACATCACAACAACAGTATAACGGGTTGAAAACTTGTCTGAGTGTTCCCGGATAGACTTAAGCTTAGAGTGGGTCCGATAACCTATGAACAACAACATAAGCCGGAATTAAACCCCGGTCGCTTAAGAAACTAGACTTTAACCAATTGAACCTTAATGTTCGCTTATGGTCACTTCTACGCTTAACGAATCACATAAGTCATTCGAGTACCCTCGGCTCCACCATTTTTAATAAATTAACCATTAAGAATTTTAAGGCGATTCTTTCGCGAGTACCCTACCAACTGCCTAATCCACTTTACATAATTGTTTCATACTCCAAGTAGTCATTTAAGTGCCTTAACCAAGGTTTCAAAGTAAGGCGAGGGGTAATGGTTCGTTCGCGAAACGCCGTAACTTAAAACGGTCGTTTCTCCTAAACCGTGCATCGGATTCGAGCAAACCACATATCAAAACGAAGCTCGTAACATGAACTATCTAAAAATGGCAAAGGTTAGAATCTTTCAGTGAGTTCACGGGTCCTAAAGTTAAGAACAGAACAGTTAAGGAAAATCGGGCATTATGACGTTTATGTTTACGCGATTTCCAATTTAATTAACACTCTAAATTATCATCAATTCACTCACAACCACCAATACAACAATATTCAACCATCATACTACAAACTCAGTCCCCAACTCCAGGTTTTACCAATTTATCCAACCAATCAAAGACCCAATATTCAAAACCAATACAAATCCACCTAAACTACGTATAATCAAAGATCAAGCCTTAATACTAACAATGCTTCAATAAAACTTAATGGAATCATAAAATCAAAGCTAGGGTTTGAAGTTGATACCTTCCTTGGTAGGTGTTAAGTTGCTAGGAAGCTTTAGGGAGCCTTAATCTAACCTCCTACAAGCTTGATCTTTCCAAAGAAATCAAGAACACAAAGTTAGGTTTTGAAGTTTCTAAAAGTCCGATTTAAAGAACTGTAAAAATGATAGTCTTACCATGCTTATTTGGACGATACTTGTGAACAAGAGTTGTAGGCCATCTCAATACCTTTCCAGCGAGCTATAGAACACAACATTTGAGTGAGTATTGAAGGAGATATGGTAGTTTTAAGTTGCTGCTCTGGTTTTAGCCGAGAGCAAGGGAAGAAAAAGTGAAATAAAAATGTTTCTAGTTTGATTAAATAATTTGTGTGGTGTTTAGCTTGGTTACTTCCTTTTGTTTGTTTAATTAAATTGTTACCATGGTAAAAATTGTGTGGCTTATAATCAACCAACAAATCCTTCCCATTTGGTCATGCTTATGTCATCCACTTATGTCATCTTCCCACACTTGTCTTCTTCTTGTTGGTGTGATGACATCATCATCATTAACCTCTTTGATTAACTCCTAATTACTTGGCTAATGATCGCTGATCTGTTATACGGTTCGCTTAACTTTCGTTCTCGTTTATCGTTTGAGGGATCATACCCGGGATTTTATTACTTGGGTTCCCTTAACCTTTCTCAATACATTATATTCCTTTTATGATCCCCTCTTATAATCCTTGAATTTAAATCCTTTTTATCCTTTTTATCCTGTTATCTTATACTCAATTCTTTCGGTATCTGGTGGATTTTCGGGAAAAATCAAAGTGTTCGGATTTAGATTTTAAGGATCTTTACATACACTTATACCATATAGAGTACTAATAAGACCTCGGAATATCCATAAAAGAACTGCTACATTGTGTGGCATGAAAAGTTTTCTTATTCAGCATAATCAGCAAAATCACTATTCATAAGGTTTACAAAAAGTCCAAAATTTTTGGGGTTATTACAAACATATTGCAGAGAACCATTTTTGTGATAGAGAAGAAGAAATATGAGAAATGAAAGTGAAGAGATCGTTTTGTGTTTGGAAGAGATGATTGGACTGAATGAGAATGATGGTTTAAATAACCGAGAGAGAAAAGGAATATCAAAGGACTAAGAGACTGATTAATTATTAAGTGTAGAGTTAACTTAATGATTTAACCAAAAGATATCTTATTAAAATGCATCTCCTTAGACTGATTTGCAATGATGGCAATGATATATATTCATACATGCACATTTAGCAAATAAATTCACTTAATTTATCATGCATATATTAAAATACTTTAAAGATTCTCATCTTAATATCTTGAACAACATTTAGGACATATAAGGATTTGATCAATATACATCAGGATTTGATCAAATATAAATTTAAAAGAATTTATTTGTCCCAACTAACCATATCAAGTTCATTGACTAGCTTTGTAAATGTTGCTTCAGGTAATGGCTTCATGAAGATATCAGCCAGATGCTGATCAATATGAATAAAATGAAGCTCAATCATTCCTTTCATAATATGCTCTCTTATAAAATGATATCTGATGCTGATATGTTTAGTAAGAGAGTGTTGCACTGGGTTTCCTGTCATAGCAATAGCACTTTGATTATCACAATAAATAGGAATTTTAGAAAATGATAATCTATAGTTCATGAGCTGGTTTCTCATCCATAACAACTAAGCACAGCAGCTCCCAGCTGTAATATATTCAACCTCAGCAGTTAAAGTAAAAATGGATTTATGCTTCTTATTGAACCATGAGACTAATCTGCCTCCCAAAAACTGACAGCTCCCTGATGTACTCTTCATGTCTATCTTGTAGCCAGCAAATTCAACGTCTGAATATCCACATAATTCAAAATCAACTTCCCTTGCATACCAGAGACCAAGTGATACAGTACCCTTGAGGTATCTGAAGATTCTCTTCACTGCAATAAGATGTGGCTCCCTTGGAATTGTCTGAAATCTTGCACACAAATAGGTGGCAAACATAAAGTCTGGCCTACTAGTAGTTAGGTACAAGAGAGAACCAATCATACCTCTGTAGTTTGTGACATCAACTGTTGTACCTTCATGAGGATCAAGCTTTGTAGCAGTTGCCATTGGAGTAGTTCCAGCTGCACTTTCTTTCATATAAAACATTTTCAACAGATTTTTTGTGTACTTTGACTGATTAATGTAGATACCATTCTTAGTCTGTTTAATTTGCAAACCCAAGAAGTAACTCATCTCTCCCATCATGCTCATTTGATATCTTGATTGCATCAACTTTGAGAACTTATCACACAGTTTTTGATTAGTTGATCCAAAAATGATATCATTCACATAAATTTGAACTAAAAGCAGATATTTACCTTGATTCAGATAAAATAGAGTTTTATCTATTGTACCTCTTTTGAATCCACTTTCCAGCAGAAACTGAGTAAGGGTCTCATACCATGCCCTAGGTGCTTGCTTTAGTCCATAGAGTGCTTTGTCAAGTGTATAAACATAATCAGGATGTTTAGGATCTACAAAACCTAGTGGTTGTTCAACATAGACTTCCTCTTCAAGTTTTCCATTGAGAAATGCACTCTTGACATCCATCTGAAAGGCTTTAAATTTCTTGTGTGCAGCATACGCCAAAAAAATTGCGATTGCTTCCAGCCTAGCAACAGGAGCAAATGTTTCATCATAGTCAATGCCTTCCTGTTGAGAATATCCTTTAGACATCAATCTTTCCTTGTTTCTGACAATTGTTCCATCAGAATCAGTTTTATTTCTGAGAAGAACCTTGAGTTGATTCTTCAGTATGAGTACTATCAATTGAACCTTGCTATTGCTCCCCCATAACATGTGCAGGTTCATTAGTACAATGATCATCTTCAGAATCTGAAGGAGTATCAGGATTTAGATAATCAGTAATTGACAGTTTATTAGATTTTGATCCAGATTCCAACAGTGCATTTTCATTTGCAAAGATTAGACTTGCATGAGAGTCTTCTTCAAAACCAGGAATCTTCTTATAATCAAAAGATATTTATGGAGATAACTGATAAGTGGATTTTATATCCCCTTGGAATGCTTTATTATAAGCTTAAATTGGTATTTTGGACTCAAGTTGTTGGTATTTTGATGTGTTTTGTGTTATTACATTTCAGGTATCAGTTATATGAAGAAAAGAGCCTTGAAAGGAAATATGATAAAAAGTGATCAGATCTGGAAGCCAAGGCCATTGTCAAGTTGTAGATAATCTCAATAGCTTCGCGTGGGCAGTTGAATCGCCTAATTATGACGAGTAGAACTCAAGTTATGGCCAAAACAAGATTCATCAGAATTTTTTCCAAAAGCTGTCTGAGCGCCCGCTGAGGAGAGCTGAGTGGCTGCCCAGAGAGCTGAGCGCCCGCTCAGGAGAGCTGAGCGGCCGTCCAAGGCGCGGCTGGTCGCTGATTTCGCTGAAAAACCCCTTTTGAGTGGAATTTGACGATTTTAAGGGTCCAGGTCCACTAGGGGCGTATATATACTTAAAAAAATGGGTTTTCATCATCCGAAAAGATTGGCATACCAAGGAGAAGACCTAGAAGCACAGAACCACTCCGAAAAAAGATCTTGTTTTCAACTTGTGATTCTTTGAATTAGTTGTAACTTTGGATGCTCGTTTTTGTTCTTATTGAACCTAGATCTCGTTTATTCTTACTTTAATTATTATTCAGTTTATTAAGACCTTGTTTTATACCATGATTTCATACAAACCCATGGTGACGATGAGTTCTATTATAAACTAATCATTGTCATGGGGTTCTAGCGGATTTACTTATGGATTTCAATAATTAATTTGTTTTGATATCTTGGTGTGTGGTGATTGATTGATGTCCTAGTATTGGTTGTGCTTATTCGTCTTATGTGCGTAGCTAACATATAAGATAGCGTGTTAATCTCTATTGAAGCGACAGTGAATATAGAGGTTTAGAACTTGCCATGCTAGCATAGGTTCATGTATTTATATGCATGATTAGTGGGTAACTCTAACCGGTTTACTTGCCCTATGTAATCATTATGGATAACTTGTGCTTAAACCGTTATGTTGTCAAATTTTATAGACATATAGGGTCTCAATATAATTGGTGCCTATTCCGCTTCTATCTCTTTTGTGGATGTCTGGTAGAATGGTACTCGTGCAACGAAAGTTGGCGTTTATCAGTTTCGTGTTATCTGATTAGTGTCATCACTATCACATGCTAAGGTTAAGAACAATAAGGCTATTGAATGAAGTAGTAATAAAGTTAGAATCCCATGTTTGTCATATATAGTAATTTAACCTCAATTCTCTTAGTTAATGTTATTTAGTATAATCTCTTAGTTTAATAAAAACCCAATTTGTTATTTGTCTTAGCATTGAGCGATAGCCATACATTGTTGCATAGGTGCATAAATTGAACTTAACCTAAACCAGTCTCTGTGGGAACGAATCTGATTTATATCTTATACTACTTGTAAACGCGTATATTTGCGTGAATATTAGCACGTATTTTCGCCCTAACAAGTTTTTGGCGCCGCTGCCGGGGACTCGGTGTTAATTTTTAGTTTATGTGCTTGTCATCAGTGGTCGTTAAAGTTCACTGACTCGGATTCTTTTACTTTCATGATTTATTTATTTGTGTTTCAGGTACTCATTACAATGGGAGATCCAGCAACACGAACGAAAGCCTTGATGGTTTTTTCTCAACCCAAGATCAATGATATTCAATTTAGCATTATCCGGCTAGCTATCACAGCTAATACCTTTGAGATCAAGCCTGGAATAATTCAATAGGTACAGACTTCAGTCCAGTTTGGGGGTTCTCCAATGGAAGATCCCAATACACACATTAGGGATTCATAGAGATCTGCGACACCTTCAGGTTCAATGGTGTTTCTGAAGATGCTGTAAAGCTGAGACTGTTCCCATTCTCTCTGAGGGACAAGGCTAAGAGCTGGTTACACTCTCTACCAGCTGGTTCGATTACTACTTAGGAAGAACTTGCTCATAAGTTTCTTACTAAATTCTTCTCTATGGCGAAGACATCTGCAATCAGGAATGCTCTTACTGAATTTGTGCAGCAATCAGGAGAATCTTTATATGAAGTTTGAGAGCACTACAAGGAGATGCTTAGGAAGTGTCCTCATCATGGAATGCCTGATTGGATGATCATCAATTGTTTTTACAATGAGTTGGGAGCACAGTCCAGACCCATGCTCGATGCAGCAGCAGGTGGAGCATTATGGGCAAAGAGCTATAAGGAAGCTTATGATCTAATTGAACTGATGGCTGCTAATAAATATCAGTATCCAACCCAGAGATGTCCACAAGGCAAGGTAGCAGGAGTTCTTGAAGTGGATACAGCTACGGCTATCACTGCTCAACTAAAGACGTTGTCTATGAAGATCGATTCTCTGGCTAACTATGGTGTTAAACAGATAACTAGTGTTTATGAGCTGTGTGCAGGTCCGCATGCGACAGAGCAATGCGCTATATCTAGTGACTCAGCTCAGTTTGTGAGCAACTTTCATAGATCGCAGCAACTAGTTCTAGATACTTATCATCCTGACAACTGGAATCATCCTAACTTCAGCTGGAACAACAATCAGAATGCGATGCAACATCCGTTCCAGCAGTTTGGAAATAAGCTATTCAACCCTCCTAGTTTTCAGCAACAAATTGCACCAAAACAACAACTCCAAATTCAACAACAAAATCATGATGCAGGTCTATCTTCGAATAAAAAATCTGAATTGGAGGAGTTGAGGCTTACGTGCAAAAACCAAGCTCTTATATGCCAAAGCCAGGCTATTTCTATCAAGACTCTGGAGAACCAAATAGGTCAAATTGCTAATGTCTTATTGAATCGACCACCAGGAACGCTTCCTAGTGATACAGAAGCCAATCTAGGAAAGAGGGAAGTTGAAGAACAGGTGAACGCCATCACCTTAAGGTCTGGAAAGGTTGCAAGCCCCCAAATTCAGCAAGACGAAGAGCCTGAAAAGTCTCAAGTTCCAGAATCTGAAGTTTTGGCTGAAGAAGGTGTGTAGAAGGAAGCAGAGGTGGAACCAAGGAAGACTACTGTGGAACACACTCCTCCTGAGGGTAATACAGGGGAGAAACAGATCTATTCTCCACCTCCTTTTCCTAAGAGGCTACAGAAGAAAAAGCTGGATAAGCAGTTTGAGAAGTTTTTGGAGGTGTTCAAGAAACTTCATATCAACATACCTTTCGCTGAAGTTCTTGAACAGATGCCTAGCTATGCGAGGTTTATGAAAGGTATTCTCTCTCAGAAAGTGAAGCTCGATGACTTAGAGACCGTTGCTCTAACGGAGGAATGCAGTGCTGTGCTGCAATAGAAGTTGCCTCCGAAGCTTAAAGATCCTGGAAGCTTCACTATTCCTTGCACCATCGGAAACTTGTCATTCGACAAGTGTTTATGTGATTTAGGAGCTAGCATCAATCTGATGCCCTTATCTATCTTCAAGAAGCTTGGTCTTCCTGATCCGAAACCAACATACATGTCATTACAACTAGCTGATCGTTCTATCGCTTATCCACGAGGTATAGTGCAGGATGTCTTGGTCAAGATGGATAAACTCATCTTTCCTGCTGACTTTGTAATTCTTGATTTTGAGGAAGATAAGAAGATTCCCATCATCTTGGGAAGACCATTCTTGGCTACAGGCCGAACTATGATCGATGTGCAAAAAGGAGAGCTTTCAATGAAGGTTTATGATCAAAAGGTCACTTTTAATGTGTTCAAGGAAATAAAGTTACCCACAGCTAAAGAGGAGTGCTTTAAAGTAGAGCAACTGCAGGTTTTGATTGCACCTCCATGGAAGAGGAAGTTGGATTTGCCATTCGATTTTCTTGGGTTAGCAGAGCAGAAAATTTTTCAGGAGCGTCTCGAGCCGTCTATTGAAGATGTTTCCACACTTGAGCTTCACCCACTACTAGATCACTTGAGTTATGCATTCTTAGGTGCACCACATGATAAGGGGTTGGGATATATTTTTGATGATGTAGAGGGTGACTGACCAGTTTCTGCCGTGCTTACAGATGGTTCCTCTCGTGCATCACAGGCAGTTGATAGGACTGGTGTTGGTGATGCACAGTATTAAAGATTGACTAGGCGTATGGAGGCCATGCACGACATTCACCATCGTTTTGTTGAAGATTTGATACGCGCTTTCGGTACTATTTTCCGAGACACTAGTGGCGAGGTTGATTGGCCACCTGATCCTTCACCCGATGAGGGTGACTCTCCCGCTAATTAGGTATGCCTGAAATCCTTTTTATTACCTTCAATGATGACATTGAAAATTTTAAGTTTTAGGGTGATATTGTAAGGATTAGTATTGTGTGTCCATATAGATTCATATAGATTCATATTGCATGTTTAGTTGTAGTTCATTCATATTTTTGCATGATTGTTCATTTAGGCCATATTTGTTTGATTTTATGTGATTTCATATAGTTTTATTTGCATGCATATTTAGCATGATCCCTTAAGATGAACTATGATATTTGATAAGTTGATGTTGATTTGAGTGTGGTGATGACGAATAGAGGGATGTTTAAGTCCTAATGAATTGATTTGCATGCCAGAAACAAATATTTTCACAAAGTCTTATCGGGTTGCTTTTGATCTAGATCATGATCATACTTGTTTGTTGTTGAGATTTAATCACTTGGTTATATTTAGAATTTGTGATATTCTCGTAATGACGTAAAAACACTGATTTTTTTTATCTGGAGAAAAACTTGGATTTCATTGCTAGTTGTTGTAAGGCTAGGCGTCAAATGGCTAGTAGCCGGCTCATATTTTTATGAGTAGTCTAGGGTTGAATGAGATGGAGCGAAACGCACTCATTCAGAAATTATTGAAAAAAAGAAAAGAAAAAAAGAAAAAAAAGAGAAAAAAAAGAAAAAAAAGTATGTGTTTATGCATAATTGATCAAGAGTGAGCTCTTTAATACTCGAGTTATTAAGTTCTAGGGGACTTTGTGCCTAGTGACCTAAGGCTTTTATAGTCTGGGATCCGCTAACCTAACGCTCGCTACATGGGTATTATTGCATAAGTCTTTTGGGACCTCATTCATTGCACGATCAAATAAGCATCTTTGTTATGTGTTCAAAAATAGTGTGAATCCTTGTATAACTCTAGTAGAAAGGAGGTGTTGTGAGTCATAATGTGTTTATTGTCTATTCTGTTTATAAACTTTTGATTGTGTCGATGATAGATAAGTTATGGTTATTGATCTAGTATCGAGAGATATCTATTAAGCATTCCACACACGCACATTTCTGGTTTGTGAGTTGGTTTGTGGGATTTATTAGAGCTCTGTTTAAAGTCATTGCATTCTTAGAGGCATTGGCTTATTCATTTGGTTATGGTTATTCTGAGGGGATTGATTGCATTATCATCTAGTTGCATTAACGTGGTTGCATTCATGCATTAGGTTTGTTTTGTAGTTTTGAGTCTGTTTCTGCTTGAGCACAAACATCGATTCAAGTTTGGGGGTGTGATAAGTGGATTTTATATCCACTTGGAACACTTTATTACAAGCTTAAATTGGTGTTTTGGACTCAAGTTATTGGTATTTTGATGTATTTTTGTGTTATTGTATTTTATGTATCAGTTATATGAAGACAAGAGCTTTTAAAGGAAATATGATAAACATTGATCAGATTTGGAATCCAAGACCATTTTCAAGTTGTAGAGAATCTCAATAGCTTCGTGTGGGCAGTTGAATCGCCTAATTCTGACGAGTAGAACTCAAGTTATGACCAAAACAAGATTCATCAGAATTTTTTCCAGAACCTGTCTGAGCGCCCGCTCAGGAGAGCTGAGCGGCCGCCCAAGGCGCTGTTGGTCGCTGATTTCGCTGAAAAAGCCTTTTTTGAGTGGAATTTGACAATTTTAAGGGTTCAGGTCCACTTGGGGCGCATATATACTTAAAAAAAAGGGTTTTCATCATCCGGGAAGATTGGGATACCAATGAGAAGACCAAGCACAGAACAACTCTGAAAAAGAAGATCTTGTTTTCAACTTGTGATTCTTTGAATTAGTTGTAACTTTAGATGCTCGTTTTCGTTCTTGTTGAACCTAGATCTCGTTTATTCGTACTTTAATTATTATTCAGTTTATTAAGAACTTGTTTTATACCATGCTTTCATATAAACCCATGGTGACGATGAGTTCAATTATGAACTAATCGTTGTGATGGGGTTCTAGCAGATTTACTTATGGATTTCAATAATTAATTTATTTTGATATCTTGGTATATGGTGATTGATTGATGTCCTAGTATTGGTTGTGCTTATTCGTCTTATGTGCGTAGCTAACATATAAGATAGCGTGTTAATCTCTATTGAAGCGACAGTGTATATAGAGGTTTAGAACTTGCCATGCTAGCATAGGTTCATGTATTTATATGCATGATTAGTGGGTAACTCTAACCATTTTACTTGTCCTATGTAATCATTATGGATAACTTGTGAATAAACCATTATGTTGTCAAATTCTATAGACATATAGGGTCTCAATATAATTGGTGTCTATTCAGCTTCTTTCTCTTTTGTGGATGTCTGGTAGAATGGTACTCGTGCAACGGAAGTTGGCGTTTATCAGTTGCGTGTTATCTGATTAGTGTCATCACCATCACATGCTAAGGTTAAGAAAAATAAGGCTATTGAATGAAGTAGTAATGAAGTTAGAATCCCATGTTTGTCATATAAAGTAATTTAACCTCAATTCTCTTAGTTAATGTTATTTAGTATAATCTCTTAGTTTAATAAAAACCCAATTTGTTATTTGTCTTAGCATTGAGCGATAGCAATACATTGTTGTATAGGTGCATAAATTGAACTTAACCTAAATCAGTCTCTGTGGGAACGAATCTGATTTATATCTTATACTACTTGCGAACGCGTATACTTGCATGAATATTATCACATATTTTCGCCCTAATAATAACTACAGTATTTGTTCTCAGATTGAAAACCTTGTATGCTCTTGATGGTGAATAACCAATAAAGATTCCTTCATCAGCTTTTGATTCAAACTTTCCTAGCTGATCAGTATGAGTTCTCAAAACAAAGCACTTACATCCAAATACATGAAGATGTTTGAGACTGGGATTCTTTTCTTTCAGCATCTGATAAGGAGTAACACCATGTCTGTTTATCAGTGTGATATTCTGAGTATAACAGGTTGTGTTTACTGCTTCAGCCCAGAAGTAAGTGGGTAGTTTTGCTTCTTCCAGCAGAGTCCTGCAAGCTTCAATCAGTGTTTTGTTCTTTCTCTCAACAACACCATTTGGTTGGGGTGTGCCAGGAGCTGAGAATTATTGTTGTATTCCTTTGTACTTGCAAACGTCCTCCATTTTTGAGTTCTTGAACTCAGTTCCATTCTCACTTCTCAGTATTTTTACTTTTTGGGTGGATCCATTCTCAATTTGCCTTATATGATCCAGAAGAATTTATGGAGTTTCATCCTTCCTGTGTAGAAAATAAACCCCAGTGTATCTAGTGAAATCATCAACAATTACAAGTGTGTACCTTTTCTTGTTGATAGATATTATGTTTACTGGTCCAAATAGATCCAAATGTAATATATGATATGGCTCAATAATAGAGAATTCAGTTTTACTTTTGAAAGATACTCTTCTTTGCTTAGAATTTTGACAAGCATCACAAAGACCATCAGATGAGTATAGCATATTTGGTAATCCTCTTACTAGCTTCTTCTTGGAAAGTTCATTGATTAAATTGAAGTTGAGATGTGAGAGCTTCTTGTGCCAATTCCAGCTCTCATCTACTGATGCCTTTGAGATAAATCAAGTAGCTTCTTGCTCAAAACTTTCATGTAGCCTTGCTTCATACATATTTCCATGTCTGTATCCCAACAGGACAAGCTTCTTTGACTTGTTGTGAACCACTTCACAGTGAGAGTCATAGAACACCACATGATAACCTCTATCAGTGATTTGACTGATGCTTAGAAGATTATGCTTCAGTCCTTCCACCAGAGCTACATTCTCTATTGCTACCTTTCCAATTATCAAGTTGCCATATCCCAGAGTGTGTCCAACATTTCCAATTCTATCTCCATAAGACACAACTGGGCCATCCTTCTTCTCAAACTCTGACATCATGGATTTATTTCCAGTCATATGTCCTGAACATCCACTATCCAAGACAAGAGTGTTTTTCCTGTTACCCTGCAGTCTGAAGAGTATTTAATTCAAAGGATTTTTAAGGACCCACACTTATTGGGCCCTCTTTTTGGACAACTTAAGCCTTTGTGATTCATAAATACTTCTGACAGTTTTTCCTTTGTCCGGATTTGACTTATCAGAAATAGATTTAGTAGAACTAGAAGAATTGAGTACATAAGCAGTTTTATTGAATTTAGGTAAAGGTTCATAATAGTTGTGATACAGCTTATGATAGGAACTACTGGTGTAAATTGAATGCCAACTACTACCACAATAAAAAAAAGGATTTTGTGGTTTATAAAATACTGATCTACCCCTAACATCAAACTCAGGAATAGCAGTTTTCATTTTCTTACTCCTCCTGCAATTAATAACAAGATAATTAGTATTACCACAGTTAAAACAAGTTTTTCTAGGAGCATTAGGAATAAACTTATAATTAGAATCCTTAGAAATACCTTGCTTACCATTCCTGTTTCTTTTAGGACTTTTAACTTGAAGTTTGTGAGTAACCTCAAATAATTTCTTTTTCAATTATCTTTTAGACAAAAGTCCTATATTCTTTTCTTTCTTAACAGTCTTAATGGTTTCCTTGTTTTCCTTTCTTTGAGATTTGTCACTTACTGACTTTTCTTGGGATGCTGATGTTGAACCCTTTTCAAAGGTAGATTTGGGTTCATCAGCTTCTGATGAGATAAACTTAACATGAGTCTTAAGAGTAGTTTTATTTTCAGTTTCAACATCCTTAATTCCATCTACATAACAAAGACATTCTTTCCAATTTTTCGTAGAGATCATCTCATGAACCTTTTTTCCTGAATCAGTCCAGGCTTTAAGAATTTTCCTCTCATTTTCTAATTCATTCTCTAACATACTGTACTTAGCTTCTAGTATCTTTACTGTATGTTTAGCTTTCTCACATTCTTTCTGAATTTTAATTTGATTTACTAAGTCAGACTCCAACTGATCATTCCTAGACTTTAAGATTTCATTTTCAGTTAATAGCCTATTATTCTCCAGAATCTTATTTTTAAAATATTAATGAAGAGACTTAAGAATAGACTTCGGTTCAGATATATCTTCAGTATCAAAAGAGAAGAAGGAAGTTGATACCTTAGAACCAGAGGAAGCAGGAGCATCAAAGGTAGCCATCAGTGTATAACATGTTTCTTCATTTTCAGAATCAGTGGAGTCCATCCAATCCTTGCTTGATGTAATCAAGGCTTTGTTCTTCCCTTTGTCATGCTTTGTCTTTTTGCACTTTGTAGCAAAGTGACCAGGTTCTTCACAGTTGTAGCACTTGATTTTCGACCTGTCAACTTTTCCAGCTTTAGAGTCCTTCCCTTCTCTTCTTCCAGATGACTTCCTTTCTCCTCTAGTGAACTTTTTCATGAAGCTTCTATTCTTCTGAGACTTCCTGAATTGCATCCTCTTGAAGACCTTAACTAGCAATACAGTCATTTGCATAACATCAGAATTTGTCACGTTCTCATCAGTTTCAGAATCAATATCATCATCTGGCAGATTGTTCTTTTTCCTTGCAGCTTCTACAGACCTTTCTTTTGAAGCTTTAGCATTTACTTTTAAAGCAACCAATTTTCCCTTGTTGCTTTTCCTCTCTTTCCTTTGCTGAACTTTCAGCTCATGAGTTCTCAACATGCCATAGACTTCATACAGGGTGATTATTTCCAAATCATACTGATGTCCTACAATTGAAGTCTGAGTCTGCCATTCTTCATTCAAGACTCTCAGAAACATAATATTTGAATCCTCCCAATCATACACCTTTCCCACCAAGGTCAGATTGTTGAGAAGGGTGAGAAACCTCCATAGATGTCAGTGAGACTTTCATCAGGTTTGGCCTTAAAATGTTCATATTCTTGAATTAAAACAGCCCTTTTGTTCTTCTTGATGGCCATGGTTCCTTGACATTGAGTTTCAAGATCATCTCTTATCTCCTTGGTAGTCTTGTAAGCTATAACCCTGTTTGACATCACAGAATCAAGACTGTTATACAAAATGTTTCTTACCTTTGCATCTTTCAACACATCTACTTTCTCTTCTGGTGTCCACTCACTCTTCTCCCTCAACTGATAGTGTTCAACAACAGTAGGAGTTATAGGCACTAGTTTTGTTGGCATGTAGAGTCCATCATTGATTACGTCGAGATAGTCTGGATCTGTAACCTCCAGATGCATGAGCATCTTCACCTTCCATGTAGAATATTCAGCCTTTTCAGAATGGGGATTTTAATACTCTTATACTTGTTCAGAGACATGTTTAGATCGCTTCTGATTGTAAATTTATCAGTTTGCTCTGATACCAATTGTTGGCCAGTAATAATACAATTGTTTAAGGGGGGTTGGATACAATTGTATAAATGTTTCGAATAAGTATAAAAATATAATAGTTCTTTATATTTCTGATAAAAATTGTTACAAACTCGCTCAAGAAATACTGATGTTCTTGAGAGCTGCTAGGTCGTACAATGCTCGAGTTTATCACTATGTGATGACCTAAACTGTGTTTATATAATACACAGCTGCTACAATCAGTCTAGGATATGCATTATCAATTACTAACCAGAAATGATACATATCTTTAACTGAATATACAAAGTCCTATCACTCAGAACACAACAGATATCCATCCCTCAAAATAAGGAACAGAACTAATCTTCACAACAGACTGCCTTCATATGTTGATATTCTACAGATATTGATGATGCATCAAATCCTGATGGCACATCAAATACCGATGACATCTGAAATAGTCAGATCCTGAGCTCCTCCTGATCATTGTGAATCAGCACGTAACAAGGGTTTATTGATCCAAAGTATCCAGGTCATGTTTATAAGTTGGACATGACACTCTATGGACTAAAGTAAGCTCCAAGGGCATGGTATGAAATACTTGCTCAATTCTTATTGGAAAGTGGTTTTAAAAGAGGTACAATTGATAAAACTATATTTTATAAATACCATGGTAAGGACTTGTTGTTAATTCAGATATGTTGATGATATCATTTTTGGTTCTACTAATCATAAACTATATGAGAGATTTGCAAAGCTAATACAGTCAAGATATCAGATGAGTATGATGGGAGAATTGAATTATTTTCTGGAATTACAAGTAAAGCAGACTAAATAAGGAATCTTCATCAATCAATCAAAATATACCAGGAATTTTCTTAAAAGATTTGGGATGCAAGATAGTTCATCTACAACAACTCCTATGACCACTGCAACCAAGTTAGATTTAAATATTGGTTCATCAGTAGAAATAACTAACTACAGAGGTATGACTGGCCCACTCCTATATTTGACTGCTAGTAGACCTGATATCATATATTTTACTTGTGTATGTGCAAGGTTCCAAGCTGATTCAAGGGAACCACATCTATTATGTGGCGCCCTCCAAACCCGAGTCAGAAGTTTGGGGTCCACACACACACCTTATTTAATCCTACTTATAACAATAATAAAGATAATAATAATATGCAGTGACCCTACTTACCAACTACCAAGGACCGCAACAGGTTACAGTATGTACACAAGCCAAACACACTTACTTATATTACAAACGTTCAAATCCCAACTATTCAAACTCAGAACTGAGTAATAAACATTATTACAAACTTTTACAAACTTATATTATTCCAAAATAAGCCTACTAGCTCAACTTGATCAACCTGAACCCCTAGCTCTCGCGCTGGACTGGGGATCCTCGCTACCAACTGGTTCCTTTTTAACTGGAAAAGAAAACAAATAATATCGCACAAATGAGCTAACTAGCTCAGCAAGTCACAATGACAAAACTGAGAATAATGATCATCAGGTGAAAATTGTTATGGTATCAAGTGAATAATAGATTATGATTTAGAATTAGATATTATATTTTCATTTTAAAAACCAAGGTTAGGCTGCTGATCAGTCACACACTAACCCCGAGCAAAGCACACAGCACTACTCTAACTACTAGATCCAAGACACACATTGGCCTAACTTGACCATTATATGGTCTGACCACGAATCTGGTCCACAATTTTATAAAAACAATCCAATTCTAACATAATAACAGAATAAGCAGTAATAAACAATAAACAGAATCATTAACATCATTGGACGTTCAATAATGAAATGGTTTCAATCTGCATAAGGGTTAATATGGCATTTTCAAAGCATGGATGCTAGGTAATGAAAGAATTGGATAGCAAAAGAAATAATGTTTCAAGGTTTCAAGGATTTGGCCTTTCAAAGCATAAGATACAATGGTTTGAGTGTGTAAGCAATCTGGTTCAGTGTTTGATATTTAGTTTGTATGTATTTGTGGAGTAGTATCGTATATTTGAGGTTCGTATTTGGGTATAAAACAATCAATGGTCTAGAAAGAATCAGGTTTACGACTCAAGATTAATAACTGGAATCATGGTTTAGGGTCCAGTTCTTCAAAGCACTTGCAATATCAAACAGGACTATAAATCACTACAATATCTCGAGAAAGTTCAGAACACTTGTCTGGTACTAGCTTATTATACTGCACTCGCTTTCAGTCACGACTGTCTTACTTCTCGACTACCTGTTTTTCTTTCCTACGCCTTGCCTCTTCTGTTCACATATCATAAGCATCTATCAATATTCAACTTATACGATTCCATTCGACACATACTTCTATCTACCCTTCGTTTCACCCAAATCCGATTAACGGATTGAAAGTTACACAATAAACAAGTAAACATCGAATATATAGACCGACAATTAACCAACAAGTCACATACAACACATAACACGTCACATAATCAATGATATAACATTTATAAAGAAGTCTCGGGTCATAAACATGCTTTCAGATATTTAAAATGATTTTTAAAACATTTTTCGGAATTAAAACGGATCGTTGGATCAATTTTGGAGTAATAAACAGGGTTCGGTTGGCCAATTCTGGCTTCAAAACAATTTTATAATAATTATCGGGCCTTAAAACAATTTAAAATAATATTTTAAAGCTCGAAACTATTTTTCGGAATTTTTAAATCATTTTTAAATAATTAAATCTAATTAAATAATTAATTAAAATCAATTAATAATTAATTAAATCAATTAATCAATTAATTTTCGAATTAATTGACTAATTAATCAATTAAAAATTAACTGAAATTAATTAACTAATTAATTCAGATTTATTTTTGAATTTAAAATATTTTTGGAATTAAAATAATAATTTTTGGAATTTTCAAAAATTAAAAATGAATTTTTATAATAAAAATAAATAGGAAATATGATTTTTGAATATTTTTAAAACAGGAATCCTATTTTTGAAAACTCTGGAAAGTTCAGGGACTGCACTTCATCGTTTTCAAAAGTCAGGGTAGTAAACTGCAATTTTACACCCCCGTTGCCGAAAAATACAGGGGTGGCCGGAGAACTCGATTCTGGCACCCTCACCTCACCATCTGCTCCAGATTTACACTACACAACACCAGGAATCTATTCGTACAATCAAAACACATCAATCATCCTTGCCCTGGCCGAAAATTGGCCAAGAACATCGCCGGTTTCCGGCGAACATCGTAAATCTTCAAAGCACAACTTCCTTCGATTTACTAATCCTCTTTTAACGAGCTATATACCAATCGATTGCAAATTTCATAAGGAACACAACCCACTATAAATCAACAGCTAATAACCCCTAAATCAAAAGCCCCAAATTTCAATTGAAAACATTCATACGGGTTATAAACCCTAATTTTAAAATTCGAGATCAAACTCAATTTTGAACATGTTATTGAACTCCAAATCAGACGTATGACATATGAAAATCATCAGGAAAACAAGCTCTACAACATGCAATCATCAAATCATACAAATAATCATCCGAACAGAAATTCATATTTTTAAAATAAATAATTCGAAATTAAATAAAAATATAGAAAAATAACCCTGATTTCTGCAGTAAAACGAAGCTCAGAATCTGATAGTATTCCTCAAATCCTTCATTTTGGTTACTCAAGCTTTGAAAACAAAGATCAATAACACCTTCGTTTTGCTGTTTAATTTTCAGAAGATTATATGAATATAACGTTTTTCTCTGGAAAATTATATATTTAGCTGACTGCAAATGATTTTGATACGAAATAAAATACGGTAAAAGTCTATTTATAATTACGGAAAATTAATATCCTGTTGGATCATTCCGAATATAAAATGGTACGTTTATTTGTAAAAACTGATCCAAATAGTATCGGTTTTCGGGATAATTATCCAAATTAGTACAATTTGTACTGCGGTCTTGGTCTCAACGCCTGGTTACACGTACTACGAGGTGATAATTGTGATAGTTTAATAAAAAGCTCTCGTTTATCGAAAATACGAGTTTTATTAATTTACCAAAACGAATATTGTATCGAAAATGTTGCGCCGGGACCCGCGCAGGACAAACCGTACGCCGGATCAAAAAAGTCGAAACATGGAAAATACTCGGAATATTACAATTCGGTTAGGAAGGAGTTCTCGGAAGAGTTTCGGGTTCTAAGAACGTAACAACGGATGACGTCGGTTGGTTCCCGTTTTTATAAAATAGATTTTAAATACCCGGAAAAAGATTTTATAAAATTCATATGATTCCTATAAATTCATAAATCAACATAAAAATAATTAAGAAGATATGACAATTATCTATATTTTATTTTGGATATATAAAAATTAAAATACTCAATTAATAATATTTTTAAATATCCAAACACATTTAACACTTAACAAATAATTCACAGAATAGATACTGAACACATATAATAATTACTTAATAGCAAAAATAATTACACGATATATCCCGGATATTACATCCTCCCCCCTTAAAAGGATTCTGTCCTCAGAATCTCCTAAGAGAACAAATGAGGGTACTTTTCTCTCATATCACTTTCTAATTCCCAGGTTGACTCTTTAACCTTTGGGTTTCTCCATAATACTCTTACTAGCTTTACCACTTTATTTCTCAATACCTTCTCTCTTTTCTCTAAAATCTCTATCGGACTTTCTATATATGATGAATCTGCCTGAAGCTCTATTGGCTCATATTCTATTACATGCCTGGAGTCTGGATTATACTTCTTAAGCATCGATACGTGAAAAACATTGTGAATGTGCTCCATGTGCGGAGGTAACGCCAATTTGTAAGCTACTTTGCCAACGCGCTTTAGAATCTCAAAAGGTCCGACATATCTTGGGCTGGTTTAGAAGTGAATCTCCTAAATGTCAGTCAATTCACAGATAGAGGATTCAATATTTCATTTGAAAATGGAGATTGTTCAATAATTAGCAAAAAGACTGGTGAAATTACTTTGAAAGGAGCAAGAAAGGGAAGCTTATTGTTGCAGATTTAAACTCAGCAAATGAGGATAGAATATGCTGCTTCTACATCAAGTCATCTGTTGAGCAAAGTAAGCTATGGCACAAAAAGCTCTATCACCTGAATTACAAGGCAAACAATACTCTAGTGAAAAAGAAGTTAGTGAGAGACATGCCAAATCTGGAGTTTGCTCAAAATGAAGTTTGTGAGGCTTTTCAAAAAGGTAAAATGTAGAAGTCAAGTCACAAGAGTAAAACTGTGAATTCCATAAGTACACCTTTATAACTTATCCACGTGGACTTATTTGGACCAGTTAATATCTTATCAATTTTAAGGAAGAAATATGCACTTGTGATGGTGGATGACTACTCAAGGTAAACATGGGTAATATTTATGCATTCTAAGGATGAAACTCCATACATCATAGTTGAACACATCAAGAAGATTGAGAAGCAGGCTGAAGATCAGAATTGTGTGAAGAGATTGAGGAGTGACAATGGCACATAATTCTGAAATGCAACTTTAACTGAATTCTGCAAAGACAGAGGCATTGTTCAAAAATTCTCATCTGCTAGAACACCTCAGCAAAATGGGATAGTTGGGAGAAAGAATATAACACTAGTAGAGGCCGCTAGAACAATGCTGCAAGATACCAATTTGCCAACAAATTTTTGGGAAGAAGCTGTCAATACTGTATGCTATACTCAAAAAATATATCTCATCAACAAGAATCTTGGCAAATCACCTTACTCAATCTTATCAAAGAGGAAGCCTACTGTGAAACATCTTCATGTGTTTGGAAGCAAGTTCTATGTTCTAAAAGATAACTCTGAATATGTGGGAAAATTTGACTCTAAGGTTTTTTAAGCAATTTTATGGGATATTTATTGGAGAGAACTGCCTACAAAGTCTATGTGCTTGAATAAAAGAAAATTATGGAAAGCACATATGTGACTTTTGATGGTGACAAGTGCCAATGGTGAAGAAGATGTAGAAAATTCAAGTCATGCCAATGGTGAAGAAGATGCATAAAATTTAAGTCAATAAACTCACACCAAGAAATGGGGTAAGAGTCACATAAGAGAAATTTTATTGATGATCCAAATGCTGGAGTGAGGACTAGAAATGTAACTGCTAATGAATTTCTACATGCATGATTTCCTTCACAAGTTGAGCCTAAGAAAATTGAGGAAGCTCTACTTGATCCTGATTGGATATCTGCTATGCAAGAGGAGCTAAATCAGTTTGAAAGAAACAAAATCTGGAAGTTAGTACATGCACCAAAGAACATAAATGTAATTGAAACAAAGTGGGTGTTCAGGAATAAACTGGATGAAAATGAGAACAAGAAGTAAAGCAAGGTTGGTTGCAAAAGGCTACTCATAGGAATAAGGAATTGATTATGATGAAAATTTTGCTCTAGTTGCAAGACTTAAAGAAATAAGAATCTTTCTTGCATTTGCTGCATACTCAAATTTTAAAGTGTATCAAATGGATGTAAATAGTGAATTCTTATTGGTGAGTTAGAAGATGAAGTTTATGTGTAAGAGCCACCTGGCTTTGAAGATCCTGAATTTCCAGATTTTGTCTACCAACTTTTAAAGACTCTCTATGGAATAAAGCAAGCACCTAAAGCATGGTATGACACACTGTCAGAATTTTTACTTAAACATAGTTTCACTAGAGGAATAATTGACAAGACTTTCTTCTACAATCAGCATGGTGGTGATATGATCTTAGTTAAGATCTATGTGGATGATATAATTTTTGGTTCTACCAATGAAAAGCTATGTCAGAGATTCTCAAAACTCACGTAGAGTGAATATGAAATGAGTATGATGGGAGAGTTAAGTTACTTTCTTGGACTTCAAGTTAGTCAAATAAATGATGGAATCTTCATCAGCCAAACCAAGTATATTAAATATCTATTGAAGAAATTTGGTAAGGTTGTTTGCATCAACACCTATGTCTACAGCTACAAAGTTGGATGAAGATAAGAAAGGAAAAAGTATAGACATTTCAGGTTATAGAGGAATGATTGGATCTTTGTTGTATTTGTCTGCTAGTAGACCAGACATTATGTTTGCAACATGTCTGTGTGCATGATTTCAAGCCAATCTAAATGAATCACATTTGATGCCCGTGAAGAGAATTTTCAGATACTTAAAGGGGACTCCAAACTTGGGATTATGGTATCCTAAGGGAACAGGATTTGAAACTATTGGATAAACATATGCATATTTTACTGGATGCAGGGTTGACAGAAAGAGCACTAGCGGAAGCTGTCAATTTCTTAGACAAAGACTTGTATCCTGGTATATTAAGAAACAACAATCTGTGTAAATTTCTACAACTGAGGCTGAATATATAGCTGCTGAAATTTGATGTGCTCAAGTGCTTTGGATTAGAAATCAGCTAATGGACTATGGCCTAGTATTACACAAAATTCCAATTATGTGTGACAATACTAATGCTATATCTATTGTGAATCTAATTAATCATTGTAGAACAAATCACATTGATGTAAGGTACCAATTTAATAAAGAACATGCTGCAAATGGTACCACTGAGCTCATTTTTGTTCCAACAGAAAAACAATTAGCTAATATTTTTACTAAACCTTTGGATGAAGCTACTTTCACTTGACTCGTAGGTGAAATTGTAATGCTAAATTTTTCATCTGAAAGGCAAGAACTCAACTAATGTGTTGCAACGGATTGATTTTTAATAAATAAAAAATAAATTTGATTTAATTGGAAATTAACTAAAATATGAGTTATAAATATTTCAGAAATCTATGTATATTTATTTTTCAAAATTTAGAATTTAGCTTGTAATTTTTCAATTCTAAGAAAACTATTTAAATGTTAATTTACATTTTCCATATGTAAAATTAGCATAAGACAGAATCAAAAAGAACAAAAGTATATAGAAAACTGAGTTTTCGATAAGTCTAACTGACTTCTCGACAAGTCATTTTGAGACTTCTCGAGTGAGTTCTCGATAAGTCATTTTTCTGACTTCTCGAAGGACTTCTCGACAAGCATTATTACGAATTCTCGATAAATCATTGTAGAGATCTCGATAAGTGATAATTCACAGAGTTTTCCACAAGAATAAATTTTTAGACTTATCAACAACTTAGAACTGAGATAATTTAATTTAATAGATTATTTTGGTAAAATAATTTTGATAAAATTATTCTGATTTTATTTTAATTTACTCAAATAAAAACTAGAAAAATTCAGTCCATTCAGGACAAACTAGAATTTATTTGACATCTCGATAAGTCATTTTCTAGTTCTCAATAAGAGTCGGGAAAGTGACATATCGATATGTATCTATTCTCTCAATATAAATTCTCGATAAGCAAATTCCAAACATTTATTTTGAGTTCTCTCTAAGTCATTTACCTTTTACTATAAATACCCAGACATCCAGACATACACCTTTTCACGCCTTCGTGATCTCTAAGTGACCTAATTTCTGCAAATCCAAACCGTTTTCTCTCATTTCAAACTCTTTCTCTCTAATTTTTCTTACCCACTCAAATTCAAACACTTAAAATGGCATCAAACACAGTTAGAGATTTTATCTGAAAAGAGGGCACCAACTATCTTGCATTTACAGATGTAAACCAAGCTCATGATAGCTTCAAGAGCTTTGTGAAGTTCCTTTCTGAGACATACTTTGCAGATGCTCTAACTGAAAATCCCATAACATACTTGGATGTTCTCAGTGATTTCTAGACACAAATGTGGTGAAGACAGTGGTGCCTGAGAATCAAGCTGTATCTATGGTGGTTAACTGCTCCATTCAAGGCCAATAGGTGGATTTTTATGAGAATGATGTCAATGTGGTCTTTGGGCATCCCTAATGACAATCTGGTGGAGGTTCCAACTCAAGATGAGCTAGCTGAGTTCATGAACTTTATCAACTACAGTGAGAGGATCAACTTGGCAAGCCTGAACAAGAAGTATTTGAGGAGAGAATGGTCTTTTCTTTTTGACTTAATTGTGAGGGCCTTCACCTGCAGGAAGATAGGGTATAATAATATTTCAAGTGTTGTTTAGATGCTGGTGTTCTCCATGGCTCACAAAAGATACCTCAATGTAGGACTACTGATAATGGAGGAGCTCAGCACCAGGCTCACAATGCCTTTGGCATCAAGAGGTAAGGAAATCTTTCTTCCTAGGTTTATAATATCTGCTTTGAATCATAAAGTGCATGACATTCATTTACTTAATGGTATAGATAGAACTAAAATAGGCAACGGTAAACAAGTGACCAAAATTCTATTTGGCTCACTCATTATAAAGAACAAGGTACCTGTAAGTCTTAGAATCACTCCATTTATGTTAGAGAGATTCGGGACTTACCCCTACCCAATGCCTGACATGAGATCAACTGTTCAATCTCGTACAGTTATGGCTCATGTCCTTGTGGAAGAACAAACACAGGAACACCAAAAGGGGCCTTCCTAAACTGAGACCCTTCCTTCTTTACCATTAGAAGCTAGGAAACCAACCACTTCATCCTCTCAAAAGGGTGAAGTGAGTAAAAAGAAGAGAAAGCAGGCAACCCTAACTGTGATAAATGAGAGTTGTGAGGATTAAATTCTAATAGAGTCCAATCTGGTCAAGAAACCAAAGAAGGCAAAGAAATCTGAGCTGACCACTCATTTAACTACCTCTGCATCATCCCAAAAGGATGTAATTGCAAAAGAGGGCATATAAGACTCTAGGGGCATCCTCTCAATGGGGTGTCTCTATTGAAAAGAGCACTCTACCTAGTACACCTTATAAATAGTCTGCACCAATACTTGAACACATTCAAGTATATGAAAGTAGGGATAAGGATGACACACAGATGTAGAGCACATATTTTGAAGCTCCTTCTTCTATTCAGGGGGAGCTGCCAACACTCAATCTTGAAATTACCAATCTAATATCTAAAATTTCTTCTTCATACAATGAGACACTTGAATCTGATTCTCAAATGTTGCTAAAATCAAGTGACATAGTTTAAGAAACTATGCTCACCACCCAGAAACAACATTTACTTGGTGAGAGGCTACACTTTGGGGTATACCTTGATGACACCAACACAAACACAGGGGTTTCATCAGTTTTTACTGAAGACCCTGTGGTAGTCTCTCAAGCGCCTTTATGTGCTAAACATTCTTCACAGATTGATAGGTTTGAGGGTGGTACTCCTGGGGGGAGCTATCTAAATCCTCTCCAATTCAATTGGAGGTTCATTATGTAGGGACAACTCCCCTCAAAACCCTAGCTCAGATTGCCTTAACAATTGAAGCTAGGAGTCCAATTTCCAATGAGCCTGTTATAGGGGAGGCAAGACAAGCACATTCAAGTGCCAGTTCTTTGCAAGAAGAACAAGGGTTTGAGGCCATAGTACATGAAAGTAACCTGGTCAAATCCCCTCCAATTCAGTTGGAGGTTCCCATTGTTGATGAACAACACACTGTCACAACCACAATTCCAACTGTGAGTCAAACTGTGGCATCTGTCACAAGTAATGTTCCTTAACCCCAACCATCCACCTCAAACACAACAGACATCACTTCTACATCAAACCTTACTCAACAACCCTCACACTTAATCTCCCATTGGCTACAGGATGCTCAGGCTCTGGTAGATCAAATCTCTGGACTTGCCAACATCACACAACAGCTCACTATGCCATAGATGGTGTATAGCAACAACAAAAAAATGTTACAACAGGCCAAAAAAATATTACCTTAGACTTCCAAAAGACCTAAGGTAACATAAAAATTAAGTTGCTTTTTTTCGAGTTACCTTTGACCCCTAAGGTAACATTACGTTTGCCCTGGTGTAACATTGACATTTGTGTTACAATAGCAGTCAAAGGTAACATCAATCCATATCTATAGTATCACATTATATATGTTACCTTTGCACTTAGATTCTCCAAAAAAAATAGGGCCCACCAGTGGGGCCCACAGTGGTGACGTGGCATGTAGGTTTCGCAGTGGTGACGTGGCATGTGGGTCCCACAGTGCTAGCATCAAATTTGTACCCGGGGTAACACTTTGAACAACCTACTCTAACACTTTATGAAGCTACTGTAACAATTTACCAGGAAGAAAAATGAAAAACTAATATTATAAAGTGTAAAATCGACTGCCAAATTTGAAAATATATTACATTATTAATCTAATACATTCCAAATTTCATAATCTCAACTACATTCATAACCAGTTTACAATCTACAGAAATGACAATAAATTTAACCAATACAACCATCTAATCTACATCCCAAAACTTGATCCACTTCCTGCTAGTAGCTGCCGAGAACTTGACACGTATGCATTCATCAACAAATATATAGTTGTTAAAGCTGAAATGAAAAAGAAATAAAGGTTTGGTCATACAATACCCTATATATATACCCCATACAAAAGTATTGTACTTCTATATTCTATAACAACTACTATTTTACATACCTGATGCATATATACATACAACAATGCCTGCAAACTCAATGATGCCAATGTATCTCTCCATCTAGCTAGCATTTTTTCCTGCATCAACATGAACAACATGCACACTCAGAATTTTATGTTTGGCCATTAACTGGACAGCTTTAGCAACACTAGTGCCATAATTAATCAGGTTTAAGGTTGCTATATATAAGTATACATTACATAATGCATACTGTGCATATTAAATTTGAGGCTAAAACTCTGGACTTGAACACATAAATTTTCAGAAAAAAAGAAGAAGAAGAAGTAAAATTTGAACATTTTATCACTATACCAGTTCACTTACAAGGTATTAAAATGGACCACAACGAGTCTACCATTATTATTTAGTTTGGCAAAAATATACATATTTGTACCAGTTGAAGTTGTAATTACAGTCTATAAGTGTACAAGAATAACCATAAGTATCGCAAATATATATATCAACAGGGGCTAACAAGAAAAAGGACATGATGGTCATGTAAAATACGGAACCACAGAAAACCTACAGTGCAAGGAGGTTTTCCCCTATTAGGCATCAGTTTGCAATTCATGTGCAATTGTGTCATTGGCAGGAAGCGCCAAGGGGAAACATAAGTTAAAACATAAATTACATTTATTGAGCCCCATGGGTAGAACTGTAAAAGTAAGCTTACTTTTTTGACTCTCTATCAAAATGAATTACTTTAACAATGAACCAATCATCTTTATCTGCATCCTCTAGCCTGACCCTAGCTACTACCTGAAATAATATACTTAACTGCTTCAAACAAAAACAAAATTAGGATTTTGGCTAAAGATTATAGTAAGTCTCTGTGTTGTAAAGTAAACAAACCATACAACAATAGTGATACAGTACACATATGTGATATTTACAGACATATCTGCGCAAGATTACACAAGGCAATGCATACCTGTTCACCCATTAAACATGCAAGGGCATCCAGGTGGTTCCGCATCGAAGGGGAAACTCTTTATATATCTTAATCTCCCTTCGTTCTTTTCTTTTTTGCTCGTTACCTTCTACAGTGGAACTAGACCCAAAAAACTTTATACAATCAAAACTCTTTAATAATATACACCAGAAATATAATCAGCCTCACATGATATATCTTTAATTAAGACAAGTACTTAAACAAGAAATTTAAGAAGAATAGAAGGGTTTAACATTTCAGGTTCTTTATAGTATATGTTTATGAGTAATTAGGACAGACAACAGTTTATAAAAGAAAATAGCTATAAGCAGATTTTTTTTTTTTAAAAAAGGAATATGCTGATCACAAACATCTTACCACCAAACCAAGAAACCATCCTCATTTAGACACATATATTATTAGTCTACAAGACAACATCCAATTAATAACATTCTATAACTTATATAACCCACCTACTCTTCTTCGTTGTTGCCCTGGAGGTCTATAGGGTAGCAGAGTATCCATCTGACTAATCAACTGAGTGGAAATACTGCATGGATGTATGTAATAGTTACTTATGTATCATATATAAAGGTCACAAGAATTACTAAGATGGAAAGTAAGTAGGATGCCAGATACTTTAGACAAGTTTAAGTAATATTACGGTCAACCTAGACACGCACGTTTACAAAAGGCCCCCCATCTTTTGAACTATAGAACCAATAAATGTGCATCTGTTTGTACAACATGCATACCTCATTTCACTTTCAGAAAGGTCTTTTGCTTGAGTGTACAACATCTTGAGCCTGGATAGTGAACTATCACCAGGCTTCTCAACCACCTCAGGAGCTGCATCCAAATGCCAACATTCACATATCATGTAAAACTTATATAGGACAGATAAGCTAAAACAGAAGTGTGCCACATAAGCATGCAATTTAATAACATATGACTGGGAATCATACCAGAAGAACATACAGAAGTTCTTAATTTATCACAGCCCTGCAAATCATTGTTTGAAAAAACATCATTATTAAAAACATCTATATTTATGATAGGCACACCAGGTTGTTGAAGTTGGCCACTACCCCTATGCGGATTTTTGAATTTCAAACCCATGACCTTTTGATGCGAAAGAGGCATAGACCTCTACCCTAGACTATCCCCGAATCATCAAAGCATCCTGATCATTTACATAAATCTTTTGAAAAAGGCTAGTAATTATATTTACTACAATCCACTATTTAAAAAACTCTAAACTTTTTTGTCAATGAATTAGCAGGCATCATAAAATCAAATAAAAACCACAGAAAACCGGAATTCGAGATAACAACAGTCAAGTACCCCAGGCCCTATAAAATCATTCATCAAACCATATTAAACAATTAACTAGAAAAATGACATTATGTTCATGATTTATCTTTCAACAACCTGAGTGCCCCTGTACCTAGATTTCCTTCTAAAGAATTCAAGTAAGGGTCATGCATGATTTTTGCATATCAGTTATTGGATGTTGATAAACTTTAAGTACCTGCATAATAAGAACTACAATATCAAATGTATGTTCTAGTGGCACAATATTAAACCAAACACAATCACTTTTTTTCCCGGAGACTACAGGCCAGTCCAGTGTAGTTCGAGTAACTTATGGCACTACAAAATTCGTAAAACAAAAGAATAAAAAAAATCATTTGCAAACATGTAAATTCTGACAAAAAATTAATATATAAAGGGGAAGATAACATTAACCCCATGTATTATCTGATCAGACGAGACAATATGCTAATTACAAATAGCAAAAAAGATACTTTGAATAATAGACTTCCTTGTAGATCAGTTTAGAACTTTAGGTAATACTAGTTCAAATCAGCCACATGACCATTTAACAAACTTAACTAGTGAAATTTGATTTCATATTCAAAGTACATAGAAAAAGTTTCAACATGCTTAAGAAAAGGTATTAAATATTTAAATAATCATTCAAATATAAACTCACCATCTTCATTGAGCTTTGTTAGAAGTTGTGCTTTCGTTGGAAGAGCATACATGCCTGCAACGACAGCTTTCCCGATAGCCCGATTATGGTGTGGAGTAAACACATGTGCATAAGTTGTGGAAGCTGGACTCTTCAATGAATTTCCTCTGCCAAAGAAAAACAAATCAACAGATGAGGATAACTAAAGCTTATGCATATTCTCCATTGTAAAAGTTGATTTAACTGACTTTTGGATGCTAATTACGCAATCATCACAAAAAACTATCTGAATTCTGCTTTTCTTCTCAAAAAGGTAAAACAATAGATATCTTTACTCTTTATGGTGTATTGACTTGATTACTTTACCGACCTTAAGTTGCACGGTGAAGAAATTCAATAAAATATATGTTTTATTACAACTTCCAACCAGTAACAGTTCAATGACAAAATTATTGGGTTCTATTGGTGACTGAAAATATTTCTCATTGGCACATGATGCATTTCAATAACCTCGGAACCACAGGATGTCAAACCAAGCCTCATCGTAGTGTAAAGAAGTCAAATAAAAGAAAGCATTTATCTTCTCAGATTTTACTGTTTATGTCATATCAGTCTTAAGAACTAATCAATTAGAAGTTGTGTTATAAGCTTTGGATATAGAATATACAAACTACTTATGGAACTTAATTATAAAATATAAGTTTCATCTGAACTGAAATATAAAAGTTGGAACGTTGGACACAATTTACTTGCAATCACAATTTACTATAGAAAAATCAATATAGTAAAATCAATTTACTAACTTCGAACCCATTCGTCTTTGTCTTCCTCTTGCTCTCGTACATTAGAACCCCTTCGGGTTTTTTCACTAACTTTGTCAGCCTTATCTCTCATAGAAACCCATTCCGATTCGTCAATACTTCGAAACTTCCAATATGGAAATCGTGATGCCTATCTTATCTAGGGTTTGTTCTTACAAACAAGAAATAGACTTCAATTCGAAACTTAAAATTCTAAAAACAAACTAATATATCAATATACATAATAACAGGGTAACATACACATAGAATCAAAGAGGGAGAGAGAGAGAGAGAAAGAGAAAGCACCATAAAGTAGAACCACAAGTTGATTTGACCCCAAATTCGCAGTAAATAAAATACCCCCAATTCCAATTTAAAACCTTAGTTTTGTTTGAAACTCGAATATGTGAGATTTTATTAATATAAAACCCTAGCTAGAATAATAGATCTGTAAGGTAGTACTTTAGGATGATTAGATTCGATTCAATTGAAAGCTTAGAGAGAGAGAGTGTGAGAGGAGAGAGTGACGGAGAAAGCTTAGGATGGTTAGACACTGAAATTTTGACTTGTTAGCCGCTTCTCCAAAAGTTTTAAGCTTATTTTAGCCGCTTATTTTAGCACGCCTGATGATAGCCCAACATTGCTAATTTCACTTTATTTTTATTTTTTTAATAAATTTTTAAGTTTAAATAATGTTCAAATTTTTTATTAATAAAAAAATATAATTACTATATAGTACAGTGTATAAAATTTAACAAAAAAATATATTTTATCAATCTTAGCTAATATTAATGTTATTGCATAGTTATATTATCAAAATAAATTACTTTTGAAATCAAATAATTATATATATTTAATTATTTGTAAAATGTTATCTTTTTATCCATTAACACCCTATTGTAACATAAGTTTCCACATGTTACCGTATGTAACACTTTAAAACTATAGTAACATGTTACAAAGGCTATGGTAACATCAAAAATATTACGTTGCGGTAGGCTAAGATGAGCATAGCTAAGGTAACATAATTTTGTAACACGCATGATTAATCCATTGCGATAGGCCATCTACGGCGTAGTGGCTTCTTACAACAGACATGTCCAATCAGAACTTTCAAGCAATCTTGCTATCTTACAAAATAGATGTTAAAGAATAACATCAGAAAATTGTCAATGAAGCTGAACAAGATGGAAAATGTAGATGCTTGGTTAGACAAAGACTTCAGTATAGAGATGGATGAGGTTTTGGCTAGGTTTAGAGAGGAGTATATAACTATCTTGGGAAGCAATTCCAAAACTCTCAGTCCCCAGAAAGTTTATGATCCTGTTACAGAGGTCTACAAGGCACAACTTAAAGCTTTTCACATTATTGGTAAAGCATTGCAACAGACTCTAAACAGTCATCAAGACATAATTAGAAGATTGGTGAAAGACAAGCTGGATGACCTTGTGCCAACTCAAATAGAAATCAAGAACAAATTTCAGAAATTTGTTGACCAAATGGCAAGGTTTGAAATGTCCAGCAAGGAGAAACGCATCAAGCAACTGAAGCAATCTTTTGTAGCTTTGCATGAAGTTTTCCAGAATCACATTACAAGTAATAGTGACACAAGGGTCAAACTGGATCAACTTCATCAAGCTAGATATGAACCATCTTCTCTTTTAATGCAAGGGATCAAGGAGACAGTTCAAGCTACTTTTGGTGCTCCTATCTCTTCAAATTCCCAACAACCTCCTTCTACATCAACAAATCTCCAAATACAATCTCTACAACAACAAGTTTCAACTCTCTAAGCCTCTAATAACTCACTCACAGCTCATGTCAATGCTCTCACTTCTCTAGTGCAGAGTTAACAGAATGACATCAGGAACCTGGTAGACTCCCACAAACATCTTCAAATGCAGAATTCCGTTTTTTGAGAGCTATCATTGGTGCCTTGAATGTTCCTTTACCTGCTCTTCCTGAAGCTGTGAGGCCAGAAATTCCAAATCCACTACTCCTTCCTGCCAACAAGATTAAGGGGGGATAGAAGCTAGGATTCAACAGTCTAAGGAAGCTAGCAAATCTTCACAATCTCATGAGGCTGGAAAATCTACTACTCACTCTGGTCAAAGTTCTATGCAATTAATACTCTATCAATATGTTGGTAAAGACATGCTCCAGAAAGCTGCAGGAGGACCCTGTCAAGATAAGGAGTTCAATGAGCTACTAGCAGTTCTAAGAGTCTCCTGGCCAACAACTACATCACTTATAAGAGATCTTTCACAACAACATCAATTTCTTAAGAGTGGTACTCCCTCCGTCCCACTGGATTCTTTACATACTTTTGCCTCATGCTTGACACGCACTTTAAGGCTACTATAAAATATAGTTCTATAATTTTTTTTAGAATTTTCTTTTTTTTTTGTATAAAAGTTTAAACATTATATTTTTATTTAAAAAAGAAAAATATTTAAAATTATTTAGCGAACTATATTTTACGGGAGCCTTAAAATGCGTGTCGATCCCCCATCCGCCAATATAAACAACCCACCGGGACGGAGGGAGTAATAGTAAAGGTTGAAAACTTTTTGGAGAAGAGGATAGTAGCCAATGTCAATGACTGTGGTTTAGACAGATGTCTACAGATGTCTCTTTCAAATCTTCAAAGTATGAGAGCATCTAAGTAGGATGTAATAATTGAAAGAGTTAATCGTGTAATTCGAGAGGACACCCAATTGCTCAAAGAACTCAAGAAAGCTCAGATAGCTGCTTTTTCTAAAGCCTATCTATATCCAAGCAAGGGGGTGGCCTACATTTGTCCACAAACTAAACAGTGCAAATACTTCACAGTACCCAAAAACTGTGTAAGGGGAAATACAAGATTAATTGTGACATTGGAAACTGATCTAAAGAGGAAGAACTTCAAAACAGCTGAAGATGAGATGATTAGGATGCTGGAAAGATACCTAAAAAATGCTGAGATCATGTTGCCAACTAAACAGTTCAACATAATAGATGACAAGGATGATGATGAGCAGAAGAATAATGAGCAAAACCTGTTGTGCAAGACATGCATGTACAATAACAAGACTAAGTCATATTGACAACCCTAAATAAGTTATTTGGTAATCTATATTTGCATTGTGTTTTGTAACACCTAAGTCTGTAAAAATGTAAATAGACTAGACTGGAGTATTTTTCTGCAAACAGTCTCAAGCCTAAGAATAAGCTCCGAAAGAAGATCATGAAGATCATGCCTCAGAGAAAGTATGAAGAAGCTTGGAGTTGAATAAATCTATTTTGTGAAAAACATTCTAAGTCAAGAAGTCTACAAGTCACATATTTTGTGTTATAGAGAAGTCATTCGAGAACTCCAGAATGACTTATCGAGAATTCAAGAAAAGCTACTAGAGAACTTAGAGATATCGACAAGCCAAATTGAAGACATAAATAATGGAGATATCGACAAGTCATTTCTTCACTAGAGAACTCTGAGTTATCGACAAGTTAAAATATCACTAGAGACCTCTGAGTTATCGATAAGCCAATTTTTCACTAGAGAACTCAGAGATATCGATAAGCAAATTTGTCACTAGAGAACTTAGAGATATCAATAAGCCAAAGTGAAAACACGAAGATGAGAGATCTCGACAAGACAAATTCTCTTATAGAGAACTCAGAGACTTCGATAATTCAAAACATTTATAGAGTGATGAGAGATCTCGATAAGCCAATATACTTATTGAGATGTCAAGTTCTCTATTTACCAAACTGCAGACCAGTTAAATATCCAAGATTATCAATCAACAAACAATCCAATCAGTTGGATTGACAAGTCTACAAAAGCAGCTTGAAGAGCACAAGATCAAAGGCCAAGATTAACTGACAAAGTAAAGTCACAGGCATGCAAGATTAACAAAGATACACTAAGCCATAAATAGAAAGATTTGGTTATCCAAAAATAGGGTTTAGTACATGCTACTGCATACTGTGTAATAACCAGTGTTTACTGTTCTATAAAGTAAATATTGGATGCTTTGTGTTAGATGCAACAATTTAGATCAGAAATCTTGTATTCTCTCAAGAAAGAAGCTAAGCTCTTTATCAACAAAGAGCCTAAACTTTTTTTAGTAAAACATTCTTAATTTTAATATAAAATTAATTGAGTTTTGAAAGATCTATGTTCACTATTTTTATCTGTTTAAATTCAGTACTAACACATTTCACTACAAGGTTTTAATTTACATTGTTCAACACCATAAACACTTCAAGAAAGCAGAAAAACACATTCACCCCACCCCCCCTGTGTGTGATTCATTATCTAACAAGTGGTATCAGAGAAAAATCTAAAAGTAAATAGATTCAAGATCTTGGAAGAATAAATACACAGAAAATCAGTAGTATCAAAATCCCTACTTTTGATAAGACTAACTACACTCTATGGAAGAAGAAAATGTTGCTTTTTATCAGGATGGCCAATTTATTATACATTCAGATTCTCAAGAATGGGCCTTTCACTCCTACGATAAGAGTTGAGGAATCTACAGATGGAGACATGGTCATTCCAGCTCATTATGCTCCTAAAGATCCTTCAAAATACACTGAGCCTGAGAAATAAAAAGTCTCCCTAAACAGTGGCTTGCAGTTGATCTTGATAGAGTCACTTGACAATATAATGTACAATAACATTGTCAAATATGACACTGCTAAACAGATCTGGGAGAAGATATAAATACTTTGTGAAAGAACAGAGGAAGTTCGGTCAAATCAAAGAAGGATATTGATTTCACAGTATGAGGGTTTCATGGCTAAGCCAAAGGAAAGCATTACTGATGTGTTTGAAAGGTTTAACAAGCTGATTAATGACTTGTAGCTACATGATTAATATTATAAAGCTGAAAAAATGAACCTGAAGTTTTTGCTCACACTCCCTGACTATTTGGAACAGAAAATTTCAGTAATTAGAGAAGGGAGAGACTTGAGCAGATTGACTTTGGAAGTTCTATATGGAATTTTAAAAATATATGAATTGGAAATGATTTAAAGGAAATCATTAAGAGCTTGTCAAGGGTATGTTGTAGATAATTCAAGTGCTCTTATTATTAATGAAATCCAGATCTCTAATGATGAGCCAAATTCCAAACTCCAAATATCTCAACTAGTGAGCAAAGAAACAATGTTTCACAGGATCAAGTCATACCGGAATTAGAAGAAGATGAGTTCTACACCCTGGATGAACTCGATGAGCTAGATCAGTCAATGGCCTATATGGCAAGAAAGTTCCCTAATATTAGAGTAAAGAAGCCAAGATTCTTTAAGGGAAAAGGACAATCTTTCAACAAAGACAGCCGCTGGAAAGGAAAAGGGAAGCACACACCTGATAGCAAAAATGGCTACAAAATTGGATCTGTTGACAGATGAAAAATAAGATGATATAACTGTGATGAGCTAGGCCATTTTGCTATAGAATGCAGGAAACCCAAGAAAGCAAAGAAAGTCAAAGCTTATCTTGAACTGGAAGCAAAGTATGAAGCTCTTCTGAAGAAATAACAAAGCACAGCCTATATTACAGAGGGAAATAGTTGGGATGATTCTGAAAATGATGAAGATGAGGAAATTGGAAATTATGCATTTATGGCCTTGGAGCAAGGAGAGTCGTATTCATCAAAAACACATGTACCAACTTTTACCACCATTAATTTAAATGTGAGTCAATATAAGGAAACTGTTGAAAAGATGAGCACGGAAATATTTCACATTCATACAAGTATGGTTGCTGCTATTGAAGAGGTTAGTAGACTGACAAAGATAAATGAGAAACTTGAAAATGAGAAACAAGAAAATGAGTTGTTGCTCGTAGAGTTTGAAGCTGTGAAACAAGAAAATGTATATTTGAAGAACAAGCTCAAGTGTGCAAATGAGATTGAAGCAGTGTTAAGGGAGAAGCTAGAAAAGAATGAAGTCAAGTTGAAATCTTTCAGGAATACATCTGAGTTTGTTGGACAATACCATGAGAAGAACAAGCCTTGTGCAAATATTGTTATGGTCTTGATTATGATGCTTTGAACAACAAAAAGGAAGCTGTAGGTGAAAAAGGGAAAGTAAATTAAAATGAAGATGTTCCAGCTATGCTGAAAAAGGTTGGTTCACCTATGTTCAGAGTATGTGAAGTAGATTTCAGTGAAGAAGAGTTGATCATAAAGCAAGAAATTGCTGATGAAGACAATGAGAAGAAGAATGCAGAAATAACTCTAACTTCAAAAGCTAAAAAGAAACCCATGGTCAACCAAGATTCCAAGGCACCTGTCAGAGAAATGAAAACTGAAGATGCAAGAAAGAAGAAGAAGAATAGAAATGGGAAGATTGGGATAAACAAGAGCAACAATCTTGCTTATATTGCAGATGCTCCAAGGAATAAATGTAAAAAGTGTGGCTCTGTGAATCACCTAACTTACCTTTGTAAAAGGATTGTTAGCAAGCCAATTGAAGGAGCCTGCAAGTATGATGAAGCCAAGGAAAATGATCCATATTCATTTTGTGATAAGTTTGACTGCATTCCATGTAACTTAAAAGTAATGAAAAGTTGCCACAAGCTGATAGTAGATCTCAAAAAAGTCAGTATTGGATCTACAACTCACTACGTGAAAAACTGGAATAGACATCGGTTATTAGCCGATGTAAAAAAAATCCTGACCGATGTCTTCATCGGTGTAGAGAAAGGTCCCCCCTTTGACATCGGTTTTTAGCCGATGTAAAATATAGCTTTCCATATCGTTTTTTGACAATAAACTGATGTCCTTTATCTTATATAAGTACCTAATAACATTTTAATTTTACAAACTAAGAGATTATAATCAATTTAAAGATATCACACACAGTGTGATTATAACCTCTTACATCAGTTTTTTTCTAAAAAATGATGTTTATTAAGACTATTAACATCACCCTCGTTTAAAAACTGATGTTAAAGATTAACATAGACATCGGTTTTTAGCTGATGTCTATACTTTACAATGATTGTTCATTCAACCGATGTTAAAACACATTTTACACATCAGTTAGTAACCGATGTAAAAAGTATATAATTTTTCTTAAGGTCAAAGACATCGGTTTTGAACCTTTGTCTAAAGTATATAATTTATGTTAAAATCAAAGACATCGGTTCAAAACCGTTGTTTATTTGATTTAACATCAGTTTGGAATTGATTTGCCTGATGTTATTGAGTTGTATATACATCAGTTTTGGGTACAAAAGAACACAATATGCCTGTTGTTTTTTATTAGCATAGACATCGGTTTTTACATTTTCAGTGATGTGTATTATTCACATATTCAACTAGCCAAAACTTACCAATCGCAAACCAATCACAAACCAAACCAATCGCAAACCAAAACTATCAAAACTGAAATTGACTAATCGCAAACCAAAACTGAAATACTAAAAGCTTTTTAGCTATATATCAAGCACCAAACAAGCACGAAAATGCAACAAAAGTTATATAATAACTTGCAAATCATCCAACAAAAGTTATAACAATCATTTAAACAAGTCAGACCGAATATCCAAAATTCATGATCTGCCATAACTAGTCTAATTACGCAAGTCATTTCCAGCAAAGCGTGGTACTAGCATGGTAGCAGACTACTTAAGCAGATTACAAGACCAACCAAACGAACGAATGACCAACTAGATGACAGTGTACTGATCAAACTAAATATTGTTCCCTGGTAACATGAAAACTAAACAAACTCTTGGACATATTGAAGAGTCTCGAATCGCACTTCATCAAGTTCCTCCCTTGTATAGCACTTTCAAGTCTTAGCTGCCCACTGTGAAATTTACAGAGTGCAAAAACAACAAATTAACATACTATACTATAAATATAAATATGCCCTGATAAATGTACATTTATTCTAGGTGTTTGCAGATTGCGCTAAATGTACATTTATTACCTTGGTAATGAATTTCATTTCTTTATTTATCGAATATGTCTTTCATGTAACGCATGACAACGTACCCATACTCGTATCCACCCGGTTGTTTCGGGGATCCCTAATCCAACAAAAAGTTAACAATCAATCAATCCCAAAAAAGAAAGAATTTACAAAAAACCATAGTACAGTCAAATGTGCATAAATGAATACTTACGCTAAGGTTCGTAATATTGGGGTTTTTGTTTACCTATAGGATCATCAGAGCAGCATGAGCCAAGCATGCTACCGTTATTATACTACACATTGATATAAAATATTATCACTAATCCTCCTATTATCTTGGATGATTCGCAACGCAATGAATCAAGTTATGTGACCTGATGCGGCTACAAAGCTTTCCAAAGCAGAGTTTTTGTCTTCAATGTCCCTAAATTTAGCTCTCCTCCTATGGCCTGCAGTTGATTATAGATAATTAAGATACAAAAGGAAGCAATCTGAGTTATAGACCAGTTTCTCTAAATCATTATACCTGGTAATATCCATTCAAAATCAAACTGCGTTAACTTCTTGACACTCTGAATCTGTGCCAGAACTGCCACACGCACAAAAAAAATACAAGTTAGAACATAAATTGGACTACATATACTTCACCAGCTGTACTACTGAACCTTTTTTTGTTCATGCAGTGTAGAACATTTTTCTTTGTTCACTCTCTAATGAACAAGTGACTAAACAAGAACAAGTTGAAAATCATTTATCAACAGATCTTGTAGGCAAAAAAACAACAACAGAATAATAATTATAAACTGATTCCAAGTCTGGTACTTGAAAACCAATTGTATATCTCTGAAATGCATAGTCTAGATTCATCCATTGTGATATGATCCCCAACAAAAAGTACCTTAAGTGACTTGTGTAATAAGCAGACTGATCCCTGCCACAAAAATAAAAATAAAATTGAGTGATGCAACACTCAACTATAACATTTTTAACCAAGTAAAGAAGTAACAAACTAACAAATGGACTGTTTCCTTTAAACTGACGAGTGATGATCCAGGATATAATAAAGAGAACCTAACCTAGAAACCTTTAAAGATGAGGATATAAGATTCAATTTTAACAAACTCCTACATGCTTCTAGCAATTATAGGACATAGATCATATTAACTGGATTGCGGGTCAGTCCATTGATAACATAAATTAATGGTACACTAATTACTAAATTTGCTGAAGGAACATCTTTACCCACTTTTATGTGGCCCAGAGTGTGTATAAACTCAAGATCATCAGCAAGCTTCCATGGCCCATTCCCCTCTAGCTTACACTCTACTTCAGCAGTAGAAGCATCTACCTTCAGAAAAAAATATAGTACGAATTATAAATTAAAATTACAGAAATGATTATGCAGAGAAGAGTTCCAGTTATGCCCTGAAGAATTTACAAATATTTCTTTTAGATTTGTTCCAAGGAAAATGATCGACAAATCTACAGAGTGAATGAGAATACATGTGAATGGACATTTAACTGAGAACAATATTATTTTAACATTTGATTGACAAGTCGAACTGAGGTGGCGGTGTTTAAAATGTGGGACAACTGAATCACCTTAAACTACCAGGTAATCTGTTCATCTCTCATTTTGAACGGGCAGGAAAACTATGTGATGATGGCCAAGATTTAAAAATTCAAACTTTCCCAATAAACTTCAGCTAAGAGGGATGATATTGATACACTGATGTTGGAAGAAGCTGTTAATAGAATCGTTTAAATAAACAATGTTCTAAAAAAAGAGAAATTAAGCAAGCAGGTTAAGGTATTGCTGCAACGTGGATATTTTTCCTTGAAGGCTAAATGAAAGGAAATTGTTTACACAAGATCTTATCTTCTACTAGGTAGAAGTAGGTTTTCCTTTTTGATATAAACCTGCAATGTACTTGGTCCTGTCGAGTGCTTTAATATATATAGAGACCTTAGGTGTGTAGTAAAAATATCTTAGTAGACGCAATATGGAAATGAGGAAATCAAGTAAAGTAGAATTAAAAATACCAATTTTTGGAAAAATACTTCTTCTGAGTGGATAATTCTGTCACATCCTAGCCTTTTTGACCACTTCATATGATCTGCAATATCATCCCTGATCACAAAAGAAACAATAATCATTTACCAAAGGAAATTTGCAAAGCTCTGTATTATAAGTGTTATGGCAATTAGTACCTGTGCGTAAGAAATATGTAACGAGCTCCACCCATCATTTCAAATCTACGGGCCAGTTTATCTATATATTTAGGACTGCAAGACCCGTGATGGTCATACAATTCAAGTAGAACAATCAAAACTTAGTGCAAGACAATAATAAAAACAACTTCTCACCACTAAACTTCTTCATTTCCATGATATTTTAATTTTTGATGTATTAAATAGTAGAATGGATGGAGAAACCTTTTTGATAAATTAAACTATACATTGTACTTGTCCACAAGAATATTCCTTTCAGGATGGACAATGAAGTACGAAGCAGCCCCAAATGACTTCTCAGAATGATAACCACAATGATATATACCCTAAAACAAGTCACTGAATTTTGCTCAGTTAAAAAATCATTAAACAATTGAAAAAATTTTAGTCTTTAAATTAGACGTTAAATAATAGAAAGTAATAAAAATATGGTTCTGTTATGAAACATAAAAGAAAGTTCAGTTATAACTTACAAGCCCACTATCCATGATAGGTACACTATTAAGCAAAGAAAGTGTTATAGTTGGAACGACACACTCTTCTAAAAACATTTACAGGTTTCGAGCAAGATACTGAGTTCAGAATCTTCGTTTCAAGCTTCGACCCCTTATTATGGCATCATTAAGCACTATGATCAACTACAAAGAAAACAGTACACACACAGAGGCCCGGGGGAGAGGGGGAGCTAGTATGAACTCTTAAAGATTTGTTAAAGATTTAACAAATTATGATAAACCTATCATACCATATACAATTACATCGCGTTTCACTAATTTTATACCTTTTTTTAACGAATACCTAAATTACAATTACGACTAGTTCTCCTCAAAATCATTAACATCTCTTCTGTATTTCACTAATTTTATACTTTTTTTAACAAATATCTAATTAAGCTTGTGAACTTGTTCTCAAGCTCATACACAACTGCTTTCCATAAATTGCACAGTTTATATAAATAAAAAAAATTGTAAAGCCCCATATCAGCATAAACAGACAATCAAAACAGAAAGAGGATTACTAAAATACATACACATTTTAAAACATACAATCAAAAAAGAAAGAGGATTACAATCATTTTAAATAACATTAGCATAAATATATCAACAAAGCCCCATTTCACACAAGTAAAAACAATGCATACACATTAATTCACAAAGGTACACAAATTCAGTAATAATCTGACTATAAGACACACACACCAATCAAAAGTCCCAAAAAATCAAATTTAATTGAAAATACACTTACAAATTAGGGTTCGATTTCGGTGAAACAGAGCTCGATTTGTGTAAACTTGCTTGATTCGGGTTGTATGAACACTTCTCAGGGCTGCATGTCAACCTTCTTGCTTGATCTGTAATTAGAGGGTTTAACTTTGTTTTAGGGCTTGTAACGGGTAGAGGTGAAAGAGAGGGGAGAGTGATAGTTGAGAGGTGAGAGACGGAGACGGAGATGGAGAGAGAGAGAGAGAGAGAGAGAGATAGTATAACCGACTCGTGTATATTCTTTTATTTTTATTATATTTAAAGTGTAATAAAGGTTTAAATAATTAAATCAAATGTGTGTAATGGTTTTGGCAACAGTTATTGATTTTTATTTAACTATTTGTGATCTGTTGATATGTGGGATTGAATTGTGTGATTTATTAGTGAGTCATACGATTTTATCTCGCTTGTAAAACTGATTTTGTTGCAATTTTAATTCCATAAATACTTGGATTGTTTCTAAAATTGGTTTTATAATTTTATAATGCTAATAATTATTTTTAGGACTTTATAAAATTGAGAAATCAATATTCTATTAATTAATTATTTTTAAATGATTTTCTGAGTATAAGTATTGGTAAAATCCATATTTAATTCAGGAAATATTCAAAAATCATGAAACTTATATTTTATTAAGTCCGTATTATTCTGAGAATTTTAAAATTATTTTAGAATTTTTCGGGATTCGTATCACCCGCGCGTCGTTTCGTTATTCGTCAAAAAGCGGGTACAAAGTGCACCTTAAAAATTATTTTAAAAATTTTGAAATTTATGTTTTTGTAAACTTCGGGATATTTATGACCTTTTGAAATTATTTTCGAAATTTTCTGAAATTACTTTTCGTAAAACCAGGTTCGTTAATTTTAATTCCGGGACAAACCGAGTCATGAAACCCTTGTATACATATCCTATATTATACGTGTTGATTTTTTAAAGCAGGGGGACACGTGTGTTTTGGTTGGTGCGGCAGCTGTCAAACAAAAGAATAAAACAACCCCACCCCCTTTTCTTTCACCCCTGTGCTCGGCTGTTTCTTCTTCCATCTTGGTCTCTATCGCGTTTCTTCGCGATTTCTCTGCTCCATTTGCTCCTGCTCTTCCCTGTTCTTTTGTCCTTGTTGCTTCATAGCTCGATTGCCGCCGCTGTGAAATTATTCCAGTGAGCTTGGTGGTCATGTTGCTTATTTGTATGTATATATATATATAGATGTGTATGTGCATGTGTGTGTGTTGTGATTGTGTGTGCGTTGTGGCTGTGTGTGTGTGTGTGTTTTAACAGTGGTGTGAGTTGGGGCGGCGCGTGGCCACGTGCCTCCTTGTCCCTGTTCTGTGTTTCTATTGGATTGTCCTTTTGGGTTGTCCTTTGGGTTGTTTTGGGCTTGCAGTTGCGCCGGATGTTTTTCGGGCCTTTTTTGTTGGGCCTGTTTGTGCAGTTTGGTTTGGTGACTGGAAATTGAATTTTTATTTTCTGTACTGCAGGAAATTATTGATTAATATTCGTGAAATAAAGTTTTGCTGCGGTAAAAATAATGTTAATCGGCGTAATTTATTTGAGAACCCGTATTATATTGGGCGCCAATTAATTGTGCCGCCGTTGACGATGAACTTCGGTGAGTCAACGGTGGACGGTGATGACGATGTTCTGAGTCCTAAACCTTATAAATAAATAAAATGATTCGTATAAAATGTTTTCGAAAATGAATTGTGCATGAATATAGAATTGGTATGGAATGAAAATGTGGATTGTTGAGAATTGTTGACGTCGATTATAATCGACGGGTAGTCTTATAAATAAAGAAGTTGCTACCAAAATTTTCTAAAAATATATTTGTAAACGTACATAATTATGTTCTATGTGTTACCCCTATTTATGTTCGAAAGATGTGATTACATGATTATGTGTATAATAATAATACGAGTCGGGTTGTCGGATTTGGGTTATTAGGATTTGAGGATATCAAGCATGTCGGTATAACTAATTAGGGTACTCTGTATTTGTAGATCCCAGTCGAGTTTTCCCAGGATCAAAGTCAGCGTGAAAATTACTTAGGGTTTTGTAAAGCGTTGCAAGGCAAGTACCCCTGACCATTCTTTTATGGTTTAGTGCATATGAATAGCTAAATGTTTTATTCTCATAATGGAACAAAAACGTTTTAAGTTACGTATCCCCTGTAGTTATAAATCACTGTTTTCAAATTGTTTTGGGGAGAAATAACTTCGAAAGGTACCTATATTAAATGAAATGATTTTGCAAACTGGATTTTATATGTGTGCTGGTTAAATAAATGATTTTGGAAATGAGATAGGTACAAGTGTTTTGAAAACTAGATAAAACGGTCAGATATGGGATACATTGGGGCCAGAGTAGGCCTATTGAGGTGGCGTAAGAGGCTAATTCGGTTGTGCGCACTATAAAACCGATTAGTCCAGCAGGTCAGAGACCTAGCTAGTCTCTGAGTTCCGGAACAGGTAAATGGGATGGCAGTTAGAGCCGTCTGGTGTTGATAGCCTGATCAGTTGTCTTCACATATCCGCTATATATCTGATTGGGATTTGTGATTTATATAAGAGCATAAGTAGATGATACAGCGGTTCTATAAAAATGATTAGCATGCTAAAATTGGACTCTAGTATTTATACAGCACACTACTATGTTATTTTTATAAAGCATGCTAGTTAGTGATATCCAGTTATCTCTGATTTTTATTATGAAATGTTGATATCATGGTTACAGTTTTGTTCCTATTATTATTACATTCCAGTTTTTATTCTGTTATTCATATCTTGGTACTACTGAACGATTATGCTCACCCTTGCAAACTATTATGTATATTTCGCAGATGCCTAGAAGATCAGTCAGACCGACCCATGTTCCCGCCCCTACTAGACCCGGTTCCTCTGAGGTAGTTTGTATCAGGCCATGAGGTCTGAGGAGTTGCTGAATAGAGTTAGAGTGTGTTAGATGTTGAATAAAGAGTTTGTAGTATTGAGAACCTGAATTATACTTGAACTTGGATCGGATCTTGGTTTGGGGTCAAGTTAGTATATTTTAATAATAATTCTGTTGTTTATATTTTTGGTAATTGTGTTTAGTGAGGTCAACTCCTGACCCCGGGGTTGAGGCCGTCACAGATAGAGAGAGAGGGAGAGAAGTCGGGGAGGGAGAGTGTACCGAGAGAGAGAGGTCGGGGAGGGAGAGCAGTGAGAGAGAAGAGGGGAAATGAATTTTGTTTAAGTAAAAATTTCCCCTGTGTTTTTTTAGTTGTAAAGGGGGAATAATTTGTTCCGTGTTTTTTTAATTTTTTAAAAAGCAGGTATATACAACGGTCGGACATGAAACTGATGTGAATAATGTTGTTTCACATCGGTTTGAGAGCAACTGATGTCAAAAATTGTATTTACATCGGTTTTTTTTGTAACTGATATAAAAAGTGTGATGTCTATTCCAGTTTTTCACGTAGTAGCTGCAAGGGAAAATGCACAAATATTTTTGAATGTTATTCTTTCGGAGACTTCTAACTCTACTTCTGCTAAATCAGTTAACAAGAAGAAAGTACCCAACACTGCTTGGGTTGCTAAACACACTTAAACTCATTGTATGCAGGGCAAAATGAAAAAGGTCATATGAATCATAGAGAGTGGATGCTCCAGGCATATGACAGGTGATAAGGCCCTGCTATCACAATTTGAGGAGAAGGCTGACCCTTTGGTGACCTTTGGAGACAACATCAAAGGATTCAAAATGGGATATGGTAAGATTGTTTCTGGAAATATTTTCATTGATGATGTAGCATTGGTAGCTGGTCTTGAAGTAAATCTTCTCAGTGTCTTCCAGTTTGCAGACAAAGGTCTTAAAGTTCTATTTGACAAAGAAGAATGTATCTTCATCAGCAAGAAAAGCAATGAAATTTCTCTTAAAGGAGCAAGGAAAGGAAGCTTATTTGTTACAGACTTAGACTCACCAAATGAGGATGGAATTTGTTGCTTCTACACAAAGGCGTCCATAGAGCAAAGCAAGTTATGGCATAATAAACTCTCATATCTAAACTACAAGGCAATCAACACTCTGGTCAAGAAAGAGTTGGTGAGAGATATGCCAAAATTAGAGTTTGCCCAAATTGAAGTCTATGAAGCCTGTCAGAAAGGAAAAATGAAAAGATCAAGTCACAAGTTAAAAATTGTGAATTCCATAAGTGCACCATTGTAACTTATTCACATGGACTTTTTTGGGCCAGTAAATGTCTTATCAATTTCAAGAAACAAATATGCACTTGTCATGGTGGATGATTTTTCAAGATATACTTGGGTAGAATTTATGCACTCTAAAGATGAGACTCCACATATCATAATTGAGTACATATAGAAGATAGAAAAACATGATGAAGATCAAAACTGTGTAAAGAGATTGAGAAGTGATAATGGGACATAATTCAGAAATGCAACATTAAGTGAATTCTTCAAAAATAAAGGCATTGTTCAAGAATTCTCTGCTGCTAGAACACCTCAACAAAATGGGGTAGTTGAGAGAAAGAACAGAATATTAGTAGAAGCTGCAAGGACAATGCTGCAAGATGCCAAACTGCCAACTAATTTTTGGGAAGAGGTTGTTAATACTGCATGCTACACTCAAAACAGATATCTCATTAACAAGATTCATGGAAAATCACCTTACTCAATCATGTCTAAGAGGAAGCCTACTGTAAAGCATGTGTTTGGAAGCAAGTGTTACATTTTAAAAGACAACTCTGAATATGTGAGAAAATTTGACATTAAGGTTATTGAAGCAACTTTTCTGGGATATTCAGTGGAGAGAACTTCCTACAAGGTCTATGTAATTGATCAAAAGAAAACCATCAAGAGCACATATGTGACTTTTGATGATGACAGGTGTCCAGGCTTGGAATGAATTGATGATAATGAAGCTGAATCCCTTGCATTTAAATTTTTTAACATTGACAGTGATGATGAAGAAGCTAAAGTCAATGCACAACAGATGATGAATGAAGAGACTACTGAATAGGAAAATCATGGAAATGGAAGCTCATCTCATACACCTGAATTTGATAGCACAAACTTAGGGGGAAAAAGAGAAGAAAGATCTACTAGTCATACCAATAATAAAGAAAATGATGAAGGCACTAGTCAACAAACTCATACCAGAAAATGGGACAGGAGTCACAATCCAAATACAATAATTGGTGATCCCAAAACTGGTGTAAGGACTAGAAGTGCAACTGCTAATGAGTGCCTACATGCATGCTTTCTGTCTCAAGTAGAGCCTAAGAAAACTGAAGAAGCTCTTATGAATCCTGATTGGATATCTGCAATGCAAGAAGAGCTTAATCAGTTTGAAAGAAATAAAGTTTGGGAGTTAGTTCTTGCACCAAAGAACATAAGTGTAATTGGAACAAAATGGGTGTTCAGGAACAAGATGGATGAATATGGTATAGTTACCAGAAATAAGGCAAGGTTGGTTGCAAAAGGCTATTCACAGGAAGAAGGAATTGATTATGATGAAACTTTTGCTCCAGTTGCAAGACTTGAAGTAATAAGGATTTTTCTATCCTTTGCTGCACATTCAAATTTCAAAGTGTATTAAATGGATGTCAAGAGTGCCTTCCTAAATGGTGAATTAGAGGAAGAAGTTTATGTGCAAGAGCCACCTGGCTTTGAAGACTCAGAATTTCCATATTTTTTGTACAAGATACTCAAGGCTCTATATGGATTAAAGCAGGCACCTAGAGCTTGGTATGATACACTGACAGACTTTCTACTTAAACATGGTTTCACTAGAGGAACTATAGACAAGACACTCTTCTACAAGCTGCATGATGGTGATATGATCCTAGTTCAGATTTATATGGATGATATTATCTTTGGTTCTACTAATGAGAAGCTCTGTCAAAGATTCTCTAAGCTTATGCAGAGTGAATATAAAATGAGTATGATGGGAGAACTAAGTTATTTTCTTGGACTCCAAGTTAGTCAAAGAAGTGATGGAATTTTCATCAGCCAAACCAAGTATATTAAAGATTTATTGAAAAAGTTTGGCATGGTTGATTATTCACCTACATCTACACCTATGTCAGCAACAAAGTTGGATGAAGATAAAAGGGCAAGAATGTAGATATTTCAAGCTACAGAGGAATGATTGGATCATTGCTTTACTTAACTGTAAATAGACCAGACATCATATTTGTTGCATGTCTATGTGCAAGATTTCAAGCCAATCCAAACGAATCACATTTGATGGCTGTGAAGAGGATTTTTGGATACTTGAAGGGGACTCAAACTTGGGATTATGGTATCCTAAGGGAACTGGTTGTAAAGCTGTTAGATACACAGATGCAGATTTTTCTGGATGCAGGGTTAACATAAAGAGTACTAGTGGAAGCTGTAAGTTTCTTGGACAAAGACTTGTATCATGGTATAGCAAGAAACAAAATCTGTGTCAACTTCCACAGCTGAAGCAGAATACATAGCTGCTGGAAGTTGTTGTGCTCAAGTGCTTTGGATTAGAAATTAGCTAATGGATTATGGCCTGGTGTTACACAAAATTCCAATTATGTGTGACAATACTAGTGCTATATCTATTGTGGCTAATCCAGTTAATCACTCTAGGACAAAGCACATTGATGTAAGGTACCATTTTATTAGAGAACATATTACAAATGGTACCATTGAGCTCAATTTTGTTCCAACAGAAAAACAATTAGCTGATATTTTTACTAAACCTTGATGAAGCAACTTTCACTAGACTTGTAGGTGAAATTGGAATGCTTAATTCTTCATCCTAAGGCAAGAACTCAGCTAATATTTTGTAGCAGATTAATTTTTAGTAAATCAATATTAATTTGATTTAATTAAAAATTAACTGGAATATGAATTATAAATATTTCAGAAATCTCTGCATATTTATTTTTTCAAATTTTTAAAATTTAGCTTAGAATTTTTCAAAATTCTAAGTAAACTGTCTGGATGTTAATTTATATTTTCAATATGTAAAATTAGCAAGGCAGAATCAAAGTGATCAAAAGTATAAAGAGAACTGAGTTCTCGATAAGTCTAATTGACTTATTGGCAAGTCATTTTAAGACTTCTCGAGTGAGTTCTCGATAAGTCAATTTTCCTGACATCTCGAGTGACTTCTTGATAAGGTTTATTATGACTTATCGATAAGTCATTGTATAGTTCTCTAATAGTGTTAACTCACAGAGTTCTCTACACGTATAATTTTAGACTTATAAATAATTCAGAACTGAAATAATTTAATTTAATAAATTATTTTGGTAAAATACTTTTGGCAAAATTATTCTGATTTTATTTTGATTTATTCAAATAAAAATTGGAATCAATTCAGTCCATTTTGGACAAACTAGGTATTTATTTGACATCTCGATAAGTTATTTTTTAGTTATCTAAACGAGCAAATTAAAATGATTTCTCGATATGTAATTCACTTTCAAAATGACTTCTCGATAAGTATACTCCAAACGTCTATTTTTGAGTCCTCGATAAGTCATTTACTTTTACTATAAATACCCAGAAATCTCGATACACATATACTTACGCCTTCGAGAACTCTAAGTCACCTAGCCTTTTCAATTCTAAACCGATTTCTCTATCATTTCAAACTCTTTCTCACTAATTTTTCTTACCCATTCACTCTTACTCAACAACAATTGAACTCAATACTGTTAAAGCTATAATCCCAGAGAAAGGAACCAACTATATTGCTTTCATTGATGCTAATAAAGCCCCTGACAGTTTCAAGGGGTTTATGAATTTTTTTTCCTGAATCCTATCTTGCAGGTGCTTTAACTGCTAACCTAGTCCTATACTTGGATGTTCTGCATGAATTATGGACAACAGCTGTGGTGAGAACTGTTATGAATGACAACTCTGTGTCCTTGGTGGTAACATGCTCAATTGGAGGCCAATCTATAGAGTTCAATGAGCAAGATGTGAATGCAGCTTTGGGTCTTCCAACTGCTAATCTAATGGAGGTGCCAACATAAGATAAGCTAGCTGAGTTCATGGATTTCATCAACTATGGTGGAAGAATCAACCTGGCAAGCTTGAACAGAACAAACCTAAGGAAGGAATGTTCCTTCATGTTTGATTCTATGGTGAGGGTCTTCACATGCAGGAAGACAGAATATGACAACATATCAAGTGTGGTGCAGAAGCTGGCGTTCTCAATAGCCCACAACAGACACTTGAATGTTGGTCTATTGATCCTGGAAGAACTTGCCACCAGGCTAACTATGCCCCAATCTTCTAGAGGTGAGGAAATTTTCTTTCCTAGATTTATTATGTCTACTTAAATCATAAAGTATCAGACATACATTTGTTGAATGGTATAGACAACACTAAAATAGACAATTATAAGCAAGTGTCCAAAATCATATTTGGTTCACTTACTACAAAGAACAAGGTAAATATGAGTATGAAAATCAATCCATTCATAACGGAGAGGTTTAAGACTTACCCTTACCCTATGCCTGATATGAGATCTAATGCACAATCTAGTACAACCATGGTCCCTGAACCTGTAGAAGTTCAAATACAGGAAAACCAACAGGGGCCTTCCCAAGCTGACACCACTTCTTCAAAACCAATAGCAGTTAGGAAACCAACCACTTCATGCTCTTAAAAGGATGAAGTGAGTAAAAAGAAGAGAAAGGAGATAACCTTTACTGTAATGAATGAAAGTGGTGAGGAACCAATACCAACTGAGGCACCCTTAGTTAGAAAAATAAAGAAGGCTAAGAAAACTGAGTTGACCACTAAAGCCACCTATGTATCCTCCCAAAAGGATTAAGTTGTACAAATGGGGTCAAAACAGATTCTAGAGACATCCTCTCAACATGGTGTTTGTATTGAAAAAAGCATTCTCCCCAATGCATCTTGTAATGAGTCTACACCTGCACTAGATCAAGTTCCAGTGTATGAAAGAAGAAATAAGGATGGCACACACAGTGAGAGCACATCTATTGAAGCTCCTTCATTCACTCAAGGGGAGCTGCCAACACTCACTCATGATCGAACTCTACTTATCTCTCAAATTTCTTCTTCTCATAATGTGCTTAAATCTAATTTTTAAGTACAACCCCATTCAAGTGACTTGGTTCAAGAAACCTTGCTCATCACCCATACACCAAATTCAGATGGTGAGAGGCTACTAGTTGGGGTAGACCTTGATGACACCATCACAAACATGGGAATTTTTCAGTTTTTACTAAAGACACCATGTTGGTTGAAAATGCACCTTAATGTGCAAACCAGTCTTCACAGACTGTTAGGTTTGAGGGTAGTACTCCTGAAGGGGAGATATCTAAATCCTCTCCAATTCAATTGGAGGTTCTTGTTCCAGGAACAAATCCCCTTAAAACCTTAGCAGAAATTGCTTTAGCAATTGATGCTAGGAGTACAATTGTCAATGACCCTGCTATGGGAGAGGCAAGTATAGCACATTTAAGTGACAGTGTGGTGCAAGACACACAAGGGTTTGAGGCTATTTCAAATGACAGTAGCACACTCAAATCCCCTCCAATTCAAACGGAGGTTCCCACAACTGGTGAGGGACAACACCTTGTCATAAACATAGAGAAATCTGTGAGTCAAATTGTGATTCCTATCATAGGTGGTTCTGATCCTTCACACCAACCCTCAACCTCTCAACCTCAACAACCACACATCATCTCATAATGGCTGCAAACAACTGTCTCTCAACCTACATCTGTGGATGATCTTCTTGTTGAGCAAATATCTGGATTAGCCAACATCTCACAACATGTACTTACTTTAGATATGAGCAACCAGGACTATCAAGCCATTCTGCTAACATACAATGAAGAAGTTGAAAAATAGAAGGAGAAAATTGTAAATGATGCAGAACAAGATGGGAATGTAGATGCATGGCCGTCTAAAGATTTTGTTTTGGAGATGGATCAACTCTTGGCTAGATTTAGGGATGAATATATCACTATTCTTGGAAGCAATGCCAAGGCCTTTACTCCACATGATGTTTATGATGCAGTCACTGAAGTTTACAAAGCTCAACTCAAGGCTTTTCACCTCTTTGGTAAAGCTCTAGAATTAAAGATGGCTGGTCATGAAGAAAAGATAAGGAAGCTGGTGAAAGAGAAGATGGATGAGATCATACCTTCTCAAGTCAAGATCACCTCAAAGTTTAACATTTTGCTGACCAAATGTCAAGGCTAGATCCGACTTCTATGGAAAAAGATGTCAAAAATCTCAGAAAATCTTTCATTGCTCTCCATGAAGTGGTTCAACAAAAAATTACAAGTTCCAATGACACAAATCTCAAGTTGAACCAGCTTCACCAAAGCAGATATGAGCCCTCTGCACTACTCATGGAGGGTATCAAACAGGCTGTGACAGACACCTTTGGACCTTCTATCCCATCAAGCTCTCATCAACCCGCCTCTACATCTACCAATCTTCAAATTTAAGCACTTCAAGGTCAAGTCTCCACTATGCAAACCTCAAATGACCAACTCACAGCTCAAGTGCAAGCTCTCACTACACTGGTGCAGAATCAACAGACAGATATTCAAACCTTGGTGGACTCCCACAAGCACTTACGTATGCAAAATGTTGTGGCTTGGGGAGCTATCATGGGAAAGCTTAACATACCTCTGCCTGCACTTCCAGAAGCTGTGAGGCCTGAAATTCCTACTCCTCTTATCATGTCTACCAACAAGACTAGGGGAGAGATAGAGGCTGAGCAATTAAGATCATCTACTCAAACTGTTCAAGCTGCTGACAAGAGAAAATCTCAAGAAGTTGATATTGGAATGGAAAGGCTAATCTAGTCTGAGCAGGGAATTTGATGAATTACTCAAGGCTCTCAGGGCTTCTCTAAATAATAATTTCTTCACTTACAAGAAGGCCTTGGATAAGACAATAAATTCTATAAGGGTGATCTTAGTGACAAAGGACAATTTTCGGGAAAGAAGAATTGTGGTCAATATAAATGACTAAGCCGTAGACAGGTGTATGCAGGTGTCCCTTAACTATCTTATCTCTAGAAGGGCATCTGAACTGGAAATTATGATAAACAAGGTCAAAAGAGTGATTCATGAAGGCACTCTCTTGCTAACTAAATCAAAGAATGCTCAAGTAGATGCTTTTCCAGAAGCATATCTATAGCCAAGCAAGGGAGTGACATACATCTGTGCTACCACCAAACATTGCAAACATTTTCATATCCCTAAGCAATGTGTCATGGCCAACAAAAAGCTCATCATGATTCTAGAGTCTGATTTGAAAGTCAAACAAAATGAGATTGTTGAAGATAAAGAAATGATTAAGCTGTTGGAGAGATATATGAGGAACCCTGAAGCTAACTTGCCTAAAATTCCAATCAATAAGAATGACTTGGATGACGATGAGCAGAAGAAAGATGATCAAAAACCTTCTGGCTCAAATCCTAGTCAATCCTCTAAGGCAGCTGGAAGCAAAGATAAGAAGGAGGAGAAAAAGTGTAACACCCCTTCTTAAAAATTGAAGGAGATATTATTATAATCCATAAACCTGCAAACAGAGCACTAATATAATCTCTAATAAATATTTAAATCTAAATAACGTTGGAAGTATATAGACCTAATCAACAAAATATAGTGTATCTCTCCATCACACAGTCCTTAATCCCCCTTAGCACCTGCCAGAAAAATAATACGGCAAGAGCTAAATGCCCAGTACGGATTTAGATTATAGTTTATAAAATAGAAAATCCGGAATTAATATTTCCCAGTTTATAATAAAATAATAATTTTAAAAACATGTATGGCTGAAGCAACAAAGGGTTAGGATATTTCATACCAATATCTTAACAGATACAAATACATACATCATAGGGTACCATAATGTATGCAACAAACTGGTTAACGTGTACGGCATATACAACGTCACCGCCAAATCAAATTAAATCAAACTATGGGTGCACCCACGTATCCTGAACAAATATCAAATGCGCAAAAGCTCCTCCCAAGAGCTAACAGAAGGATACGCCGTGACCAATCACACTGTCACGGAAGTGTCATGTCACTGGTGCCGCAATGACATGGCTGTAGTACCCCTACAGCTGGTTAACTTGGTATACCCTAAATCATACTAAGGGTCCAAATAAAATAATTCTCGCAAAATTTAAAATCATCTCAAACAAATAATTCAGATTTTCAAAACAGATGGTGTCATAAATAATTTTTGAAAATCGCATGACAGATTTTTAAAATTTTCAAAATCAATTTTTAAAATAATTTTCGGAAGTTAAACGGTCAAAACAAATATTAACGGAATGAACAGAAAGTAGAACGGAACAAATCAAATAAATAATATAGACAAGAGGAGTATCGCTGAATAAAAAGGAGACGGGATCCGTACCTCAAATATAACAATCCTCTTAACTAACAAAATCTGCAAATCACCTCTCACTAAATTCCCGAATCCTGAGTTAATAACAAAAGTATTGACATATTAAAGTCAATATATTATTAAAGTCAATACAAACCCTGTGAATTTGTTCGTACTTAGATAATAAGCCTTTCTAATAAATAAAATAAAAATGCATTAGCCTTATCCATGAATAACTTCCTATCCTTGTAATTCTATTATGCACTAAGAGACTCTCGTCATACAAACAATTGATCAAGACTACTCCTAATATTAATATTACAATTTTGACTCTAATTTTACAAACCAGTTTCGGTGGATCGAGCTATTGAATCTACATATATTTATATTTTACATGATTACCTTAGATTTTGAAGCCATAAAATCAATTAAGTTTATAATTTAATATTCATGAAACATAAGCATATACTTTAAACCCTTTCATGTTTTATTAACTAATATCTGAATTTTTAAAACACTAACTACTGAAGTAGACCATTAAGTTAACATGCTCCTTCGTGATGTGACATTATGAATTATGAATGTATATAGGATTAATCAATTATATAAAAAGACTACTAAAACTTGAACATGAATTAATCACCTTACTTGGTTTACGGTCAAACGACTCATACAAATGTCTTTGACTCTTCTCTCTCTCCTCATGGCTCTGTTTCTCCCCTCTGTTTCCCTGCCTCTTTTTTTTATCTTCGTGGCTTTACTATTAGGGTTTCTAATTAATTAGACAATGATTGTGTGTGCAAATATATAGCCTCTAGATATTTGTTTATTTTTTTAATTACCAATATATTAGATCCCTTATTTTAATTATATTCAAGTCGTTATTATTATTATTATTATTAAATTCCGGATATTACAAAAAGAGAGGTGATGAGAGAAGAAAGAAGAAAAATAAAGACAGTTCAGGACCACACCAACAAACCCTAAATATCTAAATTAAACAAACCAAACCCTCTATGCAAATAAATTCAAATATCAAACCACCTCAAACTTCAAAGCCTAAATTCATATACAAACAAACTACTAACACATTTCTAAAAAATACCAAGCACGTTAAGCCAAACATTTCTCAAGAAAATCACAAACCTACCTTCTGTCAAGCCATCACTCAAAGTTCACTACAAGTCTGTTAGGAGGAAACCTAAGAAAGCTAAGCATACTGAAAAAGTGCAAGTTACTAAGAGGGCCATCTGGAATTGTTACAAGCAAAGTGATTTTCTATCTCTAAACTGGTGCAACTCAGATGAAGACTACTTTCAACAACTAGCTGAGAAAATAGTCAGAGTTTGGGTTGTAACACTAAGGAAAGTAAGAATCTACTATGAAGATGGGTCCTTCACATTTCTTGGCAGCAACTTAATGGATACTTTCGCACCCACAGAAGTTAAGAGAGTGATAAGCTTACTAAAGTACAAGAACACTGCAACCATTGCATGGAGATCTGTTTTAGCTGAATGGTTGATAGTAAAGGAGGAAACAAGAGCAAGGAACAATGCTGAGTATTAGGAGAGGAAGAGAAAGTATGATGATGAAATAGAAATATACATTAAAAGATCAGAAGAACTCAAGGCAAGAGGTATGATAGTAACATGGTCAAATCCCCTCCTATTCAATTGGAGATTCCCATTGTTGGTGAACAACACACTGTCACAATATCACAATCACAGTTCCAACTGTGAGTCAAACTGTGGCATCTGTTAGAGGTAATGTTCCTTAACCCCAACCATCCACCTCAAACACAACAAACATCCCTTCTACATCAAACATTTCTCAACAACCCTCACACTTAATCTCTAGTGGCTACAGGATGCTCAGGCTCAACCAATCACCATAAATGACCTTCTGGTAGATCAAATCTCTAGACTTGCCAACATCACACAACAGCTTTTTACAACAGACATGTCCAATCATGATAATAAAGCAATCTTGCTGTCTTATGAAATAGATGTTAAAGAATAACAACACAAAATTGTCAATAAAGCTGAACAAGATGGAAAATGTGGATGCTTGGTTAGACAAAGACTTCAGTATAGAGATGGATGAGGTTTTGGCTAGGTTTAGAGATGAGTATGTAACTATCTTGGGAAGTAATTCCAAAACTCTCAGTCCCCAGGAAGTTTATTATGTTGTTACAGAGGTCTACAAGGTACAACTTAAAGCTTTTCACCTTATTGGTAAAGCATTGCAACACTCTGAACAGTCATCAAGACAGAATTAGAAGATTGGTGAAAGACAAGCTGGATGACCTTGTGCCAAGTCAAGTTGAAATCAAGAACAAAGTTCAGAAATTTTTTGACCAAATGGCAAGGTTTGATATGTCCAGCAAGGAGCATAGCACCAAGCAACTGAAACAATCTTTTGTAGTTTTACATGAAGTTGTACAGAATCACATTATAAATAATAATGACACAAGGGTCAAACTGGATCAACTTTATCAAGCTAGATATGAACCATCTTCTCTTTTAATGAAAAGGATCAAGGAGATAGTTCAAGCTACTTTTAGTGCTCCTATCTCTTCAAATTCCCAACAACATCCTTCTACATCAATAAATCTCCAAATACAATCTCTATAACAACAAGTTTCAACTCTCTAAGTATTGAGTGGTATTTATGACACTTTATAATGCTCTATTAAGCTTTGAATTGGTGCATTTACACTAAAGTTGTTGGTATTTTAATGTGTTTCTAGTATTTTTGCATTTTAGGAATTAATTCAGAAATCAGGTGAAATAACATTGTTTTTGAGTTAATATGGTGTTAGGATGGTGTCCATGGAATAAAGCTCGGGAAACCAACTCATTGCATCAAGAATTGAAGAAAAACATAATTTTCTCCAGGAGCACGGCGCGCCCGCGCTGTCATAGCGCGGACCCGCGCCCAAACTACAGAGATGCAGCGCGCTGATGAAGCGCGTGGTCGCGCCGGTTCGGGATGTTAGAATCTTGATTCTACATGGCTTCTAATTGGAGGACTTCTACTTTGCATGGGCTGCTGTATATACCTAAATAAAAGATGTTTTCAGAGAGAGACGTACCAGAACACAAGGAGAAGGCGTAAGAAGACCGTTTTAGCACAATTTAACAAAGGCGAAGAAGATCTAGCTTATACTTGTGATTCTTTGTTCTAAGTTGTAATGTTGGATGCTAGTTTTCTTATTCGTGAACCTATACTCTTGTTTCATACTTTTTTTATTATTTATTCAGTATAAAGACTACGTTTATTATACCATACTTTCATTGGAACCCACATTGATGATGAGTCTGATTATGGGATAATCGTTATCGTGGGGTTCTAGTGGATTTATTTATGGATTTCTTTAGTTGATTTATTTCGATGCCTTATTGTATGGTGATTGTATGATAATCTAGTATTCGTTGTGCTTATTCATCTTATGAGCGTCGCGAACTTATAAGGTAGTTTGTTAATTCTTAATGAAGCGATAGTGAATTTAAGGATTTAGAAATTGCCATGCTAGAATAGGTTCATGTGTTATTGTTATGCATGATTCGTAGATAATTTTAACTATTTACATGCCTTATGTAATCACGATAGATAACTTGTGTATTAAACCATTATGCTGTCAAATTCTATAGACATATAGGGTCTCAATATAATTGGTGTCTATTCAGCTTCTATCTCTTTTGTGGATGTCTGGTAGTATGGTATCCGTGCAACGAAAGTTGGCGTTTATCAGTTTCGTGTCTGATTAGTGTCATCACCATTACATGCTAAGGTTAAGAACGAAAAGACTATTGAATGAAGTACTTAATGAAGTTAGAATCACATGTTTGTGTCATATATTATTCAATTCTCTTTACTCTCTTTAGTTAAAGTTCCCTAGTATAATTCTCAACAGTTAATCGTAGTATAATTAAAACCCAAATTTTTATTCGTCTTAGCATCGAATTGTAGCCATATCATTGTTGCATAAGTGCATAAATCACAAAGTTAATCTAAGCCTGTCCTTGTCGGAATGAACTAGAAATAATTCTATATTACTTGCGAACGTGTATATTTGCGTGAATTTTAGCGCATGTTTAGCGACTAATAAGTTTTTGGCGCCGCTGCCGGGGACTGTAGTATTAACTTTTAGTTTATGTGTTTGTCATCAGTGATCGTTAAAGTTCATTGACTCAGACATTGTTACTTACTTACTCTTTTCCTTGTCGTGTTTCAGGTACTCTAGCGAGCGTGTATGCATACGCGTTCGCGGGCTCGTTAGAGAACTTTGGATCAAGCCGAGGAAGAAGCTGTAGTGATTCGAAGGGAAGTTTTTGAGGAAGAAGAGAAAGTAGAAGAAGAAGAAGAAGAAGAAGAAGAAGAGAAAATTGAGGAACCAGCTTTAGTACTGATGGGAGATCAAGCAGAAAATCCTAAGGCTCTGACGGACTATTCTCAGCCTAAGATCAATGATATTAAGTCAAGCATCATCAGACCGGACATCTCGGCTAACACTTTTGAGATCAAGTCGAGCATGATTCAGATGATACAGAACTCAGTTCAGTTTGGGGGTTCTCCTAGAGAAGATCCCATCATGCACATCAGGGATTTCATCGAGATCTGTGACACTTTCAAGTTCAATGGGATGACTGAAGATGCTATCAAGCTGCGACTCTTCCCATTCTCTCTGAGGGATAAAGCAAAGTACTGGTTACATTATCTACCACCAGGGTCTATCACCAAATGTGAGGATCTAGCTCAAAAGTTTCTCACTAAATTCTTCCCTATGGCGAAGACTGCTGTAATCAGGAATGCTCTTACTCAGTTTGCTCAGCAAACTGGAGAATCTCTGTGTGAGGCTTGGGATCGATATAAGGAGATACTAAGGAAGTGCCCACACTATGGCATGCCTGATTGTATGATTATAAACTATTTCTATAATAGTTTGGGCGCTCATTCTAGACCAATGCTCGATGCAGCGTCTGGTGGAGCCTTATGGGCCAAAAGCTATAATGAAGCTTATGAGTTGATTGAACTCATGGCAGCTAATAAATACCAGAATCCTACGTAAAGAATGTTGCAAGGCAAGGTACAAGGAATTCTGGAAGTGGATACAGCTACTGCTATAGCTGCTCAACTTCAAGTTTTGACGATAAAACTCGACTCTTTGGCGAATTATGGAGTTAATCAAATATCTAGTGTTTGTGAGCTTTGTGCGGGGGCGCATGAAACTGAGCAGTGCGCTATTTCTAGTGAATCAGCTCAATTTGTGAGCAACTTTCCGAGATCATAGCAACAAGATCCAGCCACTTATCATCCAAATAACTGTAATCATCATAACTTCAGCTGGAGTAATAATCATAATGCGGTGCAACAATCTTATCAGCCATACTCAGCAAAGCAGTATAACCCTCCTGGTTTTCAGCAACCGTAATATGCCCCTAAGCAACAACTTCAACTTCAACAACTACCGTAAGCTAATGAAAAATATGAATTGGAGGAGTTGAGGCTCATGTGTAAGATCCAAGCTGTGTCTATCAAGACCTTGGAGAATTAGATTGGGCAAATTTCTAATACATTACTGAATCGTCAACCTGGAACGCTTCTGAGCGATACTGAAGTGCCAGGCAAGAAGGAAGATAAGGAGCAATTTAAGGCAATTATATTGAGGTCTAGTAAGGTTGTGAATCCTGAAAAAGCTAAGACAAAATTTGAAGTTGAGGCTGAAGAAGAAGAGGTGCAGAAGGAAGAAGAAGTGGAACCAAGGAAGACTATTGTTGAGCACACTCCTCTTGAGGGTAATATAGGGGAGAAACAGATCTATCCTCCACCTTCTTTTCCTAAGAGGCTGCAGAAGAAAAAGCTGGATATGCAGTTTGAGAAGTTTCTGGAGGTGTTCAAGAAACTTCACATCAATATACCTTTCGCTGAAGCTCTTGAACAAATGCCTAGTTACGCGAAGTTCGTGAAAGGTATTCTCTCTAGGAAGGTGAAGCTTGATGACTTAGAGATCATTGCTCTCACGGAGGAATGCAGTGTTATGCTGCAACAGAAGTTGCCTCCGAAGTTTAAAGATCCTGGAAGCTTCACTATTCAATGTACCATTGGAAAGGTGTCATTTGACAAGTGTCTATATGACTTGGGAGCTAGCATCACTTTGATGCCCTTGTCAATCTTTAAGAAGTTGAACTTGCCTGATCCAAAGCCTGCTTATATGACTTTGAAGTTGGCCGATCATTCTATTATATATCCTCGAGGTATTGTGGAGGATGTCTTTGTCAAGATGGATAAACTCATCTTCCTTGCTAATTTTGTAATTCTTGATTTCGAGGAGGATAAGAAGATTCCCATAATCTTGGGAAGACTTTTCTTGGCTACTGGCCGAACCTTGATAGATGTGTAGAAAGGTGAGCTCACCATGCGAGTGATTGATCAGGATATAACTTTTAATGCGTTCAATACCATGAAGTTCCCTACAGAAAATGAGGAGTGCTTAAAAGTGGAGTTGGTTGATTCGGTGGTTACTTCAGAACTCGATAAATGGCTAAGGTCTGATGCCTTAGAGAAGGCCTTGTTGGAGAATTCTGATAGTGAAGATGATGAAGGGGATGAGCAGTTGCAATTTCTGAATGCTTCTCTCTGGAAGAGGAAGATTGATATGCCTTTTGAATCTCTGGGAATGGAGGAGTTGAACAAAGCTCCTAAGCGCCTCAAGCCATCTATTGAGAAAGCTCCTACTCTTGAGCTTAAACCTTTACCTGAACATTTGAGGTATGCGTTTTTAGGTGATGCATCTACTTTGCCTATTATTATTGTATCTAACCTTTCAGGTAGCGATGAGGAGAAGCTTTTGAGAATTCTTAGAGAATTCAAATCGGCAATTGGTTGGACTATAGCAGATATCAAGGGAATAAGCCCTTCATATTGCATGCATAAAATTCTGCTAGAGGAAGATATCAAGCCTACTGTTGATCAACAAAGAAGGTTAAACCCTATCATAAAGGAAGTCGTGAAGAAGGAAATTTTTAAGTGGCTGGATGCAAGAATCATCTATCCTATTTCTGACAGTTCATGGGTGAGCCCAATTCAGTGTGTGCCAAAGAAAATAGGTATCATTGTGGTTGTTAATAAGAAGAATGAGTTTATTCCTACTCGAACAATCACGGGGTGGAGAGTTTGCATGGATTAGAGAAAGCTGAACAAGGCCACAAGAAAATATCACTTCCCTCTGCCATTTATTGATCAAATGCTTGACAGATTGGCTAGGCATGAGTACTACTGTCTTCCGGATGGTTATTCTGGTTATAATCAAATTTGCATTGCTCCAGAAGATCAAGAGAAGACTATTTTCACCTGTCCTTTTGGTACTTTCGCCTTTCGAAGAGTTTCTTTTGGGTTATGTGGAGCACCGGCCATATTTCAGAGATGCATGATGGCTATCTTCTCTGATATGATTGGTCAAAATGTGGAGGTGTTCATGGATGATTTTTCTGTGTTTGGTGATTCATTTTATGGGTGCTTGTAGAATCTAGGCGACGTTCTCAAGAGGTGTGTTGAGACCAATCTGGTTCTCAATTGGGAAAAATGTCACTTTATAGTGTGACAGGGCATTATTCTTGGGCACAAGGTCTCTAGTAAAGGTCTTGAGGTGGACAAAGCCAAAGTGGGGGTCATCAAAAATCTTCCCCCGCCAATTTTTGTTAAGGGGGTTCACATTTTTCTTGGTCATGCGGGCTTCTATAGGCGGTTCATCAAGGACTTTTCAAAAATTTCTAAACCTTTGTGCAATATTCTGGAGAAAGATATCCCGTTTAAGTTTGATGACGAGTGTGTGGCTGCTTTTGAGTTCTTAAAAAAGAGTTTAATCACGTCATATGTCATAACTGCACCCTATTGGAGTGAACCTTTTGAGATGATATGCGATGCAAGTGACTATGCAGTTGAAGCAGTTCTTGGGCAGAGAAAGAACAACATATTTCATGTGGTCTACTATGCTATTAAGACCCTATATGGTGCTCAACTAAATTATACTACTTCAGAGAAAGAACTTTTGGCTATTGTCTATGGTTTTGAGAAATTTTGATTTTATCTGCTTGGGACGAAGCTGACAGTTTTCACTGATCACGCTGCCATTCGATATCTCGTCTCGAAGAAGGACTCGAAGCCTAGATTGATTCGATGGGTTCTTCTACTCCAGGAATTTGAGTTAGAGATCAAGGACATAAAAGGGACTGAAAATTAAGTCGCTGATCATCTCTCTCGTTTAGAGGATCCAATTGCTACTTCACAAGGTAAGACATTAATCAATGAGTCTTTTACCGATGAGTAGCTGTTTGGAGTGCAAGAGGAAGAATCGTGGTTTGCAGATATTGTGAACTACTTTGTGAGTAATATCATGCCTCCCGACTTATCATATGCTCAAAGGAAGAAGTTTCTGCATGAAGTGAAGTTGTATATGTGGGATGAGCCATTTCTTTTTCGACAAGGAGCTGACCAAATCATCAGAAGATGTATTCCTTACAGCGAAATGGGGGGGATCTTGCGAGATTGCCACTCAACGGCTTATCGAGGACATTATGGTGGAGAAAAGACAGCAGCTCGTATTCTTCAAGCAGGTTTCTTTTGGCCAACTTTATTCAAAGATGCTCATCAGTTCATTTTGAAATGTGATCGATGTCAACGTGTGGGTAATATGTCCAAGAGGGATGAGATGCCTCTTAATGTGCTTCTCGAGGTTGAAGTCTTCGATGTTTGGGGAATCGATTTTATGGGGCCATTTTTCTTATCTTGTAACAATCAGTATATCTTGTTGGCGGTTGATTATGTGTCGACATGGGTTGAAGTTAAGGCGTTTCCAACGAACGATGCGAAAGTAGTGCTTAATTTTCTTCACAAGCAGATATTCACAAGATTTGGAACTCCAAGAGACATAATCAGTGATGAGGGGTTGTGACGCCCTCAATCTCGGGGTTAGGAAATGAGGACTCACACACCTCTATTCTAATAATTAAATATGCATAAACCCCGATTAACTACTAACAGGATCAACAGGATAAAGTATGAGAAAAGATTACAACTACCAATCATAGAATATAACTTACAAACCCAAAATATTATTAAATAATCAATATCAATTCCGGCTGGGAATCGACAGATAACCCATTGTATCTTTATACACCTCTTTCTAGGCGCGAGCTCACTCATAACCTGTACTACCTGCTCTGGCAACTGGAAGCCCTCAACACGGTAGGGACCACCAGGTACGCTCTTACGAGCAGTGCGCCTAAGCCTGGCCATCTTCTTGCTTAACTGCCATGGTTAGATTAAGACAAAACAAGTGAGTAGAAAACTCAGCAAGTAACTATTTAGCAGTTCTACAATATCAAATCTCAATATACTTTGAACAAACTAGGGCATTCTACTTTAGCTAATCTAGGTGGCAGATTTCCACATATTTTTTTTTTGTTTTCTTTTGGATAAGGAAAGGTATCCCAAGAATAGTTGGGCTTTCAAGACACAAGGCTCGAAACAGGATGAAAGCCGACATTCATCACAAATCATTATAGGATCAAAATAGATCTTTCGATAGAGGAAAGCAACAGTATTTCAAGGTATAGAATCATACATATGATCAACAATTTCAGGAATTAGGGTTCTGAGCTTTAAGCTCGACAATAACATAATCAACTCTTTTCAAAGCAGTATAAACCATTTTCATTTCCAAAAATCAATTTACTGAATAAAAGTTTCAGTTCCCTTTTTAAATAATCATTTAGAACCCTTGATTGGATCACTTATCTTTCCATTTCATTATATACGGGTGATCAGCCCGTATCGACCTCCATTCCGGTCTTTAAGCTACCATTCGGCATAATTTCAGCCTTAAATTGGACTAGTCCCACTAGCCTCTTACCATGACTGGACTAGTCCCACTAGCCTCTTATGTCTCAATCCAATCCATCAGGAATTCATTCGGAAAACCTTGAGTTGGAAAAACAAATAGGTTTTCTAAAATCCATTTTATCATTACCAAGCATTTGAAATCATTCGGACTCTTTCAAGTCGAAACTCATTCTTAATTCAGATTTTAAAGAAACAAAGTTCAGGGAGTGAATCAAAGATACGCAAGGAACAATTCTCAAGAATTATGTATCAAGGATAATAAGGTACTAAATTTGAAGGATCAGTAATAACTTAGGGATCATTAGGGCGATCAAGAGAAACAGGGTATCATTAACAGAGTTAATCAAAATATTCAATAGGTTCAATATGATTCATGGCATTATAGGAAACTTGAACAGAAAGGCAGATTATCAAAGGGTGAAATCAATAGGATTATCAATAACAGGTTATCAAGAACAAGGGTACTTCAAATCAATATCAGGGTTTCATAAAGCAAGGGTTTCATACTTTAACAGTTCAATACTCTACCTGGTATGAACAACATTTTCTTTATAATCATTTACACAAGTAATCAGAGCTACTTGCCTGAAATTTCTTTCCTGAGGGTTGAACTACTGCCACCTAGTATACTTTTCCCTTTCCTAGCCCGAATGCCCTCACGCTCCGAATCTACAATAAAAACCAAAAATCTTAATTAGATTCCCAACTCTCGTTCCCGAAACGATCTCTCTATACGATAAATCGATTATATCTTTGACTCGAGCATACGAATATAGCTTATAAGCACACAGCACATAGCACATAGCACATAGCACAATTCTTTCTCGAAGTTTTTATATCCTTATATACCTAGCAATCAAAGTGTACTCGCTTGACCTAGGCTATATCTCAAATCACACTAACACGACTCTTTTACGAGTACTAGACCCATTTACAACCAAACATTTACGTGCATACTATCACTTATATCAATCAACTTAATTCCCTTTTCTTTTATTCCTTTATTCGAACCAAAACAACAATCCAATCAAGCAAAATCAAAGATTTTCATATATAACACTCAATCATTCTTTCAATTACCAAAATCAAGTTTTGACCTTTATTTCTTATGGCCTATTCGGCCTTAACACTTATCACAATCAAGAATCAAACATGCAAAAATAGATTTTGACATGCAAGGTTATATACCACATTTCTTTCTTGTTTTAATCCCCTATTAAATCATTCCATTCATTATGTCACCAAACCATGCACTACTTAGTGATTTCAACTTAATCAATCCATCAAATCAACATGCATACACTTAATCACCAAGTTATCCCCTTTTAATCTTGTTTTCATTCGGCAAGAACATAATTTTCAACTCAAAGACTAATTACTAGCATGCACTCATTGATCTCCTTTAAAACTATCATGCAATTGCTTTTAAATCATACAAACTTAGTGTTTACCAAGATTATCTCACCAAATTCAATTTCCTTTCTTGTTAACACAAAATTTCGAACCTAAACTTAGCATGCAACAATAATTCATTCCTTATTAATCTAATCACCATCCATCATTACTTTAATCAAGTCTACTCACAACAAATCACTTTAAAGATTCAACCCATTCGGGTTTATCAAGAAAACACACATTCAAAGATCAATCTTGACATGCAAAGTCCTATATCACATTTTCAACTTGTTTTAAGCCTTAACTTAGTCATTTAACTCATTTTCATCAAGATTTTCGAAGCACAAAGCCAAACATCACCTAATGACTCAACCTTAATCAAATTATTCAATGCATGCATTCACTTAATCATAAATCAATCTCTTTTAAACCCATTTCCCATTCGGCAAACATTCAAAATTCACAATCCAAGAACCAAACATTGACATGCATCACTAACTCCTCTTTTAAATCAACATGCAACTCTATTTCCTACTAATTAAGCTTAGTTCATACCAAGATCAGGTCACAAAATTCAATTTCCCTTTTTATTAGCATAAAGCCGAAGCAAAAACTCACATGCAAATCATTAATTTTGATTTTCTAAGCAACAATCACATGCACACATTCATTTTACAATCAAGGAAATCATTTTACCAATCACATACTCAATTTTCAACAAAAGAAACAAAACCCTTTTTCAAACTTTCAAGAAACCATAACATGCAACATTAAAATCCAACAATCACATCATGGAAAACCCACCGGCTCTCCTTTGGATCATGGCCGGTGGTGGTCGAACTTGAGAGAGTCCATGACGGATCTCTTCTCGAGTTTATGACCTCCAAAACCTCTTAAAATCACTCTTATAGTTATGCTTCAAGAAATTGTTTTTCTTAAACACAACCATAATGATCACTTCAACAAAACCTTTATAATCACTTACATGCAAGTAGGAATTGAAGTATATACCAAGAATAACAACTAATGAAAGCAATATCTCGGTGTTTGAGTGTGTTTTAATGGTTGCATGCGAGTGAGAGAGGTGAGAGATGAGAGAGCCGAGAGGGAGTGAGACAGAGAGAGTGTGTTCGGGAGAAAGAAAGAAAAAGAGAGAAGAGAGAATGAGTGCTCGGGAAAGAAAGAAGAAAATGGGGAGGAAGGGGTTGATTTATACTCCACCAAAGCAAGGGCAAGATGGTAATCTAATAATTTCTTTTCGACTCACACATACTTTCTCTTTTTACTTAAATACAATAAAATTCAAATATAAAATATATCTCTCTCGGGAAGTCGAGAATTATTGAAAATGACAATTTTAACACGTAGGTCTCGAAATTAGCTTTTTATCCATTACTCATAATAAGAATTTGAGCTAACGGTTGATTTTATATGAATTTCGCAAACTTGCTTTAATAAATACATTTTCCACATAAAATCAATTTAAAAATGCAAAGATCAACAATCAAATTCACTTATCATTTTTATAAAGTCTCTAAGGTCTTTACAAGGATAACAGAACAAATCCAATATTTTTATCTTACTCGGATGATTTTATAAAAATGCACGAAGGTTAAATAAACCCTTATTTAAATCAAATAATTCCTTTGAAATTCACAAAATTGACACAGAACATATAGTCATGCACACAGTCAAACAATCACACACATATAGTCACATAACGACTCAGGTCTGATCATAGAATCTATCCCTCTTTAATCTTTATCATCTTTTACGCGTACCGGGTCACGTTCAACCTGACGGCCCGATGCTCAGCGTTTCGATTACGCTTCTCATTATATTTGCCAATCAACACGTCTCTTAAGACGAAATACTTTATTCATTCACTTCATATATAATTCACATTTTATATTATTTAATTCCATATTAGGACGGGTTCCGTTCTACCTGACGTCCCGACACCACAGCTCGACTTCTAAGCTGACTCTTTAAATTGGAACGTTTTTATCCACGCTCCTTAACTCTAGTATACAGATAAGACAAATAATCACCGCTTAATCACATAATCTCATCACATAACACATACTTTACTTTCTTAATTACGACACAAAATTCGGTCGTTACAATCTACCCTCCTTAAAAGGATTATGTCCCCAGAATCTAATCTAAACAAATAGATGGGGATACTTTTCTTTCATTTTGCTTTCTAATTCCCAAGTCGATTCCTCGACTAGTGGATTTCTCCACAACACTCTAACTAGAGGTACAACTTTATTTCTAAGCGTCCTTTCTTTTCGATCCAAAATTCGCACTGGTTGTTCCACATAGGACAAATCTGGTTGGATTTCTACTAGTTCCAACTCGATCACATGGCTCGCGTCGGTATTATACTTTTTCAGGAGAGATACATGAAATACATTGTGCAGATGTTGCATTTGCGGCGGCGGCGCCAATTTATACGCCACTTTCCCAACTTGTCGCAATACTTCAAATGGTCCAATGTACCTTGGACTTAGCTTTCCTTTCTTTCCAAATCGAGTTAAACCTTTCCAAGGAGATCTCTTCAACAAGACTTTGTCTCCAGTTTCGAATTGCACATCTTTCCGCTCTTGATTCACGTACTTTGCCTGTCGGTCTTGAGCTGCAATTAATCTTTTTCGTATCATTTTAACTTTTTCCTTCGTTTGCTGCACTAGCTCGGGGCCAATTAACTTGCGCTCACCAACTTCATCCCAATAAGTAGGGGATCTACACTTTCTTCCATACAACGCTTCATAAGGCGGCATGCCAATACTTGCGTGATAACTGTTGTTGTAGGAAAACTCAACTAAGGGCAAATGATCGTCCCAATTTCCTTTGAAATCTATTGCGCAGGTTTGCAACATATCCTCAATTGTCTGAATTGTCCTTTCACTTTGTCCATCTATCTGCGGATGATATGCTGTACTCATTTTCAATTTCGTTCCCAAATGATCGTGGAATTGTCACCAAAATCTCGAATTAAACCTTGGATCTCTATCAGACACGATAGATACAGGAACTCCATGACGCATCACGATTTCATCCAGATACAATTTGACCAGCTTCTCTAATGAAAACCTTTCGTTTATTGGCAAGAAATGTGCTGACTTTGTCAATCGATCAATTAGCACCCAAATCGCATCGTGATTAGACTTGGTTTTAGGTAATCCTACCACGAAATCCATCGCGATATGTTCCCATTTCCATTCAGGTATGTCCAGTGGCTGAAGCAATCCACTTGGCCTTTGATGTTCCGCTTTAAATCTTTGGCACGTGTAACATTTGCTTATCCATTCCGCAATTTCCTTTTTCATGTTTGGCCACCAAAAATTTTCTTTCAAATCCTGGTACATCTTCGTACTCCCAGGGTGAATTGAAAATCTCGAGTTATGCGCTTCTTGCAAAATCTCGTGCTTTAGTTCCACAACATCAGGTATCCAAATACGTGAGTTAACACGGTATATCCCTTTTCCATCCTTTTGAGCTTTAATTTCTTCTCCCGTCAACTTATTCCTTTCACGATTCATCACTTGCTCTTGACAGCATCTAATCTTTTCCAAAATTTCAGGTTGAAACTGTATTGCATAAATGGCTTCACCTCCACATTCTGGAGTCTGTACCACTATTTCCATCTTTTCAAAGTCCTTGATTAATTCTTCTGATGACGTTAACATATTCAACTTTTCCTTTCGACTTAAAGCATCAGCTACCACATTTGCCTTTCCAGGATGATAGTTTATCGCACAATCATAATCTTTGATCAGTTCCAACCACCTTCTTTGTCGCATATTCAGTTCTTTCTGAGTAAAGATATACTTTAAGCTCTTATGGTCCGTATAAATCTCGCACTTTTCCCCGTACAAATAATGCCTCCAAATCTTAAGGGCAAATACAATTGCTGCCAATTCCAAATCGTGCATTGGATACTTTTGCTCATGCGGTTTGAGTTGCCTTGACGCATATGCTATTACCTTCCCGTGTTGCATTAACACGCATCCAAGTCCTTTATAGGAAGCATCACTGAATATCACAAATTCACCTTTATCATCTGGTAATACCAACCCTGGGGCGGTTACCAATCTCTTCTTTAACTCTTGGAAACTTTCCTCGCATTTTTCTGTCCAAACGAACTTCTCGATTTTTTTCGTCAATTTTGTTAATGGAACGGCAATCTTTGAGAAATCTTGCACAGATCTTCTATAGTATCCGGCTAATCCCAGAAAACTTCTGACTTCCGTCGGAGTCTTGGGTCTTTCCCAATTCATTACAGCTTCTATCTTGGCTGGATCCATTTTAATTCCTTCTTTATTAACTACATGACCAAGAAATTGCACTTCCTTTAGCCAAAATTCACACTCTGAAAACTTTGCATACAGCTTCTCTTTTTGCAGAATTTCCAAGGAAATCCTCAAATGCTCCTTATGATCTTCCTCCCTTTTGGAATAAATAAGTATATCGTCAATAAACACAATCACGAACTTGTCCAAATACTGCTTGAACACTCTGTTCATAAGATCCATAAATGCAGCTGGCGCATTCGTCAAGCCAAATGCCATCACCAAAAACTCATAATGTCCGTATCTTGTTCGGAACGCTGTCTTGGGTATATCTTCCGCTTTGATCTTTAATTGATGATACCCAGATCTTAAATCAATCTTTGAGAAACACGAAGCTCCTTTCAATTGGTTAAACAAGTCATCGATCCGTGGTAGAGGGTACTTATTCTTGATTGTCAACTTATTCAGCTCACGGTAGTCGATACACAATCGCATACTTCCATCATTCTTCTTTACAAACAACACCGGTGCGCCCCACGAGGATACACTCGGTCGGATTACTCCTTTGTCCAACAATTCTTGCAACTGAGCTGCCAATTCCTTCATTTCAACCGGTGCCATGCGATAGGGAGCTTTCGACACTGGTTCCGTACCAGGAGCCAATTCAATCATAAACTTGATCTCTCTGTCTGGAGGTAGTCCAGGCAATTCATCAGGAAACACGTCCGGAAAATCTCTTACTACTGGAATATCGTCGATCCTTACAGATTCTTTCTCCACGTCCACTGACATGAGCCAAATAAACCTCGCATCCTTGACGCATTAATCTTCTCACCTCAATAACCGTTAGAAACTTTCTTATCTTGCCTCTTTCCTTTAAATATCACTTCCCTCACCATCCTTGGTTTTTAACTTCACTTTCTTACTTTTACACTCTATTTGCGCCTCATGATTTGACAACCAATCCATTCCTAGTATAACCTCAAATTCTCCTAACTTAAAAGGAATTAAGTCAGCAGAAAAGTGCCGACCTTCTATAGACACATCACAATCGGGACAAATCTTATTAACAACAACTTTCTCTTGATTTGCTACCTCTATAATCAACTTAGGCTCTAGAGGGTACGCAACACAATTTAACTTATCAAGAATGCTTTCAGAAATAAAAGATCTGGTTGCTCCAGAATCCATCAAAACTTTTACTTCTACTGAGTTTATAACAAGCATACCTGCTACCACGTCCACATCTTGCACCGCATCTTTCATTGACATGTTAAAGGTCCTAGCTCTGGGTTGAGCTGATGGTGCTGGGAGAGACGGAGGTCCAGCAATTCTGAGAACATTAGCCTTCTGCACAGGCTCCTTGCAATTTCTAGTCATATGGCCTACCTTGCCACACTTGAAACAAGCCAAATCAGGCTTCCTTATTTCATTTGAACATTCTGAAGAATAATGCCCCTTCTGGTTGCACTTAAAACATGTTATATCCGGCTTATTACACCTCCCCGGGTGTCTCTTTCCACAGTTCCTGCATTCTTGCATCTGGGGTCTGCTATCCTTTCCCGGTTGTCCAGCTTTCTGGAAACGGTTCTTCTGAGCTCCATTCCCGGGTCTAAACCTCTGGAACTTTTTTGTTCCGACCTCCACCATTCTTCCCAAACTTTCCTCTGAACTTTGAACTTCCTTGCTCTTGCTCAGAGCTTTCAAACTTCCTCTTTCTTCCTTCATTTTCTCTTCGAGCAGCTTCCCGCTCTCCTTCCACTATCATTACTTTCTGAACCAAAGAAGCATAGTTCTTGATCTCCAACATCGCTATTTGACTCCTAATCCACGGCTTAAGTCCCTGCTGGAACCTCTTAGCCTTCTTTGCTTCAGTATTCACGTACTCTGGTACGAACCTTGACAATTCCGAAAACTTCACCTCATATTCTGCTACCGACATTTCCTCCTGTCTAAGATCCAAAAATTTCATCTCCAACTGATCTTGCATATAACTTGGCAAATATTTTTCCAGAAACATCTCAGTGAACTTCTCCCAAGATAAGTCTTTGCCTTCCAACAACGCCTTAGAAGACTCCCACCAGAAACTTGCTTCATCCCTCAAATAATAACTTGCGTACTGAGCTTTCTTATCATCCTTAACTTCGGCTAGCTCAAAGGCTTTTTCCATCTCTCTCAACCACGACTGTGCTTTAATCGGATCTGGCAAACCTAAGAACTCTGGAGGATGAACAGATTGAAAGTGCTTGAAATTTCCAACTTTTGGGGCCACAGGTTGTTGCAAAAGCTGAGCAAGTCTGCTCATCAAAGTGGTTTCTAGGTTTATTTCTGGGTCTTGGATGGGAATTTCTTCTTCTTGGTGATCTGGTGAGTTGGCCATTTCTTACAAACCTGATTGAGCAACTATTTAGCAATACGATAGCATGGCATATATATAACAACAATTTTTTATGAAATCTCTTTTGTGGGTTTTAAGTTTTACCCAATTTGCACATGCAATCCTATTACTACATAATTCTCATATCAGTGTTGTTTTATCATGGCACGAAATAGGGTTTTACGATCTTTAGACATGGTTGTACGAAAACATAGCTGTATTTAAAACATGGCATTGAGAACAGTTTATAAGATAAACAAGGTGCACAAAGGAAAGCAAGATAATAGATTTATTTAAATCAAGGGATTACATAGGAAATATTCTGGATTTTAAGGTTCTGAAACAAGGTACAATAAATAGCAGGGTTAAACAGAGGAAAAACTGGAAAACATCCCCTATCTACCCCTAACTTCTAACTACTACAACTACTACACTGGTCTGAAATACAACAAGATAAATGAAAAAGGGATCCCGACATCTGACCAAGTATCCCAAAGCCTACCGGCGCTGAAAACAACAATAACAATCTACGGGCTCAACCAACAGTCCCGTCTAATCATCTAGGATCTCTCTCAACACAACCAACATCCAGCGAATGATCTTATGCAGCCTCCGGGCCTCAGCATCAGCATCACTAGTGGATGGTCCCTCATCCAATCTCTTCCTGGCAACCTGCTCCACCAACTGAATCCTAGCTCTCCACTCCTCCATCACCACAGAAGTCCTCTGCCTAGAGTCTCGAATCAACCTATCTACCAAAGCTCCCAACTCAGGAATGCGGGAGTACACAAAGTCTCGGTCCTGGGCTAACTTGCCACCAATACTGACAGGAACAGTCTTAGGCATCTCCGACTCTGGCTCAGGGGCAGGGGTCTCTGAATCAGGCCTCAAGGGTGAAATCTGTATAGGGATCTCACTACTCTCAGAAGGGTCCTCCTCTGGGTCTGAACTAACATATACAGGCTCCTCTGGAGAGGGTGGAATAGGGTCCACAGGGGTACCAGTCAATCTAATCTCTGAGTCTGAATCACTACCACTACTAGGATCCTAAGAGAAAACATAAATAAGCAACCAAGAAACAATGTTAGGGTCAAATAAAGCTTCCAGCTAACTCACACCCTAACTCTAGTTTCTGCTTTACCAATCAAACACTTTCCTTAGACTATACCTAATAGTCTAACTCAACTCTACATGAGTCGAACTCTCTCGCGATATAGATATATTCCCAAAATACCCCTTTTTAAAACCTAACTTGTCTCAGGGACTAGATCCTGTAGCTCTGATACCAACTTGTGACGCCCTCAATCTCGGGGTTAGGAAATGAGGACTCACACACCTCTATTCTAATAATTAAATATGCATAAACCCCGATTAACTACTAACAGGATCAGCAGAATAAAGTATGAGACAACATTACAACTACCAATCACAGAATATAACTTACAAACCCAAAATATTATTCAATAATCAATATCGATTCCGGCTGGGAACCGACAGATAACCCATTGTATCTTTAAACACCTCTTTCTAGGCGCGAGCTCACTCATAACCTGTACTACCTGCTCTGGCAACTGGAAGCCCTCAACACGGTAGGGACCACCAGGTACGCTCTTACGAGCAGTGCGCCTAAGCCTGGCCATCTTCTTGCTTAACTGCCATGGTTAGATTAAGACAAAACAAATGAGTATAAAACTCAGCAAGTAACTAAATAGCAGTTCTACAATATCAAATCTCAATATACTTTGAACAAACTAGGGCATTCTACTTTAGCTAATCTAGGTGGCAGATTTCCATATATTTTTTTTTCTTTGGGATAAGGAAAAGGTATCCGAAGAATAGTTGGGCTTTCAAGAAACAAAGCTCGAAAAGGGCGAAAGCCGACATTCATCACAATTCATTATAGGATCAAAATAGATCTTTCGGTACAGGAAAGCAACAGTATTTCAAGATATAGAATCATTCATATGATCAACAATTTCAGGAATCAGGGTTCTGAGCTTTAAGCTCCACATTAACATAATCAACTCTTTTCAAAGCAGTATAAACCATTTTCATTTCCAAAAATCAATTTACTGAATAAAAGTTTCAGTTCCCTTTTTAAATAATCATTTAGAACCCTTGATTGGATCACTTATCTTTCCATTTCATTATATACGGGTGATCAACCCGTATCGACCTCCATTCTTGTAACGCCCCCAAATCCGGGGTCAGGGGATTTGGTCGTCACGATGAAACCTCAATCCAAAATAACCTGTTAAATCAAATAATAAATGCCAGCGGAAGATATTTATCATAAATGACCCCAAACTAATCCAAGATCTTTTAAGGTTACAGTTCTAGAAACAAGATATCCAAATTCAATAAATAAATTTTCTCACTTTCTTTTAAAACTCTTTTCAATAAATTCCAACTCAAAACTAAACCCACTAGTATAACTTCGAAATGAAGTGTACTAGGCCCAAATAAAATATACAACTATAATATAATCTAATATAAATAACTTTACACAATAAAACTTACACTAGTCCGCAAACCCTGGACCAACCACCTTCCAAGAGCTTCTTCTTTGCTTCCTCGAATTATGCAGCTAAACAACGCAAGCTAATCCTCACTGGAGGTTAAATTTAAAAACAGGCAAGTATGAGCGAAAGAAATGCTCAGCAAGTTAATTATAACATATATAGGGTCGTTTTGATATAAAACCGACATCTGCATCAGCGCAGAACATAGAAAAAAATCATAATTGCTGAATCATAAAATTTTATAGTTGAGGAATCCCAGAATTGATTCCTTAATTATATTCAAAACCATTTTGATACTTTTGAGCGAAAGGCTTCAGCAATACTTTGAATCTTGACGAGAATAAAACTCGTAAAATAGTGTTTACGGAAATATCGTAAACCACAATAACATGAAACAATGAATATATATTGAATCATAAACTTTATTCAAAACCGAACTCTGGAAATTAATACTTATCAATGTTCAAGAAATTCCTAACTATTCAGTATCCATCATTATCGACTAAGTTTCCATAGACTTAGCCTGCTAAACCAGCCTGATAAGGACGGGTTAAATAATTAAGAAGATCCCAATTCATTCAAGATTCTAATTATCACTGAGCAACAAATGCTGCAGCAACAATCTGAACTTCGAATTCATTTATAAACACTGTAATTTTCCCGAAACTGAGTGCTAAGAAATTAATTCATAATCATAATTTCTTTTCAAGAAGGAATGCCGTCAATGGCGATCAACAATAAATTAGACTGGATACTAGAAACCAACATATGCACTATAATCTGCTGATTAGTCAGAATATAGTGTGGATCTATACCCAACTGCATAGACCCAACCAACATAAGGAGTACTCAGGCAACTATGGCCTAAAGGGTCCGGTTCATCTCCGGCCCATAGGATCCAGCTCATCACTGGTCCTTATATATATATATATATAGTAACCATCCAGTCCGTGGAGTATTTTGATGTCAAATCACTTTGGGTACTTGCTCAAGAGAGCAATCGATGATAAAGGAATAATAGTGAAAGGAACTTGCATAAATAAGAGTAATTGCAGCGAAATATAAAACAGTTTAACTATTCTGAACTTAGAATAGGAACGAATAAATATTTGCAGTATTTAAGGAGAAAGGTTAGGAATACTTGCCTTTGGGTTTTTAGCAGTTAGTCACACTCGCAAAAACACAAATATCTCATGATGCTTTCTCAAGACGTCACAATTTCTTATTCTTAACTCTTTGATATGTCGCTAATGCAGTTACTGGGATCTGATACGAAATCTTATCCAACTTCAGTCTTGATCCCCAACGTATGGTTCTGTTAATCTCGAACCATCCGTAACTACTGAACCCCTATGCAACTCTCCCTTTTTCTTTTCTTTTTCTTGGTCTCACGCCTTTAATGCCTGATCCTATCATAAGCAAAAATATACTACTTTAGTATCCTTCTGAAATGATTATCTTATTTCTACCCTTTCGCGATATATATGTATATATATATATATCACATAACAGGTCGCACATATTATAGTTTAAAACTTACTACCAACTCAGAATATTATTTAACACGAGAACGCGCAACTTATGATAATATTTCTACGAAAAATTCGGCATGACCTATTTGTAATATGGAAAATACCCTGAATAACCACACCACAAATACAACCCACAAGTCATTTCAATGTTCTTACCCAAACATATCCTATACGTGTTACGACTAACAATCATAACATGCTTTCAAATCATTGAAATCAAATAAGTCAAATAGATTTAGATACAGGGGAATTTTAGAAAATTTTGGCATGAAGTATTCGTAATTAGGACTATCCGCCTGTTTTTCAATTCCACAATTTAATCTTATAAACAAACAAAATAAAGTTGCCTCAACTTGCAGCAACATAAAAGTAAACAAGTAAGAAAAGTACCCGCCCAGACTTGCGGCACCTAAACATTTAAGGAAAATTACCCGCCCAGACTTGCGGCACCTAAACAATTAAGTATACTGAATAATTTATAATATTTGAACTTACAGTTATATAATTTAGCATCACCAATTCAACTTGAGTAAACACTTAAATAAATCACCTTACACATATATCACATAGACTAACTATACACATATTCAAATCACACTCTAATAATTAGCAACTAAACTCAATCTCAAATAGGCATATACTAACATGTATTTTCATAAGACACATCGTTGATATCACATATACAAATAACAAGTCAATGTACATGTGCACAAGTCAAGTATGTCATCAAGTATGCTAACTTAAATCTATAATTTAATAAACTAGAAAGCACATATCAAATCACTAACCAACACTTCTATATTATAGGTTCATATATTTAATCTATTAAACAATGACTATCAATCACATATATTAGCACGAAACCATATGTCGAGTTATAACATACAAAATAGCTACCGAACCTAAAATTTAAGTTAACCAGCCTCGGAAGAATGACATTTTACAACACCTAGATGAACTTAAACAGAAAAGTTTAAAACATAAAAGTTGTAGGATATTTAGCGACCTTTCCAAAATGGTAAGGCTCGCTAAAAATGACCAAGTAACGAATTCAGAAACTTTAAAATACACAGCTGCATAAGCAGATTCAGCCCTGTTTTCGCAAGTAACTTAGTATTTGAGACTCCTAAATCATAGAATTGATTAATGAACTATAAGTAACAATTGTAGATCCTGAATTAAGCTTTTAAAATTGGTATAGTTCAAAGTCATAGCTAAAATAATGAATTTACTACGAATTTTTGAAGTCAGGATGTATCAAACTGAAATAACAGGACAGATTTTACAAATGGCAGATTTTATCATAATTGCAGGCCGAATTTGGAAAAACACAAAGAATGAAAATTGTAGATAATTCCATTATCTTTCCAGAGAGTGCAAAATCATTATCATACGATGAACTAGTTAAAAGCTACGAATTTAACAAGAACTCAGCTTATTTCTAAACGGATTTGACAACACAATTCACAACATATCATGCATATAACTCACTAATAATCCTTCAAATAACTATGTATAAATCTGAAAATTTTGTAGAACAACTCAAAATACCAAGACTGAAATTTAAAACCACCATAAACTATTATAACTTAAACATATATTAACCGGGTCAAGCCATAATCACTTAACAAACCAAAACTCAAGTTATACACTACTACACCAATGTTATAAATCTAAAAACCCGGAAATCATCTGTACCAACTGAAATTTCAGATTTTATAAAATCAAGAATAGTAGTTGTCATTTAGACATTCAATCCGCCTAAGAATATATAAGCGAAATTCAACCAAGTATTGACTTACACAACTCGAAACTACACAAAATCAATTAGCAAGTTCATAACTATAATTAACAAGCAAAATCAACCTAAACCAAATAATATTTTATGCCGCCGACTCGCCGGAGTTCATTGCCGGCGGCCGGCTGACCTCCGATCGACCCCAAATCACGGGTGAAGATCGAGGTCGAGCCTCTGGTTCGTCGAAGCAGCCCAGTTCTCGTACTATCAAGGAATTCGCGATCTTCCCAACATCAATTGTAGGATTAAAACAAAAGAAATCAAGCCGAATATATATATGTATGTATATGAGAGTATATACCTGATTGAGGGTTAAATTCAGAGGGTGATTGAATTAAAGAACGGAAGAAACAAAAAGAAAAAGAAAGAAAGAAGAGGGGTGGAGGAAAGGCGTTGAAGCGGTGGAGTAGAGGCGGGGGAGGGGAGCAGCGACGGGGAAGAAAGAAAAAGCTGGGGGGGGGGCTGTGTTTTTTTTTGTTTGTTATTGTGTTTGTTGTTTTATTTTTTTCCATTACTCCTTCCCAACAAGAAAGTGACACGAAGCCAAACCCATCCTAAAATCAAACGCGTGTACTAATAGATAATCACGAAGATTCTGAAACCCGGTTTATCCCGAAAGTTGACATTAACGGATCGAGGTGCAGACAAAACAATTCCAGAAAATTGACGAAAAAAATTTAAAATGCTCGAAATATTTAAAAGTTAATAAAATAAAATTTTCTTGATTTTTGAAGCATTTCTGAATTTAATACTGATTTTATAATTAGATGAAATCAGGCAATCATTTAAAGATAAATAATCAATAAAATATTGATTTCTAAATTTTATAAATTCCTAAAACGAATAAATAAAATTATAAAACAATACAAATAATTTTAGAAATAATTTTAGCATTTATGAGAATAAATAATCAATAAAATCATTTTAAGAACAAAATAATGTCGTTCAATAATTAATTATACAAATAAGGTTCGTATCCACAATTACCCAAAATTAACAATAAAGTAACACACAGACTCATCCCATATTTTATTTTGAGCACATAAAAATTGAAATACTCAAATAATATCACATATAAACACCCAAACATCAATTCCACTTATCATATAATTCACTAAAATTCACATAAAATCACATAAATAATTCCAAATAATTATAATAATAATATCTAAAAATATGGGATATTACAATCTACCCACCTTATAAGGATTCCGTCCTCGGAATCAGCAGAAGAAAGCACTAAGGGTTTTCTAACCAACTTTCCATTCCCAAATAATCCTAGTTTTCCATAATCTCAAATAAATCTTGTATTCGTTGTATGATAAAACTTTTATAGGAGCTTCACCGTGCACCACTGTTCCATTCACCTCTTTTGACCAATTCCTCAATAGAATCGCTTTACTGATTGCGAGAAAGAAGAATAGAGAGAAAGATAGAGGGAAGAAAAGAAAGAGAAAGATAGAGAAATAAAGAAACAGAATGACTTCGCTATACACCCCTGATATTTTAATCGCATTGCAATCCACTGTTGCTCTTGATAATCCCATCACATAACCCTGCTTTGACTTGACCAGGATAACTCAGCTTAACTTGATTGGCATACCTTCGAATGTTTGGGATGACAAAATCATGGAATTTCAAAAAGAAAAGAATTTGATACCATAACGGAACCAAAATCTGAATTTGAGAAAAAGTATTGTTGAAATAAAAGAATAACTGAGAGATCAATATGATCAAACGAACTTGGTATTGCGTGTCCAAATTAAGACACTACTAAAGGTTGTTAACCTTCATGTATTCACAATACACACAAGTGATGGCGTCCCATCCAACTCCTATCACACAGACAGGTATACCTTGTGTCCCCTATAGTTAGGGTTGTTTATCCCAGTCAGAATAAAAGAATATCAAAGTGATCGAAAATCAAATGAATAAAACTGAAAAGATTTCAAAGCTGATATTTCTGAAGGAATGAAATCCAGAGAAAATAATTATGGCACCAAATGAGCAAGTGGTGTCACATCACCAAGAAACCATCCACCAAATAAGAAAAGTGGAAGTTAAATTATCATAACTTGGCAGAGCTATCAAAACCTGAAAAAATAGGCTTCATGACAGCCTCTGACACATTTAAAACACAGATAGGATTGAAAATGAGTGTTAGGGAATATATCCTCTAACAATCACTTCTTTTGAGAGATGTCAAAAGGAATTATAGAAAGAAAAGGTATTGCCAAAGTCTTAATATTTATCTTCAATTTGAACTCTCCAGTTGACTCGCCATCTGATTCTAGACGCTTCTTTATGTTCCAAGGATATCGATAATCTTCATCGTCGTCGAATCGTAGTAGCCTCGGAAGATTCCACAATAGAAGTTTGCAGCTTCCCGGAGTTCCGTCCAGCTCAACACAACCATCTCGAACGAATGCGCCTATCTTAACTTACTCGTTGGCACTATATCTGATAGTCCAACAGGAACTCGATATGAGCTCAAACGTCCTCACATAGCTATACACACTCCTACACACTCTCGTTTCTAGTTTACTATAACCTCAGCTCTGATACCAACCTGTAACGCCCCCAAATCCGGGGTCAGGGGATTTGGTCGTCACGATGAAACCTCAATCCAAAATAACCTGTTAAATCAAATAATAAATGCCAGCGGAAGATATTTATCATAAATGACCCCAAACTAATCCAAGATCTTTTAAGGTTACAGTTCTAGAAACAAGATATCCAAATTCAATAAATAAATTTTCTCACTTTCTTTTAAAACTCTTTTCAATAAATTCCAACTCAAAACTAAACCCACTAGTATAACTTCGAAATGAAGTGTACTAGGCCCAAATAAAATATACAACTATAATATAATCTAATATAAATAACTTTACACAATAAAACTTACACTAGTCCGCAAACCCTGGACCAACCACCTTCCAAGAGCTTCTTCTTTGCTTCCTCGAATTATGCAGCTAAACAACGCAAGCTAATCCTCACTGGAGGTTAAATTTAAAAACAGGCAAGTATGAGCGAAAGAAATGCTCAGCAAGTTAATTATAACATATATAGGGTCGTTTTGATATAAAACCGACATCTGCATCAGCGCAGAACATAGAAAAAAATCATAATTGCTGAATCATAAAATTTTATAGTTGAGGAATCCCAGAATTGATTCCTTAATTATATTCAAAACCATTTTGATACTTTTGAGCGAAAGGCTTCAGCAATACTTTGAATCTTGACGAGAATAAAACTCGTAAAATAGTGTTTACGGAAATATCGTAAACCACAATAACATGAAACAATGAATATATATTGAATCATAAACTTTATTCAAAACCGAACTCTGGAAATTAATACTTATCAATGTTCAAGAAATTCCTAACTATTCAGTATCCATCATTATCGACTAAGTTTCCATAGACTTAGCCTGCTAAACCAGCCTGATAAGGACGGGTTAAATAATTAAGAAGATCCCAATTCATTCAAGATTCTAATTATCACTGAGCAACAAATGCTGCAGCAACAATCTGAACTTCGAATTCATTTATAAACACTGTAATTTTCCCGAAACTGAGTGCTAAGAAATTAATTCATAATCATAATTTCTTTTCAAGAAGGAATGCCGTCAATGGCGATCAACAATAAATTAGACTGGATACTAGAAACCAACATATGCACTATAATCTGCTGATCAGTCAGAATATAGTGTGGATCTATACCCAACTGCATAGACCCAACCAACATAAGGAGTACTCAGGCAACTATGGCCTAAAGGGTCCGGTTCATCTCCGGCCCATAGGATCCAGCTCATCACTGGTCCTTATATATATATATATATAGTAACCATCCAGTCCGTGGAGTATTTTGATGTCAAATCACTTTGGGTACTTGCTCAAGAGAGCAATCGATGATAAAGGAATAATAGTGAAAGGAACTTGCATAAATAAGAGTAATTGCAGCGAAATATAAAACAGTTTAACTATTCTGAACTTAGAATAGGAACGAATAAATATTTGCAGTATTTAAGGAGAAAGGTTAGGAATACTTGCCTTTGGGTTTTTAGCAGTTAGTCACACTCGCAAAAACACAAATATCTCATGATGCTTTCTCAAGACGTCACAATTTCTTATTCTTAACTCTTTGATATGTCGCTAATGCAGTTACTGGGATCTGATACGAAATCTTATCCAACTTCAGTCTTGATCCCCAACGTATGGTTCTGTTAATCTCGAACCATCCGTAACTACTGAACCCCTATGCAACTCTCCCTTTTTCTTTTCTTTTTCTTGGTCTCACGCCTTTAATGCCTGATCCTATCATAAGCAAAAATATACTACTTTAGTATCCTTCTGAAATGATTATCTTATTTCTACCCTTTCGCGATATATATGTATATATATATATATCACATAACAGGTCGCACATATTATAGTTTAAAACTTACTACCAACTCAGAATATTATTTAACACGAGAACGCGCAACTTATGATAATATTTCTACGAAAAATTCGGCATGACCTATTTGTAATATGGAAAATACCCTGAATAACCACACCACAAATACAACCCACAAGTCATTTCAATGTTCTTACCCAAACATATCCTATACGTGTTACGACTAACAATCATAACATGCTTTCAAATCATTGAAATCAAATAAGTCAAATAGATTTAGATACAGGGGAATTTTAGAAAATTTTGGCATGAAGTATTCGTAATTAGGACTATCCGCCTGTTTTTCAATTCCACAATTTAATCTTATAAACAAACAAAATAAAGTTGCCTCAACTTGCAGCAACATAAAAGTAAACAAGTAAGAAAAGTACCCGCCCAGACTTGCGGCACCTAAACATTTAAGGAAAATTACCCGCCCAGACTTGCGGCACCTAAACAATTAAGTATACTGAATAATTTATAATATTTGAACTTACAGTTATATAATTTAGCATCACCAATTCAACTTGAGTAAACACTTAAATAAATCACCTTACACATATATCACATAGACTAACTATACACATATTCAAATCACACTCTAATAATTAGCAACTAAACTCAATCTCAAATAGGCATATACTAACATGTATTTTCATAAGACACATCGTTGATATCACATATACAAATAACAAGTCAATGTACATGTGCACAAGTCAAGTATGTCATCAAGTATGCTAACTTAAATCTATAATTTAATAAACTAGAAAGCACATATCAAATCACTAACCAACACTTCTATATTATAGGTTCATATATTTAATCTATTAAACAATGACTATCAATCACATATATTAGCACGAAACCATATGTCGAGTTATAACATACAAAATAGCTACCGAACCTAAAATTTAAGTTAACCAGCCTCGGAAGAATGACATTTTACAACACCTAGATGAACTTAAACAGAAAAGTTTAAAACATAAAAGTTGTAGGATATTTAGCGACCTTTCCAAAATGGTAAGGCTCGCTAAAAATGACCAAGTAACGAATTCAGAAACTTTAAAATACACAGCTGCATAAGCAGATTCAGCCCTGTTTTCGCAAGTAACTTAGTATTTGAGACTCCTAAATCATAGAATTGATTAATGAACTATAAGTAACAATTGTAGATCCTGAATTAAGCTTTTAAAATTGGTATAGTTCAAAGTCATAGCTAAAATAATGAATTTACTACGAATTTTTGAAGTCAGGATGTATCAAACTGAAATAACAGGACAGATTTTACAAATGGCAGATTTTATCATAATTGCAGGCCGAATTTGGAAAAACACAAAGAATGAAAATTGTAGATAATTCCATTATCTTTCCAGAGAGTGCAAAATCATTATCATACGATGAACTAGTTAAAAGCTACGAATTTAACAAGAACTCAGCTTATTTCTAAACGGATTTGACAACACAATTCACAACATATCATGCATATAACTCACTAATAATCCTTCAAATAACTATGTATAAATCTGAAAATTTTGTAGAACAACTCAAAATACCAAGACTGAAATTTAAAACCACCATAAACTATTATAACTTAAACATATATTAACCGGGTCAAGCCATAATCACTTAACAAACCAAAACTCAAGTTATACACTACTACACCAATGTTATAAATCTAAAAACCCGGAAATCATCTGTACCAACTGAAATTTCAGATTTTATAAAATCAAGAATAGTAGTTGTCATTTAGACATTCAATCCGCCTAAGAATATATAAGCGAAATTCAACCAAGTATTGACTTACACAACTCGAAACTACACAAAATCAATTAGCAAGTTCATAACTATAATTAACAAGCAAAATCAACCTAAACCAAATAATATTTTATGCCGCCGACTCGCCGGAGTTCATTGCCGGCGGCCGGCTGACCTCCGATCGACCCCAAATCACGGGTGAAGATCGAGGTCGAGCCTCTGGTTCGTCGAAGCAGCCCAGTTCTCGTACTATCAAGGAATTCGCGATCTTCCCAACATCAATTGTAGGATTAAAACAAAAGAAATCAAGCCGAATATATATATGTATGTATATGAGAGTATATACCTGATTGAGGGTTAAATTCAGAGGGTGATTGAATTAAAGAACGGAAGAAACAAAAAGAAAAAGAAAGAAAGAAGAGGGGTGGAGGAAAGGCGTTGAAGCGGTGGAGTAGAGGCGGGGGAGGGGAGCAGCGACGGGGAAGAAAGAAAAAGCTGGGGGGGGGGGCTGTGTTTTTTTTTGTTTGTTATTGTGTTTGTTGTTTTATTTTTTTCCATTACTCCTTCCCAACAAGAAAGTGACACGAAGCCAAACCCATCCTAAAATCAAACGCGTGTACTAATAGATAATCACGAAGATTCTGAAACCCGGTTTATCCCGAAAGTTGACATTAACGGATCGAGGTGCAGACAAAACAATTCCAGAAAATTGACGAAAAAAATTTAAAATGCTCGAAATATTTAAAAGTTAATAAAATAAAATTTTCTTGATTTTTGAAGCATTTCTGAATTTAATACTGATTTTATAATTAGATGAAATCAGGCAATCATTTAAAGATAAATAATCAATAAAATATTGATTTCTAAATTTTATAAATTCCTAAAACGAATAAATAAAATTATAAAACAATACAAATAATTTTAGAAATAATTTTAGCATTTATGAGAATAAATAATCAATAAAATCATTTTAAGAACAAAATAATGTCGTTCAATAATTAATTATACAAATAAGGTTCGTATCCACAATTACCCAAAATTAACAATAAAGTAACACACAGACTCATCCCATATTTTATTTTGAGCACATAAAAATTGAAATACTCAAATAATATCACATATAAACACCCAAACATCAATTCCACTTATCATATAATTCACTAAAATTCACATAAAATCACATAAATAATTCCAAATAATTATAATAATAATATCTAAAAATATGGGATATTACAATTCTGGTCTTTAAGGTACCATTCAGCATAATTTCAGCCTTAAATTGGACTAGTCCCACTAGCCTCTTACCATGACTGGACTAGTCCCACTAGCCTCTTACGTTTCAATCCAATCAATCAACAATTCATTCGGAAAACCTTGAGTTGGAAAAACAAATAGGTTTTCTAAAATCCATTTTATCATTACCAAGCATTTGAAATCATTCGGACTCTTTCAAGTCGAAACTCATTCTTAATTCAGATTTTAAAGAAACAAAGTCCAGGGAGTGAATCAAAGATACACAAGGAACAATTCTCAAAAATTCTGTATTAAGGATAATAAGGTACTAAATTTGAAGGATCAGTAATAACTTAGGGATCATTAGGGCGATCAAGAGAAACAGGGTATCATTAACAGAGTTATCCAAGATAATTAAAGGTTCAATATGATTCATGGCATTATAGGAAACTGGAACAGAAAGGCAGATTATCAAAGGGTGAAATTAATAGGATTATCAATAACAGGTTATCAAGAACAAGGGTACTTCAAATCAATATCAGGGTTTCATAAAGCAAGGGTTTTATACTTTAACAGTTCAATACTCTACATGGTATGAACAACATTTCCTTTATAATCATTTACACAAGTAATCAGAGTTACTTGCCTGAAATTGCTTTCCTGAGGGTTGAACTACTGCCACCTAGTATACTTTTCCCTTTCCTAGCCCGAATGCCCTCACGCTCCGAATCTACAATAAAAACCAAAAATCTTAATTAGATTCCCAACTCTCGTTCCCGGAACGATCTCTCTATACGATAACTCGATTATATCTTTGACTCGAGCACACGAATATAGCTTATACAAATAAGCACACAGCACATAGCACATAGCACAATCCTTTCTCATAGTTTTTATATCCTTATATTCCTAGCAATCAAAGCGTACTCGCTTGACCTAGGCTATTTCTCAAATCACACTAACACGACTCTTTTACGAGTACTAGACCCATTTACAACCAAACATTTACGTGCATACTATCACTTATATCAATCGACTTAATTCCCTTTTCTTTTATTCCTTAATTCGAACCAAAACAACAATCCAGTCAAGCAAAATCAAAGATTTTCACATATAACACTCAATCATTCTTTCAATTACCAAAATCAAGTTTTGACCTTTACTTCTTATGGCCTATTCGGCCTTAACACTTATCACAATCAAGAATCAAACATGCAAAAATAGATTTTGACATGCAAGGTTATATACCACATTTCTTTCTTATTTTAATCCCCTATTAAATCATTCCATTCATTAAGTCACCAAACCATGCACTACTTAGTGATTTCAACTTAATCAATCCATCAAATCAACATGCATACACTTAATCACCAAGTTATCCCCTTTTTATCTTGTTTTCAATCGGCAAGAATATAATTTTCAACTCAAAGACTAATTACTAGCATGCACTCATTGATCTCCTTTAAAACTATCATGCAATTGCTTTTAAATCATACAAACTTAGTGTTTACCAAGATTATCTCACCAAATTCAATTTCCTTTCTTATTAACTCAAAAATTCGAACCTAAACTTAGCATGCAACAATAATTCATTCCTTATTAATCTAATCACCATCCATCATTACTGTAATCAAGTCTACTCACAACAAACCACTTTAAAGATTCAACCCATTCGGGTTTATCAAGAAAACACACATACAAAGATCAATCTTGACATGCAAAGTCCTATATCACATTTTCAACTTGTTTTAAGCCTTAACTTAGTCATTTAACTCATTTTCATCAAGATTTCCGAAGCACAAAGCCAAACATCACCTAATGACTCAACCTTAATCAAATTATTCAATGCATGCATTCACTTAATCACAAATCAATCTCTTTTAAACCCATTTTCCATTCGGCAAACATTCAAAATTCACAATCCAAGAACCAAACATTGACATGCATCACTAACTCCTCTTTTAAATCAACATGCAACTCTATTTCCTACTAATTAAGCTTAGTTTATACCAAGATCAAGTCACAAAATTCAATTTCTCTTTTTATTAGCATAAAGCCGAAGCAAAAACTCACATGCAAATCATAAATTTTGAATTTCTAAGCAACAATCACATGCACACATTCATTTTACAATCAAGGAAATCATTTTACCAATCACATACTCAATTTTCAATAAAAGAAACAAAACCCTTTTTCAAGCTTTCAAGAAACCATAACATGCAACATTAAAATCCAACAATCACATCATGGAAAACCCACCGACTCTCCTTTGGATCATGGCCGGTGGTGGTCGAACTTGAGAGAGCCCATGACGGATCTCTTCTCGGGTTTATGACCTCCAAAACCTCTTAAAATCACTCTTATAGTTATGCTTCAAGAAATTGTTTTTCTTAAACACAACCATAGTGATCACTTCAACAAAACCTTTATAATCATTTACATGGAAGTAGGAATTGAAGTATATACATAGAATAACAACTAATGGAAGCAATATCTCGGTGTTTGAGTGTGTTTTAATGGTTGCATGCGAGTGAGAGAGGTGAGAGATGAGAGAGCCGAGAGGGAGTGAGAGAGAGAGAGAGTGTGTTCGGGAGAAAGAAAGAAAAAGAGAGAAGAGAGAATGAGTGCTCGGGAAAGAAAGAAGAAAATGGGGAGGAAGGGGTTGATTTATACTCCACCAAAGCAAGGGCAAGATGGTAATTTAATAATTCCTATTTGACTCACACATACTTTCTCTTTTTACTTAAATGTAATAAAATTCAAATATAAAATATATCTCTCTCGGGAAGTCGAGAATTATTGAAAATGACAATTTTAACACGTAGGTCTCGAAATTAGCTTTTTATCCATTACTCATAATAAGAATTTGAGCGAACGATTAATTTTATATGAATTTCGCAAACTTGCTTTAATAAATACATTTTCCACATAAAATCAATTTAAAAATGCAAAGATCAACAATCAAATTCACTTATCATTTTTATAAAGTCTCTAAGGTCTTTACAAGGATAACAGAATAAATCCCATATTTTTATCTTACTCGGATGATTTTATAAAAATGCACGAAGGTTAAATAAACCCTTATTTAAATCAAATAATTCCTTTAAATCCATAAAAATGTCACAGAGCATAGTCATGCACACAGGCTAGCTATCACACATATACGATCATATAACGACTCAGGTCTGATCATAGAATCTATTCCTCTTTAATCTTTATCATCTTTTACGCGTACCGGGTCACGTTCAGCCTGACGGCCCGATGCTCAGCGTTTCGATTACGCTTCTCATTATATTTGCCAATCAACACGTCTCTTAAGACGAAATACTTTATTCATTCACTTCACATATAATTTACATTTTATATTATTTAATTCCATATTAGGACGGGTTCCGTTCTACCTGACGGCCCGACACCACAGCTCGACTTCTAAGCTGACTCTTTAAATTGGAACGTTTTTATCCACTCTCCTTAACTCTAGTATACAGATAAGACAAATAATCACCGCTTAATCACATAATCTCATCACATAACACATACTTTACTTTCTTAATTACGACGCAAAATTCTCGGTCGTTACAAATGCGCCCTTTGCTGACAAACCAATAAGAGGAGTATTAATAATAAATTTACTTAACCTACTCTCTCGGATATTATCTATAACCTATACATAAATCCTATAACATATTTGGGGCTGTCCAGGGACTCTAAACCGTAGCTCTGATACCAAAACCTGTCACACCCCCAACTTAACAAACAAAATAAATATAACTATTACAATATTTAGAAGAAAGTAAACATAACTGAATCCAAGATCTTACAGTTTAGGGTTTGGAACAGCCCAACACTACCATCTATTACAACTGATTTTAAATTCGAGTCCTCACACAAAACTATCTCTTATTCTACCTGAGCTCGGACATACGCATCGGCGTCACAGGTCTTACTGTCTGCTTGAACCTAACCATAGCTGCTAGCTGTAATATCAGGGTAAAGCAAGGAGTGAGCCAAATGCTCAACAAGTGCTAAACTATATGATATAAAATATAAATCGAGATATATATAAAAGAATGACATTGTGAAGACATAACCAATAATAACAAGAGATAAAACTTTGGGTGATGGCATCATTTGCTTGTATCAAAACATTTCCAAAATCATATCTTAATTCAAAAATCATTTTATGACGCTACGGATTACAGCCGGTGATCAGCCACGAAGTAATTCCGAACCTCGCTAGGTTCTAAAATATTAATGGGATCCCTAGGCAACTTTTAAGCCTACATTGTAAGTGTGGAAAGGACTCGCGTCTCAGTCCAGATCCACTATTCAAAGAAAACATTTGTTAGTCCCTTAACAATATATCAAGATTTACAGAAGGGGGGTTGAATGGAATTCTTGAACCTTTTTCTCGAAATAAAAATGTTCAACTCGAATATAGATATAATGTTTTGATTAGCACAATGCGGAATAGAAACTTAATTGAATCAAAATATAAGTAATTAAAAATAAGAGTCTTTAAAAACTTTCTGGTGGATTTAAACAATTCCACCAGAGATATATATAATATATCGAGAGGACTCTGTATGCAGGAATGCTCACAGCTGCTTACAAATGGAACTACTGAGAATACAGGAAATGCTAATGATTCTGCTTACAAAGATTTCTCTGTTTTTGTGTTTCTCAGCTATCTCAGTTATTTTTCTATTTGCTACACTCTTGGTTTATATAATACCAAGATTATAAAGTCAAAAAGACTGAACAAATATAAAAACTATCAGTCTTAAGCTTTGCTGCTTTTTGTCCTCTATTACCCAGTTAATGGGCTTCCACAATATGTTTGTATACATCTCGACAGCTGTGTGTCAGCGTTCACTGTTCAACTGCTGTTTGAATTCTTCATATGATCATCCGTCAACTTTCAGAACATCCGTTGATGGTTTAATTGATCATCCGTCGACTGCTATTTTAAACATCCGTTGATAGTCATTTGATCATCCGTCGATGGCTTTGTTAATCATCCGTCGACAGCTATTTTGGCACTTGACTCTATTTCACTTATGCAGAATTACAAGACATCATTTATGTACAATTAATCAACCTATTCTGCATATCTAGTTAAAGTCAACATGACTTATAAGCTACTATAGATTCTATATAAAGGTGCATACATAACTGTGCTACAAACTTATTATTACATAAGCTACTCACTCGATGGATGATAAGTTAATCATCCGTTAGGACTATAATGAGTTATCCGTCGGGACTATAATTCTTATGTGTCGAGTGCTACATAATTTCACTAAGTAAAATCTACTTAGATGTTTTGTTTATGAAATCATCAAGTACACAACATATGCACAACAATCTCCCCCAATTTATGTCTACTGGAATTGTAGCCATAAATTAAGAGATACTTGATGATAACAAAACATCCTGAACATACATCTTTAAAGATAAGTAGATAAACTGAAAGTGCTTCAATTAAACAAAATGTACAAGGTTTGGCTCACAGTCAATTCAATATGCTCCTCTAGCTTGAGCAGATTTTTCTAGTTCCTTGAATGTCTGGATCTTCTTCCAAGCTTTCTGTTATTTTCCTCAATCTGATTTTGGAGCTGCCTGTGGAATTCTAGTTCATCAGATTCTGAGAGATCTAGCTTTTCTTGCATTTCCAAGAGAGTCTCATTGCTAGAGATACTCAATTGGTCTTCTAATCTGAAGAATCTTCTCACACCCTTGTCATCCATGAACTCCATCAGCCAGTAGGGCCTTAGATGCACTCTTCTCCCTGTGTATGGGATGATTAAAGTCTTTGGGAGTGCATCTTTAGCTCTTACACTCCTTAGTTCTTCAATCTTCTTCAATACTAGTCTTCTTGTAGTTACATTGAACCCAAAGTTTTTCTTGAAGGATGAATAAACTTTAATCAGCATAGCTTGGCTCTCTTGAAGAATCCTGTGAAGTGGCCACTGAATCTCCCTTCCTCCTTTGTACTTGAACACTAACCTTTCAGGCAGGTTCCTGTATGCATCAATTCCCCTCACTTCATCCAGTTTATCCAGATAAAGATTTAGATCTGAAAATTCTTTGATGTCACACAAGTGCAAGTAGTCTCCCCTGTTGACTTTGGGTTGAGCTTTAACTACTGACTTGGATTTGAGAGGTGACAGCTTCACTTTCTTGACTGCCCTTGACTTTGTCCTTTTTGGCTTGCTAAGGATTGGTAGGCTGAAGTCAGGAATTGGTATGTTATCCCACTCTATTGGCTCATCCTTTGGCACAATAGGTTCATGAGTTGTAGCTGGTGTGGATTCCTTAGGAAATTGATCTTCCAATTCCTTGTCAACAACATCCAGTTTCCTTTTTGTTCTTCTAGCCAATTCTTTCTTCCTTGGGGATTTCTTTCGTCCTTCAATTTTCTTCTTTGATTCAGCAGCTTCAGATGGTTGAGAGGGAATTTGTTGAGAAGAGTTTACAGCCTGTAGCTTGGCCAAGATAGCAATCTGTTCTTTCTTTTGTTTAGACTTCTTTGTATCTGGAGCAACTTGCCTCTTTTCCTGCTTTAATCTGGCTTTTTCTTCTTTCTTTGCTTGAGCAAATTGTGGATGTCCAGCTACCACACAAATTTCCTTTCCATTTCTGAATATCTTAGCAATTCTCCTTTTTGAAGCTGAATCAGCTGGATCTTTATAGAAGAAAATAGATCTTGACAGAAGCTTCTTTTCATCAGGCTTGGGTGTCTCATACACAGTGTCCATAGGGTTCTTCCAAGATGATTTTGGATAATTTACCCTTGGTTTAAGAATTGTTTCAGCCTTTGGAGACTTGATGCAGGAAGATTATCCTTTTTCCAGATAGTTCATGCTCATCTCATTCACCCTGATTGGCTTGACATGAGAGTGATGGATGGCTGACTTAACTGGCTCCTTGACTAGTTCAAACTTTTTCTGTATCTCCTCATCAATCTTATCCCAGTTGATCAAACTCAACTTTCCTTTTTCAGCAACTTTCAAATTTGCTGCTGCTGTTTTAATTAGATCTATACCATCTGCAACTGTTGGCTTGAAGACAGTAATTGAAGGTACAATTACTTTGCTGATTTGTACTTGAAGTTTCTCCCCCTCAGTTGGTCCTTTCTCCCCCTTACTTGATTCTCTCTCCCCCTTTTTGTTATCATCAAGTTGAGGAGTTAGGCCTTGTGCTTTAGGCAGTTGCATGAGAAGATTTGTCTGAGTCTGTTGATTTTGAAGAAGGATAGCCACTGAATTCTCAATAACTTGAACTCTATCTTCCAGTTTGGCCAGCTTCTTTTCAGAATCTGATTCTCTCCTCAGTCTCAGTAATAGATCTTGCATGGTACCATATGGCATTACTGAATCCAGCTTCTCAGAATTATAAGTTTTCAAGTCAGCTATGTCCCTTTTTATTTCATCTACACTCAGATTCTGTCTGACTTGCTGGAGCTTCATTAGATGTAAAGACTCTAGGTGAGCTTGAAGAACAGCCTTGGTACCAGCATTGGAGCTCTTCTGAATGGCCTGTTGAATAGATATAATCTGTTTGACCAAGGATACATTGAATTGTCCAGGAGTAGATTCCTTAGTCAAAGCCCATTCAGGTAGATTAGGAATAGAACTTGGGCCTTCAGCTCCCCCTAAGTTCATGCTTCCATCAAATGAAATAGAGTCATCATCATTAGAATTTGCTCCAAATTCTTCAGATGGCTCACCAGCTTGAGAAGGCATCATATTGACAACAGCTTTATCTCTTTGAAGAGATTCTGAGGTGTATACTAAATTCAAAGTCTGTTCTGCCTCCACATTGCACTGAGCAGCCAACAATTGATAGGATGACACAGGATGAGTAAAAGTGTCAGCATCCAAGGAAATATTATCAATTTCAGCTTTGTAATGTTGCTGAAATTGTCTTCCCTTTTCAACATCATCCACAATCATTGACTCACTAGCAATGGCTGAATCCACCCTTAATTCTCCTATACCTGCCTTTCTCTCATAATCTCTCTTTTGTTGCATCAGGTTCTCACCCTGGCTTCCCACCCTCACACCCTCACCTTCACCTACTAAGGTGGGACTCCTCTCACTCACTTTTGCCAATCCTGAATAAATGGATTGCTGAGATTCACTCTTTTCCTCTCCTTTTGCCTGGGAGCAACCCAGCCTCTCACTCAATGCACTCTCTTCTCTCAGTCCTAAGAGTGACTGTATTACCACTAAATCTTCTGCACTAGAGATAATTGATGTTTGAAGTTGTGCAGAGACACTCGACGAATAGGTGATATCCATCGGGTGAGTGGTAAAGCTATCCGACGGATAACTGCTGTTAAGCTTATCCGTCGGGATACAATCACTACTCGTCGGATGAGCAATATCCATCGAGAGAGTAGAAATGAATGAGGTGGGAAGAAAGACTATTGTTGACTCTGTGTTGATTGAAGTTATTTGAGGCACAGATGTCACAATAGTATCTGAAAGAATTGGCAAGTGAGCCAACAAATCATCTAAAAGATGATGCTCACTTGCACTAGATTTTGGCTTCCCCAACAGAGTTAAAGAAGGGGAATCAGGAATTGAAGTGTTTATCATATCCACTTCCAGAGAGTTTGTTGGTGAGTATGGTGTTTCAGAGGCTTCTATTATAAGAGATTTTGGCTGTGACTCTACATTTATTGGAGCCACATCAAACTGAATTTGAGAAAGTATAGGGACTGTGTCTTTAGCACCAGTTTGTACTTGTGTGCCCTGTGCATCCCCAGTGGTTTTGGAAATTACAGTTGTTTTGGCAGCTTTGGTAGGCAACTGTTTGGTCATTGTCACAGTTGCCATAACTACTCCTGAACTCAAAAAAATTGAGGAGATTGGAATAGTTGAGGGTATGGATGAACTTACCTCACTTACCTGAGGTGTCTGCATTACAGGAAAGTAGAACATTGGCACATCCCTATGATGGTTGGCTATGTTCAAATCTGCAATGATTCTTCTCTCTTGAACCCAACAAGCCAATTTGTTGTTTGGGTTCTCAAGTATAATCTCTTGACAAAGATGGTTAGCCAATAGCATGAAAAATCTAGCATAATATACATTCTTTCCCCTTTTGGCTAACTCACCTAGTTTAAAACCTAACTCATACAAGACAAGGTCACTGAAATTGTAGAATTTATCTGTAACTAGCATGTATAGCATGTTAAGCATGGAAATGTTCACAGAATCAAAATTACTGATTTTTCCAGAGAAAACTTTAGTCACAACATCATACATGAAACTCCATTCCTTCCTAAGACCTAATCTCCTAATATCACTTAGTTTAGTAGTAGGAAGTGCATAATGCATGAAATTAAGCATATTGATAATATCAGTGTCATTGTGTGGTAAAGTTACATTATTATCAGGAATTTTGAAACATGCTTTTATCACATCACTATTGATACAGAACTCATTACCTTTGATAGTTAGAGTGATGGTTTTTGTCAGTAGAGTTGTAGATTGCAGTGGTCCACATCTCTTCAACAACTTCACAGAAAATTATGGGTGATTCAAGCATGGCATAACTTAACTTGCAGTTCTTCACAAAGTCCATCATCTTGTGATAATCTTCTGATTGCTGAATACCCGTATTGACCAAAGCAGTGAAGTTGTTCTTCTCATAAATGAACCCAGTTTGAGACATAATCTTTACTACGGGTGCCATTGTTAGAGAATGAAAGCTTGAAGAGAAAGAGAATATTTGCTTGAGAGAGAATGAAATAAAAGCAGTTGAATTTGAGAATGATAAAGAAAATAATTGGAATGAAATAAGCTTTTATACTATTTCAAAAACAACGGATAAAAATAATAAAGAGGAGTAAATTAACCAATAGAAATAGTCCAAAATAGCCGTTTAAAAATAAACTGTAAAAATTCCACCCATTATCCGTCGTGTAATGCTTACAAACTGTAAGTATACTCGATGGATAATATTCAGGGAATTAACGGTTGAGATTTAGACAATTCGACGTATGAGGATAAACTGATATCCGTCGAGTTTTAAAAGATTCCAGAAAAGTAATTGATTTTTATTTGCAAATATTATATCGACGGATGACTCAACTCGATGGATACTGGTCATCCGTCGAGATGCAAATTTCGATTTAGCTAAAATTTCATCCAAGACTAAAAATCAGCTAAATTTCTGGCTACATAATAATTTGCAAAATAGCTCAGATAAATTTAAGAGTAATTAAGCATACCTAACTCACTTACCAACCTTGAAAAGGTGGATTCATCCAGTGGCTTGGTAAAGATATCTACAAGTTGCTTCTCACTTGGAACAAAATGTAACTCCACAGTACCATTCATTACATGTTCCCTTATGAAATGATACTTGATGTCTATGTGCTTTGTCTTTGAATGTTGCACTGGATTTTCAGTGATGGCAATTGCACTTGTGTTATCACAGAAAATGGGAATCCTTTCAACTTGCAAACCATAGTCTAGCAATTGGTTTTTCATCCACAAGATTTGTGCACAGCAACTGCCAGCAGCAATATATTCAGCTTCAGCTGTAGAAGTAGAGACTGCATTTTGCTTTTTACTGAACCAGGACACAAGCTTGTTTCCTAGAAATTGACAGGTTCCTGTTGTGCTTTTTCTGTCAATTCTGCAACCTGCATAATCTGCATCTGAATAACCAGTTAGATCAAAACCAGAATCTCTAGGGTACCAAATGCCAAGTTTTGGTGTTCCCTTGAGATATTTGAAAATTCTCTTAATAGCTATCATGTGAGATTCTCTAGGATCAGCCTGAAATCTAGAACATAAACATGTAGCAAACATTATATCTGGCCTACTAGCTGTTAAGTACAGAAGTGAGCCAACCATGCCTCAATAGCTTGAAATATCCATAGACTTTTCAGTAGTGTTTAATTCAAGCTTAGTTGTAGTGGCCATGGGAGTTTTTGCAGATGTGCAATCCATTAGATCAAACTTCTTTAAAAGATCAAAAATATATTTAGTTTGACTAATGAATATTCCATCACTAACTTGTTTAACTTGTAAACCAAGAAAGTAAGTTAGTTCTCCCATCATACTCATTTTATACTTACTTTGTATCAATTTGGCAAATTTTTTACAAAGTTTTTCATCTGTAGAGCCAAAAATAATATCATCTACATAAATTTGAACAAGTATGCTAGAGCCATTAACATTTATGAAAAATAAAGTTTTATCTACAGTACCTCTTGTGAAGTGATTTTCCAAAAGGAACTTTGATAGAGTGTCATACCGGGCTCTAGGTGCTTGCTTCAGTCCATAAAGTGCTTTCAATAGATAATAGACATACTCTGGAAAATTTGGATCTTCAAAGCCAGGAGGTTGACTAACATACACTTCTTCCTCCAAATCTCCATTCGGAAAGGCACTTTTGACATCCTTTTGATAGACTTTGAAATTGGCATGGGCTGCATAGGCTAAGAAGATTCTGATGGCCTCAAGTCTTGCAACAGGAGCAAATGTTTCATCAAAATCTATTCCTTCTTGCTGGCAATAGCCTTTAGCAACCAATCTGGCTTTGTTCCTTACTACTATGCCATTTTCATCCATCTTGTTTCTGAATACCCATTTGGTGTCTATTGGATTCTTTCCTTTAGGCTTGGGTACCAGCTTCCATACTTTATTCCTTTCAAATTAGTTTAGCTCCTCCTGCATAGCTAAAATCCAATCAGGATCTAACAAAGCTTCTTCTACCTTCTTTGGTTCTTCCTTTGACAGAAAGCTGCTGTATAGACATTCTTCCTGAGTTGCTCTCCTTGTTTGAACTCTAGAAGAAACATCACCAATAATAAGTTCAAAGGGGTGATCTTTTGTCCATTTCCTTGGTTGAGGTAGATTAGCTCTAGATGAAGAGACCTCAATGTTGTCTTGATGTGTGATTGAGTTTTGATTGCTAGAAACTCCCCCTGAGTTTGTGGATCTTTGATTTGAGAAAAGAGTACTTTCTATGGGTTATCTACCTTGACTTCCTGCTCCTTTTGATAACCCGATGGATGGTGAATTTTGAGTACCGACGAATGAGGCAGGTTGTCTTCCGACGGATAACACAGATTGCCTTCCGACGGATGAAGCATTATGCAACTCAACAAATGTTGAGTTTTGTGCTTCATTGGTGGTAGATTAGTCTGCATTATCCTTAGACACTGTTTCTTGATCACTCTCATCATCACTTTCATCACTGACCATCTCAACATTGTCGAATTTGAGGCTCTCATGGTAATCTCCATCTTTCAGTCCTTCAATCTTTTTATCATCAAACACAACATATATAGATTCCACAACAATGTTGGTTCTTAGATTATAGACTCTATATGCTTTACCAACAGCATATCCAACAAAAATTCCTTCATCTGCTTTAGCATCAAACTTTCCATTTTGATCAGTTTGATTTCTCAGAATATAGCATTTACAACCAAAGACATGAAGAAAGTTTAGAGTTGGCTTCTTGTTCTTGAACAATTGATAAAGAGTCATGCATCGTGCTTTATTAATCAGAGAGATGTTCTAAGTGTAGCATGCAGTGTTTACAGCTTCAGCCCAGAAATATGTTGGTAATTTTGATTCTTCAAGCATTGTCCATGCAGCTTCAATAAGTGATCTGTTCTTCCTTTCCACTACTCCATTCTATTGTGGAGTCCTTGCTACTGAGAACTCATGTAAGATTCCATTTTCCTCACAAAATGCTCTCATGACATAGTTCTTGAACTCAGTTCCATTGTCACTCCTGATTCTTCTTACTTTGAAATCAGGATGATTGTTAACTTGCCTTATGTGATTGATGATGATTTCACTAGCCTCATCTTTAGACTTTAGGAAATATGTCCAAGAGAACTTTGAGAAATCATCTACAATTACTAGGCAAAATCTTTTCTTTGAAATTGACAATACATTGACTGGTCCAAACAAATCCATGTGAAGCAATTGCAGAGGCTCTTCAATTGCTGAATCAAGTTTCTTCCTGAATGATGCTTTGATCTGCTTCCCTTTTTGGCAGGCATCACACAGTCCATCCTTTGTAAACTCCACTAGAGGAATGCCTCTTACTAGTTCTTTCTTTACCAGCTCATTCATGGTCTTGAAGTTTAAATGGGATAGCTTCTTGTGCCATAGCCAACTTTTATCTTGACTTGCTTTACTGAGAAGACAAGTTACAGATTCTGCTTTAGTTGAGTTGAAGTCAGCTAGGTACACATTTCCTCTTCTCACACCAGTGAGAACCACTTTGTTGTTTTGATTATTAGTCACAACACAGGCTTCTTTATTGAAGGTTACTGAGTTGCCTTTATCACAAAGCTGGCTGATACTCAACAGATTGTGTTTGAAACCATCCACTAAGGCAACCTCTTCAATGATGACATTGTCCTTTGAAATCAAGCCATATCCCACAGTATAACCCTTGCTGTCATCTCCAAAAGTAATACATGGGCCAGCTCTCTCCTTAAACTCTGTGAGGAGGGTAGAATCACCAGTCATGTGTGTTGAACAACCATTATCCAAGTACCAAAGATTCCTTCTGTTTCCCTGTACACATCAAAATCAAATCAAGTTGATTTTGGTACCCAACTTTCCTTGGGTCCTGCCTTGTTAGCTTTCTTCTTCTATTTCTTAGGTCTTAACTCATTTGACTTAGGAATTTCAGATTCTTCCTTAGTCATTTGGGTTGGGCCTTTGAAACCATTTAATGCAACAGAATTATTATGGATAAAAAACCAAGGTTATTACTTGCTGTATTTAATACTAAGATTCGGGAGCTCAAGGCCTTTAATGGCTGCTCTCGTGTTTCGTGACTCAATCTGCCTTTACGAGATGCCTACGTATCTCTGTGAATTAGAGAATCAAGCCAAAAAACGTAGTTCTGATTGGTGGGGGTGAGACCCCTTATATAGATGTTGGGAGTCCTTGAATTGGACTTGGTATAGGAGACTTGGTGGGCAAGTCTCATAATTAGAATGGACTTTGGAGTCCTAGATAGTAGGAAACTGATTCCTTATCCTTTTAGGTCCCCTTGAGGCTAATCTCCAAGGATTTATATCCTTATCGGGACTCTTTTCAACATCTGATTTGTCCCTTATTAATTAATTACGAAATTAATTAATAATCAGAGCTTTTGGGCCTTTTTTATTCCATCAGGCCTGATCTGGTCCATCAGGCTTAACCTTTCTGGTCTGAGTATCATATATCTTTTTATTGGGCCTGGCAGCCCACATTTTGTACAATTAATGCAGTATTTAATTATACAAACATAATTTATTTATCCCTATCATTTGCCCCCAACTTTTGGGAAACATTGATTAGGTTTCGCAGAAGTTAAGTCTATTTGTTCCCTTACAGGGTTTCGTTTTTCCGTAAAGTGTGGAGCGACCTACACATTTACAACGAATTTTTCCTTTTATTCAGGAATTATCTTAATTTCCAGGAATTTTTCCCTTATTTCCGGGATTTTTCCCTTATTTTCTGGAATTTTTCCCTAATTTTCTGGGATTTTCCCTAATTTTCTGGGATTTTCCCTAATTTTCTGGGATTTTTCCCTAATTTTCTGGAATTTTCTGGGATTTTTCCTTATTTTCTGGAATTTTCCCTAATTTTCTGGGATTTTTCCTTATTTTCTGGAATTTTATGGGATTTTTCCTTATTTTCTGGAGTTTTCAAATTTCCAGCCCTTTTTTCAACCAGGATCCAGGTCGAAATTTCGACCAGGATCCTAGTCGAAAAATGGGGCCAGCCTTGTCATCCTGGTCGAAGGAATTCGACTAGGATCCACGACCTGGAATTCGACCAGGATCCTAGTCGAAATTTCGACCTGGATCTAGGACCTGGAATTCGACCAGGATCCTAGTCGAAAATTCGACCTGGATCGAGGTCGAAAATTCAACCCTTTTTTTTTATAAGCGTATCGACTAGGATTTCGACTAGGATTCTAGTCGATATTTCGACCTGAATCCTGTTCGAAAATTCTTTGGTTTTCTTGCTTCCTGGTCGAAGGATTTTGACTAGGATCCACGACCTGGAATTCGACCAGGATCCTAGTCGAACTTCGACCTGGGTTTTTAATCCCTATTTTTTGAAAGATGCTTGGTTTTATTCGACCTCATTCCTGGTCGAAGCTTCGACCTCAATTCAGTTCCGTTATTCCAGCTATTTTCGGGTGTCTGCTCGAAAGATTTCGGGCAGGATTCACGACCTGGAATTCGACCTGGATTCTGGTCTTTTTTACCCGCTATTTTCGGATGTCTGCTCGAAAGATTTCGGGCAGGATTCACGACCTGGATTTCGACCTGGATTCTGGTCTTTTTCACCCGCTATTTTCGGGTGTCTGCTCGAAAGATTTCGGGCAGGATTCACGACCTGGATTTCGACCTGGATTCTGGTCTTTTTTACCCGCTATTTTCGGGTGTCTGCTCGAAAGATTTCGGGCAGGATTCACGACCTGGATTTCGACCTGGATTCTGGTCTTTTTTACCCGCTATTTTCGGGTGTCTGCTCGAAAGATTTCGGGCAGGATTCACGACCTGGATTTCGACCTGGTTCCTGGTCTTCCACTAGCCTTCTTTATTTAGCTTTAATTTAGGGTATTGTATTTTCCAAATCCTAATTGGATTTGGGCCTAGCCTTTTTTGTTGGGCCTTATTAAATTTTTCTGAGCCTCTATTATTGGGCTTTTCCAAATCTTATTGGGCCTCTTTTATTGGGCCTTTTCAAATCTTATTGGGCCTCTTTTATTGGGCCTTTTCAAATCTTATTGGGCCTCTTTTTATTGATCTGGGCTTAATACACCCTGTTAAGAATGCTCTAGAATTCCTTGGAATATTCTGGAATATTCTTTTTTCTGGGCTTTTTCTTATGGGCTTTTGTCCTCAATGGGCTTTTCGTCCCTTCAACTTCCTTTTCCTCTTATATAAAGGAATGAGGAAAGGCTATTACTCCTCACTTTCTCATTTCTTAGTTTTCTTCTTCATCTTCCTGCTAAGATTCTCAGAGGAATAACAGCAAGTCGGAGCTCAAAGCCTTTTTTCAGGAGCGCTTCTTCAGGTAAGATTCCTCCCTTTGCTTTTCATTATTTTTCCATTGTGTGCCATTTTAAGATAGCCTATTTACGTGCCTCATACTTTTTTTCAGATGGCTGACAAAAGAATGACTCGTTTGGCCAAGATGAACGTGGCTAGAAAGTCCAATGATTTTCCTATTCGATCGAGGTATACTTCCTTAATCGACATGATCAACACTCGAGGGGACGAGTATCCGTCTGATGCGCATCTGGACGCGCACGATCATATCAGTGCTTTACGGGATCCCAAGGAGCTGGAAAAGTTGAGCAGCTGCTTCAAAATCAAGGAGCCTTTTAAGCTGGTTCTTGCGGGTCCGGCCGACAGGGCCTGTTAGTGGAAGAAGGACGCGCTATGCGTCTATAGGGATACTCTGAGGGCAGGTATTAGACTCCCTTTTCATCCATTCATTCCTTTGCTACTGGCTGATGTGGGCATCAGCCCTTGCCAACTTCCCCCTAATTCCTGGAGGTTGATTCTGTGTTATCTGTCGCAATGCGCCAAACACAACGTCCCCACATCTGTTGCTGTCTTCAGGAAGATTTTTCAGTTTAAAAACAGCCCTGATAAAAGTCCGGGTTGGGTTTCTATCAACCAGCGCCCCACTATCCCCCATATCGTAAATGGGAAGTCCATCCCTGACAACAACTTGGGGTGGAAGAAAGATTTTTTGTTTGTTATTTGGGAAGGTGGAGATTGGGGCTCCCTGTTTCGATCATCCTTTGGGCTGGCCGTAGACGGGAGCCCGAATGACATAACTTTGTCTGAGGAGGAGGCTAGAGGTTTCAACCTCCTTACGCAAGACAACGGCACTTCCCATTGTTGGGACCTTATCCGGGAGACCGTCCTGGTAGAACGCGGCCTTTCGCCCGTTAATAAGAAAAGTAAGTTCCCTTTCTTATCTCCTTTATTTCCTGCACTTTTATTTCATTGATTTTCAACTGACTTTGTTTGTTGCAGTGGCTGAGAAGATTGAGGAGGCTACCAAGCCGAAGGACCTGGAGACAACCAGGATGAAGAGGGCCGGGAAGATCTTTAAGGACCCTCGACTGGGTGACCGCTTCCCGGAGTTCCTTCTTCAGGCGACGGAGCCAGATGAGGAAGGCCCCAGCCAAGTTCTGCGCACCAAGCAGAGGCCAGGTGCCTACTTTCAACCTGCTTGGGGGATCCGGGGCAAGGACTCAATTGTGGGCAGCACGGCCCTGTCCAAGGAATGGTCTAAGCATTCCATTTCCCCGGTGGATTATCAAGATTTTGTCCTTCAACAGGACTTGGAGGGGAATGAGCTGTTTGGAGCCCAAGCTCTGGCGACGGTATGTACTTTACTTATGCTTTTTACAATTCTCTTTTCTTTCTTTTCTAAACCTTTGCTGTTTTCTCCTGCAGGCTAACGCCCATTTTCAAGGGGCTATTCACCAAGCCAAGGCTTGGAAGGTTGGCCTGGAAGATGCCAACAAGAAGTTGGAGGAGGCCAATCAAAAAATTGAGGCCCTTGAAGCTCAATTGGCCTCTTCCACTTCTGACCTGGAGACGGCCCGGGCTGAAAATGTCATCTTGAAGGCGCAGAAGGAAAAAGCCTTTGATGGCTGGATGGACACTCAAGAATTCAAAGACTTGATGGTGGAGCATGACGCCCTTCTTCATCCTGTTAGCTATAAGGAAGGCTGGGACGCTGCTGTGGAGGCCATCCAGGATGAGTTTCCCGAGGTCCTTGAGCAGTTGCCCTTTCCTTGCCCAGTGCGGGTTCCAGAGCTTGGAGGTGTTACTGAAAAGCTTGCTGGTATGATCAAGGATGGAGAGGAGGAAGATTCCCCCGAGGAGGAATTCGAGCCTGTTGCTAAGAAGGCCAGGGTGGAAGAATCTCCCAAAGCAGCGCCTCAACAGCCATCATCTTCTGCCGAGGGAACTTCTACAGGGACTTCGGAGGGGACGACCGAGACGTCCGAAGAAACGACTGAAACTTCCGAAGAGACTTCGGATAGTGGTTCTGAGGAATCTCATCCTTCCAAGGCCTAGCTTTTTGTATATCTTCTTTTTGAACTTTATTTATATCAGAACTTGTTACCCTTTGGGGTTATGTTTTATACATTGCTTTTCTTGCCTTTTTCTGTTTTATCTTTACAATCTTAATATGCATTTGAACCTTAAACATCCTTAGATAGAAATAATTTCAAACTCGTTAATATGAAGTCTGGTTTTCCAAAACCTTACATAGCATGGGTTCGACCCTAATCAACAATAACTAGACAATGTAAATTCTACTGGAATATAAAATCCTATGCAAGCAAAGCTTCAAGGTGCTTTTAAACCTACTTGTCAATGACAAGTGAGAATCGTACTTCTCCTATCTTACACATAGTAAACCTTCAGGTTTTGTGCGTGCCAGGTCCTCGGGACTTCAAAACCTTCCATAGTTTCCAGCTTGTAGGTTCCTCTACCCTGAACGCTCTGGACTCTGTACGGCCCTTCCCAATTCGGGGCAAGCTTTCCTTTCTGTCCAACACTAGAAGCCTCTATTTTTCTCAAGACTAGATCTCCTTGTTTAAAAAATCTCTCTTTAACCCTTAGGTTGTAATAGAATGAAGCCTTTTTCCGATATTCTACTATCTTTGCATGTGCCTCATCTCGCACTTCATCAATTAGATCCAGGGCTAACCTCTGCCCTTCCTCATTTTCTACAGCATTGAAAGTCTGAATCCTTGGAGAGGAATGCGATATCTCCACGGGAACTACTGCTTCTGCCCCATATGCCAACATGAAAGGAGTTGCTCCTGTCGTGACTCTACAGGTAGTCCTATAGGCCCATAATATTGGAAGTATCTCATCCACCCAATTATTTCTTGACTTCTCGATCCTCTTTTTTAGTCCATCCAGGATTATCCGATTTGCTACCTCTGCTTGCCCATTGGCTTGCGGGTGAGCCACAGAGGTGAATCGTAACTCAATTTCATTTTCTTCACAATACTTCTTGAATTCCTCATTGTTGAATTGTGTTCCATTGTCAGTGACGAGGATACGGGGAATTCCATATCGGCACATAATGTTTTCCCACAGGAATTGTGCAACCTGCTTAGTTGTGATTTTGGCCAAGGGTTTGGCTTCGATCCACTTGGTGAAATAATCAATGGCTACAATCAGAAATTTCCTTTGTGCCGTGGCCATAGGAAAAGGCCCTAGAATATCCATCCCCCACATGGCAAAGGGAATAGGCGAGTTGATAGAGGTCAGCATCTCGGGGGGTTGTCTAACAACTGGTGCATGCTTCTGACAGCGATCACACTTCTTCACATATTCTTTGGCATCAGCCATCATTTCTGGCCAATAGAAGCCTAAACGGGTTATTTAATGAGCCAAGGCCCTGCCCCCCAGGTGTTGTCCACAAATACCTTCATGCACTTCTTCAAGAGCCAAGCGTGCCTCATCGGGCCTGAGACACCTCAGGTAAGGAACCACGAAAGATCTTTTATATAGAATCCCATCTATCAAAGAGTACCTTAGTGCTCGAACAGTTAACTTCCGTGCCTCAATTACATCGCTTGGCAACCAACCGGTCTGAATGTGAGCCTTGATGGGATCAATCCATGACATCCCCAAGCCTACGGGAGCCACAAGCTTAACATCTATGCTTCGTGTCTTCAAAACACGGAAGTACACACTTCCTGAACTTTCTTCAATCTCAGATGAAGCAAACTTTGATAGCGCATCTGCTTTAGCATTTTCTTCCCTTGGAATGTGTTCAACATGGCATTCATTAAATTGGGTCATCACAGCCCTTACTAGGCGAACATACTTAGCCATCGTATCATCCCTTGCCTCAAATTCTCCCTTTACCTGGGATATGATCAGCTTCGAGTCTCCACGGACCTTTAAGTTTTTGACTCTAAGTGTCCCAGCTAGACCAAGGCTAGCAATCAGGGCTTCATACTCTGCCTCATTGTTTGTTCTTGGGAAGTCTAGCTTCATGGCATACTCAATTAAGAATCCATCAGGGCTTTGCAAAACCAACCCTGCTCCACTGGAATTTGTTTTTGATGCTCCATCAAAATAGAGAACCCAATATTCTTTCTCCTTGTCGACTCCCTTGTCTTGAGGTATGGTATCTTCCTGCCCCCCGACTTCTTGGTTGGGTATGGTACATTCCACCAGGAAGTCAGCTAGTGCCTGGGCTTTTATGGCCGTACGTGGCTTATACTTGAGATCGAACTCTCCCAACTCTATTGCCCACTTAATCAGTCTCCCACTTGCCTTGGGACTGTGAATGATATTTCTCAGTGGCTGATTTGTTAGCACTTCAATTTGGTGAGCTTGAAAATAAGGACGCAGCTTTCTTGAAGCCATTACCAAGGCTAAAGCGAATTTCTCAATGGCTGAATAATTCAACTCAGCACCATGCAAAATTTTGCTGACATAGTATACGGGTTTCTGGACTTTCAGTTCCTCCTTAACCAACACGGCGCTCAAGGCGCTCTCTGAAACAGCCAAGTACAAAAATAAAACTTCATTCAGAACTGGCTTGGCCAACAACGGGGCCTGGCCCATATACTTCTTTAACTCTTCAAATGCCTTCTGATTTTCCTCATTCCATACAAAGTCTTTGATGTTCTTCAGTGACTTGAAAAATGACAAGCACTTGTCTCCTGACTTGGAGATGAATCGTCCTAACGCAGCAACCCTTCCTGTGAGCTTCTGAACATCCTTGACAGTTTTGGGGGGTTCCATGTCCAGGATCGCCTTTATTTTATCGGGATTTGCCTCAATTCCCCTCTTCGAGACCATCAATCCCAAGAATTTTCCAGATCCTACTCCGAAAGCACACTTCGTCGGATTCAACATCATCTTGTGGTACCTCAGGACCTCAAAAGCTTCCCTTAAATGGGCTATATGATCAGTCTTTACTAGACTCTTGACTAACATGTCATCAACATAGACTTCCATAGTCTTACCAATAAGATCCTTAAAAATTCTATTCACCAACCTTTGATAGGTGGCTCCTGCATTCTTGAGACCAAACGCCATAACAAGATAACAATAAACACCAAAGTCAGTGATAAATGATACCTTTGGAATGTCATCCTTATGCATTTTGATCTGGTTGTATCCGCTAAACCCATCCATGAAACTCAGCATCTCATGTCCAGCGGTAGCATCAATCAAAGTATCAATTCTAGGCAGCGGAAAACAGTCTTTGGGGCATGCATCATTCAGATCGGTGAAGTCTATACACATCCTCCACTTTCCATTAGCCTTCTTCACCATTACAGGGTTTGCTAACCACTCCGGAAATTGAATCTCCTCAATGAATCCAGCCTCTAAGAGCTTTTCCACTTCCTGCTTTATAGCCTCTTGTCTTTCCGGGGCAAAATTTCTTTTCTTTTGTTTCACTGTCTTCCGGCTTGGATCTACATTTAGCTTGTGAGTAATTAACTCCGGGTCTATGCCTGGCATATCAGCTGCTGACCATGCAAACACATCACTATTTTCTTGCAAAAATTTCACTAACTTCCCATTAAGGGGCTCCTCTAATGTGGCTCCAATGAAAGTCGTCCTCTCAGGATTCTCGAGGTATAAAGGAACCGAGACCAATTCTTCTGCTGGCCTTCCTCTATTCTCATCATTTTCTCGAACATCCATATCTTCAATAGGAAGAACCTGCCCCCCGACTCCATCTGCCCTCAAAGAGGCCACATAACAGCTTCTAGCCATTTTTTGATCTCCTCTCTCTTCTCCAATCCCGTTTCGGGTGGGAAACTTCATGACTGAATGGTAGGAAGAGGGGAATGCCTTGAAGGCATGTATCCCTGTTCTCCCCATGATAGCATTATAAGTTGAACTAGCCTTTACCACTACGAAATCCAGCATCTGCGTTGCTTGCCTTGGCTCCGTACCTATGGTGGTTGGCAACTTGATTATCCCTTCCACAGGACATTCTACTCCAACAAATCCATATATCGGCATGTCGGTTGGTGTTAACTGGGGGTCATTATACCCCATCCTTAGAAAGGTGTCGTGGAGCAAGATATCCACAGAAGCACCATTATCCACAAGGACCCTCTTAACCGGGCTATTTCCTATTATTGGTGTTATGACCAGCGGGGCGTCATGGGGAAACTTCACACCCTCTAGGTCGGAATCATCAAAAGCCAATGTTACTTCTGTCCTGGCCCTCTTCGGGGCTTCTCCAACAATATGCATAACCTCTCTAGTATATGCCTTTCTGGAATTTTTGGACAATCCAGCAGCAGTTGGACCTCCAAAGATCGTGTTTATCACAGGCCCTCGAGGTCTCGGCCCTCCATAAATGGTGTTTATAACTGGTCCTCTAGGCTGGGGGTTTCGCCCCTGATCGTCTTGGTCCCTCCTACGATCTTCAAAGTTCTTCCTTCCATTATTATTTCTGTCCCCTCCATCTCCAGTATACTTGTTCAATCTTCCTTTTCGAATCAAAAACTCAATTTCATCTTTCAATTGCCTACACTCATCGGTGTCATGGCCAACATCTTTATGAAACCTGTAATACTTGCCCTTATCTAGCTTGGCGGGATCAGCCTTCAAGGGCTTAGGCCAGTGAATATCTCTGTCTTTCTCAATCTCCATCAAAATCTGACTTCTGGGAGCATTCAACTTAGCGTATTCAGTGAACTTTTGCCCAGGTCCTCCCTTCTTGGGGGTTGAATCAGGGTTTTGTTCGGTTCTAGGATATTTGTCCTTAGCGATATACTCCAAATCAGTTTTTCGTTTCTTGCCTCCAGTGGGCTCATTACTTACTACGGTCTTACTCATACTTTCTTCAACCTTGATATACTTCCCTGCCCTTTCTTGGAGCTGCAACATGCTCTCAGGGGGTCGTTTGGCCAAAGACATCTTGAAAAACTCATCCCTAGTTCCTTGTTGCAGTGCTATCATGGCTACCTTATCATCAAGGTCTGGGACTTTTAAAGCCTCCTTTGTAAAACGATTCAGGTAATCTCTTAAGGATTCCTTAGCTCCCTGCACAAGACTCATAAGAGATGCTGAACTTTTCTCATGGACTCTTCCACTGATGAATTGCTTAATAAAAGCCTGACTTAATTCTCTGAATGATCCAATAGAATTTGGGGGTAGGCGACTGTACCATCTTTGAGCCATACCCGACAGGGTTTGAGGAAAGGCCCGACATTTTATAGCATCGTTCACGGGTTGCAGCAGCAGTGCATTAGAGAATGTCCTAACATGATTAGCGGGGTCTCCCGTGCCATCATAGGCTTTGATAGTGGGCATCTTGAATTTCCTTGAGATATGGGCATTCATTATCTCTTCTGTGAAGGGTGGAGTTGGATCATCAGGATCTCCAAGGGGAAGGAGATTGCTTGGATCAGTTCTTGGGACATCAGCCCTTCTTCTTACCGGACCATCCAGGTCTATGATAGGAGGAGGATTTCTCCTCCTAGGAGGTATGTGGGTTCTGGTGGCTTGGTGAGCCTCCAAGTCACGCCTCAGCCTTTGGATTTCAGCCTCATGAGCCCTGATCTTTTCCTGCACTTCTTGGGGATTCGCCCCTGGGGTGCTTTGGGGGCGTTGCCTTCCATCGGCCATTGGCTCTTTTCCAGGACGCCTCCTTCTCGGGGCCACTTCATCATCCGAAGATTCGGAGTCTCTCTCAGTGTATGGACCAGAAAATTCCCGATCCTCAGGGATAGGATCCAAACCTCGTATATAGGGGGGCGACCGCCCTCGTGCTTCGCTTCGCCCAGCATATCCGCTTCCTCCAACCTCAGGATGAAGGGGCATCCCATAAGGGGGGTTAGTAGGAACAATAGTTGAATATTCATACTCGACGGGTCGAGAATTCACAGGTATATGTATTTGTTGAACTTGAGGATTCGTACCTTGAATAGTCGGGGGAGTTGTCCCTTGTGGCTGAGGATGAGTTGCCCCTGTCTGGGCTTCCCCCTGAGTAGATGCATAAGTTGAATGGGGAGGAACCTCCACGGTTGATGAAATCACCTGGGTTGCCTCTAATGGTGTTCCTTCCTCTAGAGCTCCAATTGTTCTCCGTGTTCTCGCCATGGTTGTTGTTGTGTTTCCCACAGACGGCGCCAAATGTTATGGATAAAAAACCAAGGTTATTACTTGCTGTATTTAATACTAAGATTCGGGAGCTCAAGGCCTTTAATGGCTGCTCTCGTGTTTCGTGACTCAATCTGCCTTTACGAGATGCCTACGTATCTCTGTGAATTAGAGAATCAAGCCAAAAAATGTAGTTCTGATTGGTGGGGGTGAGACCCCTTATATAGATGTTGGGAGTCCTTGAATTGGACTTGGTATAGGAGACTTGGTGGGCAAGTCTCATAATTAGAATGGACTTTGGAGTCCTAGATAGTAGGAAACTGATTCCTTATCCTTTTAGGTCCCCTTGAGGCTAATCTCCAAGGATTTATATCCTTATCGGGACTCTTTTCAACATCTGATTTGTCCCTTATTAATTAATTACGAAATTAATTAATAATCAGAGCTTTTGGGCCTTTTTTATTCCATCAGGCCTGATCTGGTCCATCAGGCTTAACCTTTCTGGTCTGAGTATCATATATCTTTTTATTGGGCCTGGCAGCCCACAGTTTGTACAATTAATGCAGTATTTAATTATACAAACATAATTTATTTATCCCTATCAAGAATTATCATGCATATTATGGCTAACAGGAAATGACATGCTTGGTGCAAACATGTTATTCCAGTAAGGCATGCTAAATGGCATTTGAGGCATATTGCATGCAACATAATATGGATTAGGTGCAAATGGCATATTAGCAAACTGTGCATTCATATTCTGTGTAGGCATAGCATTAACAGGCATGGGAGGCATGACATTTATGTTGGGAAATTGAGACTGAACAGACATGGGAGTAGGCATGGCAGATTTCCAATTAACACACAAATGATTTACACTACCACACTTGACACAGATTTTTCTAGGAGCATATTTATCAGGTGTATAGTTATTGTGTTTGTTAATCCCTACTTTACCATTCCTATTATTTTTCCTTTTAGTCTCTATTTTTACCTCAATTTTCTCAAGTCTGTCACTTAACTGTTTGACAGTCATATGACCAACATTAGCCTTTTTCCCTTTCTTAGCTTGACTTGACTCTCATGAAACAAAGTTCTTGGAAACAGACCCATACTTTTCATTTAGCTTGATTAATTTGGCTTTGCTAATGGGTTTGCTTACAGCCGACGGATGAGGATTTTCATCATTCGACGAATAACACTTTTTGTTATCCGACGGATAGTCCCCATCATCCGTCGAGTCTACATCTGTCAACAACCCATCTACCAAAATAGGTTCTAGTTTCTCTTTATTCTTTTTCCAGGCTTCATCACAAAAAGACTCAATTCCTTGAACTTTGGTGATATGAGCATGAACATCCCTGGATGTTTTCCGAGCTTTAATCACCTCTTGTTCATGCTCGAGCTGCTTCTTCAAAATTTCTTCCTTTTTCAAGGACTCAGTTAATTCCTCCTTGACAATCTTACGCTCAATTTTTAGTTTCTCAAACTCAACAAACTGAGACTCAAGCACATTATTCCTCTCACTTAAAAACAAGTTGTTTTCTTTGATTTTAGCATTTTCTTTAGTGAGAGACTTAAGTGTAACACGTAAATGATACAATTCTGTAGACATATCATTTATGGCATCATTACACTCAGCTTTAGATAAATGTGCAAGGTTTGTAGTGATTACCTGATTGCTTGAGGAACTTGTCTCTGTTTCATCAGACTTGGCCATTAGGGCTAGATTGACATAGCTGACATCTTCATCTTCATCCAAACCATCTGCTGCCCAGTCATTCTCCTGTGTAATAAAAGCCCTTTCCTTTTGTTTGAGTAGATCAAAGTATTTTTGCTTATAATCCACATACTCAAACCTTTTCTTACTGGAATCTGACTTTCTACACTCATTTGCAAAATGCCCTGCCAGGCCACATTTGAAACATTTGAATTTTGACTTATCCACCATGTTTTTATTTGGCTTGGCTGCTCCAAAGTTCTTTTTAAACTTGAGCTTGGCAAATCTTCTGGAAAGAAATGCTAGGTGCTCATCAATGTCCTCCATGTCATCTTGGCTCAATGAATCTTCACTTTCTGCTGCAAGCCCCTTATCCTTATTCTCACAGACCTTTGAAGTTGATTCTACAGCTTCCATCTTCATTTCCTTCTCCTTTTCCAGATCAGCAACTAGTGCAATGGATCCTCCTTTCTTCTTTCCTCTCTTCATTCTTTCATCCTACTCTATCTCAAGCTCATAGGTCTTCAGAATGCCATACAGTCTCTCCAAAGTAAACTCCTTATAATCTTCTGAGTTTCTCAATGAGACTGTCATTGGTTTCCATTCCTTTGGAAGAGATCTGAGAAATTTCAGATTGGTGTCTTTAGTCTGATAGACTCTTCCATGCAACTTAAGAGCATTTAGTAATTTTTGGAATCTACTAAAAATGTCAGTGAGTGACTCACTTTCTTCATTGTGAAAATGCTCATATTGCTGAATCAGGAGCTGCATTTTATTTTCTCTTACTTGCTCAGTGCCATCACAAATTATCTGTATTGTGTCCCAAACTTCCTTGGCAGTTTTACAGTTGATAATATTATCAAACATGTCTGCATCAACTCCATTGAACAGAATGTTCATGGTCTTTTTATCCTTCCTGACTTGTTCAATATCAGGGTCAGACCATTCGTGCCTTGGCTTTGGAACAGATGGCTCCTTTCCTGTTGCAGCTCTCATTGGAACATGAGGGCCTCTTTCTATGCAGTCCACATAGGCCTCATCTATAGAAAGTATATGAAGATGCATCTTTACCTTCCAATGATGGTAATTATCTTTATCAAGAAAAGGAATCTTGACTCCAACATCTTTCTTGTTCATCTTGCTGAATTGTTTTGATCTTTAAACTCTTTGTAGATTAAGAGCTTGCTCTGATACCAATTGTTAGTCCCTTAACAATATAGCAAGAATTACGGAAGGGGGGTTGAATGGAATTTTTGAACCTTTTTCTTGAAATAAAAATGTTCAACTCGAATATAGATATAATGTTTTGATTAGCACAATACGGAATAGAAACTTAATTGAATCAAAACATAAGTAATTAAAAATAAGAGTCTTTAAAAACTTTCTGGTGGATTTAAACAATTCCACCAGAGATATATATAATATATCGAGAGGACTCTGTGTGCAGGAATGCTCACAGCTTCTTACAAATGGAACTACTGAGAATACAGGAAATGCTAATGATTCTGCTTACAAAGATTTCTTTGTTTTTGTGTTTCTCAGCTATCTCAGTTATTTTTCTATTTGCTACACTCTTGGTTTATATAATACCAAAATTACAAAGTCAAAAAGACTGAACAAATATAAAAACTATCAGTCTTAAGCTTTGCTGCTTTTCGTCCTCTATTACCCAATTAATGGGCTTCCACAGTGTGTTTGTATACATCTCGACGGCTGTGTGTCAGCTTTCACTGTTCAACTGTTATTTGAATTCTTCATATGATCATCCGTCGACTTTCAGAATATCCGTTGATGGTTTAATTGATCATCCGTCGACTGCTATTTTAAACATCCATTGATAGTTATTTGATCATCCATCGATGGCTTTGTTAATCATCCGTCGACAGCTATTTTGGCACTTGACTCTATTTCACTTATGCAGAATTACAAGACATCATTTATGTACAATTAATCAACCTATTCTGCATATCTAGTTAAAATCAGCATGACTTATATGCTACTACGGATTCTATACAAAGGTGCATACATAACTGTGCTACAAACTTATTATTACATAAGCTACTCACTCGATGGATGAAAAGTTAATCATCCGTCGGGACTATAATGAGTTATCCGTCGGGACTATAATTCTTATCCGTCGAGTGCTAAATAATTTCACTAAGTAAAATCTACTTAGATGTTTTGTTTATGAAATCATCAAGTACACAACATATGCACAACAACATTTATCCCCCTTTGGGACTGAAAATCCATATTTTAATTATTTCAAAAACTGATGTCGATTTATGATAAAATCTCTTAAGTAGTAAACATTTTTATCAAGGGATTATAGATCAACTTTGAAACACTGGAAATATGTCACAAATTCTCAGGGCCATGATCCACTAGACTTTACTATATTAGGGTAATTGAAAGGTTTCCATATACAAGAACTTTGACAAGGAGATTTAGCAAGGCTATTGGATAATATGAAAGAGTAATACCAAACTAGGCTTAAAGCAATGGTTCTCGACAAGGTATAAATACTAGAACATCAAGAAGAAAAGCTTCAAGAATACTAGGGGTGTCAAGATATGAAGAAATGATTTTTAGCTCAAGGTATATCAGGATTGTTGAACTTTAGGGTAAGAAAAAGGGTTATCAATCAATTAAGAACAACTTTAAAGAATATCTGGCTTTTAGGTATCAAGGTAAAGTTTCTATTGGGGTTCAAGCATCGGGGTGAGATGTCAATATTTTAGGAATCAATAGCATGATAATCAAGAGGATCAATCAAGTATTATATCAAATCTTTATTTTATCATGGCATTCCAATCACTTTGATATACTAGAGTGATATGACTTTTGATCTACTTGCAATATGTACTTGTGGGTTCATGGCATTTCTATATAATATAAAGATAGATTTAAGAATCGCTTGGTTCAAGTATATCAAGATAACTCAGGATACTCACATCAATATATATGAACTAATTATCACACATTTGCAGTGTAAACGAAATACAGGTTGAATCATTTGCCTTGAGAAAGGCTGGTCTGGTCTGGCTGGTAGGAGCAACTGGAAGCTTCACTCGACCTTTATGGCAAGTTTACCCTCGTCTCGAGATCCTACATAAATAATAATAATCCTCATTATAATATATTCTCACCAACTTAACCTATTTACAACACAAATGGCACTTAGGCCTATATGCACGCAATTTATATTCACCTTATAAATATAATTGTACACCTAGCCACATATACTCACATATAATATTTTAATACCAAATAATATCACACACACCATAATGCAACACTAGACTTGGATGATCTCGACTCACAACTTAAGTCACTTGGTCGCTAAACTAGACAAAGTCTCTAAATTTTGGCTTCCTTACTCAATGTGCCTTTACTTAACTATCCAAAACCTATTGACCCTCACTTGGGCCTTTAATTCTAATGGCTTTATACTATCTTACAACCATAGCGGTCAACCTAGGTCTTACTCATAAGTGCTCTAAAACTATGTGTTAAGTGAAAGTTCTCACTAAGGAAAATTTCAGAATGACATCTATGGTTTCTTGAGTGAATTAGACGCTCTTAAACTACAAGTTTACCTCCAAAACTTCTACACTAGGTTCTTCTGACCTTAAGGCATCTCCCAAACTTGATGTGGCTCAAGGGCCTAGCTTGGGCCTCCTTGGGCCTAAGCTTAAAGTCTATGGTTCCCCTGTTTTTTCTGGGCAGAAAACGCCCTGACTTGAACTAACTTGTGACACATGGTTCTAAATCAAATCCTATGAACTATGGCTGAAAAAACTCCTCTGACACTCCCTCTAACTAAGGCCCAACAGGGCCTAATGAGGGCCTACCCATGACATGGTCAAAACTTCCTATTTCTAAGTTGCAACAAAACTGTCCCCTGCTGGACAGATTCTGTGATTCCACTCGTGCACCTAACCAAACGACTTATAAACCTCCAACAAACACCTAAAACCTTTTATATACTCCTAGTTCTAGCTTCTGGTGGCTTGGGCCTCAAAGTGCACAACAAATGCTCATTCAAAACTTCCCCATAACTAGTGCATCAAATCTGGAAAAATGCAAACACTAACTAATCCCTTTCCACCTTAACTCCCAGTTAATAACCAAGCATCCAACTCTTTCCAAAGCAAACCTAGTGTCTTAATGTCCTAAAATAGTTCCTCAACAGAAGGGGAGGTCATCCATGCCCAAGAATCAACAACATGCAACTAAAAATATAACATGCAACTCATGAAAAATACATAACAAGATTTCGGCTAGGCATAAAGTTTAAATGCTTGCAAATTCGACTTGTACCTATTACTCATCCTTAATAACCATGAAATATATCTTCTCTTAACTATTAATAAGAAATTTATCATGGAAACAATCTATTTTAAGCACATATGTTTCGAATTTATAGATTTTTAGACATAGCAACATGATTTCAAAAAGAGTAGCATGATAAACATGGTTGATCATCATTTTAATATCTTAAAACTAGCATGCATGGCTAAACATAAATATATAATGAAAATTCAGTAGCATGCAAAGGATTTTAAAGCATGATATCTCCATAAAACATTTAGTTAGCACATATATAAAATATATCTCATAGAGAGCTCTTGAATTCACAAGAATCAAGAGTTTCTCTTTGGAGATCACATAAGAACTACACATGCATCCATGGAACTTCAACTTCCAAGTCATAAAAATCTTGGAAAGTATATAAGATGAATGTAGGTAGAAGATTTACACTTGGGAAGATGAAGAATGAAATGAAAAATGGAAGGGGGTAGGGGAATGGGGCTTCGGCCGAGAGCAATGGTGGGAGGGGAGGAGAGAAAAAAAATGTGGTGTGTTGGAGTGTGGAGTGAGTGGAATGACTTCTCCCACTTTGATTTTAGTTTTATGCTTTTTGATTGACAAAATGATGAGTGGAAGTGAGAATGTAAAAAAATGTCCTCTAGCTAAAGTTAGGCCATTTTGCATGCAAGGTTAGTGTGGTAATTTGGTAATCAACAAATGAGTTAGTGGGGTTGGAAAGGTCTTATTTGCCCTTTCAGAGAATATAATAGTGATTTGCATGCAAGGTCTTCTATGTAATTTGCTAATTATAACAAATAAAATTTGTAAAGATTTATTTTTATAAAATAAAATACAAGTTCAAAAATTATAAAATTTATACCATAAAATAACTTGGATTTTTAGATATTTTATAAAATCACTTTTGAAATTTGTGAACAAAATAACTTTTAAAAGAAAATTTTTCCAAGGTTTAGAATATTCCTTATAAATAAAAAATAAGGGAAATAAATAAACTCTTGCTTTGAAAAATCATATACTACATAAAGCAAATTTAAAATACAGAAATTTTCATTCATACAAGGTACAACTATTAAGTATATTTACTTTCAGCTTTAATATCACACAAAATCCACAGATTATATTACATAAAATGCCGGTCGTAACAGTTCTTTTCATAAACAAATCCAGACTGAGACATAATCTTGACTATTGGTGCCATTGTTGTGAGTAGAGGTTGCAGAGAAAGATTGAGAGTTTTGGGAGAGAAAGAGAATAAAAGATTTTGAAAAATAGCAAGAAAGCGTAAAGTGAAAATAAGAACTCAAGGGGGCTTTTATACTTTCTTGAATTAAATAGTTCTTTTAAGAAAATTACAGCCGTTTGAGCATAAAATAAACGGTAGAAATTCTTAAAATTGCCTTTAATACAAATACATACAACTGTATATATATCGACGGTTAAGTAAAAGAATCAACGGCTGTGACTCATATAAAATGACTGATGTGACACTTTAACGGATGAGGTAAATGGTTATCCGTTGAAGATTAACACAGTTTTATCCGTTGAAGGATAAAACTACCAGAAATGTATTTGTCTTTCAACGGATAATGAACATCCGTTGATAGAACAATTTTGGCTTTCAACGGATAAAAAATATCCATTGATGAAATAAACTACATGCAAAGCCAACTTTGTTCTTGCAACAAATTCATTTCAGGCTACAGTACAAATTGCAATAGGACCATGAAATTATGAATAATTAAGCATACCTAGCTCACTTACTAATCTTGTGAATGTTGATTCATCAAGTGGCTTGGTAAATATGTCTGCACTCTGCTTTTCACTTGGAACAAAATGAAGTTCCACTGTACCTTTCATCACATGTTCCCTTATGAAGTGGTACTTGATGTCAATGTGTTTGGTTCTTGAGTGTTGCACTGAATTTTCAGTAATGGCAATGGCACTTGTATTGTCACAAAATATAAGAATTTTGTCAACAGTTAGCCCATAGTCAAATAGTTGATTCCTCATCCACAATATCTGTGCACAGCAACTACCAGCAGCAATGTACTCAGCTTCAGCTGTTGACGTAGAAACAAAAATTTTCTTCTTGCTGAACCATCACACAAGCTTATTCCCTAGAAATTGACAGGTGCCAGTTGTGCTTTTCCTGTCTATTTTGCAACCTACATAATCTGCATTTGAGTAGCCAATTAGATTAAAACCAGACTCTCTAGGGTACCAAATTCCTAGATTTGGAGTCCCTTTGAGATATCTGAAAATTCTTTTAATAGCCACTAAGTGAGACTCTTTAGGGTCAGCTTGAAATCTAGCACAGAGACATGTAGAAAACATTATATCAGGTCTACTAGCAGTTAAATATAAAAGTGAGCCAACCATGCCTCTATAACTTGAAATGTCCACAGACTTTTCAGCCTTGTTTAATTCAAGCTTGGTGGCAGTGGCCATGGGAGTTTTTGCAGATGAACAATCCATTAAGTCAAACTTCTTTAAAAGATCATAAATATATTTAGTTTGACTAATGAAAATTCCACCACTAACTTGTTTAACTTGTAAACCAAGAAAATAAGTTAGCTCTCCCATCATGCTCATTTCATATTTACTTTGCATTAACTTAGCAAACTTTTTAAAAAGCTTATCATCTGTAGAACCAAATATAATATCATCTACATAAATTTGAACAAGTATTGTAGAGCCATTAACATTTCTAAAGAAAAGAGTTTTATCAACAGTACCTCTTGTGAAGTAATTATCTAGAAGAAATTTTGACAAAGTCTTATACCAGGCTCTAGGTGCTTGCTTTAGTCCATAGAGTGCTTTCAACAGATAATACACATAGCCTGGAAAATTTGGATCTTCAAATCCTGGAGGTTGGCTTACATAAACTTCTTCCTCCAATTCTCCATTCATAAATGCACTCTTGACATCCATTTGATAGACCTTGAAATTGGCATGGGCTGCATAGGCTAGAAAGATTCTGATGGCTTCAAGTCTGGCAACTGGAGCAAATATCTCATCAAAATCTATTCCCTCTTGTTGAGAATAGCCTTTGGCAACCAATCTGGCTTTATTCCTTATGACAATGCCATTTTCATCCATCTTGTTTCTGAATACCCATTTTGTGTCAATAGAGCTCTTGTTCTTTGGCTTGGGTACCAGCTTCCATACCTTGTTCCTCTCAAATTGGTTTAGCTCCTCTTGCATTGCTAAAATCCAATCTGGATCCAATAGGGCTTCTTCCACTCTCTTAGGTTCCTCCTGTGATAGAAAACTACTATATAGATATTCATCTTGAGTAGCCCTTCTAGTTTACACTTTAGATGTAGCATCACCAATGATCAATTCAAAAGGGTGATTCTTGGTCCATTTCCTTTGAGGTGGTAGATTAGCTCTAGATGAGGTTGCCTCGGTATTATCATGATGTGAGATAGAATGTTGATTGGTTGAAACTCCCCCTGAGTTGTTGATCTTTTGAAAGGAATTGGGAGTTCTATTACTTGATGAAGTGAAATGATTATCCGTTGACAGACTGTGATCAACGGATGCTTCATTATGAACTTCAACGGATGGTGCACTTTGTCTTTCAACGGATGCTGCATTGCTTCTATCAACGGAAGCTGAATTATGACTTTCAACGGATGCAGCATTCCGTGCATTGTCCAAAGGCAGATTTTGAATTCTTTTCGAGGTGCCTTCTCCATCATTCTCATCTTCACTATCATCACAATATATCTCAATGTTGTCAAATTTAAGTCCTTCATGATGTCCCTAATCTGTTAGTCCATCAATCTTTTTATCAACATGCACAGATTCCATGACAATGTTGGTTCTTAGATTGTAGACCCTATATGATTTTCCAGCAGAATAACCAACAAATATTCCTTCATCAGCTTTTGCATCAAACTTTCCTTTGTGATCTGGTTGATTCCTTAGAATGTAGTATTTGCAACCAAAGACATGAAGAAAGTTTAAGGTTGGTTTTCTTCTCTTGAACAATTGATAGGGATTCATGCCTTTTGCTTGATTGATTAGAGAAATATTCTGAGTGTAACATGCACAGTTAACAGCCTCAGCCCAAAAGTATGTTGGGAGTTTTGACTCTTCAAGCATTGTTCTTGCAGCTTCAATGAGTGACCTGTTCTTCCTTTCCACCACACCATTCTGTTGTGGAGTCCTTGGAGCTGAGAACTCATGCATGATCCCATTTTCTTCACAGAACAACTTCATGGTTGAATTCTTGAACTCAGTTCCATTGTCACTCATGATATCCCTTACTTTGAAATCTGGATGATTGTTGACTTGCTTGATATGATTGATAATGATTTCACTAGCTTCATCCTTTGATCCAAGAAAATAAGTCCATGAAAACTTTGAGAAATCATCTACAATCACTAGGCAATGTCTTTTCCTTGAAATTGACAATACATTGACTGGTCCAAAAAGATCCATATGTAGCAGTTGTAATGGTTCATCAATTGCTGATTCAAGCTTCTTACTGAATGATACTTTCTTTTGCTTTCTTTTCTGACAAGCATCACACAGTCCATCCCTTGTGAATTCCACTAGAGGCATTCCTCTAACTAAGTCCTTTTTGACTAGATCATTCATTGTCTTGAAATTCAAATGGGACAGCTTCTTGTGCCATAGTCAACTTTCAACTGGACTTGCTTTGCTGAAAAGACAAGTAATTGATTCTGCATATGTAGAGTTAAAGTCAGCCAAGTACACATTTCCTTTTCTAACTCCAGTTAGAACCAATTTGTTGTCCTTCTTATTTGTGACAACACAGGCTTCAGAATTGAAGGAAACAGTATTCCCTCTGTCACATAGTTGACTGATGCTCAATAGATTGTGTTTGAGACCATCAACTAATGCAACTTCATCAATGATGACATTTATCTTTGAAATCAAGCCATATCCCATATTGAACCCTTTGCTATCATCTCCAAAGCTTATGCTAGGGCCAACTCTCTCCTTGAACTCTGTGAGCAGGGTGAAATCTCCTGTCATGTGCCTTGAACAACCACTTTCCAAGTACCATTAATTCCTTCTTTTTCCCTGCACACAACAAAATCAATCAAGTTGATTTTGGTATCCAAGTTTCCTTGGGTCCAGCCTTGTTAGTCTTTTTCCTAGACTTCATTCCTCCTGTATCTTTTGACTTAGGTAACTTTGGGTCAACCTTGGTCTCAGATGTAGTTGGTTGAAGTGTAGGGTTAGTCACAGAATCATTTAGCACATTTGGTTGAATTTGATAAGGCATAGATTGTGCAAACATATTATTCCACATAGGCATGTTATATGGCATTTGAGGCATACTGAATGCAGTAAAATAAGGGTTATTAACATATGACATATTTGCAAAATATGCATGAGGATTCTGATGAGACATAACAGGCATAACATGCAGAGGTGACATAGATATGTTAGGCATGGAAGGAGTTAAAGGCATGGGAGCATTCTTAACAGATTTGCAGTTATCAGATAGATGATTAACACTTTTACAATGCACACAGCTTTTTCTAGGAGCATACTTATCAGGTGTGTAATTGTTGTGTTTGTTAATCCCTACCTTCCCATTTCTATTAGATTTTCTTTTAGTTTTCTTTTTATCCTCAACCAACTTAAGCCTATTTTTTAACTGATCTAAGGTCATGTGTCCTATATTCACCTTACTGGCATCTTTGGATGTGCTAGCTTCTTCCTTGACAAAGTTCTTGGAAGTTGAACCAAATTTCTTATTGAGATTTTTCAAATTGTTCCTTTTAAAATCACTTGCCTGTTTTAATTGATGAGCCTTCAACGGATGCTCTTTTTCTTCCTTCAACGGATAACTTTCATCATCCGTTGATTCCACATCCATTGACAATCCATCAATTAATTCAACTTCCTTTTTGGTTTTCTTCTAGGCATTCTCACAAAGTGATTCAATTCCCTGAACCTTGACAATTTGAGCACTAACATCCCTAGATGTTTTCCAGGCCTTGATTACCTCTTGCTCACGTTCTAATTGTTTAGAAAGAATTTCTACTTTCTTAACAGATTCTTCTAGTTCACTCTCAACAGTCAAGCATTTGATTTTAATCTTTTCAAGCTCAATTACCTTACCCTCTAACACAGCATTCCTATCACTTAAAAACACATTATTCTCTTTGATTCTTGTGTTTTCTTTAGCTAGTGATTTAAGGGAAACACGCAAATGATATAATTTATTGGACATATCATTTATGGCTTCATTGCATTCAATATTAGAAAGCTGAGAGAGGTCAGTAGTAATTACCTGGTTGCTTCATGAACTAGTTTCATTTTCATCAGAATTAGCCATCAGGGCTAGGTTGACATATTCCATATCATCATCTTCATTGGCTTCATCTGCTGCCCAATCATCTTGAGTCAGAAAAGCTCTTTCCTTTTGTTTGAGCAAATCGAAATATTTCTTTTTGTAATCAACTTGCTCAAATTTCTTCTTATTAGAGGATGGCTTTCTGCACTCATTTGCAAAGTGTCAACTTATGCCACAGTTATAACATTTGAACTTAGATTTGTCCACCATGTTCTTGTTTGACTTAGTGAATTTTGCATTTTTCTTGAATTTCATCTTTGCAAACCTCCTGGACAGAAAAGCCAGATGTTCATCAACATCATCAGAGTCATCTTGACTGGAATTGTCTTCAACCTCAGCTACTTGCTCCTTTCCCTTGCTTGATTCTGATTTGCTTGTGCCAATTTTAAGACTTGGCATTGTCTTTTCTTCATTCCTGGATTCAATCTTCTCATTGTCAACTACAAGTGCAACTGATCCACCTTTTCTTTTTCCCTTTTCCGACAGCTCATCTTGCTCCATCTTAAGTTCATAGGTCTTCAAAATTCCATATAATCTTTCAAGTGTGAAGTCCTTATAATCTTGAGAATTTCTTAGAGAAATAGTCATAGGCTTCCATTCCTTTGGTAGAGACCTCAGAAATTTTAAATTGGAGTCCTTGACTTGGTACACTCTGCCATATAGCTTCAATCCATTCAACAGTTTCTGAAATCTGTTGAAGGTATCATTCAATGATTTTCCTTCTTCAAAATGAAAATATTCATACTGTTGAATGATAAGCTGCATTTTGTTTTCTCTAACTTGCTCAGTACCTTCATAGATAAGTTGCATAGTATCCCAAATTTCCTTAGCAGTTTGGCTGTTAATGACATTGTCAAACATATCTTGATCTAGGCCATTAAACATAATGTTCATGGATTTCTTGTCCTTGTGAACCTCTTCAATATCTTCAACAGTCCATTCTACTTTTGGCTTGGGAATAGACTGTCCAACAACAACTGTTGTAGTAGCTGCTGTGGCCACCTTGTGAGGGATGTGAGGACCATTTTCAATGCAGTTGATGTAGCTTTCATCTTGAGAGAGGAGATGTAAATGCATCTTCACTTTCCAGTTATGATAGTTATCTCTTTCCAGGATTGGAATCTTTACACCAATATCCTTCTTACTCATGATGTTAGCAGAATAGATCTTTAAACTCTTTGTATTTTAAGAGCTTGCTCTGATACCAATTGTTATTCCTAGTGGACTAACAATGAGATTTACAGAAGGGGGGTTGAATGTAAATCTCAAAACTTTTTCAAGTTTTGAGCAGTTTCTAAGACTAAGTGTTTTGATAAACAAATGTGTGTGAATTGGTTTAAGCTAGTACAGATAGATATATATTCAAGCATAAACGTAAAGAACACAAAGAACTTAAAAACTTTTCTGGTGGATATATTGTTCCACCAAAGATGTGTTATTTCAGAAAATCTGTGAATCAAAAAATTGATCACAACTGCATCCTAATACAAACTAGATGATTTTCTCTCTGGATTTTTCTAAACAGCTCTAGAAAATTCATCATCTAATTACTAGCTGCTACTTGGTTTATATAACACCAAGTTTACAAGTGAAGATAAAACTGTAGAATACAATTAAAAGATTCTTCACATGTTTCTTCTTCATTTCTCTATCCAATGCAATTTAGGTTTAGCTGTGAATCTTTGAATACTTCCTTATTTGCACCCGAATGGAAATGCTGCTTTTTCTTGATTCCTCCTAGAGGCTGCCACATTCCAGTTTGTCTCTGTCAACCCATGTGCCTCTGTCAGCTTATGAATTGTCACTATCAACTGCTATTGAACTTAGCATTCGTTGAAGCTTTTATCCGTTGATGGCTTTATCCGTTGAAACATTAGCAGTTGAAGCTTTTATCCGTTGATGCACTCATCCATTGATGGATGTTATCCGTTGAAGCTTTAGAGACATCCGTTGAAGCTTTGTTTCTCATCCGTTGAAGGCCTTTAATATCAGTTGATACTACTTCACTTATACAAAATTACAAGGCATGAAATATTTACAATTAGCCCTCCTATTTACATATCCACTAGTAGTCAACATGACTTATAATTTCCTACAACATCTAAGAATTCCAACTTAAGTTACAGAGAATGAAATGTGCTACAATAATAAACTTATTTCTAAGTAAAGCTACTCCTTCAACGGATAGCCAGAATGGTCTTATCTGTTGAGGCTACAAACACCAGATTTCTACTTAAGTGTTTTGTTGAACTTATCATCAAACTAATACACATATTCCTAACAAGAACCCCTACATAGTGTGGCATGAAAAGTTTTCTTATTCAGCAAAATCACTATTCATAAGGGTTACAAAAAGTTCAAATTTTTTTTGGGTTATTACAAGGTCACAGTGTTATCAGGAATCTTGAAACATGCTTTTATAACATCACTATTGATACAGAATTCCTTACCTTTAATGGTGAGTGTGATTGTCTTATCTGTTGAGTTGTATGTAGCAGTGGTCCACATCTCTTCAACAACTTCACAAAAGATTGCGGGTGATTCCAGCATGGCATAACTAAGCTTGCAATTCTTCACAAAGTCCATCATCTTGTGATAGTCACCAGATTGCTGAATACCCTTGTTTACTAGTGCAGTGAAATTGTTTTTCTCATAAATAAACCCAGTTTGAGACATAATCTTGACAACGGGCGCCATTGTTAGAGAATGAGAGCTTGAAGAGAGAGAGTAAGTGCTTTGAAAGAGAAAGAAATTGGAGCAGTTGATTTGAGAATGATAAAAGAAAAGCAATTGAAATGAAATAAGCTTTTATACTATCTCAAAAATAACTGCTAAAAATAATAAAGTAAAATAAAGTAACCAATGAAAATTGCCTAAAATAGTCGTTTAAAAATAAACTGTAAAAATTCCACCCATTATCCGTCGTGTTATGCTTACTGATAAGTGACATTTATACCACTTAGTGCGTCTTAAAATGGCTTAAATTGGTGTCTTGAAATCAAGTATTTTGTGTATTTGATGCGTTTTTTCTAGTGTTTATGCATTTCAGGGTATTAGTTGCATTTCGGGAGAGTAATCAAGAATAAGCCTTGGTATGTGTTCACCATTGCGAGAGGAAAGAAATGGGCAGATTACGGCGAAAAAACGGAGCAACTCAGGATTTTTTCCAGTAGAGGTCTGAGCGCCCGCTCAGCAATGCTAAGCGGCCGCGCAGCAAGCTAAGCGCCCGCTCAGCAATGCTGAGCGGCCGCGCAGGAAGCTGAGCGCCCGCTCAGCTATGCTGAGCGGCCGCGCAGGGTCGGGAAAGGAGGCAGTTTATTTTAGGTCTTCTAATTCTGTTTGGCTTCCACTTCTATGTAATCTGAGTTTTATGGGATTATTATATAAGTTGATTTGAGACGTTTTTAAGAGAAAAAAAGGTAGTAGTATTACGCAAGGAGCGAAGGAGATAAGGAAGAAGACCGATTTAGCACACCGCAACGAAGAGGAAGCATATTTTCTTGTGATTCTTGTTTCGTTGTAACGTTGGATGCTAGTTTTCTTACTTTGAACTTATTTACTCTTGTGACGTACTCTGATTTAATATAATTAGTTTAGTTATTATTTTCTTGTGTTTGTTTATCATGATTTCATATGAACCCATGATGACGATAAGTGCTATTATGGGCTAATCGTGATCATGGGGTTGCAACAGATTTATTATGGAATTCTTTAGTAATTGTTTAATACTTTAGAGTGTGATGATTGTATGATATCTAGTATTGGTTGTGCGTATTCGTCTTATGTGTGTCGCGAACATATAAGATATGGTGTTAATCTCTTGTAAAGCGACGGTGGATCTTGAGATTTAGAACTTGCCATGCTAGCATAGGTTCATGTACGTTGTGCATGATTAGTGGGTAACTCTAACAGTTTTATTTGCCCTATGTAATCAAAAGGAATAACTTGTGCTTAAATCGTTGTGTTGTCAATTTCTGTAGACATATAGGAACTCAACATAATTGATGACTATTCAACTTCTATCTTGATTGTGGATATTTGGTAGAATGGTATTAGTACAATGAAAGTTGGCTTTTATCAGTTTTATGTTATTCGATTAATATCATCACTGTCACATACTAAAGGTAATAACAATGACTATTGAAGAAAGTAGTAATGAAGTTGTGATCTCATGAGTGTTTTATTATTGATAATTTGAAGTGTTAGTCAAGTGATTAATTAAGTAGTTAATTATAGTTAATATTTAGTTAACAATTTTAAGTGTTAGTGTCTTAACATTGAGAAGTAATCATACATTGGTGAGTGAGTTTAATTAGACAATAATTTAGTCTGAGTCTCTGTGGGAATGAACTAGAAAGTATTCTATATTACTTGCGAACGCGTATACTTGCGTGAATATTAGCGCGTGTTTTCGCCCTAACAAGTTTTTGGCGCCGCTGCCGGGGACTCGGCGTATTTGTTTAGTTTATGTACTTACCATCATTGGTCATTAGGACTCAGTGATTAGGACGTAGTAGTTACTTATTGTTTCCGGTTGTGTTTCAGGTACTTTAGCAAGCATTTATGCAAACTCGTTCTCGTACTCGCAAGAGGACTTTAGATACAGCTGAGGAGACAGACGAAGTTCTTGATATTCCGGAGAAGTTAGATTTTGAAGATTCGGATTCAGGAACTGAGCGGAAAGAACCAGTAAATATGGGTGATCGTATTGTTCAAGCTGATCCAGCTCTTATGGATTTTTCTCGGCCAAAAATTGATGACATCCAGTCAAGCATTCTTCATCCGGCTATTCAAGCTAACACCTTTGAAATCAAGCCGAGCACTATTCAGATGGTGCAGAATTCTGTTTCTTTTGGAGGAGCGACAACTGAAGACCCCAACATGCACATAAGGAATTTTGTCGAGATCTGCAGCACTTTTAAGTATAATGGCGTGACTGATGAGGCTATCAAGTTGAGGCTTTTTCCATTCTCACTGAGGGACAAGGCCAAAGACTGGTTACATTTTAAACCAGCTGGGTCCATCACTACGTGGCAAGATCTTGCACAAAAGTTTCTGGTGAAGTTTTATCCGATGGCAAAGACTGCTGTTACGAGAAGTGCTCTTACTCAGTTTGCGCAACAACCTACTGAATCTATGTGCGAGGCTTGGGAATGCTACAAGAAAATGTTGAGAAAATGTCCACATCATGGAATGCCTGATTGGATGGTGATCACTGGTTTCTATAATGGTTTGGGGGCCCAATCTCGGCCCATGCTCGATGCAGCAGCTGGAGGCACCCTATGGGCTAAAAGCTATACTGAGGCGTATAATCTTATAGAGACTATGGCTGCAAATGAGCATCAAAACCCAACTCAGAGGACGACGTCAGGTAAGGTAGCAGGTATTCTGGAAGTTGATGCAGCCACCGCTATTGCAACCCAGCTCCAAGCACTATCAATGAAGGTTGATTCTTTGGCTACATATGGAGTTAATCAAATAGCTATGGTTTGTGAGCTTTGTGCAGGTTCTCATGCTACGGATCAGTGTTCTCTTGTCAACGAATCTGTTCAGTATGTGAATAATTATCAGCGACAACAGCAGCCTGTGCCAGCGACCTATCATCCTAATAACAGAAATCATCCAAATTTCAGCTGGGGGAATAATTAGAATGCTATTCAGCCACCATATCAGCAAGGAGTGAGTAAACAGTTTAACCCACCTGGATTCCAGCAACCACAGCAGTATGCTACCAGGCAATCATATCCTCAACAGGGAAGTACAGCTGCACCTACTAGTGCTGATTTTGAGGAACTTAAGTTGTTATACAAGAGTCAGGCGGTTTCTATCAAGACCTTGGAAAATTAAATCGGTCAATTGGCCAATGCAGTGCTCAATCGTCAACCTGGCACTCTTCCCAGTGACACGGAAGTACCAGGCAGGAAGGAAGCTAAAGAGCAAGTCAAGACTATTACCTTAAGGTCTGGAAAAGTTGCTGATGCTGAAAAGGCAAAAGAAGGAGAAGCTGAAATTAGAGATGAAAAATCTAAGCAAAAGGAGAAATCGGCGGAACCAAGGAAGACTACTGTTGAACACACTCTGCCTGAGGCTAATACAGGGGAGAAACAGCTCTATCCTCCACCACCTTTTCCTAAGAGATTGCACCAACAAAAGCTGGATAGACAGTTCGAGAAGTTTCTGGAGGTGTTCAAAAAACTTCACATCAATATACCTTTCGCTGAGGCTCTGGAGCAAATGCCTAGTTATGCGAAGTTTATGAAGAGTATTCTTTCAAGGAAGGTGAAACTGGATGACCTTGAGACCTTGCTCTCACGGAAGAATGCAGCGCTGTTCTGCAGCAAAAGTTACCACCAAAACTAAAAGATCCAGGTAGTTTCACCATTCCTTGCACCATTGGCAATTTGACTTTTGACAAGTGCCTTTGTGATTTGGGAGCAAGCATTAATCTGATGCCGTTTTCGATCTTTAAAAAGTTGGATCTGCCTGATCCAAAACCCACATACATGTCGCTACAATTGGCTGATCGTTCCATTACTTACCCAAGGGGCATAGTGGAGGATGTGCTCGTCAAGGTGGATAAGCTCTTCTTTCCTGCAGATTTTGTTATTCTGGATTTTGAGGAAGATAAGAAGATTCCCATAATCTTGGGAAGACCTTTCTTGGCTACTGGCCATACCTTGATAGATGTGCAAAAAGGTGAACTTACTATACGGGTACAAGATCAGGATGTGACCTTCAACGTATTCAAGGCAATGAAATTCCCTACAGAAGATGAGGAGTGCTTTAAAGTGGATGTGATTGATTCTGCGGTCACTTCAGAACTCGATCGCATGCTAATGTCTGATGCATTGGAAAAGGCCTTAGTGGGGGATTTTGACAGTGATGATGAAGATGGCAACGAGCAATTACAATATCTGAACGCTTCTCCCTGGAAGCGAAAGCTGGACATGCCGTTTGAATCTCTTGGTACTGCTGACCTCAAGAATGCTGAAGGAAAGCTCAAACCATCAATAGAGGAAGCACCTACCTTGGAGCTCAAGCCATTACCTGAACACTTGAGGTATGCTTTTTTAGGTGATGCATCTACGTTACCTGTTATTATTTCATCTGACCTTTCAGGTAGTGAGGAAGACAAGCTCTTAAGGATTTTGAGAGAATTCAAATCGGCTATTGGATGGACCATAGCAGACATCAAGGGGATAAGTCCTTAATATTGTATGCATAAAATTCTGCTAGAGGAAGGTAGTAAGCCAACTGTGGAACAGCAGCGTAGACTGAATCCTATCATGAAGGAGGTGGTGAAGAAAGAAATTCTGAAATGGCTGGATGCGGGCATCATTTATCCTATTTCTGACAGCTCGTGGGTAAGCCCTGTACAGTGTGTACCTAAGAAAGGAGGTATCACTGTGGTAGCAAATGAAAAGAATGAGCTCATCCCCACTCGAACAGTTACAGGATGGAGAGTATGCATGGATTATAGAAAATTGAACAAAGCCACAAGGAAGGATCACTTCCCTCTTCCATTTATTGATCAGATGCTTGACAGGTTGGCAGGTCATGAGTATTTTTGTCTTCTGGATGGTTATTCAGGGTATAATCAGATTTGTATTGCACCAGAGGATCAGGAAAAGACCACTTTCACTTGTCCATTTAGCACGTTTGCTTTTCGTAGAGTTTTGTTTGGTTTATGTGGCGCCCCGACCACTTTTCAGAGATGTATGATGGCTATATTCTCTGACATGATTGGAAATAATGTCGAAGTGTTCATGGACGACTTCTCCGTTTTTGGACATTCATATGATGAATGTTTGAATAATCTGCGCGCCGTACTCAAAAGATGTGTGGAAACTAATTTGGTGCTCAATTGGGAGAAATGTCATTTTATGGTGCGTGAATGCATTATTCTTGGGCATAAGGTCTCTAACAAGGGTCTGGAGGTGGACAAGGCCAAGGTGGGAGTCATTGAAAATCTTCCCCCACCTAATTCTGTGAAAGGAATCCGTAGTTTTCTTGGTCATGCAGGTTTTTATCGGCGATTCATTAAGGACTTTTCAAAGATATCTAAGCCGTTGTGCAATTTGCTTGAGAAAGATGTGCCTTTCAAATTTGATGATGAATGTTTGGCGGCATTCGAGACTCTCAAGAAGAGTTTGATCACTGCACCAGTAATTACAGCACCAGATTGGAAAGAACCATTTGAGATGATGTGTGATGCAAGTGATTATGCAGTAGGTGCAGTTCTGGGACAGCGCAAGAAAAATCTCTTCCATGTGGTCTACTATGCGAGTAAGACTTTAAATGGAGCCCAATTGAACTACACCACTACTGAGAAGGAGCTATTGGCTATAGTCTTTGGTTTCGAGAAATTTCGGTCTTATCTACTTGGTACAAAAGTAACAGTATTCACTGATCATGCGGCTATTCGCTATCTGGTTTCCAAGAAGGATTCGAAGCCGAGACTCATTCGTTGGGTGCTTTTACTTCAGGAATTTGAGTTAGAGATCAAGGATAGAAAAGGTACTGAGAATCAAGTAGCTGACCATCTCTCTAGGTTGGAGAATCCCGATTCTACTTCACAAGATAGGACATTAATCAATGAATCTTTTCCGGATGAGCAGTTGTTTGCAGTTCAGGAGGAAGAACCATGGTTTGCAAATATTGTAAACTATCTCGTCAGCAATGTAATGCCTCCTAATTTGACCTCCGCTCAAAAGAAGAAGTTTCTGCATGAGGTGAAGTGGTATATGTGGGATAAACCATATTTGTTTAGACAGGGAGCTGACCAGATCATCAGGAGATGTATCCCGTTCTGTGAGACAGAGGGAATATTACGAGACTGCCACTCCACGGTTTATGGTGGACACTATGGTGGTGAGAAGACGGCAGCTCGTATTCTGCAAGCAGGTTTTTTTGGCCTACTTTGTTCAATGATGCTCATTAGTTTGTTTTAAGGTGTGATCGTTGCCAAAGAGTGGGAAATTTGACGAGGAAGGATGATATGCCATTAAATGTGATGCTTGAAGTCGAGGTCTTTGATGTTTGGGGAATCGATTTCATGGGGCCTTTTATCTCGTCTTGCAATAATCAGTACATCTTGCTGGCAGTCGATTATGTCTCAAAATGGGTAGAAGTTAAAGCTTTACCGAAAAATGATGCAAGGGCAGTGCTAAATTTTCTTCATAAGCAAATTTTCACAAGGTTTGGAGCACCTCGGGTAATCATAAGTGATGAAGGGTCGCATTTCTGCAACCGTAAGTTCACTTCTATGATGCAGTGTTATAATGTGAATCATCGAGTGGCTACTGCCTATCATCCGCAAATAAATGGTCAAGCGGAAGTGTCTAACAGAGAGATAAAGCGCATTCTAGAGAAGGTTGTTTGTCCGTCAAGGAAGGATTGGTCTTTAAAGCTCGATGAAGCTGTTTGGGCTTACAGAACAGCATACAAAACTCCACTTGGTATGTCCCCATTTCAGTTGGTGTACGCTAAGGGATGTCATCTACCTGCGGAGCTTGAGCATAAGGCCTACTGGGCATTGAAAAAGTTGAACCTGGATTTAGATGCAGCTGGTAAAAAAAGAATGCTTCAGCTGAATGAACTTGATGAATTTTGACTAAGAGCGTACGAGAATAACAAAATGTATAAGGAAAAGGTGAAGAGGTGGCACGATAGGAAGCTACATCCTAAGTTATTTGTGTCGGGGCAACAAGTTCTCTTATTCAACTCTCGGCTCCGACTTTTTCCTGGGAAGTTGAAATTAAGGTGGTCTGGACCTTTTATTGTCAAAACTGTGTTTCCATATGGAGCGGTGGAAATTTTTGAGAATGATCCGGACCAAGTATTCAAGGTTAACGGTCAGCGATTGAAGCACTACTATGGGGACATGGCAAACCGAGAAGTGGTTAGCGCCATTTTGTTGACTACTTGAGAAGGGTACGCAACGTCAAGCTAATGACGAAAAAGAAGCGTTGCGTGGGAGGCAACCCATGAATTGTTGTTACAGGAACCCTTAGAAATTAATAACCTATCCAAAAACACAAAAAAATCAGAAAATAGGGGCTGAATTTTTTTTTTCCAGTAACCCCCTGAGCGCCCGCTCAGCATTGCTGAGCGACCGCTCAGCAAGCTGAGCGCCCGCTCAGCTTTGCTGAGCGACCGCTCAGGGGTCAACTGCCTGATTTTTTTTTACGTTCAGAAAAAAAAATCAGAAAAAAAACCCATCACAGCCCATAAACACATGAATTCTTTTCCTATTACCCCATGATTTTATCCCTCAACCCTACTCCTAATCTAATTTAACTTATTCCACACCCTATATATACATACACCTATCCTACATATCTCCCACAAACTTCCTACATTTAAACTCTCTCCCAAGCACCAAAACTCAGTTCTTACACACTTTTATTCACGAATCAATGGCACCCAAGAGAGCACGCACTATTGACAGCAGCAACACAGTTCCTACTGCTGATTCATCGAGGGGTACTGCTGCAAGGCCTCAGTTAACTGACAGAGCTACGGAGGAGGAGTACACTAGGCTTTTAGGGAAGCCGATTCTGAAGGAGAGAGGGTTTTTACCATCGGGGAGGGATGGTGAGTTGCTACCCATGATTGCAGAGAAGGGGTGGATAGCTTTCTGTGAGTCGCCCGAAGCAGTGCCGATGAGTGTGGTTCGCGAGTTCTATGCGAATGCGAAGGTCGAAAAGAATGGGTTTTCTGTGGTCCGAGGGCTGACGGTTGATTATCACCCTGCGGCGATTCGCAGTGTGATTGGACAGCGAGAGAGGAAGCTCGAGGAGGAGAATTGGAATGAAAAGACTGCTGAGGATTTTGACTTGGATTTGATTTGTGTGACTCTTTGTAGACCGGGCACAGTTTGGACCTTCAGGACCGGCACTAATGAGTATCGTCACTTCCCGGCGATCGCTATGAACAGGTATGCCCGTGCATGGAATGCATTTATTTGTGCTAATATTTTGCCTTCTTCGCATGCACACGAGGTCACAGTTGAGAGAGCACAGTTGTTGTGGGGAATTCTTAATGAGGAGTATTATGTGGACCTTGGTGAGTTTATCTACCAAGGAATTCTGAAGGTTTTGAGGGGAGCGAAGCATATGAACATCCCTTATGCATCCACGGTTACGAAGCTGTGCCGAGCAGTAGGAGTGAACTGGCTGGCTCATGAGCAGTTGTAGTTGCCGACAGCTCCGATTGATTATGGGACTCTGAATGGGATGCAGGAGTGGACCGGTGGTGAGCCTGAGGAGCATGGGCTGGGTTATCATCTTCCAGGAGGGCGTCCAGCACGAGGTGCTACTATGGCTAGGCCTGGGCGTGATGAGGCTGGTTCTTCGAGAGCTCAGGAGGGTGCTGGGTTGGCTGATGCCCAGTATAGGAGGCTTTCATGGAGGATGGATGCCATGTATGAGACGCAGAGCAGGTTTGCTCAGGAGCTCACCCTTGCGTTAGGGACTGCTTTTCGGGGCCTTGGAGCTGATATCCAGTGGCCAGTTTTTGGAGAGGACTCTGCATACCCGCCGCCTGATACTCCACCCACTGATGGTGATGATGATGATGACTCCGAGTAGGTATACACTGTGTTCCTTTCTACTACCTTCACTGAGGACAGTGAAGATTTTAAGTTTGGGGTGGTAGTTGAGGAATATTGTGTGTGTCATATAGCTGCATATTCATGATAGTTTAGTTCATATAGTTGCATAATTTATGCCATATAGTTTTTTTTTATGTATGTCATGTAGCTCATGCATTTACCATGATCCCTTTTGCAATGATTTATCGACTGAATTGTGATATTGATGCGAGTGTAGTGATAACATTAAAGTGATATTAAGTCGTGTAGGTTGATATGCATGCTAGAAGCACTTGTAATTCCACTAAATCTTAGAGAATGCGTAAGGGCTAGATTGTTGTTATGATTTGATTGTTTTCGAGGTCAATCTATTTATTATGCTTAGAATTCGATAATAGGCTCTTATTGATAAAGGCATGAAAAAGAAAAAAATTTGGAGTAAAAAAAAATGGAATTTGTTGCTAGTTGTGGCTAGGCGTCAAATGGCTAGTAGCCGGCTCGCATGTGGTGCGTGTAGTCTAGGGTTGAGCAAGATGGAGCGAAACGCACTTGCTCAGAAGTTATTAAAAAAAATTGGTGGTTATGCATAATTGATCAAAAGTGGGCTCTGTGGTATTCGAGTTATTAAGTTCTTAGGGGACTTTGTGCCTAGTGACCTAAGGCTTTTAGAGTCTGGGATCCGCTAACCTAACGCTCGTTACATGGATACCATTGTATAAGTCTTTTGTGGACCTCACTCATTGCACGGTCAAATAAGCATTTGTGTTGTGAATAAAAAGCACGATTTCGTAGTAAGCTCCAGAATTCTTGTAGTGTTGTATATCACTTTGTGCCTAGAATTTTTATTCTTTGTATAATCATGGGATTGCCTTGAGGATAGTCGAGTCATAATAATTGGTCCAGTTCCGAAGCATATCTGTTAAGCATTTGCACACACCACGTTTCTGGCTGTATGTCCGTTTGCACGAGTTTATTGATCTTTAGTTGTATAACTGCATTTGTTGAGATGTTGCAATTTGGTTGGTTTATTTGTAGTAAGGGGGATCGCTGCATTTTCATATAGATTTGCATTCATGCATGTTTTTATTTGTTTTTGAGTCTGTGACGCTTGAGGACAAGCATCGATTTAAGTTTGGGGGTGTGATAAGTGGCATTTTATACCACTTAGTGCGTCTTAAAATGGCTTAAATTGGTGTCTTGAAATCAAGTATTTTGTGTATTTGATGCGTTTTTCTAGTGTTTATGCATTTCAGGGTATTAGTTACATTTCGGGGGAGTAATCATCAAGAATAAGCCTTGGCATGTGTTCACCATTGCGAGAGGAAAGAAATGGGTAGATTACGGCGAAGAAACGGAGCAACTCAGGATTTTTTCCAGTAGAGGTCTGAGCGCCCGCTCAGCAATGCTGAGCGGCCGCGCAGGAAGCTGAGCGCCCGCTCAGCAATGCTGAGTGGCCGCGCAGGAAGCTGAGAGCCCGCTCAGCTATACTGAGCGGCCGCGCAGGGTCGGGAAAGGAGGCAGTTTATTTTAGGACTTCTAATTCTGTTTGGCTTCCACTTCTATGTAATCTGAGTTTTATGGGATTATTATATAAGTAGATTTGAGACGTTTTTAAGAGAAAAAAAGGTAGTAGTATTACGCAAGGAGCGAAGGAGATAAGGAAGAAGACCGATTTAGCACACCGCAACGAAGAGGAAGCATATTTTCTTGTGATTCTTGTTTCGTTGTAACGTTGGATGCTAGTTTTCTTACTTTGAACTTATTTACTCTTGTGACGTACTCTGATTTAATATAATTAGTTTAGTTATTATTTTCTTGTGTTTGTTTATCATGATTTCATATGAACCCATGATGACGATAAGTGCTATTATGGGCTAATCGTGATCATGGGGTTGCAACGGATTTATTATGGAATTCTTTAGTAATTATTTAATACTTTAGAGTGTGATGATTGTATGATATCTAGTATTGGTTGTGCGTATTCGTCTTATGTGCGTCGCGAACATATAAGATAGGGTGTTAATCTCTTGTGAAGCGACGGTGGATCTTGAGATTTAGAACTTGCCATGCTAGCATAGGTTCATGTACGTTGTGCATGATTAGTGGGTAACTCTAACAGTTTTATTTGCCCTATATAATCAAAAGGAATAATTTGTGCTTAAATCGTCGTGTTGTCAATTTCTGTAGACATATAGGAACTCAACATAATTGATGACTATTCAACTTCTATCTTGATTGTGGATGTTTGGTAGAATGGTATTAGTACAATGAAAGTTGGCTTTTATCAGTTTTTTGTTATTCGATTAATATCATCACTGTCACATACTAAAGGTAATAACAATGACTATTGAAGGAAGTAGTAATGAAGTTGTGATCTCATGAGTGTTTTATTATTGATAATTTGAAGTGTTAGTCAAGTGATTAATTAAGTAGTTAATTGTAGTTAATATTTAGTTAACAATTTTAAGTGTTAGTGTCTTAACATTGAGAAGTAATCATACATTGGTGAGTGAGTTTAATTAGACAATAATTTAGTCTGAGTCACTGTGGGAACGAACTAGAAAGTATTCTATATTACTTGCGAACGCGTATACTTGCGTGAATATTAGCGTGTGTTTTCGCCCTAACACTTACAAACTGTAAGTATACTCGATGGATAATGTTCAGGAAATTAACGGCTGAGATTAAGATAATTCGACGGATGAGGATAAACAGTTATCCGTCGAGTCTTGAAATATTCCAGAAAAATAATTGATTTTTATTAGCAAATAGTATACCGACGGATGATCAAACTCGATGGATAAAGATCATCCGTCGAGATGTAAATTTTTGACTTAGCCAAAATTTCATCCAAGACTGAAAAATCAATTAAATTTCTGGCTGCATTTCAACTTGCAAATTATCTCGTATAAATTTAAGAATAATTAAGCATACCTAACTCACTTACCAACCTTGAAAAGGTGGATTCATCCGGTGGCTTGGTAAAGATATCTGCAAGCTGCTTCTCACTTGGAACAAAATGTAGTTCCACAGTACCATTCATTACATGTTCCCTTATGAAGTGGTACTTGATGTCTATGTGCTTTGTCCTTGAATGTTGTACTGAATTTTCAGTGATAGCAATTGCACTTGTGTTATCACAAAAAATAGGAATCCTTTCAACTTGCAGACCATAATCTAACAATTAATTTTTCATCTATAAAATCTGTGCACAACAACTGCCAGCAGCAATGTATTCAGCTTCAGCTGTAGAAGTAGAAACTGAATTTTGCTTTTTACTGAACCAGGACACAAGCTTGTTTCCTAGAAATTGATAGGTTCCTGTTGTACTTTTTCTATCAATTCTACAACCTGCATAATCTGCATCTGAATAACTAGTTAGATCAAAACCAGAATCTCTAGGGTACCAAATGCCAAGTTTTGGTGTTCCCTTGAGATATCTGAAAATTCTCTTAATAGCTACTAAGTGAGATTCTCTAGGACCAGCCTGAAATCTAGCACATAAACATGTAGCAAACATTATATCTGGCCTACTAGCTGTTAAGTACAGAAGTGAGCCAACCATGCCCCTATAACTTAAAATATCCACAGATTTTTCAGTAGTGTTTAATTCAAGTTTAGTTGTAGTGGCCATGGGAGTTTTTGCAGATGTGCAATCCATTAGATCAAACTTCTTTAAAAGATCAAAAATATATTTAGTTTGACTAATGAATATTGCATCACTAACTTGCTTAACTTGCAAACCAAGAAAGTAAGTTAGTTCTCCCATCATACTCATTTCATACTTACTTTGCATCAATTTGGCAAACTTTTTGCAAAGTTTCTCATTTGTAGAGCCAAAATAATGTCATCTACATAAATTTGAACAAGTATACTAGAGCCATTTACATTTCTAAAGAATAAAGTTTTATCTACAATATCTCTTGTGAAATGATTTTCCAAAAGGAACTTTGATAAAGTGTCATACCAGGCTCTAGGTACTTGCTTCAATCCATAAAGTGCTTTCAAAAGATAATAGACATGTTCTGGAAAATTTGGATCTTCAAAACCAGGAGGTTGACTGACATAGACTTCCTCCTCCAAATCTCCATTCAAAAAGGCACTTTTGACATCCATTTGATAGACCTTGAAATTGGCATGGGCTGCATAGGATAAGAAGATTCTGATGGCTTCAAGTCTTGCAACAGGAGCAAATGTTTCATCAAAATATATTCCTTCTTGTTGACAATAGTCCTTAGCAACCAATCTAGCTTTGTTCCTGACTACTATGCCATTTTCATCCATCTTGTTTCTAAATACCCATTTGGTGTCTATTGGAATATTTCCTTTAGGCTTGGTCACCGGCTTCCATACATTTTTCCTTTCAAATTGGTTTAGCTCCTTCTGCATAGCCAAAATCCAATAAGGGGTTCTTCAACCTTCTTTGGTTCTTCCTTAGAAAGAAAGCTGATGTATAGACATTCTTCTTAAGTTACTCTCCTGGTTTGAACTCTAGAAGAAACATTACCAATTATGAGCTCAAATGGGTGATCTTTTGTCCATTTCCTTTGATGAGGTAGATTAGCTCTAGATGAAGAGGCCTCATTGTTGTCTTGATGTATGATTGAGTTTTGATTGGTAGAAACTCCCCCTGAGTTTGTGGATCTTTGATTTGAGAAATGGGAACTTTCTATAGGTGATCTATCCTGACTTCCTGCTCCTTTTGATAACCCGACGGATGGTGAATTTTGAGTACGGACGGATGAGGCTGGTTGTCTCCCGACGGATAAAGCAGATTGCCTCCCGACGGATGAAGCATTATTCAACTCGATAGATGTTCAGTTTTTTGCTTCATTGGTAGTGGATTTTTCTGCATTATCCTTTGATACTGTTTCTTGATCACTTTCATCATCACTGTAATCACTAACCATCTCCACATTGTCGAATTTGAGACTCTCATGGTAATCTCCATCTTGCAGTCCTTCTATCTTTTTATCATCAAACATAACATGTATTGATTCCACAACAATGTTGGTTCTTAGATTGTAGACTCTATATGCTTTACCAACAGCATATCCAACAAAAATTCCTTCATCTGCTTTAGCATCAAACTTCCCATTTTGATCAGTTTGATTTCTCAGAATATAGCATTTCTAGCCAAAGACATGAAGAAAATTTAGAGTTGGCTTCTTGTTCTTGAACAATTGATAGGGAGTCATGCATCTTGCTTGATTAACCAGGGAAATATTCTGAGTGTAGCATGCAGTATTTACAACCTCAGCCCAGAAATATGTTGGCAGTTTAGATTCCTCAAACATTGTCCTGGTAGCTTTAATAAGTGATATGTTCTTCCTTTCCACTACTCCATTCTGTTGTGGAGTTCTTGCTGCTGAAAACTCATGCAGAATCCCAATTTGCTCACAAAATGCTCTCATGACAGAATTCTTGAACTCAGTTCCATTGTCACTCCTGATTCTTCTAACTTTGAAATCAGGATGATTATTGACTTGCCTTATGTGATTGATGATTATTTCACTAGCCTCATCTTTAGAATTTAGGAAATATATCCAAGAGAACTTTGAGAAATCATCTACAATTACTAGGCAAAATCTTTTCCTTGAGATGGACAACACATTGACTGGTCCAAACAAATCCATGTGTAGCAGTTGCAGAGGTTTTTCAATTGTTGAATCAAGTTTCTTCCTGAATGATGCTTTAATCTGCTTCCCTTTTTGGCACTCATCACACAATCCATCCTTAGAAAACTCCACTAGAGGAATGCCTCTAACCAGTTCTTTCTTTAACAACTCATTCATGGTCTTGAAGTTTAAATGGGATAGCTTCTTGTGTCATAGCCAACTTTCATCCTGACTTGCTTTACTGAGAAGACAAGTAACAGATTCTGTAATAGATGAGTTGAAATCAGCTAGGTACACATTTCCTTTTCTTACACCAGTAAGAACCACTTCATTTCTTCTTTTGTTAGTCACAACACAGGCTTCTGAGTTGAAGGTTACTGAATTGCCTTTATCACAAAGCTGGCTGATACTCAACAAGTTATGTTTGAGACCATCCACTAAGGCAATCTCCTCAATGATGACATTATCCTTTGAAATCAAGTCATATCCCATAGTATAACCCTTGCTGTCATCTCTAAAAGTAATACTTGGGCCAGCTCTCTCCTTGAACTCTGTGAGCAGGGTAGAATCACCAGTCATGTGTCTTGAAAAACCACTATCCAAGTACCAAAGATTCTTTCTGTTTCCCCGCACACATCAAAATCAAATCAAGTTGATTTTGGTACCCAAGTTTCCTTGGGTCCTGCCTTGTTAGCTTTCTTTTTTTAGTTTCTTAGGCTTTATCTCATTTGACTTGGGGATATCAGATTCATCCTTAGTCATTTGAGTTGGGCCTTTGAAACCATTCATTGCAACAGAATTATCATGCATATTATAATTAACAGGGAATGACATGCTATTAGTGAACATGTTATTCCAGTAAGGCATGCTAAATGGCATTTGTGGCATACTAAATGTAGCATAATATGAGTTATATGTAAATGGCATATTAGCAAACTGTGCATTCATATTCTGTGTAGACATAGCATTCATAGGCATGGGAGGCATGACATTCATGTTGGGAAAGTGAGGTGGCACAGACATGAAAGTAGGCATGGCAGATTTGCAATTAACAGACAAATGATTTACACTACCACACTTGACACAGATTTTTCTATGAGCATATTTATCAGGTGTGTAGTTATTGTGTTTGTTAATTCCTACTTTACCATTTCTATTATTTTTCTTTTTAGCCTCTGTTTTCACCTCAATCTTTTCAAGTCTGTCACTTAACTGTTTGACAGTCATGTGACCAACATTAGCCTTTTTCCCTTTCTTAACTTGACTCGATTCTCCTGGAACAAAGTTCTTGGAAACAGATCGATACTTATCATTCAACTTAACAAGTTTGGCTTTACTGATAGGCTTGCTTACAGCCGACGGATGGGGATTTTCATCATTTGACGGATAACCCTTTTTGTTATCCGACGGATGACCCTCATCATCCGTCGAGTCTACATCTGTTAGCACTCCATCCACCAAATTTGGTTCTAATTTCTCCTTGTTCTTTTTCCAGGCTGCATCACAGAAGGACTCGATTCCTTGAACTTTGGTGATTTGAGCATGGACATCTCTAGATGTTTTCCATGCCTTAATCACCTCCTGTTCACGCTCGAGCTGCTTCTTCAAAATTTCTTCTTTCTTCAAGGACTCAGTTAATTCCTCCTTGGCAATCTTACAATCAATTCTTAATTTTTCAAAATCAATGAACTGAGACTCTAGCACATTTTTTCCCTCACTCAAAAACAAATTGTTTTCTTTGATTTTAGCATTTTCTTTAGTAAGAGACTTTAATGTAACACACAAATGATATAACTCTGTAGGCATGTCATTTATAGCATCATTACACTCAGCTTTAGATAAATGTGCAAGGTTTGTAGTAATTACCTGATTACTTGAAGAACTTGTTTCTGTTTCATCAGACTTGGCCATTCGGGCTAGATTGACATAGCTGACATCTTCATCTTCATCCAGACCATCTGTTGCCCAGTTGTTTTCTTGTGTAATGAAAGCCCTTTCCCTTTATTTGAGAAGCTCAAAGTATTTTTGCTTATAATCCACAGGCTCAAACATTTTCTTGCCGGAATCTGACTTTCTACGCTCACTGTCAAAGTGCCCTGCCAAGCCACATTTGAAACATTTGAATTTTGATTTATCCACCATGTTTCTATTTGGCTTGGCTGCTCCAAAGTTCTTTTTGAACTTGATCTTGGAAAATCTTCTGGAAAGAAATGCTAAATGTTCATCAATGTCTTGCATGTCATCTTGGCTCAAAGAATCTTCACTTTCTACTGCAAGCCCTTTGCCCTTGTTTTCACAGACCCTTGAAGTTGATTCAACAACTTCCATCTTCATCTCCATCTCTTTCTCTAACTCAGCAAATAGTGCAATGGACCCTCCTTTCTTCTTTCCTCTCTCCATCCTCTCATCTTGCTCTATTTCAAGCTCATTAGTTTTCAGGATGCCATACAGTCTCTCCAAATTAAACTCCTTATAATCTTGTGAGTTTCTCAATGAGACTGTCATTGGTTTCCATTCCTTTGGAAGAGATCTAAGGAATTTCAGATTGGAGTCTTTTGTCTGATAGACCCTTCCATGCAACTTTAGAGCATTTAGCAGTTTTTGAAACCTACTTAAAATGTCAGTGAGTGACTCACTGTCTTCATTATGAAAATGCTCATATTGCTGAATCAGTAGCTGCATCTTGTTTTCTCTAACTTGCTCAGTGCCATCACAGATGATCTGTATTGTATCCCAAACATCCTTGGCAGTTTTGCAGTTGATAATATTGTCAAACATATCACCATCAACTCCATGAAACAGGATATTCATGGCCTTTTTATCCTTCCTGACTTGTTCAATAACAGGATCAGACCATTCATGCCTTGACTTGGGGACATATGACTCATTTCCAGTTGCAGCACTTATTGGTACATGAGGGCCTCTTTCTATGCAGTCCACATAGGCCTCATCTTGAGAAAGTAAATGAAGATGCATCTTTACCTTCCAATGGTGGTAATTATCTTTATCCAGAAAAGGAATCTTGACTCCAACATCCTTCTTGTTCATCTTGCTGTATTGTTTTGATCTTTAAACTCTTTGTTCTTCAAGAGCTTGCTCTGATACCAATTGTTAGTCCCTTAACAATGTAACAAGAATTACAGAAGGGGGGTTGAATGAAATTCTTGAAACTTTTTCTTGAATAAAAATGTTCTAACTCATATATATATATATAAGTGTGAATTAATTAGCAGAATGCAGAATAGTTACTTGAAATGAATCACAACACAAGTAATTAAAAACAATAGTCTTTAAAAACTTTCTGGTGGATTTGAATGATTCCACCAGAGATATATAATATATATCGAGAGAACTCTGTGTGCAAAAAGCTCACAGCTGCTTACAAAATGATAACAACTAAGAATGAGAGAAATGCTAAGAATGCAGCTTACAAATGTTTCTCTCTTGGTTGCTTAGTTCCTTAGTTAGTTGTTCTATTTGCTATTTCTTGGTTTATATATCACCAAGATTACAAAGCAATAAGACAAGATACTAAAAACAAAAACTATCGAGTCTATTACAATGCTACTTCATTACTCTATTCCAGCATCTTTGAATATCTTCATAATAGCATGGAAATGGAAATGCTTCTTTGTTCTCGAAAACCCAGTTAAATAGGCTACCACATTCCATTTGCATACACTCGACGCATGTGACTGTGTTGTCACTGTCAACAGATATTTGAATTCTTTATCCGTTGGATTCATTATCATCCGTCGAGTTAATGATCATCCGTCAGGTTGTTGATCATCCGTCGAATTCATTGTTATTTATCCGTCGGGTAGCAATCAGGCACTAGACTACATTTCATCTATGCAGGATTACAAGACATCATCTATGTACAATTAATCAACCTATTTTGCATATCTAGTTAAAGTCAATATGACTTAGGTGCTACTATAGATTTTAAACAATATGTGTGCAGAAATGTGCTACAGACTTATTGTTACATAAGCTACTCACTTGATGGATAATAAGTCATCATCCGTCGGGACTAAAATGAGTCATCCGTCAGGACTATAATCCTTATCCGTCGAGTGCTACATTTTTCACTAAGTAAAATCTACCAAGGTGTTTTGTTCATGAAATCATCAAGTACACAACATATACACAACAGAAAAGGACAATCATTCAACAAAGACAACAGCTGGAAAAGAAAAGGGAAGTACACACCTGATAGCAAAAATGGCTACAAAACTGGATCTGTTGACAGATTAAAGATAAGGTGCTATAACTGTGATGAGCTAGGCCATTTTGCTACAGAATGTAGGAAACCCAAGAAAGCAAAGAAAGACAAAGCTTTTCTTGAACTGGAAGTAAAGTATGAAGCTCTTCTGAAGAAACAGCAAAGCAAAGCCTATATTGTAGAGGGAAAGAGTTGGGATAATTCTGATAATAATGAAGATGAGGAAGTTAGAAATTATACATTTATGGCCTTGGAGCAAGGAGAGTCATCCTCATCAAAAGCACAGGTACCAACTCTTACCACCAATGATTTAAATGTGAGTCAATATAAGGAAACTGTTGAAAATATGAGCACATAAATATTTCACATTCATATAAGTATGGTTGGTGCTAATGAAGAGGTTAGTAGACTGACAAAGATAAATGAGAAGCTTGAAAATGAGAAACAAGAAACTGAGTTATTGATCGTAGAGCTTGAAGCTGTGAAACAAGAAAATGTATATCTAAAGAACAAGCTCAAGTGTGCAAATGAGATTGAAGTAGTGTTGAGTGAGAAGCTAGAGAAGAATGAAGTTAAATTGAAGTCCTTCAAGAATGCATCTGAGTTGGTTGGACTATATCATGAGAAAAATAAACCATGTGCTAACATAGCTATTGGATTTGATTATGAGGCCTTGAGCAGTAACAAGAAAGTTGTAGATGACAAAGACAAGAGCATTGCTAGTGAAGATGACCCAATAATACTGAGAAAAGTTAAGTCACCTATGTTCAAGGCTGGAGAAATTAACTTTAGTGAAAATGAGTTGATAATCAAACATGAGCTAGCAAATGAAGATGCTGCAAAAATAAATGCAGAAAGCTCTCCTGTTACTGAAGTTAAAATGAAGCTCATGGATAACCAAGATTCCAAGACACCTGTCAAGGAAACAAAAACTGAAGATGCAAGAAAGAAGAAGAAGAATAGAAATGGGAAGATTGGGATAAACAAAAGCAATAATTTTGCTTATGTTGCAGATGCTCCAATGAAGAAATGTGAAAAGCGTGGCTCTGTGAATCACCTAACTTACCTTTGTAAAAAGGTTGTTAGCAAGCCAGTTGAAGGAGCCTACAAGTATAAAGAAGCCAAGCAAATGATCCCTATTCATTTTGTGATAATTTTGACTGTATTCCCTGTAACTTAAAAGTAATGAAAAGTTACCACAAGCTGAGAGTAGATCTCAAAGAAGTCAGTATTGGATCACAGCTGCAAGGAAAATGCACAAACATCTATGAATGCTATTCTTTCTGAGACTTCTAACTCTACTTCTGCTAAATCAGTTAATAAGAAGAAAGTACCCAACACTACTTGGGTTGCTAAACACACTTAAACTCATTGTGTGCAGGGCAAAATGAAGAAGGTCATATGGATCATAGACAGTGGATGCTCCAGGCATATGACAGGTGACAAGGCCCTGCTATCACAATTTGAGGAGAAGGCTAGCCCTTTGGTGACCTTTGGAGACAACAACAAAGGATTCACAATGAGATATGGCAAGATTATTTCTAAAAATGTTGACATTGATGATATAGCATTGGTAGCTGGTCTTGAAGTAAATCTTCTCAGTGTCAGCCAGTTTGCAGACAAAGGTTTTAAACTTCTATTTGACAAGGAAGAATGTATCTTCATCAGCAAAAAAAACAATAAAGTTGCTCTGAAAGGAGCAATGAAAGGAAGTTTGTTTATTGCAGACTTGGAATCAATAAATGAGGCTGGAATTTGTTGCTTCTACACCAAGGCATCTATAGAGCAAAGCAAGTTATGGCATAAGAAACTCTCACACCTAAACTACAAGGCAGTCAATACTCTGGTCAAGAAAGAGCTGGTGAGAGACATGCCAAAATTAGAGGTTGCTCAAATTGAAGTTTGTGAAGCCTGTTAGAAAGGAAAAATGAAAAGATCAAGTCACAAGTTAAAAACTGTGAATTCCATAAGTGCACCATTGCAACTTATTCATATGGACTTGTTCGGGCCAGTAAATGTCTTATCAATTTCAAGAAACAAATATGCACTTATGATGTTGGATGACTACTCAAGATACACATGGGTAGAATTTATGTATTCTAAAGATGAGACTCCACACATTATAATTGAGCACATAAAGAAGATAGAGAAACAAACTGAAGATCAAAACCGTGTGAATAGATTGAGAAGTGATAATGGAACAGAATTCAGAATTACAACATTGAGTGAATTCTGCAAAAATAAAGACATTGTTCAAGAATTCTCTGCTGCTAGAACACCTCAATAAAATGGGGTAGTTGAGAGAAAGAATATAACATTAGTAGAAGCTGCAAGGACAATGCTACAAGATGCCAATCTGCCACTAGTTTTTGGGAAAAAGCTGTAACTGCATGCTACACTCAAAACAAATATCTCATTAACAAGATTCATGACAAATCACCTTAATCAATCATGTCTAAGAGAAAACCTACTGTAAAGCATCTTCATGTGTTTGGAAGTAAGTGTTACATTTTAAAAGACAACTCTGAATATGTGGGAAAATTTGACTCAAAGGTTTTTGAAGTAATTTTTCTGGGATATTCATTGGAGAGAACTGCCTACAAGGTCTATGTAATTGATCAAAAGAAAATCATGGAGAGCACATATATGAATTTTGATGATGATGAGTGTCCAGGCATGGAATGCCTTGATGATAATGAAGCTGAAGCCCTTGTATTTGAAAATCTCAACATTGACAGTGATTCTGATGAAGAGGCTGAAGTCAATGCACTACATATGATGAATGAAGAGACTACTGAACAGGAAAATCATGAAAATGGAAGCTCATCTCATACACCTGAATTTGATAGCACAAACTCAGGGGGAGAAAGAGAAGAAGGATCTACTAGTCATACAAATAATGAATAAAATGATGAAGGCACTAGTCAACAAACTCACACCAGAAAAAGGGACATGAGTCATAATCCAAATGCAATAATTGGTGATCCCAATACTGGTGTAAGGACTAGAAGTGCAACTGCTAATGAGTGCCTACATGCATTCTTTCTGTCTCAAGTAGAGCCTAAGAAAACTGAAGAAGCTCTTATGAATCCTGATTGGATATCTGCCATGCAAGAAGAGCTTAATCAGTTTGAAAGAAACTAAGTTTGGGAGTTAGTTCCTGCACCAAAGAACAGAAGTGTAATTGGAATAAAATGGGTGTGCAGGAACAAGATGGATGAAAATGGGATAGTTACCAGAAATAAAACAAGGTTGGTTGCAAAAGGCTATTCACAGAAAGAAGGAATTGATTATGATGAAACTTTTGCTCCAGTTGTAAGACTTGAAGCAATAAGGATTTTTTTATCATTTGCTGCACATTCAAATTTTAAAGTGTATCAAATGGATGTTAAGAGTGCCTTCCTAAATAGTGAGTTAGAAGAAGAAGTTTTTGTGCAACAGCCACCTGGCTTTGAAGACCCAGAATTTCCAGATTTTGTGTACAAGCTACTTAAGGCTCTATATGGACTAAAAAAGGCACCTAGAGCTTGGTATGACACACTGACAGATTTTTTACTTAAATATGGATTCACTAAAAGAACAATAGACAAGACACTTTTCTACAAGCTGCATGGTAGTGATATGATCCTAGTTCAGATTTATGTGGATGATATCATCTTTGGTTCTACTAATGAGAACCTCTATCAAAGATTATCTAAGCTTATGCAGAGTGAGTATGATGGAAGAACTAAGTTATTTTCTTGAAATCCAAGTTAGTCAAAGAAGTGATGGAATTTTCATTAGCCAAACTAAGTATGTTAAAGATTTATTGAAATTTTTTGGCATGGTTGATTGTTCACTGCATCTATACCTATGTCTACAATAACAAAGTTGGATGAAGAAAAAAAGGGCAAGAGTGTAGATATTTCAAGCTACAGAAGAATGATTGGATCATTGCTTTACTTAACTACAAGTAGACCGAACATCATATTTGCTACATGTCCATGTGCAAGATTTCAAGCAAATCCAAAAGAATCACAATTGATGGTTGCGAAGAGGATTTTTAGATACTTGAATGGGACTCCAAACTTGGGATTATGGTATCCTAAGGGAACTGGTTTTGAAGATGTTGGATACACAGATGCAGATTTTGCTGGATGCAGGGTTGATAGAAAGAGTACTAGTGGAAGCTGTCAGTTTCTTGGACAAAGACTTATATCCAGGTATAGCAAGAAACAATAATATGTGTCAACTTCCACAGCTGAAGCTAAATACATAGCTGCTGGAAGTTGTTGTGTTCAAGTGCTTTGGATTAGAAATCAGCTAATGGATTATGGCCTAGTGTTACACAAAATCCCAATTATGTGTGATAATACTAATGTTATATCTTTTGTGACTAATCTAGTTAATCATTCTAGAATAAAGCACATTGATGTAAGGTACCATTTTATTAGAGAACATGATGCAAATGGTACCATTGTGCTCATTTTTGTTCCAACAGAAAAACAATTAGCTGACATTTTTACTAAACCTTTGGATGAAACAACTTTCACTAAACTTGTAGGTGAAATTGGAATGCTTAATTCTTCATCCTAAGGCAAGAACTCAGCTAATATTTTGCAGCAGATTAATTTCTAGTAAATCAAAATTCATTTGATTAATTGGAAATTAACTGAAATATGAATTATAAATATTTCAGAAATCAATGCATATTTATTTTTCAAAAGTTCAAAATTCATCTTAGAATTTTTCAATTATAAGAAAACTGTCTAATTGTTGATTTATATTTTCAATATGTAAAATTAACAGAAGGCATAATCAAAGTGATAAAAAATATATAGAGAACTGAGTTCTCGATAAGTCTAATTGACTTATCGACAAGTCATTTTAAGACTTCTCGAGTGAGTTATCGATAAGTCAATGTACTGACTTCTCGAGTGACATCTCGATAAGCTTTATTATGACTTATCGATAAGTCATTGTAGAGTTCTCTAATAGTGTTAACTCACAGAGTTCTCTACAAGTATAATTATTAAACTTATAAATTACCCAGAACTGAAATAATTTAATCCAACAAATTGTTTTGGTAAAATACTTTTGGCAAAATTATTCTGATTTTATTTTGATTTATTCAAATAAATATTGGAAACAATTCAGTCCATTTTGGACAAACTGGGTATTTATTTGACATCTCGATAAGTTAATTTTAGTTCTCTAACATGAGTAAATTAAAATAACCTCTCGATATGTAATTCTCTTTCAAAATGACTTCTCGATAAGTATACTACAAACGTCTATTTTTGAGTCCTCGATAAGTCATTTACTTTTACTATAAATCTGCAGACATCTCGATACACATATACTTACGCCTTCGAGAACTCTAAGTGACTTAGCTTTTTCAATTCCAAACCGATTTCTCTCTCGTTTCAAGCTCTTTCTCACTAATTTTTCTTACCTATTCACTCTTACTCATCAACAATAGCACTCAATATTGTTAGAACTGTAATCCCAGAGAAAGGAACCAACTATATTGCTTTCACTGATGCTAATCAAGCCCCTGACAGTTTTAAAGGGTTTGTGAAATTTTTGTTTGAATCTTATCTTGCAGGAGCTTTGACTGCTAACCCAATCCTATAGTTGGATATTCTGCATGAATTCTGGACAACAGTTGTGGTGAGAACTTTTATGTATGACAACTTTCCTTGGTGTAACTTGCTCAATTGGAGGCCAACAGATAGAGTTCAATGAAAAAGATGTGAATGCAACTTTGGGTCTTCCAATTGTAAATTTAGTGAAGGTGCCAACACAGGATGAGCTAGCTGAGTTCATAGATTTCATCAATTATGGTGGAAGAATCAACCTGGCAAGTTTGAATAGAACAAACCTAAGAAATGAATGGTCCTTTGTGTTTGATTCTATAGTGAGGGCCTTCACATACAGGAATACAGGATATGACAACATCTAAAGTGTGGTGCAGAAGCTGGTGTTCTCAATAGCCCACAACAGACACTTGAATGTTGGTCTATTGATCTTGGAAGAACTTTCCACCAGGCTAACTATGCCCTAATCTGCTAGAGGTAATGAAATTTTCTTTTCTAGATTTATTATGTCTACTTGAAATCATAAAGTATCAGACATACATTTATTGAATGGTATAGACAACACTAAAATAGGCAATTGTAAGCAAGTGTCCAAAATTATATTTGGTACACTTACTACAAAGAACAAAGTAAATGTAAGTCTGAAAAGCACTCCATTCATGATGGAGAGTTTTAAGACTTACCTTACCCCATGTCTGACATGAGATCTAATGCACAATCTAGTACAACTATGGCCCCTGAACCTGTAGAATTTCAAATACAGGAAAACCAATAGGGCCTTCCCAAGCTGAGACCACTTCTTCAAAACCAATAGCAGCTAGGAAAATAACCACTTCATCCTCTCAAAAGGGTGAAGTGAGTAAAAAGAAGAGAAATGAGATAACCCTTACTGTAATGAATGAGAGTGGTGAGGAACAAATACCAACCGAGTCACCCTTGGTCAGAAAATCAAAGAAGGCTAAGCAAACTGAATTGACCACTCAAGCCACCTCTATATCCTCCCAAAAGGATGCGGTTGTACAAATGGGGTCAAAACATATTCTAGAGACATCCTCTCAACATGGTGTTTCTATTGAAAAAAGCATTCTCCCTAATGCATCTTGTAATGAGTCTGCACCTTCACTAAATCAAGTTCTAGTGTATGAAAGAAGAAATAAGGATGGCACACACAGTCAGAGCACATCTATGAAGCTCCCTAATTCACTCAGGGGAGATGCCAACACTCATACATGATCAAACTCTACTTATCTCTCAAATTTCTTCTTCTCATAATATAGTTGAATCTAATTCTCAAGTACAACCCCATTCAAGTGACTTGGTTCAAGAAACCTTGCTCACCACCTAGACATCTCATTTAGATGGTGAGAGGCTACTAGCTGGGGTAGACCTTGATGACACCATCAAAACCATGTGGGATTCATCAGTTTTTACTAAAGACCCCATGAAGGTCATATATGCACCTTCATATGCAAATCAGTCTTCACATACTGTTAGGTTTGAGGGTAGTACTCTTGAGGGGGAGCTATCTAAATACTCTCCAATTCAATTGGAGGTTCCTGTTTTAGGAACAACTCCCCTCAAAACCCTGGCTGAAATTGCTTTGACAATTGAAGCTGGGAGTACAATTTCCAATGACCCTGCTATAAGAGAGGAAAGTATATCACATTTAAGTGACAGTGTGATGCAAGACACACAAGGGTTTGAGACTGTTGTAAATGACAGTAGCATAATCAAATCCGCTCCAATTCAAATGGAGGTTCCCACTACTGGTGAGGAACAACACCCTGTCATAAACACAGAGATATCTATGAGTCAAATTGTGACTTCTGTCACAGGTGCTTCTGATCCTACTCAATAACCCTCAATATCTCAATCTCAATAACCACACCTCATTTCCTAATGGTTGAAGACAGCTGAAGCTCAACCAACAACCGTGGATGATCTTCTAGTGGATCAGTTGTCTGGACTTGCTCAAATCTCTCAACAGCTGTTAGCCTCAGATTTGTCTAATGTTGAGTGGAATTTATGTCACTTTATAACGCTCTATAAGCTTTGAATTGGTGTTTTGTACTTGAGTTGTTGGTGATTTTAATGTGTTTTGTAGTGTTTTTGCATTTCAGGCATTTAACAGGAATACAGGTGAATTGGCTTTGTTTTGAGGCTAATATGGTGTTAGGATGATGTCTAGAATAAAAGCTCGTGAAAAGACCAACTCAAATCAGCAAGAAAAGAAGAAGTCAGAAGATTCTCCAGAGAGTCAGCATGCCCGCGCTGTAGAAGCACGCGACTGCGCTAGGATGGCAGAAGTACAGCGCGCCCGCGCCGGGTCGGGATTTCAGAATCCTGATTCTCCTCTAGTTTTGATCCAGAAGACTTCTACTCTGCATGGGCTGCTATATAAACATAACTTAAGGTCATTTTTCATAACAAGACGTACCAGAGCTGAAAGAGAATGCGTAAGAAGACCGTAGAGCACAATTCAACCAAGGAGAAAATGATCTAGTTTATTCTTGTGATTCTTTATTTTAAGTTGTAACTTTGGATGCTAGTTTTCTTGCTTGTGAACCTATACTCTTATTTCGTACTTGGTTTATTATTTATTCAGTATAAGTTTATTATACCATGTTTTTATCGAAACCCACGTTGATGATGAGCCCGATTATGGGTTAATCGTTATCATGGGGTTCTAACGGATTTATTTATGGATTTCTTTAGTTAATTCATTTTGATGCCTTAGTGTGTGGTGATTGTATAATAACCTATTATTGGTTGTGCTTATTCGTCTTATGAGCGTCGCGGACTTACAAGATAGTGTGTTAATCTTTAATGAAGTAAAAGTGAATTTAAGGGTTTAGAACTTGCCATGCTAACATAGGTTCATGTATTTGTTATGCATGATTCGTAGGTAATTTTAACCATCTTACTTGCCCTATGTAATCACGATAGATAACTTGTGCATTAAACCGTTATGTTGTCAAATTCTATAGACATATAGGGTCTCAATATAATTGGTGTCTATTCGGCTTCTATCTCTTTTGTGGATGTCTGGTAGTATGGTATTCGTATAATGAAAGTTGGCGTTTATCAGTTTCGTGTTATCTGATTAGTGTCATCACCATTACATGCTAAGGTTAAGAACGAAAAGGCTATTGAATGAAGTATTTAATGAATTTAGAATCCCATGTTTGTGTCATATAGTATTCAACTCTCTTTTTTCTCTTAGTTAATATTTTTTATTATAATCTTTTTGTTAATCTTAGTTATAAACAACCTCAATTTATTATTTGTCTTAGCATTGGATAATAGCCATACCATTGTTGCACAAGTACATTGATTAAAATTAACCTAAACCAGTCCCTATAGGAACAAAGTAGAATTAATTCTATATTCCTTGCGATCGCGTATACTTGCGTGAATATTAGTGCATGTTTCAGCCCTAACAAGTTTTTGGCGCCGCTGTCGGGGACTTCGGTGTTAATTTTTCGTTTATGTGTTTGTCATCATTGGTCGTTAAAGTTCAGTGGCTCGGATATTGTTACTTACTTATTTCCTTGACGTGTTACATGTACTCTAGCGAGCGTGTATGCATACGCGTTCTCTGTCTTGTAAGAGAACACTAGATCAAGCTGAGGAATAAGTTGTAGTCGAGGAGGAAGTTGAAGAAGAGATCTTAGTTGAGAAGGAAGAATAAGAACTTATTGCAATGGGAGAACCAAAATCAAATCCGAAAGCTTTGATGGATTACTCTCAACCGAAGATTAATGATATTTAGTCTAGCATTGTTCGACCAGCCATCTCGGCTAATACCTTTGAGATCAAGTCGAGAACGATTCAAATGATACAGAACTCAGTTCAGTTTGGGGGTTCTCTGACAAAAGACCTCAACATGCCTATCATAAATTTTATCGAGATCTGCGACACTTTCAAGTTCAATGGAGTTTATGAAAATGCTATTAAGTTGAGGCTTTTCCCATTCTCTCTACGGGATAAAGCGAAGTGCTGATTACATTCTCTACCACCAGGGTCTATCACCAAATGGGAGGATCTTGCTCAAAAGTTCTTAACTAAATTCTTCCCCATGGCGAAGACTGCTGCAATCGGAAACGCACTTACTCAATTTCTCAGCAATCTGGAGAATCTTTATGTGAGGCTTGGGATCACTACAAAGAGATGCTTAGAAAGTGTCCTCGCCATGGGATGCCTGACTGGATGATCATTAATTGCTTCTATAATGGACTGGGTGCTACTTCTAGACCCATGCTTGATGCAGCATCAGGAAGAGCCTTGTGGGCTAAAAGCCATGATGAAGCTTATGAATTGTTTGAACTAATGGCTGCTAATGAATACCAGAAACCTACTCAGAGACTATCTCAGGGCAAGGTAGCAGGAATTCTAGAGTTAGATACAGCTACTGCTATAGCTGCACAGCTTAAGGCTTTGACGATGAAGGTGGATTCTTTGGCTAATTATGGACTTGAGTTGGAGCAACACTCAGAATGCGGTTCAACAGCCTTATCAGCAAGATCCAGCAAAGCAGTACAACTCCCTTGGTTTTCAGCAATCGCAATATGCACCAAGGCAACAACTCCAGCTGTAACAGTCTAATGAAAAATCTGAATCGGAGGAGTTGAGGCTCATGTGTAAGAGCCAAGCGGTTTCTATCAAGACCTTGGAAAATCAAATTGGGCAAATTGCCAATACCTTGCTAAATCGTCAACCTGGTACACTCCCGAGTGACACTGAAGTACCAGGAAAGAGGGAAGCTAAGGAGCAGGTAAATGCAATTACATTGAGGTCTAGGAAGGTTGCGAATCCCGAACACTTTCAAGTTTCGGATGAAGAAGCTTTAGCTGAAGAAGAAGTGCAGAAGGAAGCTGAAGTGGAACCAAGGAAGACCAATGTTGAACACACTCCTCCTGAGGGTAATATAGGGAAGAAAGAGATCTATCATCCACCTCCATTTCCTAAGAGGCTGCAGAAGAAAAAGCTGGATAAGCAGTTTGAAAAGTTTCTGGAGGTGTTTAAGAAACTTCATATCAACATACCTTTCGCTGAAGCTCTTGAACAGATGCCTAGTTATGCAAAGTTTATAAAAGGTATACTTTTTCGGAAAGTGAAGCTTGATGACTTAGAGACAACTGCTCTAATGGAGGAATGCAGTGCTGTGCTGCAACAGAAGTTACCTCCGAAGCTTAAGGATCCCGAAAGCTTCACTATTCCTTGCACCATTGGAAAAATGTCATTTGACAAATGCTTATGTGACTTGGGAGCTAGCATCAATCTGATTCCTTTGTCAATCTTCAAGAAGTTGGACTTACCTGATCCAAAGCCGACTTATATGACCTTGCAGTTGGCCGACCGTTCTATTACATATCCATGAGGCATTGTGGAGGATGTCTTGGTCAAGGTGGATAAACTCATCTTTCCTGCTGATTTTGTAATTCTTAATTTCGAGGAGGATAAGAAGATTCCCATAATCTTGGGAAGACGTTTCTTGGCTACTGGATGAACCTTGATAGATGTGCAGAAGGGTGTGCTCACCCACGCGAGTGCTGGATCAGGATGTAACCTTTAATGTGTTCAATGTCATGAAATTCCCTACAGAAAATGAAGAGTGCTTAAAGGTGGAGTTAGTCGATCTGTGGTTACTTCAGAACTTGATCAAGCTAAGGTCTGATGCCTTAGAAAATGCCTTGTTGGGGAATTCAGATAATGAAGATGATGAAGGTGATGAGTAGTTGCAATATCTGAATGCTTCTCCCTGGAAGAGGAAGATGGATATGCCTTTTGAATCTCTTTGAATGGATGAGCTAAACAAATCTCCAAAATGCCTCAAGCCATCTATTGAGGAAGCTTCTACACTTGAGCTTAAACCATTGCCCGAACACTTAAGGTATGCTTTTTTAGGTGATGCATCTACTTTGCCCGTGATTATTGCGTCTGACCTTTCCGGTAGTGATGCGGATAAACTCTTAAGGATTCTGAGAGAGTTCAAACCAGAAACTGGATGGACTATAGCAAATATTAAGGGAATAAGCCCTTCTTATTGCATGCATAAAATTCTGCTAGAGGAAGGTAGCAATCTTACTGTTGAGCAACAAAGATGGCTTAATCCAATCATGAAGGAAGTGGTGAAGAAGGAAATTCTAAAGTGGCTGGATACAGGGATCATCTATCCCATTTTGGACAGTTTTTGGGTGAGTCCAGTTCAGTGTGTGCCAAAGAAAGGAGGTATCACGTTCATAGCTAATGAGAAGAATGATCTCATTCCTACTCGAACAGTCACGGGGTGGAGAGTTTGCATGGACTATAGGAAGCTGAACAAAGCCACGAGAACGGATCACTTCCCTCTACCTTTTATTGATCAGATGCTTGACAGGTTGGCTGGGCACGAGTACTACTGTCTTCTGGATGGCTATTCGGGTTATAATCAGATTTGTATTGCCCCAGAAGATCAGGAAAAAACTACTTTCACTTGTCCATTTGGTACTTTCGCCTTCAGACGAGTTTCTTTTGGTTTGTGTGGTGCACCTGCCATATTTCAGAGATGCATGATGGCTATCTTCTCTAACATGATTGGTCAAAATGTGGAGGTGTTCATGGATGATTTCTCTGTGTTTGGTGATTCTTTTGACGAATGATTGCAAAATCTTGGCTACGTTCTTAAAAGGTGTGTTGAGACCAATCTGGTTCTCAACTGGGAGAAATATCACTTTATGGTGCGACAGGGCATTATTCTTGGGCATAAGGTCTCTAGTAAGGGTCTTGAGGTGGACAAAGCCAATGTGGGGGTCATTAAAAAGCTCCCTCCACCAATTTCTGTCAAGGGAGTTCGCAGCTTTCTTCGTCATGCAGGTTTCTATATGCGGTGCATCAAGGACTTCTCTAAAATTTTTAAACCCTTGTGCAATCTTCTAGAGAAGAATATCCCGTTCAAGTTTGATGACGAGTGCCTAGCTGCTTTTGAGTTCTTAAAGAAAAGTTTGATCACGACACCTGTTATAACTACACCTGATTGGAATGAACCTTTTGAGATGATGTGCGATGCAAGTGACTATGCAGTTGGAGTAGTTCTTGGGAAGAGAAAGAACAACATATTTCATGTGGTCTACTATGCTAGTAAGACCCTCAATGGTGCTGAACTGAATTATACTACTACTGAGAAAGAACTTTTGGCCATTGTCTACGGTTTTGAGAAGTTTCGATCTTATTTGCTCGGGACGAAGGTGACAGTTTTCACTGATCATGCTGTAATTTGATATCTTGTCTCGAAGAAGGACTCAAGGCCTAGATTGATTAGATAGGTTCCTTTGCTTCAGGAATTTGAATTAGAGATCAAGGACAAAAAAGGTACTGAGAATCAAGTCGCTGATAATCTCTCTTGTTTGGAAGATCCAAGTGCAACTTCACAGGATAAGACGTTGATAAATGAGTCTTTTCTCGATGAGTAGCTGTTTGGAGTGGAAGAGGAAGAACCGTGGTTTACAGACATTGTGAACTACCTTGTGAGTAATATCATGCCTCCAGACATGTCGCATGCTCAAAGGAAGAAGTTTATTCATGAGGTGAAGATATAACGACTCGTGTGTTTTTGAATTATTTAGATATGTGATTATTACGGAAATTATTAAATAAAATATGTGTATTGGTTTTGACCGCTCTGTGTTGGTTGACTATTATATAGGCGTAATTTATAATATACCGGGTTGTTCATGTGATTAATTATGGAGCCGTATTGGATGGTTTTCATTTTTAAAAGTGCATTTGGTGCAAATTTATTTGCATAAATATTGGGAATATTTCAAAAATTATTTTTATGATTTTATAACTACAATAATTATTTTTAGGATTTTATAAAATTAAGAAATCAATATTTTATTAATTATTTATCTTTTAATGATTTTCTGAATGCTCTTATTTGTAAAATCCATATTTAATTCTAAAATTCTTCAAAAATTATAAAACTCATATTTATTTAAGTTTGGAATATTCCGAGAATTTTAAAATTATTTTGAAAATTTTCGGATTTAATTTCACGCGCTCGTTGTTTCGCTTCATTGATAAAAGCGGATATAAAGTGTACTTTAAAAATCATTTTAAAATTTCAAAATTCATGTTTTTATTAACTTCGGGAAAATTGTAATATTTTAAGATTATTTTCGTAATTTTCGGGGGCTGTTTTATTCGCACCTCATTTCGTTAATTTCGAATTTCGAGGCAAAAAGAGACCTTTAAATTTTCGTAATTATTCAATAATACGTGTTTGAATAACAGGAATTGTACTAACAATTGTACTATCAGGTGTACTGTACTGCTTGGTACAGCTGAGAAATAAATTAATAAAAAAAACATCAATCCCCACTTCTCTATCTCAGTTTACTCGGCTACTCCCATTTCCTGTTCTATTCCCTGCTCCCTTCTTTTCCCGTCCGTGTCGCCGCTGTGCTCCGGTATTTTACCGCCGCCCTGTTCTGTTGTTGTCGCCTGGTAGTCTCCGCTGCCTGCGGCTCTCGGTCGACTCCGGTGACTGCTCCGTTTTGTCTTTACTCGATTAGTGTATATATATGCGTATGTATATGTGTATACGCGATTGAGTTGTGTGTAATTGCTGTAGTCCCTGTTCCTTTCTTTTCACCGCGTATATCCTCTGCTGTTGGTTGCCGCCGGCTTTTCCGGCACGGCGACCCCTGTGCGGTCGTTCCTGGTTATGCGTGTTCGTTCCATTGATTCCTGTGCTTTGGTTCAATTGCTATGTGGAAATTATTTTTTAATTAATTTAATTATTTTCTGCAGAATTAATTGACTTTAATACATGAAATAAAAATGTGCGGGGAATTATAAAAGCTAATCGGTGGAATTTATTTGGAAACCCGACACGTATCGGGCACCGATAAATTTTACCGCCGTCGACGGTGAACTTCGGTGAGTCGACGGTGGACGGTGATGACACGATTCTGAGTCCTAATATTTTTATTAAATAAAAGTCGTGTTGTGTTTCTATTCTGGATCAAAATAGCTAATTAGTAAATATTGAATCGTGATGGTTAAGTTGGTTGTGATTACTAAATTGTATCAGTGATTAGAATTTGCGAGTTGTGATTGGATTGTTGTTGTTGTTGAATTGACGTCGATTGATATTTCGACGGGTAGTCTGATAAACAAAGGGGACGCTGACCGATTTCCGAGAAAATCGAACTACAAAAATACGGGAGCGTATCCGAGGATTATCGGGACGTCGAGCAAGTATAAGTAAATACATATATGTATGTTTTATATAGACTCTAGTTGTATGTTGTGTTGTATGCTTTAACCAAAACATAGTAACCCTAATTTCGTAAAATGACAAGTATACGTATTTTCTGAAAATGAACACTGGATCGATTTCGAGAATGTGAACCCTAATTATTTTATGTTTTATTCTAATATGAATAATTACTAGTCAGGTTTAAATATCGTTGAGTAAGAATTAGTATCGAGGATATGTCAAGCATGCCTAGACGTCTAATGTAGGGTATTTTCGACCCTGTAGGTTATAGTCGGGAACCTGAAAGTGGACGATGGACTAAAGATAACATAGTGGTCAGTCGATGAGTCAGTAGAATTTCAACAGAAAGACCTGAGTGTCAAAGTCGAATCCACTGGGATCTAGTGGTTGGACGTTAGAGCCTGATCAGCAGAGTCGGCTCAGAGTTGATCAATAATAGTTGTAAAGCCTTATAAGGCAAGTACTTCTGAACTTTTCTGCAAGATATATTACCAATGTTTTTGAACTATTGTATAACATGTCGCTATTATCCATATTAACTCCTATTTTACATTGCAAGAGTTTTAAACCATTGAACCTTGAACCCTGATTTTCTTGATCTTGAGCCATAAGCCTTATTCTTTATAACCCATCCTTTGTTGATCATCAGACACCAAACCCTACAAATATAATACTACTCTTCAAAAGTATAACTACCAAACACCCAAACACTGGAAGAGAATGATTTGAAACACTAAAACTTTTATATTCCAATCATTCTTTGTAACATCAAAGAACCATATCCCGAAAAATCATTACTGGTCAAATACCTAATCATTTTACAAACTGGAAAACCGTTTCTTATACATAACCTGATATACCCTCGTGATATCCATGAGTTTTCTTATATTTTTATGCAAATGTTTAAACATTATTGATTATGATCTTGTTTTATTGAATCACCTTGTTATCATATTGAACTGCTTTAGGATTGGATAGTTTTTTTATACATATGGACCAGATTCGTGGTCAGACCATACCAATGGTCAAGTTAGGCCAATGTGTGCCTTGGATCCAGTAATTAGAGCAGTGCTGTGTGCTTGCTCGGGGTTAGTGCGTGACTGATCAGCAGCCTAACCTTGGTCTTTAAAACTTAAAATGAATATCCAATTCTAATGATTAGTTAAAAAGAAACTTGATTCCTTTGAATCATCTCCTTTGATCATTGTTTAACTTCAGTTATCGTTATCGTGACTTGCTGAGCTAGTTAGCTCACCCTTGTGATTCTTTTATATATGTTACAGTTGAAAAGAATATGGATGATAGTGAAGTTCCTCAGTCCAAAGTGCGGGCTAAGGTTCCAGTCGAGTTGGATCGAGCTAGCAGAAGTTTCATACGGTAAAGAGATAGTTAGATTGTAAGAATGATTTTATTTCAATTATAAGATATATTAGTTGGGATTTGGTACGATGTAATAAATTAAGGTTGTGGCTTATTTTCATACTTTAACCTGTTGCGATCCGTGGTTTTGTGAAGCAGGGTCATTATAAATAATAATTCTTATACAGGTTGGTATATTATGTTTGTGTTGTGGACCCCAAACTTCTGACCCGGGTTTGGAGGGCGCCACAGGTTGGTATCAGAGCTACAGGTTATAAGTCACTGAAACAAGCCTAGATTGTCGGGACTGGGTAGAGGGTTAGGATTAGGATTAGGAAATAGGAAGCTAAGACGTCGTAAGGATGAGTGCGACTACATAGTAGGTCTCCGGCACGGTTCATGTTGCGATTTGGGATTCTTAGCTTGCGATGTGATTTTCAGACAACGGCAATGGCAGACCCTGATTTCTTTATATCATCTGATCGTTTGGAGCTTCTCGTTCAAGGATCGTCATCTTCTTTCAGATTGGACTTGCACCTTGTTCCTCTACCAGCATTAATGGTACTACCTCCTGTTATAACGGTTGTATTTTTTTTAAGCTATTCTACGCTAATCTTCCGCCTCTTGATATGAGACTACCTATTTAAAAACTTCCATTTGTTTATTCTTGTTTTACTGGACATTCGGCCGTGAGCGTATCTCTTCAGTTTACCCTATATCATGTTCTATACCCCCAGTTTAGAACTTGTCCTATGAAACGATTGTATCTACGAGGATGGATTCGAGAGTTATAGTAAATGGGGAGCGCTTGAGAGATAAATAAAGGTGAGAAGAAGTTTAGAGAGAAGATTTGAGTGTTTCAGAAGATAGCTGTTATCGGGTTAAAAGAAGTCATTAGTGACTAAGTCACCCGTGAATAATTATGGGATGAATTAGATGAATTTTGAAAGAGTTAGAGAGAAAGGTATAAATCTGGAATTTTTGGTAAAATTAAATGATGTTGCTGTAATAAATGCGATATATAAAGTAGTGATGTGATGTGATACGGGTAAACTTTGTTTTATGAAATAGACTTGTGGACTATTGGATAGCCTGTTATACTTAACTACTGCAACGCTAATGTCGGGAGTATCACCAGTATGGGAGCCTTGATGTGAAACTATGAATAAGATAATGTGCGACAATAATTGAAGTTTCATCGATTAAGAAAGATAAGTGGATATGATGAAGAAGAAAAGGTAGATTGAAGCGAATGGACTTTCATATGATCGATCCATTAATTTGGTACCTTGTCATAGGTCGGAAGGACAACAACCAACTCATATAGTAATGACAACCAGGTTTGTGATTTTCTAAAGTTTTAAACAAGTTTTCGAAAAAGATTTTCTTTTACAAATTTCTAAAAGCCTTTTCGAATAAAATGATTTTTAAACATTGGTTGTCAAGTTGCTATTTGAGTTTCTTGTTTGTTAGAAAGCCCGGATTACCTGGAAGGATAGTGTTTCAGACTTAGTATTGCTAATTTCGAGAACGAAGTAACCTATGATTATGAAGAAGTTGATTATTGCTAACAATAAAGTACAAGTATTGTTTGATAAAATTTATAACAGAATCAGCGTACGGAGTAACCATACATTCAAGTATTAGGACTATCAGAGTTCGAGGAATTCATTGATTTAGCAGAAGCCGGAGCACGATCGCAGAAGATTGGAAAGATTTCCAGACCTCTCTAAAAGTAGAATATTATTAAAAAAAAAGATCGTTATGTTGAATGGTACATGGTTATTCTAAATTAAAAGAGGAATCTTGAAGTTACCTGGTAAGGAACGCCATTATGATCGAATTGTTAAAGTACTATCCGTGTGGGTGCGATATTAAAGACGCAAGACGTGACAAATAGAAATCTACCATAATGCTTAATTTGCGAAGACATTTCAGCGGACTTTCTAAAGTTGTTATATGACGCAATCGGGATATGATCGAACAAGCTCGAAAAGTGAATACAAATGAAATATGGATGGTAACCAACGGTATCGTTCTTGTCTTCAATATTACTGCATATATTCCTTCTCAATTTTAAAAAAAATGTATGAACTTCTTTTCTCAGATAAACTCTTTTCCATGATATCGAAAAGGAGGATATTCCATTCCTTTCAAATTTATTTGCTTCCCTCAAGTTTTGCTTTCTGATTGGGACAAACAGTGTGATGGTGAGACACTTTGTCAGAATGACGAAGAGTCGGGTGGGACGCCACCTAATCATGTGCTGTATGCCATATGGTATGAAAGACTGGCCATCTTAAGTACCAATGTGGTTGTCTCATTCATATTCAAATCCTTGTTTCTTCTTTCTTTTCAACTTTCAATTTTGTTGAATTGTGAATCCTTCTAGTTGCTTCGTTGTACTGTCGTTATTTGCAAGAGGTTTTCAAGCAGAAATCAACGTATCCTTAATCAAGCGGACGAAGTTCCATCTACCTCTTATGCATGAAAAGGAAACACGGGCACATGACGAGGATTACAAATCACTAGCCCCAGTGAAGAATCCATTAAGAGCCAAGAAAATCTACTCCAATGAGGAATACGTCTCCGAGAACGAGAAATTGCGATTTTCTTGTGAAATATGTCATTCAGAATACGTACGTGATCACATGGATGATTAGGGTGAATACCTTATGCGTTAAAATATTAAAAGATGTGAGAGAAACTTAATGGTTTATCTCTCAAGGTTTTGTTGATAAGATTAGGATCAAAGGATTAACAAGTTAAGAATGTGAAAGTGTTGAATAAGGGAGTACTAATGGTGAAATTGAGATTTCTGGCAATAAGTTGTGAAGAATTGATATCATGGAAGATAAGAGGTTTTGATATTATTCTAAGGAATGGATTAACTATTAAAGCGTGATGTCCAAGCAGACCGTCGTGATGAAAAGATAAATTCTGAGGATACCAAATGAGAAAGTGATGAGGTTCAGAAGATGAAAGAAGGTAAAGAATTTGTTAATGATGATTATAGTAATCAAGATGTGAGCATTACGGTGAATATGAGATAAATAAAAGTCAGGAGTAAACAGAATTTGAAGATTTTATAGTTTCAAGATGTATTTCCAGACGAATTACCAAAATTTTCTTCCCGATAAAGAAAAGAAGCTCGCGATTTACTTAGCGCTTGAGATGAAACTAGTGACTACGGCCTTACCTAAAATGGCACCAGTTAGAATGAAGAAGTTAGCAAAGCGGATGCAAGAAATGCTAGGAGAAGAAGCAACTAAACCCAGTGTATCCCATAAGGTGCACAAATACTAATTGTTAATAAGAAAATGGAAGTATGAGATTATGCGTCGACTAGCGAAAGCTCAACAAGTTTACTATCAAAAGCAAATATCTGTTACCTTGACCCAATGATTTATTTGATCAAACGAAGGAAGCAAAGTACTTTTATAAGACTGATTTAAGACTTGGTATTTCACCAATTAAAGATTAAACCTATGGATATATCAAAGATAATTTTCGGAACTAAGTACTGTTCTCGTATTGTCATTTGTATTAACCAATATACCAGTAATATTCGAACTTAATGGACATAATCTTTAAGGAATATCCGGGTAAGCTATAGTTGTGATACTTAAAGTCAACGGAGGACCATGCAAAGTATTTAATGATGACTGGGAAGTTGGAGAAGAAAGAAGTTGTATGAAATATAGTTCTTAGCATAATACTTAATGTAGAAAGGATTAAAAGAGATTCAACAGAAGTTAAAAATTACTATAAATGAAAGGAAACCAGAAACACCAACAAAAGTAAGAAGTGTTATCATAAGCCGGTTACTATTGAAAATTTGTGCAAGATTTCTTGGAAGTTGCCATTTCTTGGACGAAGTTAACCTGGAGAAGCAAGAAGTTTATGTGAAGTATAGAAGGGTAAAGAAAGTTTTACGGAGTTAAATGAAAGAATGGTTAAAACACCTGTTTTATCAACTTAAAAGTATCAAGGAGGTTTGGTAGTTGATAGTGATACTTCTCATAAGGGAATAGGATGTGTGTTGATGCAACACAATAAAATTATTGTATGTGTATCCAGATAACCGAAACCTCATGAGCAGAAGTATCCTACTCATAAATTGGGACTAATAGAAATAATATTCGTTTTGAAAGATTGGGGAAACATGATATGTATGGAGAAAGGTGTAAAATCTATATGGGCCATAAGTGTTGAAATATGTATTCACGAGGAAAAGCAAAGGTAGAGGTAAGCAATAAGCAAAAAGGAGAGAACGAACATAAAAACTATACCAAAAGAATTATCTATGGAATTTTAGAAGTTGGAATTGAAAGTTAGAGTTTATAATCCAAAAAGAGCAAGGATGGATAGTACGACCTTTTAGTCAAATTTGTTAAGAGAAGATAATGGGTCACGATGTTAGCAGTTAGTAAGAGGAAATTTATGCGCCTAGGAGAACGATCACGATATCTCCAGGTTTTCTTCCAGCACTTGGATTCTATAAGTAGGAGAATTAAGAAATGAGATCCCACAGGAAATTCACAATATAAAGTATTTAATTTATTGAAGAAATGTCAAGATATATGGAAATAAAAGAAAAACAGCGATAACCAGGTATAAGAAGGATATTTTAAAATGGATTAGAAAGTGTTGGACACGTCAAGGAATTAAGGTGAATTATTGGAGGCTTAATGGATAAGGCAGACCCAGGGAATGATTTTATAAGAAGTAAATCGTGAAAAGTACCAGTGATGTTCATGGAGAAAAGGAATGAAATTATAAGAGTATGTACTGATTATCAGGAGTCTAACAAAATAATGAATAAGAAGAAGTGAGACCCTATAAAGAATTGATTACTTATAAGACCTAATTTAAGAAGTGTGTTATGTATTGAGAATTAACTTAAAATCTGACCTGAGAAAATATCAGAGATTACGATCAAAGCGAGTTCAGAACATTACAAGCTCTGATGATATTATGTGAAATGACAAGTGTATCAGGTGGCTACAAGGAATTAAGGAACGTGGTATATAGGGAGTACTTGGGTAAGCAAATTACAATTATTGATAACATCCTCAGTCATTCAAAGAATGAGAAAGCCTGCATGGAATGCCCAAAGATTTTTCTCCGAAGATCCGAAGGAAAGCAACTATACGTTGAGTCTTCAAGAATAAAATTTTGACCAAGGTTAACAAAAGATTCTGAATTAATCCATTAACGACTACCTAAACAAAGCTGTATGGTAACAGATGCCTTATGTCGACAGAAAGGATTGGATATAAATAAGACCACTGAGGAGTTAGTAAACGAATTGGAAAGAGTAAGAGATGTTTAAATGTTTGGAAACCAGGTTGAAAACGAGTACCGCCTATCATCCTTGAATAGAGAATCAAAGTATGAAAGTGATTCAGGAAAGGTAAAAATATGTTGAGAGGTGGAGTTTTAAAGAAACACTGGAATGATCATTTATCAACGATGTCAGCTTTGGAATGCCACTTTACCAAGCTTCATGTGAATGTAAGTATAGGTCCCCATTTTTATTAAAATAAAGTGGAAGAAAGAAAGTTGTCAAATTCTAAGTTAGATCAGCACACCAAGAGCGTAATGATATTGATTGAAGCAGCTCGGAGTAGACAAAGAAAGAAGGCGAAATTATATTGAGAAAGAATATGAATATAGAAATAGGACCAGTAGTGTTAGTAAAAGTGTCATCTTATAAGAAACTGGATAATTCTGAGTAGAAGGGACAGGATAAGTTCTAAAATTAGTGAACCATTCGAGGTATGGATAAATACATATAAAGTTATTCGTGAATGATATGACCGTCACACCAGTGTGTATACCTAATGCCTTTTACTTGTCAATATTAAAGTGAAAAGTATTGGGTTTGAATTAAGTAATTGATCAGGAGCCAATGGGGCTCTTGTCCAAGTTGTTCTGCATATAGTGATCAATCCAAATTCTTGATTGTTAAAGGCAAGTCCTTGGAAATGAGTGCATACCTATTGTGAGTACGTTTGAAACCTCGAGTAGAAGGGTCTACTTAGAAATTTGAGTCGGATATGCTTGACAAATATCCTCACTTAATTAGTTAGACCAGATTCTGAGGACGGAATCCTTTTAAGGGGGGAAGGATATAACGACTCGTGTGTTTTTGAATTATTTAGATATGTGATTATTACGGAAATTATTAAATAAAATATGTGTATTGGTTTTGACCGCTCTGTGTTGGTTGACTATTATATAGGCGTAATTTATAATATACCGGGTTGTTCATGTGATTAATTATGGAGTCGTATTGGATGGTTTTCATTTTTAAAAGTGCGTTTGGTGCAAATTTATTTGCATAAATATTGGGAATATTTCAAAAATTATTTTTATGATTTTATAACTACAATAATTATTTTTAGGATTTTATAAAATTAAGAAATCAATATTTTATTAATTATTTATCTTTAAATGATTTTCTGAATGCTCTTATTTGTAAAATCCATATTTAATTCTAAAATTCTTCAAAAATTATAAAACTCATATTTATTTAAGTTTAGAATATTCTGAGAATTTTAAAATTATTTTGGAAATTTTTGGATTTAATTTCACGCGCTCGTTGTTTCGCTTCATTGATAAAAGCGGATATAAAGTGTATTTTAAAAATCGTTTTAAAATTTCAAAATTCATGTTTTTATTAACTTCAGGATAATTGTAATATTTTAAGATTACTTTCGTAATTTTCGGGGGCTATTTTATTCACACCTCATTTCGTTAATTTCGAATTTCGAGGCAAAAAGAGACCTTTAAATTTTCGTAATTATTCAATAATACGCGTTTGAATAACAGGAATTGTACTAACAATTATACTATCAGGTGTACTGTACTGCTTAGTACAGCTGAGAAATAAATTAATAAAAAAAAACAAACATCAATCCCCTCTTCTCTATCTCAGTTTACTCGGCTACTCCCATTTCCTGTTCTATTCCCTGCTCCCTTCTTTTCCCGTCAGTGTCACCGCTGTGCTCCGGTATTTTACCGCCGCCCTGTTCTGTTGTTGTCGCCTGGTAGTCTCCGCTGCCTGCGGCTCTCGGTCGACTCCGGTGACTGCTCCGTTTTGTCTTTACTCGATTAGTGTATATATATACGTATGTATATGTGTATACGCGATTGAGTTGTGTGTAATTGCTGTAGTCCCCGTTCCTTTCTTTTCACCGCGTATATCCTCTGCTGTTGGTTGCTGCCGGCTTTTCCGGCATGGCGACCCCTGTGCGGTCGTTCCTGGTTATGCGTGTTCGTTCCATTGATTCCTGTGCTTTGGTTCAATTGCTATGTGGAAATTATTTTTTAATTAATTTAATTATTTTCTGCAGAATTAATTGACTTTAATTCATGAAATAAAAATGATTTCTGTGCGGGGAATTATAAAAGCTAATCGGTGGAATTTATTTGGAAACCCGACACGTATCGGGCACCGATAAATTTTACCGCCGTCGACGGTGAACTTCGGTGAGTCGACGGTGGACGGTGATGACACGATTCTGAGTCCTAATATTTTTATTAAATAAAAGTCGTGTTGTGTTTCTATTCTGGATCAAAATAGCTAATTAGTAAATATTGAATCGTGATGGTTAAGTTGGTTGTGATTACTAAATTGTATCAGTGATTGGAATTTGCGAGTTGTGATTGGATTGTTGTTGTTGTTGTTGAATTGACGTCGATTGATGTTTCGACGGGTAGTCCGATAAACAAAGGGGACGCTGCCCGATTTCTGAGAAAATCGAACTACAAAAATACGAGGATTATCGGGACGTCGAGCAAGTATAAGTAAATACATATACGTATGTTTTATACAGAACCTAATTGTATGTTGTGTTGTATGCTTTAACCAAAACACAGTAACCCTAATTTCGTAAAATGACAAGTATACGTATTTTCTGAAAATGAACACTGGATCGATTTCGAGAATGTGAACCCTAATTATTTTATGTGTTATTCTAATATGAATAATTACTAGTCAGGTTTAAATATCGTTGAGTAAGAATTAGTATCGAGGATATGTCAAGCATGCCTAGACGTCTAACGTAGGGTATTTTCGACCCTGTAGGTTATAGTCGGGAACCTGAAAGTGGACGATGGACTAAAGATAACATAGTGGTCAGTCGATGAGTCAGTAGAATTTTAACAGAAAGACCTGAGTGTCAAAGTCGAATCCACTGGGATCTAGTGGTTGGACGTTAGAGCCTGATCAGCAAAGTCGGCTCAGAGTTGATCAATAATAGTTGTAAAGCCTTATAAGGCAAGTACTTCTGAACTTTTCTGCAAGATATATTACCAATGTTTTTGAACTATTGTATAACATGTCGCTATTATCCATATTAACTCCTGTTTTACATTACAAGAGTTTTAAACTATTGAACCTTGAACCCTGATTTTCTTGATCTTGAGCCATAAGCCTTATTCTTTATAACCCATCCTTTGTTGATCATCAGACACCAAACCCTACAAATATAATACTACTCTTCAAAAGTATAACTACCAAACACCCAAAAACTGGAAGAGAATGATTTGAAACACTAAAACTTTTATATTCCAATCATTCTTTATAACATCAAAGAACCATATCCCGAAAAATCATTACTGGTCAAATACCTAATCATTTTACAAACTGGAAAATCATTTCTTATACATAACCTGATATACCCTCGTGATATCCATGAGTTTTCTTATGTTTTTATGCAAATGTTTAAACATTATTGATTATGATCTTGTTTTATTGAATCACCTTGTTATCATATTGAACTGCTTTAGGATTGGATATTTTTTTTATATATATGGACCAGATTCGTGGTCAGACCATACCAATGGTCAAGTTAGGCCAATGTGTGCCTTGGATCCAGTAATTAGAGCAGTGATGTGTGCTTGCTCGGGGTTAGTGCGTGACTGATCAGCAGCCTAACCTTGGTCTTTAAAACTTAAAATGAATATCTAATTCTAATGATTAGTTAAAAAGAAACTTGATTCCTTTGAATCATCTCCTTTGATCATTGTTTAACTTCAGTTATCGTTATCGTGACTTGCTGAGCTAGTTAACTCACCCTTGCGATTCTTTTATATATGTTATAGTTGAAAAGAATATGGATGATAGTGAAGTTCCTCAGTCCAAAGTGCGGGCTAAGGTTCCAGTCGAGTTGGATCGAGCTAGCAGAAGTTTCATACGGTAAAGAGATAGTTAAATTGTAAGAATGATTTTATTTCAATTATAAGATATATTATTTGGGATTTGGTACGATGTAATAAATTAAGGTTGTGGCTTGTTTTCATACTTTAACCTGTTGCGATCTGTGGTTTTGTGAAGCAGGGTCATTATAAATAATAATTCTTATACATGTTGGTATATTATGTTTGTGTTGTGGACCCCAAACTTTTGACCCGGGTTTGGAGGGCGCCACAGAAGTGGTACATGTGGGATGAGCCATATTTGTTTAGGCAAGGAGCTGACCAAATCATCAGAAGATATATTCTGTACAGCGAAACAGGGGGATCTTGTGAGACTATCATTCGAATGTTTATGGAGGCCACTATGGTGGAGTGAAGACAACATCTCGTGTCCTTCAAGCGGGATTCTTCTGGCCTATATTGTTTAGGGATAAACATCACTTTATTTTGAAGTATGATCGATGCCAGCGTGTGGCATGCCTCTTAATGCGCTTCTCGAGGTTGAGGTTTTTGATGTTTGGGGAATCGACTTCATGGGGCCGTTTGTCTCATCTTGCAATAATCAGTATATCTTGTTGGCGGTCGATTATGTGTCGAAATGGGTTGAAGTCAAGGCTTTACCGATAAATGATATGAAGGTAGTGTTTAATTTTCTTCATAAGCAGATATTCACATGATTTGGGACTCAAAGAGTTATAATCATTGATGAGGGATCGCATTTCTGCAATCGCAAGTTCACTGCCATGGTGTAAAGGTATAATGTGAATCATCGCATTGCTACAGCCTACCATCCTCAGTCTAATGGGCAAGCTGGGGTGTCTAACAGAGAGATCAAGCGTATCCTAGAGAAAGTTGTGTGTCCGTCAAGGAAGGATTGGTATTTGAAGCTTGATGAAGCTGTTTGGGCATATGGAACAGCATACAAGACTACGTTAGGAATTTCGCTATTTCAGTTGGTTTATGGAAAGGGGTGTCATTTGCTTGTGGAGCTCGAGCATAAAGAATAGCTTTGAAGAAGTTGAACCTTGATATGGATGCAGCTGGTAAGAAAAAAAATACTTCAATTGAATGAACTCGATGAATTTTGACTTCAAGCGTATGAAAACAACAAAATGTACAAGGATAAAGTCAAGAAGTGGCACGATAGAGGTCTAGTGCTCAAGTCATTTGTGCCGGGACAACAAGTTCTGTTATTTAACTTTCGTCTCCATCTTTTTCCTGGAAAATTGAAGTCGAGATTGTCCGGGACTTTCATAATCAAAACTGTGTTTCCGCATGGAGCTGTGGAGATTTTTGAGAATGATCCAGGCCAAGCGTTCAAAGTGAATGGTTAGAGGTTGAAGCACTACTATGGGGATACGGCAAACCGTGAGGTGGTTAGTGCTGTTTTATTATCTACTTGATCTCGAGATTCCACGTCAAGCTAACGATGTAAACCAAGCGCTTCTTGGGAGGCAACCCAAGTTTGTTGTATATTAGTAAATAAAGGAAGAAGAAAGAAAAGAGAAAAACACAAAAAAATCAAAAAATCAGAAAAATTCAGTGCCAACTACAGTAGCACGGCGCGCCCGCGCTGAAAAGTCAGTAGCACGGTGCGCCCGTGCTGGCATGCGGGGCAGCCGCGCTGGTTTTCCAGAAGCACGGCGCGCCCACGCTGCTAGGCGGGGCGGCCGCGCTGGGTCACTGTTTGCGAAAAAAATATAAGGCAGATTAAAGAGAAAATCGGAGACTTTATTCCAAAATCAATTCAAACCCGATTTTTACTCAGCCATGTCCCAAATTTCCCTTTCCAAATCAAACCCATTTTTCCCATTATTCCCAGAATCAATTCCCACTCCTTTTCCATAACCAATTCTATTCCTAAACTCTTATATATATATATATACAGTTATACATAAACTTCTCCATCACTTCTCAAACTCTCAAACACACAAATCTCTCTTACAAACTTCTATTCTCTCAAACTTATTCAATTTCAACAGCAACAAAAAGACAATGAACCCAAGTAAGCAGCAACACCACTGGTTCCTCGAGTGCAGGTGGTGTGAGGCCTAGACATTCAACTCCCGAGGCTGAGGCGGAGTATGTGAGGCTGCTTTCGAAGCCTATAGCCAATGAGCGTGGTTTTCTGCCATCAGGGAAAGATGGTAAGTTGTTGGAGATGATCTTGGAGATGGGCTGGGTTGTTTTTTGCGAGACACCCACTGCTGTACCCATGAGTGTGGTGCGTGAGTTCTATGTGAATGCTAAGGCAGAAAAGAACGGTTTCACGGTGGTTAGGGGGAATACGGTGGAGTACAATGCTGAGGCTATTCGTAGGGCGATTGAGCAGCCCGAGAGGAGGCCAGATCAGGAGAACTAGAATAAGAAGACGCCGAAGGAGTTTAACTTCGATTTGATTGTTGCTACCCTGTATGTGCCTGAGACTCATTGGAAGTTCAAGATGGGCACGAACGAGTATTCCACTTTTCTGCATCGTGCATGAACAAGTTTACACGTGCATGAAATTCTTTTATTTGTGCTAACATCATGCCATCTTCTCACGTGCATGATGTTACTGTGGAGCGTGCACGTTTGTTGTGGGGCATTCTGTAGGGAGACTATGTGGATCTTGGGATGGTGATTCATCAGGGTATTATGAGGTTCTTACGAGGGAATACTACGGGTTCGATACCCTATACGTCCATTATGACGAAGTTGTGTGTGGCAGCTAGTGTTCATTGGCCCGCACATGAGCAGCTGCAGCTCCCTAGTGCTCCGATTGATTATTCGACGATGTTGAATATGACAGAGTGGTATGGTGGGAAGCCCGATCCTAAGGGGCTTGGATATTCTTATGACCATCTTCCAAGTGGAAGGCCAGCTCCTCAGATATATACTGGTGGTACGGCGCAGGCGAGCAAGGTAGCTTGGAGAGCGAAGTTAGGAGAGACTGGTCCTTTGGGATCGCAGCAGCAGCAGCAGGAAGCACAAGGCAATGCTAGTTTGAGTACGACACAATATAGGCGTTTAGCTAGGAGGATGGATGCGATGCATGACATCCATAGTAGGTTTGCACATGACCTCACCCAGGCATTGGGGACTGCATTCAGAGCCACATGAGTTGACATCCAGTGGCCAGTATTCGGTGATGATTCTGTATATCCGCCTCCAGACACTCCTGACACTCCACCCCTTGAGGGTGATAATCCTGATTCTAATTAGATATTCCTGATTCCTTGTTAGTACCTTCACTTAGGACAGTGAATATTTTAAGTTTGCGGGTAGTAGTTAAGGATTATGTGTTTTGTATGAGTCGCATATAGTTTGCATATTTATGCTAGTTTAGTTCATATAGTTTCATATTTGCCATGTAGTAGTTTTTTTTATTTTTGTTGTTTTTTTTATTTTTTGTATGATATTATGTTTATATAGTTTCATGCATTTGCATAATAACTTGATCCCTTAAATGATTTTTCCGATTGATTTGTAATATTGATGCTAGTGTAATGATGTTGTGTTTAGTGATGTTAAGTCGTATTGAGTTGACTTGCATGCTAGAAGAAATTGTATTTCACTAAGTCTTATAGGTTGTTTGAGTGCTAGATCATGGTCATGTTTTATTTGTTTGTTGAGGTTTAATCGCTAGTTTATATTTAGAATTTAGGATATTCTCTTAATGATAAAATAGCATGGAAATTTAAAAATTGGAGAAAATTGGATTTCATTGCTAGTTGTTGTGGGTAGGTGTCAAATGGCTAGTAGCCGGCTCATTTTATATGAGTAGTCTAGGGTTGAACGAGATGGAGCGAAACACACTCGTTCAGAAAAAAAAGAAAAAAAAGAGCAAGAAAAAAAAGAAAAAATTATATATGTATTTATACATAATTGATCACGAGTGAGCTCTTTAATACTCGAGTTATTAAGTTCTTAGGGGACTTTGTGCCTAGTGACCTAAGGCTTTTTATAGTCTGGGATCCACTAACCTAATGCTCGCTACATGGGTATTATTCTATAAGTCTTTTGTGGACCTTACTCATTGCACGGTCAAATAAGCATATTTGTGTTGATTTTGTGTTATGAATAAAAGCATGGATCCATGCGAAACTTCGATATAAGAATTGAAGTTTTATAAGTTATTTTGAGTTTAGCTTTTATTCTATTTATAACCTTGAGATTGCCTTGATGAGTAGTGAGTTATGATTATTGATCAAGTTACGATAGTTTATCTGTAAGCATTTGCACACACGCACGTTTCTGGCTTGTAAGTTAATTTGTGGGACTTGATTGATCTTTATGCGAATAACTGCATTTGTTGAGATGTTACTTGTTGATTGGTTTAGTTATTCTATGGGGATCGTTGCATTCATATAGTTGCATTAATGAATTTTTATTTCTTGTTCTTTGAGTCTATTTATGCTTGAGGACAAGCATCGATTCAAGTTTGGGGGTATGTTGAGTGGCATTTATGTCACTTTATAACACTCCGTAAAGCTTTGAATTGGTGTTTTATATTCAAGTTGTTGGTGTTTTTAACATGTTTTGTAGTATTTTTACATTTAAGGCATTTAACAGGAATACATGTGAATTGGCCTTGTTTTGATGCTAATATGGTGTTAGGATGATGTCTAGAATAAAAGCTCGTGAAAAGACCAACTCAAATCAGCAAGAAAATAAGAAGTCAGAAAATTCTCCAGAGAGTCAGCGCGCCCGCTCTGTACAAACGCGCGACCGCGCTAGGATGGCAGGAGTACAGCGCGACCATGCGCAGCGCTGTTAGTCCCTAACAATACAACAAGAATTACAAAAGGGGGGTTGAATGTAATTTTGGCTACTTTTTCAGATTAAAGAAAAATGTTCTAACTTAATAATATATAAGTGTTTGATTTGCAAAATGCGGAATGAAGAGTTAGCTGAATCAAAACACAAGTAATTAAAAACACAAGTCTTTAAAAACTTTATGGTGGATTTCAATGTATCCACCATATATATATATATCAAGAGAACCCTCTGAAGCTTGAATAGCTCACAGCTGCTTACAAATATGAATAACTAAACTTACAGAGAAATGCTACAGAATACAACTCACAATTGTTTCTCTGAAAATGTATTTTCTTAATCTTCTTGTTGTTCTACTTGCTACCCTTGGTTTATATATTACCAAGATCACATAGTAATAAGACAAGATAATAAAAAAAACCTATCAAGTCTAATACCATGCTGCTTCACTACTCTATTCCAGCATCTTTGAATATCTTCATAATAGCATGGAAATGGTAATGCTTCTTTGTTCTCAAATACCCAGCTGAATAGGCTGCCACATTCCTTTTGCAAACACTCGACGCATGTGACTGTGTTGTCACTGTCAATAGATGTTTGAATTGACCATCCGTCGGGTACATGATTATCATCCTTCAGGTTGCCTTATTGATCATCCATCGGGTAGCTTTGTTGATCATCCGTCGAGTAGCTTTTTAACACTTGACTTCATTTCATTTATGCAGAATTACAAGACATCTTATATTTACAATTAATCAACCTATTCTGCATATCTAATTAAAGTCAACATGACTTTTATGCTACTACAGAATCTATACAAAGGTGTTTGCAGAAATGTGCTACATGTCTTATTGTTACATAAGCTACTCACTCGATGGATGTCAAATTATCATCCGTCGGGACTATATTGAGTCATCCGTCAGGACTATATCTGATTATCCGTCAAGTGCTACATTTTTCACTAAATTGAATCTACTAAAGTGTTTTGTTAATGAAATCATCAAGTTCACAACATATTCCCAACAATCTCCCTTAATTTATGTCTACTAGAATTGTAGTCATAAATTAAGAGAAACTTGATGATAACAAAACACTCTAAGAATATAGATTTAAAAAGTAGTAGATAAAACTAAAAAGTGCTGCATTAGTTACTAAGACAAAGTATACAAAGATTTGCTCACAATCATTTTCAAGGTGCTCCTCTAGTCCGAGCAGATTGATCTATTTCCTTGATTTTCTGGATTTCTTCCCAAGCTTCCTGTTGTTTTCTTCAATCTGGTTTTGGAGCTGTCTGTGGAATTCAAGTTCATCAGATTCTGAGAGATCTAGCATTCCTTGCATTTCCAGAAGAGTCTCATTGCTAGAGATGCTCAACTGGTCTTCTAATCTGAAGAATCTTCTAACTCCCTTATCATCCATGAATTCCATTAGCCAGTAGGGCCTTAGATGCACTCTATTCCCTGTATAAGGAATAATTAAAGTCTTTGGGAGTGCATTTTTGGCTCTAATACTCCTCAGTTCTTCAATCTTCTTTAGAACTAATCTTCTAGCGGTCACATTGAATCCAAAGTTCTTTTTGAAGGATGAGTAAACTTTTATCATTACATATTGGCTCTCTTGAAGAATCCTGTGAAGTGGCCATTGTATCTCTTTTCCTCCCTTGTACTTGAATACTAACCTTTCAGGTAAATTCTTGTAAGCATCAATCCCTCTAACTTCTTCCAGTTCATCCAGATAGAGGTTTAGATCAGAGAATTCCTTGATGTCACAGATGTACATGATATCTCCCTTGTTGACTTTTATTTGAGCTTTGGTTAGGGACTTGGATCTGAGAGTTGAGGGCTTCACTTTCTTGACTGCCCTGGTCTTTGTCTTCTTTGGCTTCATGAAATGAGGTAGGTTGAGTTCAGGAATTGATAAACTATCCCAGTCTATTGGTTCATCCTTTGGAATGATAGGTTCACCATGGAAATTCTTGGATGGATCTATCTTGAATTCTTCATGTGCCACAGAGGGCATGGATGTTTGAGTTGTTGTAGAAGTAGAATCTTTAGGAAAGTATCCTTCCATTTCCTCATCACTAAAATCCAATTTTCTCTTGATTCTTTGCTTGTACCTTGGCTTCTTTGTCTTTGGAGGTTCATTTTGTACTACTTGATCTTGAGGTTCAGCAATTATAGATGGTTGTGCAGAAATTTGTTGTGTGGGTTTCACAGCTTGTAACTTGGCCAAGATAGCAGCTTGCTCCTTCTTTTGTTTGAGCTTTTTAGCATCTAGAGCAGCTTGCTTCTTTTCTTGCTTCAATCTTGCCTTTTCTTCCCTTTTTGCTTCAACAAATTGGGGGTGTCCAGCCACCACACAAATTTCCTTACCATTTCTGAAAATCTTTGCAATTCTCCTTTTCAATGCTGAATCAGCTGGATCTTTGTAGAATGCAATAGATCTTGACAACAATTTCTTCTCATCATGCTTTGGTGTCTCATACACTGTGTCCAAATGGTTCTTTAGTAAAGATTTTGGGTAGTTCACCTTTGGCTTTATGATTAGATCTTTCTTTGGAGACTTGATGTAGGATGTCTGGCCTCTTTCCAGATAGTTCATGCTCATTTCATTCATAGAAATTTGCTTGACTTGAGAGTGATGAATGGCTGATTTTTCTGGCTTCTTTGCTAGACCAAATTTCTTTTGAATATCCTCATCAATTTTCTCCCAGTTTATTGGACTAAACTGCTTCTTCTCAGCTGCTCTTAAAGTGGCTGCTGCTTTATTAATTAGATCAATGCTATCTTTGGTTGGTGGCTTTATGAAAGCAATTGTTGGAACAATTGCTTTACTCACTTAAATGTTGAGCACATTTTACTCCCCCTCACTCCTAGAACTCTCTTTCTCCCCCTTTTTGTTATCATCAAGCTGAGTAGAGGAGGAGGTTTGTGCAGCCACCAGTTTCTGAAGCAAGTCTGTTTGTTGAGCTTGGTGTAGATGGATTACTGTAAGAGATGCTTCCATTGCTGTCATTCTTGTATCCAAGGCATCTATCTTTGTGGCAAGATCAGAATTTTTCTTGAGTTATCTCTTAATGTCAAGCATTGTAGCTTCTGGAAGTTTAGAGTCCATCCTGTCAGAAATGTCCTTTTTCATCTGATCAATATCATCTTTGATAGTGTTGACATCTTGAGCATGTTGAAGACCTTGGATTTGTTATAGTTGCAGAGAAGCAAGATGTGCTTGAAGGAGCTTTTTGGTGCTGGCATTTGTGGTGGTTTGAAGAGCAGAATTTGTCTGATTTATAAGTTGAATCAGGGTTGTCTTGAAGTAGTGTTCATCATATTGCTTTGAAAATGCCCAAGATGGCATGCCTGATCTTGAACTAGGGCCTACTTCTCCCCTATGTCCAATGGCTCTTCTTCACTATCTCCACCCTCACCTCCAAAGAATTCTTTTGAACCACCAGTCTCATAATCAACATCACCAGCTGTTAAAGGCAAAGGTGTGATGGCATCCTTAGCTCTTTGCATGGACTGTGTGGTGTGCACCAAATTTAGCATCCTTTCTGCATTGTCATTGCCCTGTCCAGCTAGAAGTTGATAGGCTGGAACAGGGTGAGTAAATGTTTCAACATCTAAGGAGGTGGAATCTAAAACAGCTTGAGTTTGATGAGATAGTCCCTCCATGTCTGCATCCTGGACATTCATTAACTCACTTACAATGACATCCACCCTTATATCTCCAGTACCTGCATTTCTCTCATTATCTCTCTTTTCTTGCATCAAGGTCTCACCTTGGCTCCCCACCCTCACACCCTCACCTTCACCATCTAAGGTGGGACTCCTCACACTCACTTTTGCCAGTCCTGAAGTAATGGACTGCATTGGATCACTCTCTTTCTCTCCTTTTTCCTGGGAGCGACCCAGACTCTCACTCATGTCACTACCTTCCCTCAATCCTAATAGTGATTGCACAATTACTAGGTCATCTGCACTTGTGACTATAATTGAACTTTGGAGTTGTGCAGAGACACCCGGTGGATGAGAAATATCCATCGGGGTAGTAATTTGGATATCCGACGGATGACTGCTGTTAGGCACATCCGTCAGGATACAATCACTACTCGACGGATGAACAATATCCATCGAGTGAGTAAAAATGAATGAGTTTGGAGTGGAAATTATTATGGACTCTGTTCAGATTGATGAAAATTTTAGCAAAGATGTCTAAACAGTGTCAGAAAGAAATGGCAAGTGAGCCAACAAATCATCTAGAAGATGGTGCTCACTTGCATGGATTTTTAGCCTCTCCAACAGAGTTAAAGATGGAGAATATGGCTGTGATGTTTGAATCATGTCAACATCCAAAGATTGTGTGGGAGAATTTGGTATTTGAGGTTTTCAATTTGTATAGATTTTGGCCGTGACTCCACATTTTTTGGAGCCACATCAATTTGACTTTGAGATGGTGCAGTGACTGGGTCTTTAGTTCCAGTTTGCACTGTGTGTACCCTGTGCATCCTCAAGGGTTTTAGATTTCTTCTTTCTTGTGTAGGTTTGTGGTGAACTTGTGTCCCTACCCCTTTAGTTATGTGCTCCTGGTTGAGAGCTTGTTTCAATAGTTACATCCTTTTAGGAGGATGAAACTAGAATTGAGCTATTATCCTTATTAACAACCACAGTTTGTTGGGAAACTGTGGTGTGGCTTGGTTTGGGTACACTATGCTCACCATCCTTATCCTTAGGGCTTTTTTGATTTTCACCCTGTACCTCACCTGTCTTTCCCACCTTCACACTCCCCTCTTTATGTTTAGTGGATTTTACAACTGGCATCTTTTGAGAGACACCAGAGGGGGCTTTATTTATCTTTGGTTTTGAAACTTTGGTTTTGGTAGCTTGGGAAGGCATTTGTTTGGTCATTGACACAGATGCCACTGCTACACTAGAAGGCAAAGAAATGGTTGAGGTTGGAAGAGTAGAGACAGTTGAAGTTACCTCACTTACCTGAGGTGCCTCCATTATAGGAAAGTAGAAGAGTGGCACCTCTTTGTGGTGATCTGCTCTATTGAGATCTACAATAATTCTCCTTTCCTGAACCCAACAATCTAACTTGTTGGTTGGGTTCTCAAGCACAATATCCTCAGAGAGGTGGTTAGCAAGCATCATTAGAAATCTAGCATAATAAACATTCTTACCCCTCTTATTAAGCTCCCCTAACTTAAACCCCAACTCTAACAAGATAAGATCACTAAAATTAAAGTATTTATCAGTTACTAGCATGTAAAGCATGTTGAGCATGAAGATATTAACAGAATCAAAATTGCTAATTTTACCAGAAAATACTTAAGTAACTACATCACACTGATAACTCCATTCTTTCCTAAGACCCAATCTCCTAATTTCACTTAATTTAGAGATGGTGAGTGTATAACCCATGGAGTTTAACATGTTAACAATATCAGTGTCTGTGTGTGGAGTAGTGACAGTATTATCAGGAATCTTAAAGTATGATTTAACAATGTCACTATTAACACAGAATTCCTTACCTTTAATAGTGAAGGTGATGGTCTTGTCAGTTGAATCGTACACTGCAGTCATCCATATTTCCTCCACAACCTCACAGTAGATAGTGGGAGACTCCAACATGGCATATTTGCGCTTACAGTCTTGCACAAAATCCATCATTTTGTGGTAGTTGCCACACTGCTGAATCCCCTTGTTCACTAGATCTGTGAAATTGTTCTTCTCATAGATAAAGCCAGTTTGAGACATGATTTTGACGACTGGTGCCATTGTTAGAGAGTAAAAATTGCAGAGAGAAAGAGGGTAATTGCTTTTGAGAAAGAAAGAAGTTAGAGCTGATGAATTGAGAATGGTAAGAGAAAAGAAATGAAAATGAATTATGCTTTTATACTATCTCAAAAATAACTGTCAAAAGTAATAAAGTAAAATAAAGTGACCAATAAAAATTGCCCAAAATAGCCGCTAAAAAAAATAAAATGTAAAAATTCCATCACTTATCCGTCGTGTTATGCTTACAAACTGTAAGTATACTCAATGGATAATGTTCAGAAAATCAACGGCTATGAATGAGACAATTCGACGGATGAGGATAAATCAATTATCCGTCGAGATATAAAATATTCCAGAAAATAATTAATTTTATTAACAAATTGTATATCGATCGGATGATGGAACTCGATGGATAATGATCATCCGTCGGGATGTAAATTTTGACTTAGCCAAAATTTCATCCAAGACTGAAAAATCAATTAGATTTCTGGCTGCATTTACAACTTGCAAAATATCTGAAAGGATTCAAGAGTAATTAAGCATACCTAACTCACTTACCAGCCTTGAAAAGGTGGATTCATCCAGTGGCTTGGTAAATATATCTGCAAGCTATTTTTCACTTGGAACAAAATGTAGTTCCACAGTACCATTCATTACATGTTCCCTTATGAAGTGGTACTTGATGTCTATGTGCTTTGTTCTTGAATGCTGTACTGGATTCTCAGTGATGGCAATTGCACTTGTGTTATCACAGAAAATGGGAATTCTTTCCACTTGCAGACCATAGTCTAGCAATTGGTTTTTCATCCACAAAATCTGTGCACAGCAACTGCCAGCAGCAATATATTCAACTTTTGCTGTAGAAGTAGAAACTGAATTTTGCTTTTTACCGAACCAGGACACAAGCTTGTTTCCTAGAAATTGACAGGTTCCTATTGTACTTTTTCTATCAATTCTACAACCTGCATAATCTGCATCTGAATAACCAGTTAAATCTATACCAGAATCTCTAGGGTACCAAATGCCAAGTTTTGGTGTACCTTTGAGATATCTGAATATTATCTTAACAACAATTAAGTGAGATTCTCTAGGATCAGCCTGAAATCTAGCACAAAGACATGTAGCAAACATTATATCCGACCTACTAGCTGTTAAGTATAGAAGTAAGCCAACCATGCCTCTATAACTTGAAATATCCACAGACTGTTCAGTAGTGTTTAATTCAAGTTTAGTTGCAGTGGCCATGAGAGTTTTTGCAGATGTGCAATCTATTAGTTCAAACTTCTTTAAAAGATCATAAATGTATTTACTTTGACTAATGAATATTCCATCACTAACTTGCTTAACTTGCAAACCAAGAAAGTAAGTTAGTTCTCCCATCATGCTCATTTCATACTTACTTTGCATCAATTTGGCAAACTTTTTGCAAACTTTTTCATATGTAGAACCAAAAATAATATCATCTACATAAATTTGAACAAGTAGGCTAGAGCCATTAACATTTCCAAAAAATAAAGTTTTATCTACAGTCTCTAGTGAAGTGATTCTCTAAAAGAAACTTTGACAAAGTGTCATACCAGGCTCTAGGTGCTTGCTTCAATTCATAGAGTGCTTTCAAAATATAGTATACATGATCAGGTAGATTTGGATCTTCAAAACCAGGAGGCTGACTAACATAGACTTCCTCCTCCAAATCTCCATTTAGAAAAGCACTCTTGACATCCATTTGATAGACCTTGAAATTGGCATGGGCTACATAGGCTAAGAAAATTCTGATGGCTTCAAGTCTTGCAACAGGAGCAAAGGTTTCTTCAAAATCTATTCCTTCTTGTTGACAATAGCCTTTAGCAACCAATCTAGCTTTGTTCCTAACTACTATGCCATTTTTATCCATCTTGTTTCTGAATACCCATTTGGTGTCTATTGGATTCTTTCTTTTAGGCTTGGGTACCAGCTTCCAAACATTGTTCCTTTCGAATTGGTTTAGCTCCTCCTGTATAGCTAAAATCCAATCAGGATCCAACAAAGCTTCTTTTACCTTCTTTGGTTCTTCATTGGATAGGAAACTACTATATAGACATTCTTCTTGAGTTGCTCTCCTTATTTGAACTCTAGAAGATACATCACCAATGATGAGCTTAAAGGGGTGATCCCTTGTCCATTTTCTGTGTTGAGGTAGGTTAGCTCTAGATGAAGAGGCCTCATTGTTATCTTGATATGTGATTGAGTTTTGGTTATTAGAAACTCCCCCTGAGTTTGTAAATCTATGATTTGGGGAAGAGGGACTTTCTGTAAGTGATCTATTCTGACTTTCAGCTTCTTTTGATGACCCGACAGATGGTGTATTTTGAGTTCCGACAGATGAGGCTGATTGTCTCTCGATGGATGGTGCTGATTGTCTGTCGATGGATGAAGCATTTTGTATCTCGATGGATGTTGAGTTATTGGCTTCATTGGTTGTAGATTTTTCTGCACTATCCTTAGTTGTAGTTTCTTGATCACTATCATCATCACTGTCATAACTAACCATCTCCACATTGTCAAATTTGAGGCTCTCATGATAATCTCCATCTTGCAGTCCTTCAATCTTTTTATCATCAAACACAACATGTATTGATTCCATAACAATGTTGGTTCTTAGATTGTAGACTCTGTATGCTTTACCAACAGCATATCCAACAAAAATTCCTTCATCTGCTTTAGCATCAAACTTCCCATTTTGATCAGTTTGATTTCTCAAGATATAACATTTGCAGCCAAAGACATGAAGAAAATTTAGAGTTGGCTTCTTGTTCTTGAACAATTGGTAAGGAGTCATGCATTTTGCCTGATTAACCAAAGAAATATTCTGAGTGTAGCATGCAGTATTTACAGCTTTAGCCCAGAAATATGTTGGTAACTTTGATTCTTCAAGAATTATCCTTGCAGCTTCAATAAGTGATCTGTTCTTTCTTTCTACTACTCCATTTTGTTATGAGGTTCTTGCTGCAGAAAACTCATGCATAATCCCATTCTCTTCACAGAATACTCTCATAACAGAATTCTTGAACTCAGTCCCATTGTCACTCCTGATTCTTCTAACTTTGAAATCAGGATGATTGTTGACTTGCCTTATGTGATTGATGATGATTTCACTAGCCTCATCTTTAGACTTTAGGAAATATGTCCAAGAGAACTTTGAGAATTCATCTACAATTACTAGGCAAAATCTTTTCCTTGAGATGGACAACACATTGAATGGTCCAAACAAATTCATGTGTAGCAGTTGTAAAGGTTCTTCAATTGTTGAGTCAAGCTTCTTTCTGAATGGTGCTTTGATTTGTTTTCCCTTTTGGCAAGAATTACACAGTCCATCCTTAGAAAACTCCACTTGAGGAATACCTCTAACCAGTTCTTTATTTACAAGCTCATTCATGGTTTTGAAGTTTAGATGGGATAACTTCTTGTTCCATAGCCAGCTTTCATCTTGACTTGCTTTACTGAGAAGACAAGTAATAGATTCTGCATTTGATGAGTTGAAGTCATCTAGGTAAACATTTCCTTTTCTCACTCCAGTGAGAACCACTTTGTTGCTCCTCTTGTTTGTCACAACACAGGATTCTGTAGTGAAGGTTACTGAAATGCCTTTATCACAAAGCTGGCTGATACTCAACAAATTATGCTTGAGACCATCCACTAAGGCAACCTCCTCAATAATGACATTATCTTTTGAAATCAAGCCATATCCCACAGTATAACCCTTGCTGTCATCTCCAAAAGTAATACTTAGGCCAGCTCTTTCCTTGAACTCTGTGAGCAGGGTAGAATCTCCAGTCATGTGTCTTGGGCAACCACTATCCAAGTACCACATATTTTTTCTGTTTCCCTGCACACATTAAAATCAAATCAAGTTGATTTTGGTACCCAAGTTTCCTTGGGTCCTGCCTTGTTAGATTTCTTCTTTTGTTTCTTAGGTTTGATCTCATTTGACTTGGGGATATTAGATTCATCCTTAGTCATCTGAGTTGGACCTTTGAAACCATTCATTAAAACAGAATTATCATGCACATTTTGATTAACAGGAAATGGCATGTTATTTGCAAACATGTTATTCTAGTAGGGCATGCTAAATGGCATTTGAGGCATATTAAATACAACATAATAAGGATTAGGTATAAATGGCATATTAGCAAATTGTGCATTCATATTCTGTGTAGACATAACATTCATAGGCATATAAGGCATAGTACTCATTTTGGGAAAAGGAGGTGGTACAGTCATGGAGGTAGGCATGACAATTTTGCAATTAACAGACAGATGATTGACACTACCACACTTAACACAAATTTTTCTTGGAGCATACTTATCAGGTGTGTAGTTGTTGTGTTTGTTAATCCCTACTTTTCCATTTCTATTGTTTTTCTTTTTAGCATCTATTTTAACCTCAATCTTTTCAAGTCTGTCATTCAATTGCTTTATGGACAGATGACCAACATTCACTTTCTTCTCCTTCTTTACTTTACTAGATTCTCCTGAAATAAAGTTTTTGGAAAGTGATCCATATTTTTCATTTAACTTGGCAAGTTTGGCTTTACTCACAGGTTCGCTCACAGCCGATGGATGAGGATTTATGTCACTCGACAGATAACCTTTTTGATTATCCGATGGATGACTCTCATCATCCGTCAAGTCTACATCTGTTAGCAATCCTTCAACCAAATTGGATTCTAGCTTCTCTTTACTCTTTTTCCAGGCTGCATCACAGAAAGACTCAATACCTTGAACTTTGGTGATTTGAGCATGGACATCTCTAGATGATTTCCATGCCTTAATCACCTCCTGTTCACGATCAAGCCGCTTCTTCAAAATTTCTTCTTTCTTCAAGGACTCAGTTAATTCCTCCTTAGCAATCTTACATTCTATTTTCAATTTTTCAAATTCTATAAACTGAGACTCTAGCACATTATTTTCTCACTTAAAAACAAATTGTTTTCTTTGATTTTAGCATTTTCCTTAGTGAGGGACTTAAGTGTAACACACAAATGATATAATTCTGTAGACATGTCATTTATTGCATCATTACACTCATCTTTAGATAAATGTGCAAGGTTAGTGGTGATTACCTGATTACTTGAAGAACTTGTCTCTGTTTCATCAGACTTGGCCATTAGGGTTAGATTGACATAGCTGACACCTTCTTCTTCATCAAGACCATCTGCTGCCCAGTCATTTTCTTGTGTAATAAAAGCCCTTTCCTTTTGTTTGAGCAACTCAAAATACTTATGTTTATAATCCACAGGCTCAAACCAATATCATCCTTATCATCTTGGCTCAATAAATCTTCATTTTCTGCTACCAGCCCCTTGCCTTTGTTTTCACAGACCTTTGAAGTAGACTCAACAGCTTTTATCTTCATCTCCTTCTCTTTCTCTAACTCAGCAACCAATGCAATGGACCCTCCTTTCTTTCTCCCTTTCTCTATTCTTTCATCTTGCTCTATTTCATGCTCATAAGTCTTTAGAATGCCATACAGTCTCTCTAGTGTAAACTCCTTGTATTCTTGTGAATTTCTCAAGGAGACTATCATTGGTTTCCACTCTTTTGGAAGGGATCTCAGGAATTTGAGGTTAGAGTCTTTGGTTTGGTAGACTCTTCCATGCAGCTTCAGAGCATTTAGTAGCTTTTGGAATCTACTAAATATATCAGTGAGAGTTTCACCTTCTTCACAGTGGAAATGCTCATATTGCTAAATTAGTAACTGCATCTTGTTTTCTCTAACTTGTTCAGTGCCATCACAAATTATTTGAATGGTGACCCAAACCTCCTTGGCTGTCTTGCAGTTGATGATGTTGTCAAACATGTCACCATCAACTCCATTGAATAAAATATTCATGGCCTTCTTGTCTTTCCAGACTTGTTCAATATCAGGATCTGACCATTCATGCCTTGTCTTGGGAACTGATGGCTCATTTCCAGTTGCAGCTCTCATTGGTACGTGAGGACCTCTCTCTATGCAATCCACATAGGCCTCATCTTGAGAAAGTAAATGAAGATGCATCTTTACCTTCCAATGATGGTAATTATCTTTGTCCAGAAAAGGAATCTTGACTCCAATATCCTTCTTATTCATCTTGTTGTTTGTTGTGATCTTTAAACTCTTTGTGCTTCAAGAGCTTGCTCTGATACCAATTGTTAGTCCCTAACAATACAACAAGAATTATAGAAGGCGGGGGGGGGGGGGGGTGGGGGTTGAATGTAATTCTGGCTACTTTTTCAGATTAAAGAAAAATGGTTTTAACTTAATAATATTTAAGCGTTTGATTTGCAAAATACGGAATGGGGAGTTAGATGAATCAAAACACAAGTAATTAAAAACACAAGTCTTTAAAAACTTTCTGGTGGATTTAAATGTATCCACCATATATATATATATATATATATATCAAGAGAACCCTGTGAAGCTTGAATAGCTCACAGCTGCTTACAAATATGAAAAACTAAATATATAGAGAAATGCTACCGGATACAACTTACAATTGTTTCTCTGAGAATGTATTTTCTTAGTCTTCTTGTTGTTCTACTTGCTACCCTTGGTTTATATATTACCAAGATTACATAGTAATAAGACAAGATAATAAAACAAAACCTATCAAGTCTAATACCATGCTGCTTCACTACTCAATTCCAGCATATTTGAATATCTTCATAATAGCATGGAAATGGTAATGCTTATTTGTTCTCAAAAATCCAGCTGAATAGGTTGCCACATTCCTTTTGCAAACACTCGACGCATGTGACTGTGTTATCACTGTCAACAGATGTTTGAATTGACCATCCGTTGGGTACATGATTATCATCCGTCGGGTTGCGTTATTGATCATCCGCCGGGTAGCTTTGTTGGTCATCCGTCGGGTAGCTTTTTGACACTTGACTTCATTTCATTAATGCAGATTTACAAGACATCTTATATTTACAATTAATTAACCTATTCTGCATATCTAATTAAAGTCAACATAACTTTTATGCTACTACAGAATCTATACAAAGGTGTTTGCAGAAATGTGCTACATGTCTTATTGTTACATAAGCTACTCACTCGATGGATGTCAAATCATCATCCGTCGGGACTATATTGAGTCATCCATCCGGACTATATCTGATTATCCATCGAGTGCTACATTTTTCACTAAATTGAATCTACTAAAATGTTTTGTTAATGAAATCATCAAGTTCACAACATATTCCCAACAAGCGCGCCCGCTCTGTAGAAGCGCGCGGCCGCGCTAGGATGACAGAAGTACAGCGCGCCCGCGCTGGTCAAGCACGCGGCCGCGCCACGTCGGATTTTAGAATCCTGATTCTCCTCTGATTTTGATCCAGAAGACTTCTAGTCTGCATGAGCTGCTATATAAACATAACTTACGGTCGTTTTTTATAACAAGAAGTACCAGAGTTTAAGGAGAAGGCGTAAGAAGACCGTAGAGCACAATTTAACCAAGGCGAAGACGATCTAGTTTATTCTTGTGATTCTTTGTTTTGAGCTGTAACTTTGGATGCTAGTTTTCTTGGTTTTGAACCTATACTCTTGTTTCATACTTGGTTTATTATTTATTCAGTATAAAGACTATGTTTATTATACCATGCTTTCATCGGAACCCACGTTGATGATGAGTCCGATTATGGGCTAATTGTCATAACCGGTATTTTATTTATCCTGTAATTGATATATATATATATTAATTGAGCTAATCTATAAAAATTTTGTGAATATATGTTTGTGTGATTAAAATTATGCTAAATAATTGTGTGAAATTATTTATTTTTTTTGAAAATAATGAATGCATTATTTACTATTTATGTAGGTTATAAAATACATTTTATTATTTAAGGAAAATCATTTTTTAAAATTATTTTATTAATAAATTTCAAATTTGATCTTATTAAATTCCTAAAATTCTAAGCTATTTTATGATGCCACTCTTGTAATTTATAGATTTATATTTATATTTATAAAATTTATTCTTTGTATTTAATTACATTAATAATTAGTAGATTACCAATAAAACCTTGCATGCAACTTCCACTCAATAGAGGAGAAGGGCATTGTTGACATTTCCAACCCCACTAACACTTCTTGGACTAGACTAATTACCCTTATAACCTGGCATGCAATCCTTAATAGTTAAGGGAAAGGGAAAAAGAAGTAAATTACCCAATCCATTACCCATTTTACATCAAGAAAAATGATAAAGGAGAGATCATTCTCCACTTGCACACACCGCCCCTCACCACCACCCTCCTCCCGTCTCTCCTTTCTCTCTCGGCCGAAGCCCTCACCCCCACCCCTTGTCCATTTTACTTCCTCCATTCTTCAAGTTTCTTTTAAAAATCACTCTCTTAAACCTTAAACCTTTGGTTAGTAGATTATGTGATATAGTATTTGGTTGTTGTCATAACCCCAAAATTTTTAACTTTTTGTAACCCTTATGAATAGTGTTTTTGTTGATTATGCTGTATAAGAAAACTTTTCATGCCACACTTTGTAGAGGTTCTTTTATTGTCATTCTGAGAGCTTATTGGTACTTTATATGGTATATAAGTGTATGTAAAGATCGTCAGAATCCAAATTCGAACACTTTGATTTTTCCCGAAAATCCACCAGATACCGAAAGAATTGAGTATAAGGTAACAGGATAAAAAGGATTTAAATTCAAGGATTATAAGAGGGGATCATAAAAAGGAATATAATGTATTGGGAAAGGTTAAGGGAACCCAAGTAATAAGATCCCGGGTATGATCCCTTAAACGATAAACGAGAACGAAAGTTAAGCGAACCGTATAACAGATCAATGGTCATTAGCCAAGTAATTAGGAGCTAATCAAAGAGGTTAGGGATGATGATGTCATCACACCAACAAGAAGAGGACAAGTGTGGGAAGATGACATAGGAGGATGACATAAGCATGACCAAAAGGGAAGGAAGTGTTGGTTGATTATAAGCCACACAAATTTTACCATGGTTAAAAGGTTAATTAACAAAACAAAAGGATATCAACCAAGCCTTTTTATGCACAAAAATCAATAAAACAAAGCAAGCTTCTCCCCCCCCTTTTTCATCTTCTTCACTTCGAATTTTTCACCAAAATGGTGAATTAGAAATTCAAAACACAAGCTATACTCCATGGAAAATTATAAGGTTTGTTTCTTTGGATCCTATATTTCATAACTAAGAAGTGCAAGTAGTTTGAGTGCTTGAATCAAAGGTTTTCTATCTCAAACAAATCATTTTAGTAGAGGATGAATAGTGTTTTCAAGAACTTGAAACTTTTGATCTTGTGTTTTTGTTTAGATATAGCTTTGATAAGGATTTTCAAGGGTTGTTCCAAGCTCCTTAGTTACTTCTACTCACCAAGGAAGGTATAATCTCATACCCTAGCCTAATTTTGAATATTTAGAGTTTTTATGCTTGGTTTAGTTCTTGGGAAGTATGATTCATGTATATTTAGAGTTGGGTTGGATTTATAATGAGTTTGGAGTTGTAAATCTTGATTATTGGTTAATGAACTTAAGTATAGCTTTAGTTCATGTTTAGGGGTAGTATAAATTGGAAAATCTTGAGATGTTGGGACTGTTGTAATGAAGTATGGATGGAGTTTGGTTGTACTGGTGATTGTGGGTTGAATTGTGAATTGTTTGGAGTGGTATAAATTTGGTAATCGCGTAAACATAGCCGTCATAATGCTCGATTTACTTTAGACTGTTTTTGTTCTTAACATCAGGACCCATGAATTCACTGTTAGGTTTTTACCATTGTTATGATTAGATAGGTGACGAAGAATAAAATTATCACTATTTCATGTTATGAGCTTCATTTTGATATGTGGTTCGCTTGAATCCGATGTACGGTTTAGGAGAAACGACCGTTTTAAGTAACGGCATTTCGCGAACGAACCATTACCCCTCGCCTTACTTTGAAACCTTGGTTAAGGCCCTTAAGGTTCTAGTTGGAATATGAAACAATTATGTAAAGTGTATTAGGCAGTTGGTAGAGTACTCGCGAAGGAATCACCTTAAAATTCTTAAGGGTTAATTTATTAAAAATGGTGGAGTCGAGGGTACTCGAACGACTTATGTGATTCGTTAAGCGTAGAAGTGACCATAAGCAAACGTTAGGGTTCAATTGGTTAAAGTCTAGTTTCTTAAACGACCGGGGTTTAATTCCGACTTATGTTGTTGTTCATAGGTTATCGGACCCACTCTAAGCTTAAGTCTATCCGGGAGCACTCAGGCAAGTTTTCTACCCGTTATACTATTGTTGTGATGTAAATATATGTATATGCATTATCTTGTGATCAGTGCATGATTGTTATTAGCAAATCTTGCGATATATTGGAGCATGTGATATGGTATATATGCATGTCTGTTTCGTAATCTTGATATCTAATTGTTGATTCAATTGCTTATAAGTTGCATAATACCTATGGTAGAGATAAGCAGTAGTTGCGTATACCCTTAGTATAGGGGACCCAAAGGTGAACATTTTCTAAACCGGGAGTCGATGTTCCCGATTATATTATATATATATATATATTTATATATATATAGTTTTCAAAACTATTAATCGAATAAGGTTATTCGATAACTTTATTTTATTTAAAGAATATTATTTTGAATATTCATTCGAGAACTTATGACTCCGCTTCTTTTATTAAATAATATTCTTTATTTTATTAAAGAATAATGTTTCGATAATAAAACTTACTTTCGATGATTCAAATAAAGATCGTACTTTCGTATAAGTATATCTTTGGTTATTTATTATTCATTTCAAGTATGAGTTTTAAAACTTCTACTTCAATTATTTTTATAAAGATTATCCTTATGGGAATATTATTTAAATAATAATATTCAGATACTTTCTAACATATCAGGACTGATTTATTTCATTAAATCAGCATTACTCCAAACATTCTTAAAAATGTTTTCGAGTCTTCAAAATGATTTTAAAAGTTAGGGCGGATCCCAAAACTCATTTTTATATTTAAGATCCTCCTTTCGAAGGGGATTTAAATACTCGCTCAAAACCTAAGGGATCCGGCTCTGTGGTGTATTTTATATTCGTAACAAGGTTGCTGTTTTGATAAAAGAGTTTTTGATTACTTACCCAACACTCGGGAAGTAAAATTCTTAGAACAAGTTAATCCATTAACAGGCACCGCCTGGGAAATATCGGTGAGTTTTCCTTTCCAACTAGATACGACTTCTTGGTGGAGCCGTATCAACAAGTTTCTACTTGGGGAAAGGGGGGACAAGCTTTACATTTCAGAGTCATGGATTTCATCTGAACTAGGAGTGGCGTAAGTGGTCGAGTGGCGCCGGCCCAGCCTTATTATATTGGCCAAAATGGCCTGGAAGTTCCGCTAAGACGGTCCATTCCTTAGGAGTCCAGTGTTCGGTTGACAAGTAAATCCGACAGGTTCTCCTCTACATGTAGAAAATGGTGGGGTTGCACTACTGCGACTGATCATCGTAAGTGGTCTTCCTAGCGCGGCAAACTCCCGTAATGAGTTCATCATCCAGTTGGATATTTCTGCAACACTACCCGGAGCATTTCTATCGAAAGGCTACGAATGGGTGGTTGCCGAAGCATTGACAGGGTCAAACAGTTATAATGGTGTTTCCATCGAATGAAGTATCTCGTAACTTCATTTCCTTTAAAAAATATCTCAAAGATTGAATCTATTCAAGTCTTATCTTGTAGTCTCATCTATGTGATGAACTTTCGAAACTATTTATACCTTGAACGGTGGTGGTTCAAGTAGTATTCGGAAAAGATATAAGTATATTGGAGTATCTTGTAACTTCATCTTTTCAACTTATATCTAGTTAATGATTATCTTATGCATGACAAAGATTTTCAGAAAAATGTTGAGACAAGGTACGATATATGAGATCACCTTGCAACGATATTTTTATACAGTTATAAACTGGAACTCTGTGTATATTATGCATGGCAGAGGATTTCAAAGATTTTGAAAAGTATATATATATACTAAATATTTTGCGACTTGGTCGCATTAAGAGGTCAAACTTGGTTCAATTCTTCTTGACCAACACTTTCATGAATACTATGAGAATGCTCATATATTGTTAATCATTATACATATTATTTTGGTGGGCTTGTTGCTCACCCTTGATTTCTTCTTTCATCACACAACATCAGATAGACAAGATGAACAGGACCAAGCTCCCAATTCGGGAGCGGATAGGAAACGTTCCGCAGTTTCTTATAGGCGTTGATGTCGCTGTAGCTGAGGTAGGAACTACCAATAGGCTAGGCTTTCAACTTTTGATGTACCAGACTTATGTATCTTTATGAATTGTAATAATGGAAAAGAAATATAAATTTATTCAGAAATCCTTTTAAGGTGTAATGGCATATAATTGTGGAATAAAATGACTCGTGTTATTTTTGGATATTCATCTCTGAGACTATAACTTGTGGTGTGTGTGTTTATTGTGGGGTCACAGTACATAGTAGTTGATTGTTTATTAAGATTGGGTGTTATTAAGGGAAATGGAACTCGTGACAACCCGGATCCCCGACCCCGGATTTGGGGGTGTTACAGTTGTAGCTTGCATGTTGGAGTTAAGGTAATCCTAAAGATGAAGACTTTGATTCTTATGAATTTAAGGTCCAAATCATAAGGCAAAATTATCAAGAGTGGAAATGGTTGTTAATAAGTGTTTTCACTCCCATGATTACCATTTCACTCCCTCCATTCGGCAGTGACTCCTAACGAGCCGAATGGAATGAGTTTTTTTGATCAAAATTTGTTTTAAAATGCTATGCGATGAGATCATGCTTTAAGTGAACTTGTTATGTTTTGCATGTTATTCAAAACCAAGTTTTATGTTGAATCATCTACTTTAAAACCCTTAAATGTCATGGAATAGTTGGTATATTATGTTGATAGTGGTTGCATGTTAGTTTTATGCATAAAAACTTGTAGTTCTAGGGATGCATGTTGAAAACTAGACTATATGCTTGATTTTTGGCCTTCAATTGATTGCATGTTCTTGATTATGATTTATTTTTGTAAGTGTGAGTATTCCATGTTGTTAAGTAAGTTTAATAAGTAGATATCATGCTTTCAAACATCGATTTATGAAGCAAAATTACATTATATTTTCGAAAGTATAAAATAAGTGCTAATATGTTTATCATACCTTTGTGTCATTCGATTTTATGGTTATTTTTGGAGTATTTGATGAGTTTATTTGATAGTTAATAAATAGCTTAAGTGCGTCATGATATTAAGTCTTGAATGATCTCATGGGGTTTTGGTTTTCACTCGAATAAGGGAGATAAGGTGGAAGGAGTTAGAATAGATTTCCAGCATTTTTTGGATTTGAGGTTTGGCTTGTGAGTGGGAAATGAATGAGCATTTGTTAGGAACTAGAAGGCCCAAGCTACCAGGGGTTAGGAATTGACCTATAGTCGATCCCAAAAGCATTAAATTAGATAAATCAATCCATTTACTTAGGTGCAAAAGTCGAAACTTAAATTCTGCCAGAACTGAGACAGTTTGAGTTAGGAGCAAGTTTGAGCTTAGAAAATGATGTTATGGGTAGGCCCTCATTAGGCTTTGATTAGCACTAATACTAGGGAGTATGTGGGAGGTTTTCAAGCCATATTTTGGAGGTTTAGAGTTAAAAACAAGGGTATAAAGTGAGAGTAAAATAGGGTAGTTGAGTATCGCTGGAACAGGGGAGAGTCAACTTTAGGAGTAGGCCCAGGGAGGCCTAAGATAGGCCTTGGTGTCATTCCAAGTGCACAAGTTAGATTTAGGTTCTGAGATTACATTTTAGTAATTTGAGTGGCAAACATTGAGTGGAAGGGGATCAATGACCCTAAAAACCATTCAATGTCACCTAGGTGTCGCAGTTAGGAGCATTTTAACTTCACACTTAGTTTTTGCGTTTTTAGAGGTAAGGCCTGAGTTGACCATTGAGTTCATATGATAGTTAGAGGCCCTGTACGGAAGAAGGTGTCGATCTCCCTTATACTGGGATGAAGTAGGAGAGAGGAAGATGCTCGGACCCGAAGTGGTCCAAAGGACCAAAGACATAGTGGATCTTATCAGAGAACGGCTGGTAGCAGCCCAAGACAGATAGAAGAAGTATGCAGACCTAGCCCGAAAGGACAAGGAATATGAAGTAGGGGACTTAGTACTGCTAAAAGTATCCCCTTGGAAGGGATTAATGAGGTTCGGAAAGAAAGGGAAACTAGCCCAAGATACATTGGACCTTTTGAGATACTAAGACGGATTGGAAATTTAGCTTACGAGCTAGCCTTACCCCCGAACTTACAACAAGTTCATAATGTGTTCCATGTGTCAATGCTAAGGAAGTATCATCGGGATGCCAGACACATAGTGGAGTACGAGCAGGTGGATATGTAACCAGATCTGACTTACGTGGAGGAACCAGTAAAGATTATGGATAAGAAGGAGCAGGTACTTCGGAACAAAGTGATCAAGCTAGTCAGAGTACTATGGCAGAATCATAATGTGGAGGAATCAACTTGGGAACTAGAGAGCACAATGCTAGAAAAGTACCCCCATTTGTTTTCTATCTGATTCCGGGACGGAATCCTTTTAAGGAGGGGAGACTGTAATAACCCCAAAATTTTGGACAATTTGTAACCCTTATGAATAGTGATTTTACTGATTATGCTGAATAAGAAAACTTTTCATGCCACACTATGTAGGGGTTCTTTTATTATTATTCTGAGATCTTATTAGTACTCTATATGGTATATAAGTGTATGTAAAGATCGTTAGAATCCAAATTCGAACACTTTGATTTTTCCCGAAAATCCACCAGATACAGAAAGAATTGAGTATAAGGTAACAGGATAAAAAGGATTTAAATTCAAGGATTATAAGAAAGGATCATAAAAGGAATATAATGTATTGAAAAAGGTTAAGGGAACCCAAGTAATAAGATCTAGGGTATGATCCCTCAAACGATAAATGAGAACGAAAGTTAAGCGAACCGTATAACAGATCAGCGATCATTTGCCAAGTAATTAAGAGTTAATCAAAGAGGTTAGTGGATGATGATGTCATCACACCAACAAGAGGAAGACAAGTGTAACAAGATGACATAAGCAGATGACATAAGCATGACAAAGTGGGAAGGATTGGTTGGTTGATTGTGAGCCACACAATTTTCATCATGGTAACAATCTAATTAACAACAAAAGGAAGCAACTAAGCCAAAACAAATCATAACACAAAAACACAAGTTGACTTTTCATTATTCAAGCAAGAAGCTCTTGGCTTCTCCATTTCTTCAAAGAAAAGAAAATCCAAATTCAAGTTCCAAGCATTGTTAAATTGTGAGGTAATTATCCAAAGTTCTTTGTACATAGATATAGCTATCCTATGAATCTAAGCTTCCATTTCCTTCACAATCTCTTCCAATAATTCATGGAAGAAGAGGGTGAATAGTGTTTTCAAGATCTTGAAAATTTTGATCTTGTGTTTTCTTTAGATAAAGCTTTACTAAGGATTTTCAAGGGTTGTTTCAAGCTCTTTAGTTACTTCTACTCACCAAGGAAGGTATAATCTCATACCCTAGCCCTACTTTTGAATATTTAGAGTTTTTATGTTTGGTATGGTTCATGAGAAGCATGATTCTTGTATACTTAGAGTGTGGTTGGATTTGTAATGAGTTTGAAGTTGTAAATCTTGATTATTGGTTAAGGAACTTAAGTATAACTTTTAGTTCATGTTTGAGGGTAGTATAAATTGGAAATCTTGAGATTTTGGGGCTGTTGTAGTAAAGTATGGATGGAGTTTGGTTGTAGTAATGATTGTGGGTTGATTTGTGGATTTATTGGAGTGGTATAAATTTGGTAATCGCGTAAACATAGCCGTCGTAATGCCCAATTTACCTTAGACTGTTTTTGTTCTTAACTTCAGGACCCGTGAACTCACTGTTAGGATTTGACCATTGCCATTATTAGATAGTTCATGTTACGAGCTTCGTTTTGATATGTGGTTCGCTTGAATCCGATGTACGGTTTAGGAGAAACGACCGTTTTAAGTAACGGCGTTTCGCGAACGAACCATTACCCCTCGCCTTACTTTGAAACCTTTGTTAAGGCCCTTAAATGACTAATTGGAGGATGAAACAATTATGTAAAGTGGATTAGGCAGTTGGTAGGGTACTCGCGAAAGAATCGCCTTAAAATTCTTAATGGTTAATTATTAAAAATGGTGGAGCCGAGGGTACTCGAGCGACTTAAGTGAATCGTTAAACGCAAAAGCGAACGTTAGGGTCTAATTGGTTAAAGTATAGATTCTTAAGCGACTTTGGTTTAATTCCAACTTATATGTTGTTTATAGGTTACCAGACTCGTCCCAAGCCTTTTACCACCCCCAGTCGCTCAGGTAAGTTTTCTACCAGTTATACTGTTGTTGTGATGTAAATATATGTATATGCATTATTTTGTGATAAGTGCATGATTGTTATTAGCAAATTTTGCGATATATTGGAGCATGCTGATATGTTATATATGCATGTCTGTTTCGTAATCTTGATATCTAATTGTTTATTCAAATGCTTATAAGTTACATAATACCTATGCTAGAGATAAGCAGTAGTTGCGTATACCCTTAGTATAGGGGACCCAAAGGTGAACATTTTCTAAACCGGGAGTCGATGTTCCCGAGTATATTATATATATATATAGATATAGATATAGTTTTCAAAACTATTAATCGAATAAGGTTTATTCGATAACTTTATTTTATTTAATGAATATTATTTTGAATATTCATTCGAGGACTTATGACTCCGCTTATTTTTATTTAATGAATATTATTTTGAATATTCATTCGAGGGCTTATGACTCCGCTCCTTTTATTAAATAATATTCTTTATTTTATTAAAGAATAATGTTTCGATAAACAAACTTACTTTCGATTATTCAAATAAAGATCGTACTTTCGTATAAGTATATCTTTGGTTAATTATTATTCATTTCAAGTATGAGTCTTAAAACTTCTACTTCAATTATTTTTATAGAGATTATCCTTATGGGAATATTATTTAAATAATAATATTCAGATATTTTCTAATATATTGGGATTTATTTATTTTATTAAATCAACATTACTCCAAACATTCTTAAAAATATTTTCGAGTCTTCAAAATGATTTTTAAAAGTTAGGACGGATCCCAAAACTCATTTTTTTTATATTTAAGATCCTCCTTTCGAAGGGGATTTAGATACTCGCTCAAAACCTGAGGGATTCGGCTCTGTGGTGTATTTTACATTCGCAACGAGGTTGATGTTTTGAGAAAACAGTTTGATTACTTGCCCAATGTTCGGGAAGTAAGCCCATCTAATTGAGTCGGCATAAGCGACAGAACGGGGTACGGTCTACCAAAGTGTAAGTGGCTGGGTGGCAGTCCATCAACGTGTAAGAGGCCGGGTGGCGGTCCAGCACAAGGTCCTAATGCGGCCAGGGTGATGACCGGTGGAGGATTCATCCATCTACTAGTAGAAAAGGTTACTTATTGGTATCTTCGCCTGATCAGCAAGATATCGGGTTTATGCCAAAATTCTTTTCTTTCCAAATTCATTGGATATTGCAACTCTGTTCATACTTTACATGACAGAGGTTTTCAGGAAATGTATGAGAGATATATATGGATATATATATATATATATATATATATATATATATATATATATATATATATATATATATATATATATATATATATATATATCGGGACTTAGTGAAGTATCTCGTAACTTCATTTCATTCAATAATATTTCAAAGGTCGAATCTATTCAAGTCTTATGTTGTAGTCCCACCTATGTGATGAACTTCGAAAACTTAGTATACTTGAACAGTGGTAGTTCAAGTAGATTTCTAAAATGGTATAAGTATAGTGAAGTAATTGGTAACTTCATCTTCCTTTAAGCTTATATCCAGTAAGTAATCTTACACTTGATAAAGGTTTCTAGTAAGTTATCCATTTAGATACTTGCGTTATTGTTTACACTATATATTATCTTGCGAGCTGTAATGCTCACTCTTGCTTCATTTCTTCATCACACAAGAACAATTAGGAAAGATGGCCAGACTCAAGCAGACCCAGCGCAAGCGCGTGGGAAGCGTCCCGCGTCTTCCCGTTGATATCGTAGCTGCTATAGCTGCAGAGGTAGATCTATTTGTAGATCAGGCATTCTACTTTTGGGAATCAATTATGTATAATTATAACTTGTGGCAGATAATGGCAATTAACTGTAAACTTATCAAGTAATCATTTTGGATTGTAATAACTTTTAAATTGTGGATTCAAGGACTTGTACTTATTTCAATTTCATCCCTGAGACTATAACGTGTTGTGGTGTGTGTTAGTATGGGGTCACATCATGAGGTTATTAATTATTAATTAAGTTAAGTGTTATTGTGGAAAGAAAGACCGTGACGACCCGGATCCCCGACCCCGGATCTGGGGGTGTTACATGGGACATGATTTTATTATGTGTATACTAGGAGTCGAACGTGTAAGTAGGCCTAAGTGCCACTATGATTTGAATTTTCTAACTAGGATGGAGACTTTATGAGAGTATATCTTGATGAGGTCTAATATTTTGTGTAGGCTCAGGAGAAGATAGTAAGCTTGCAGTGAAAGTCGAGTAGTGCCCGGTTGCTTCCACGATTAAGATGAGAGTTAGTCTAGCCTTCTTAAGGCAAGTGTTACCCCTTGTCAATTCTATATGTTGCAAGTGTTTTTGCCCTCACTTATCGTTCTAATGATGTTTTCCTTAAATTATATATTGCAAGTGTAGCGAACCACTCTTTTGAATCATGATAGCATGCTCGTATAATGATCATTAATATTGTTGTCGCTATGATATATCGTTACAAATACTCTGATATTAGATTGGGATATTGCAAATGTTGTGCCATGCGTAAGGTTATTGGACTTATTTTAAGTCTGTTTATGCACTTATAAAAATCACACCCTTATAAACTATAAAACCTCATTTGCTATGATAGTGTAATCTCGCTTGATTAACCGCCATTCTTTTTACTCTTATACCTCCGAGTTACCAACTCTTTACATAAATCTTTACAAGATATATCTCATATATAACCCTCAAATTTGAGATCTCTATCTTGTGGAATAACGTAATGATTCTTTTTCAATACTTTCTTACCTTGAACTTTGGTGATTTGAGCATGGACATCTCTCAATGATTTCCATGCCTTAATCACCTCCTGTTCACGATCAAGCTGCTTCTTCAAAATTTCTTCTTTCTTCAAGGACTCAGTTAATTCCTCCTTAGCAATCTTACATTCTATTCTCAATCTTTCAAATTCTATAAACTAAGACTCTAGCACATTATTCCTCTCACTTAAAAACAATTTGTTTTCTTTGATTTTAGCATTTTCCTTAGTGAGGGACTTAAGTGTAACACACAAATGATATAATTCTGTAGACATGTCATTTATTGCATCATTACACTCAGCTTTAAATAAATGTGCAAGGTTAGTGGTGATTACCTGATTACTTGAAGAACTTGTCTCTGTTTCATCAGACTTGGTCATTAGAGCTAGATTGACATAGCTGACACCTTCTTCTTCATCAAGACCATCTGCTTCCCAGTCATTTTCTTGTGTAATAAAAGCCCTTTCTTTTTGTTTGAGCAACTCAAAATACTTCTGTTTATATTCCACAGGCTCAAACTTTTTCTTGCTGGAATCTGACTTTCTACACTTACTGGCAAAGTGCCCTGCCAATCCACATTTGAAACACTTGAATTTTGATTTATCCACCATGTTTCAATTTGGCTTAGCCGCTCCAAAGTTCTTCTTGAACTTGAGATTGGCAAATCTTCTGGAAAGAAATGCAAGATGTTCATCAATATCATCCATATCATCTTGGCTCAATGAATCTTCATTTTCTGCTACCAGCCCCTTGCCTTTGTTTTCACAGACCTTTGAAGTAGACTCAACAGCTTTTATCTTCATCTCATTCTCTTTCTCTAACTCAGCAACCAGTGCAATGGACCCTACTTTCTTTCTCCCTTTCTCCATTCTTTCATCTTGCTCTATTTCAAGCTCATAAGTCTTTAGAATGCCATACAGTCTCTCTAGTGTAAACTCCTTGTATTTTTGTGAATTTCTCAAGGAGACTATCATTGGTTTCCACTCTTTTGGAAGGGATCTCAGAAATTTGAGGTTAGAGTCTTTGGTTTGGTAGACTCTTCCATGCAGCTTCAGAGCATTTAGTAGCTTTTGGAATCTACTAAAGATATCAGTGAGAGTTTCACCTTCTTCATAGTGGAAATGCTCATATTGCTGAATTAGTAACTACATCTTATTTTCTTTAACTTGTTCAGTGCCATCACAGATTATTTGAATGGTGTCCCAAACCTCTTTGGCTGTCTTGCAGTTGATGATGTTGTCAAACATGTCACCATCAACTCCATTGAATAAAATATTCATGGCCTTCTTCTCTTTCCTGACTTGTTCAATATCGGGATCTGACCATTCATGCCTTGTCTTGGGAACTGATGGCTCATTTCCAGTTGCAGCTCTCATTGGTACGCGAGGACCTCTCTCTATGCAATCCACATAGGCCTCATCTTGAGAAAGTAAATGAAGATGCATCTTTACCTTTCAATGATGGTAATTATCTTTGTCCAGAAAAGGAATCTTGACTCCAACATCCTTCTTTTTCATCTTGTTGTTTGTTGTGATCTTTAAACTCTTTGTGCTTCAAGAGCTTGCTCTGCTACCAATTGTTAGTCCCTAATAATACAACAAGAATTACAGAAGGGGGGTTAAATGTAATTCTGGCTATTTTTTCAGATTAAAGAAAAATGGTTCTAACTTAATAATATATAAGTGTTTGATTTGCAAAATGCGGAATGGAGAGTTAGATGAATCAAAACACAAGTAATTAAAAATACAAGTCTTTAAAAACTTTCTGGTGGATTTAAATGTATCCACCAGATATATATATATATATCAAGAGAACCTTGTGAAGCTTGAATAGCTCACAGCTGCTTACAAATATGAAAAACTAAACTTACAGAGAAATGCTACAGGATACAACTTATAATTGTTTCTCTGAGAATGTATTTTCTTAGTCTTCTTGTTGTTCTACTTGCTACCCTTGGTTTATATATTACCAAGATTACATAGTAATAAGACAAGATAATAAAACAAAACCTATCAAGTCTAATACTATGCTGCTTTACTACTCTATTCCAGCATCTTTGAATATCTTCATAATAGCATGGAAATGGTAATGCTTCTTTGTTCTAAAAAACCCAGCTGAATAGGTTGCCACATTCCTTTTGCAAACACTCGACGCATGTGACTGTGTTGTCACTGTCAACAGATGTTTGAATTGACCATCCGTCGGGTACATGATTATCATCCGTCAGGTTGCCTTATTGATCATCCGTCGGGTAGCTTTTTGACACTTGACTTCATTTCATTAATGCAGAATTATAAGACATCTTATATTTACAATTAATCAACCTATTCTGCATATCTAATTAAAGTCAACATGACTTTTATGCTACTACAGAATCTATACAAAGGTGTTTGCAGAAATGTGCTACATGTCTTATTGTTACATAAGCTACTCACTCGATGGATGTCAAATCATCATCCATCGAGACTATATTGAGTCATCCGTCGGGACTATATCTGATTATCTGTCGAGTGCTATATTTTTCACTAAATTGAATCTACTAAAATATTTTGTTAATGAAATCATCAAGTTCACAACATATTCCCAACATATTTTTCACTAGTTTTCTTTCTTGTGAACCTATACTCTTGTTTCGTACTTGGTTTATTATTTATTCAGTATAGAGACTACGTTTACTATACCATGCTTTCATCGGAACCCACATTGATGATGAGTCCGATTATGGGCTAATTGTCATAACCGGTATTTTATTTATCCTGTAATTGATATATATATATATATATATTAATTGAGCTAATCTATAAAAATTTTGTGAATATGTGTTTGTGTGATTAAAATTATGCTAAATAATTGTGTGAGATTATTTAAAATTTTTGAAAATAATGAATGCATTATTTACTATTTATGTAGGTTATAAAATGCATTTTATTATTTAAGGAAAATCATTTTTAAAATTATTTTATTAATAAATTTCAAATTTGATCTTATTAAATTCCTAAAATTCTAAGCTATTTTATGATGTCATTCTTGTAATTTATAGATTTATATTTATATTTATAAAATTTATTCTTTGTATTTAATTACATTAATAATTAGTAGATTACCAATAAAACCTTTCATGCAACTTCCACTCAATAGAAGAGAAGGGCATTGTTGACATTTCCAACCCCACTAACACTTCTTGGACTAGACTAATTACCCTTATAACCTTGCATGCAATCCTTAATAGTTAAGGGAAAGGGAAAAAGAAGTAAATTACCCAATCCACTACCCATTTTATATCAAGAAAAATGATAAAGGAGAGATCATTCTCCACTTGCACACACCACCCCTCACCACCACCCTCCTCCCCTCTCTCCTTTCTCTCTCGGCTGAAGCCCTCACCCCCACCCCTTGTCCATTTTTCTTCCTCCATTCTTCAAGTTTCTTTTAAAAATCTCTCCCTTAAACCTTTGGTTAGTAAGTAGATTATGTGATATAGTACTTGGTTGTAGCTTGCATGTTGGAGTTAAGGTAAGCCTAAAGATGAAGACTTTGATTCTTATGAATTTAAGGTCCAAATCATAAGGCAAAATTATCAAGAGTGGAAATGGTTGTTGATAAGTGTTTTCACTCCCATGATTACCATTTCACTCCCTCCATTCGGCAGTGACTCCTTAGGAGCCGAATAGAATGAGTTTTTTTGATCAAAATTTGTTTTAAAATGCTATGCGATGAGATCATGCTTTAAGTGAACTTGTTATATTTTGCATGTTGTTCAAAACCAAGTTTTATGTTGAATCATCTAATTTAAAACCCTTGAATGTCATGGAATATTTGGTATATTATGTTGATAGTGGTTGCATGTTAGTTTTATGCATAAAAACTTATAGTTCTAGGGATGCATGTTGAAAACTAGACTATATGCTTGATTTTTGGCCTTCAATCGATTGCATGCTCTTGATTATGATTTATTTTTGTAAGTGTGAGTATTCCATGTTGTTAATTAAGTTTAATAAGTAGATATCATGCTTTCAAACATTGATTTATGAAGCAAAATTACATTGTATTTTCGAAAACATAGAATAAGTGCTAATATGTTTATCATACCTTTGTGTCATTCGATTTTGTGGTTATTTTTGGAGTATTTGATGAGTTTATTTGATAGTTAATAAAGAGCTTAAGTGTGTCATGATATTAAGTCTTGAATGATCTCATGGGGTTTTGGTTTTCACTCGAATAAGGGAGATAAGGTGGAAGGAGTTAGAATAGATTTCCAGCATTTTCCGGATTTGAGGTTTGGCTTGTGAGTGGGAAATGAATGAGCATTTGTTAGGAACTAGAAGGCCCAAGCTACCAGGGGTTAGGAATTGACCTATAGTCGATCCCAAAAGCTTTAAATTAGATAAATCAATCCATTTAATTAGGTGCAAAAGTCGAAACTTGAATTCTGCCAGAACTGAGACAGTTTGAGTTAGGAGCAAGTTTGAGCTTAGAAAATGATGTTATGGGTAGGCCCTTATTAGGCTTTTATTAGCACTAACACTAGGGAGTATGTGGGAGGTTTTCAAGCCATATTTTGGAGGTTTATAGTTAAAAACAAGGGTATAAAGTGAGAGAAAAACAGGGTAGTTGAGTATCGCTGGAACATGGGAGAGTTAACTTTGGGAGTAGGCCCAGGGAGGCCTATGATAGGCCTTGGTGTCATTCCAAGTGCACAAGTTAGATTTAGGTTCTGAGATTATATTATAGTAATTTGAGTGGCAAACATTGAGTGGAAGGGGATCAATGTCACGCCCCCAACTTAAACAGCAAATTAAATATAACTATTACAACATTTTAAAAGAAGAATACACAACCAACTCCAAGATCTTACAGTTTAGGGTTTGGAACAGCCCGACACTACCAACTATTACATCTGATTCAAAGTACCGAGTCCTCACACAAACTATTATTACTTATTCTACCTGAGCTCGAACATAAGCATCAGCATCACAGGTCTTACGGGCAGTCTGCTTGAATCTAACCATAGCTGCTAGCTGTAATATCAGGGTAAAGTAAGGAGTGAACCAAATGCTCAACAAGTGCTAACAGTACGATACAAAACATAAATCGAGATATACATTAAAGAATGACAATGAAAAGACATAACCAATGGTAACGAGAGATAAAACTATGTGAGATGGCATCATTTTGCTTCTATCAAAACAATTTTAAAATCATGTCTTAATCAAAATCATTTTATGACGCTACGGATTACGGCCGGTGATCAGCCGCGAAGTAATCCCGAACCTCGCTGGGTTCTAAAACAATAACGGGAATCCCTAGGCAACTTTTAAGCCTAATATAAGTGTGGAAAGGACTCGCGTCTCAGTCCAGATCCACTATTCAAGGAAAACATTTATCCCCCTTTGGGACTGAAAACCCATATTTTATTTATTTCAAAAACTGATGCCGAATTATAACAAAATCTCTTTTAACAGTAAACATTTTTATTAAGGGATTATAGATCAACTCGAAACACGGGAAATATGGTACTAAATCTCAGGGCCATGATTTACAAAATTTTACTCTATTAGGGTAACCAAAAGGTTTTCATATGTCAGAACTTGGACAGGAAAATTTAGTGAGACTAATGGATAATATAAAGGGGTAATGCCAAACTGGGCTTAAAACAATGGTTTCTCGTCAAGGTACAGGTGTTGGATCATCAAGAAGATAAGCTTCATGAATACTATGGGTGTTAAGGTATGAAGAAATGATTCTTTAGCTCAGGATATATCAGAGTTGTCAAGCTTTAGGGTAAGAAAGAGGGGTATCAATCAATGAGGGATCACTTTGATAAGTTTCTGACTTTCAGGGTTCAAGGTAAGGTTCTATAGGGATTCAAGTATCAGGATGAGATATCAATACTTAGGAATCATCAGCATGTTAATCAAGAGGATCAATCAAGTAATATATCAACTCTTCATTTTATCATGGCATTTAACTATCATGAAAAGGCTTTTGAACTACTTGCAATACATACTCGAGGGTTCATGGCATTTATATATAATTCAAAGATAAACGAAAGATACGCTTGATTTAAAACATATCAAATGACTCAGGATAATTGCATCAATATATATATATGAACTGTTTATATTAAATACGAAGGTCAAGTTGAATCACTTGCCTTGAGAAAGGCTGGTCTGGTCTGACTGGTAGGAGCAACTGGAGCTTCACTCGACCTTTATGGCAGGTTTTCCCTCGTCTCGAGATCCTACATAATAATAATAATCCTCATTATAATATATTCTTACCATCTTAACCTATTTACAACTTGAAATTAAACACGGATGGCACTTAGGCCTATACGCACTTAATTTTATATTCACTTTTAAATTACAAAAGTACACACATAGCCAGATATTCACATATCATATATTAACACCAAATAACAACATATATACCATAATGCAACACTAGGCTTGGATGATCTTGACTCACATCTTAAGTCACTTGGTCGCTAAACTAGACAAGGTCTTCTAATTTTGGCTTCCTAACTCGATATGCCTTTCCTAAATTATCCAAAACCTATTGACCCTCACTTGTGCCTTTAGCTCTACTGACCTTATACCATCTTACAACTATGGTGTTCGACCTAATACTCACTTCTAAGTGTTCTAAAACTATGTGATAAGTGAAAGCGCTCACTGGTGCAAATTTCAGAATGACAACTATAGTTTCTTGAGTGCATTAGGCACTCTTAAACTACAAGTTTTCCTTCAAAACTTTTACACAAGACTCTCCTGACCTAAGGGCATCTCAAAAACTTGATGTGGCTCAAGGGCCTGGCTTGGGCCTTCTTGGGCCTAAGCTAAAAGTCCAAGGTTCCCCTGTTTTTCTGGGCAGAAAATGCCCTGACTTGAATTAACTTGTGACACATGGTTCTAACTCATATCCTATGAACTATGGTTGGAAAAACTTCTCTGACACTCCCTCTAACTAAGGCTTAATAGGGCCTAATGAGGGCCTACCCATGACATGGTCAAATCTTCCTATTTCTAAGTTGCAACAAAACTGTCCCCTGCTGGACAGATTTTGTTATTCTACTTGTGCACCTAACCAAAAGACTTGCAAACCTCCAACCAACTCCTAAAACCTTTTATATACTCCAAATACTAACTTCTGGTGGCTTGGGCCTCATAGTGCACATCAATGACATGGTCAAAACTCACTCTAAACCTCAGGGTACTAAACTGATTTTCTGCAGAAACTATAACTCTCATTTCTCCAAGGTTTTGACTTGACAAACTCAACTACCAACATCCCAATACTTAAACCAAGACTTATACGTGGTAATCTAATGAACTAACTCCCTTATTCTCAAAATAATCTTGGGTGAGATCATCCTTACCTAAGGTACAATTATGGCAAAACAAAAGAGATCACATTTCTCAACTCACCAATCATTAAGTTTTTGAAACCACAAGATATGCATTTTATAAAAGATAACCACGAATTATTACCATGCAACAAGAAGCATAAATCAATATTAACACATTATTCCTACTGAAATTAAGGCTCACTAACAAAATCTTTCCAAATGATCAAAATCTTATAACATTCTAAGAGAAATCCACATGCATGCATGTTCTCGGGTTTTGCAAACGAAAACAACACATATTCTACATATATTCTACCATAAAATTGACATGCAAGCCTAGCATGAGCTATACGTAGATGATCACTTAGCATGCAAGGTGTTTTATCAAATTTTCACCACAAAATTCAAGTCATTATCACATAAACATGCAAAATTTGAGCAAAACAACAAGAATGATCTCAAGGACCATTCATTCGGCTCCCATATGGTCATGGCCGAATGAAATGGATGGGAAGGGCCATTTAATCATCAAGAGTTTCCTTCTCAAGACTTGGCACTTATCCATTCCTTGTAGTCCTCTCAAAAACAACCCTAAACTCACAAGAATAAAGGTTGTATTTTGAGTTTTACTAAAACCTTTACATGCAACCTTTAAACTTAAACTTTCTACTCAAAACTCTTTGAAATATGAGTGATCATGGTATGGGAAGTAACATTTACTTGTATAAAGAGTAGAAGCTTGGTTGAGGAATGAAGAAAAAAAATGGGGAGGGGGGGTTTCGGCTAAAAGCCGAGAGTGAGAGAGGGAGGAGGGAGGGAGGAGAAAGTGTGGTGGTGAGTGAAGTAAAATGATCATGTCTTTGCTTGTTTTATGGTTTTTGTATTGGCAAAAGTGAGTGGAATTAGGAATTGACATGATTAGCCTTCCACTTGAACTTGGTTCAATTTGCATGCAAGGGTAAAGAAGGAAATTGGCTAGAAAAATTTGGAATTGTCCTCTTTGTCCTTGAAAAGAATGAGAGGGTGGTTTGCATGCAAGGGCTTTCTTATAATTTGCTAAATATGACAACTAAAATTTATAATGATTTATTTTTATAAAATAAAATACAAGTTCAAAAATTATAAAATTTATACCATAAAATAACTTGGATTTTTAGAGACTTTATAAAATCATTTTCAAAATTTGTGAACAAAATACCTTTTAAAAGAAAATTTTCCAAGGCTTAGAATATTCCTTATAAATCAAAAATAAAGAAATTAAATAAACTCTTGCTTTGAAAAATCATATACTACATAAAGCAAATTTATAATGCAGAAATTTGCACTCACACAAACGTACAATCATTGAATATATTTTTATTCGGCTTTAATATTATACCAAATCCACAAATAATATTACACGAAGATACCGGTCATAACAATCAATGACCCTAGAAACCATTTGATGTCACCTAGGTGTCGCACTTAGGAGCATTTTAACTTCACACTTAGTTTTTGCATTTTTAGAGGTAAGGCCTGAGTTGACCATTGAGTTCATATGATAGTTAGAGGTCAGTAGGAGGTTAGGCTTTGGTTGTGGTAAGTTAAATGAGGTTGGCTTGTCAGGGCACTTCGAGTTTGGAGAGATAGTTGGGTTGCACTAGGCTAGTAAATCACCTCGAGTCATTTGTGTTGGTGGAGTGTGATCATTCAATACTTAATCGTGCACTATATTTAAATAATATTTTATGTTATTAAATAAGTTATGTGCTTTTAAATGATTACTTGGGACATGATTTTATTATGTGTATACTAGGAGTCGAACGTGTAAGTAAGCCTAAGTGCCACTATGATTTGAATTTTCTAACTAGGATGGAGACTTTGTGAGAGTGTATCTTAATGAGGTCTAATATTTTGTGTAGGCTCAGGAGAAGATAGTAAGCTTGCCGTCAAAGTCGAGTAGTGCCCGGTTGCTTCCACGATTAAGAGGAGAGTTAGTCCAGCCTTCTTAAGGCAAGTGTTACCCCTTGTCAATTCTATATGTTGCAAGTGTTTTTGCCCTCACTTATCATTCTAGTGATGTTTTCCTTAAATTATATATTGCAAGTATAGCGAACCACTCTTTTGAATCATGATAGCATGCTCGTATAATGATCATTAATATTGTTGTCACTATGATATATCGTTACAAATACTCTGATATAAGTTTGGAATATTGCAAATGTTGTGCCATGCGTAAGGTTATTGGACTTGTTTTAAGTCTGTTTATGTGCTTATAAAAATCACACCCTTATAAACTATAAAACCTCATTTTCTATGATAGTGTAATCTCTCTTGATTAACCGCCATTCTTTTTACTCTTACACCTCCGAGTTACCAACTCTTTACATAAATCCTTACAATCATACCTAATCTTTGTCACTAGATATATCCCATATATAACCCTCAAATTTGAGATCTCTATCTTGTGGAATAACGTAATGATTCTTTTTCAATACTTTCTTTCCTAGTTGTCAAACCGTTGTTGACCATCTTTGAAAACCCTGCCAGTGAGAAGTCAAATCATTCTGATAAGAGTTTCATCACTCGAATCCCTGATTGATGATTTAAACCCCTTTTGTTTAGATATTTGTAAAGTTCTCCTTGGCATCAGTTTTATATAAGATAATTGCTCTTTAAATAAAAGAATATTTTCATGAGATTGGTGAATTGGACTAAGACGCATGTCCCTTTCACACTTATTATATTAGGCTTAAAAGATGCCTAGGGATCCCATTAAATTGTTAAGAACCCAACGAGGTTTGGGATTGCTTCGCGGCTGATCACCGGCTGTAATCCGTAGCATCATAAAATGATTTTGAGCAATGATTTGATTATAAATATTTTGACTTGAATAACGATGCCATACACCTCAATTTCCGGATATAAATTGCTATGATGTTAAATTATGTCTTATGATATACCTTGCTGAGCGCTTGGCTCACTTCTTACTTTTCATTCATGTTATTTAGCTAGCAAGTATGTTTTGATTCAAGCAGACTGCTCGTAAGTCTACCGGTAGAGATGTTGAGGCTTATGTGAGAGCTCAGGTAGTATAGTTGGAGTTTGTGTGAGGACCGATAGCTTTATTTATAAGTTGTAATAGTTGTAGTGTGGAACTGTTCAAATACAAAACCTTTGTGATATTGGATTCTGTTATGTAAGAGCCATTTGTAATAACTTTATATTTATTCAGTTGTATTTTGTTAGTGTTATTTTGGGCCTGTGACAGGTTTTTGTATTAGAGCTAAGGTTTAGAGTCCCTGAACAGTCCATATAGGTTATATGATATATATATAGGAAATACGAGAGTGTAAGTAGATATTATTCGAGTAAGTCGCTAATATATTCCTTCGTATATATTGTTTCTCAGCAAAGGATACATTCTTCTTCGTCCTCGGCGCCATCTGACACTATTGCATTCTCCGTGTACGCTGACTTGAGGCTTCAATTTGATAGGCTCCAAGGGAAGTACGACCGACTTATAAAGCGACTGGATGTAGCTTTTCAGGATGATACGCGGCTTAAGGAGGAACTTAAGGCACAGTTGATTGCGAGACTCGAGTCCTTGACACAGTTCGTTAACACTAAGCTCGGGGAGATGCCAGCACACCGTGACCGCAACAGCCAGTACACCATCCAGATGATAGAGGTTGAACTTCAAGGCATTGTGAAGGTACTTCAGGGAGAGCAGTGGGAAGAGATTTTGATAGTTCGATATGTTAACCAGGAGACCTAGGTAGATGACCGTTAGGATGAATTAGGAGCCAGACTTCCTATACCCTTTCCAGTTGGCTACCCTTTATGTTGATTGTATTTCTCGAACTATGTAGTTTCTGTATTTCCTTTTAGAACTATGATGTCATTGACCTTTAAAAATGAAACCTTATTTGGTTGCATTGTAAGATAACTTTGTTTTAATGATTAATGCACTATCATTTCATTTAACTATCATTTCGTTTCGTTATCATTCAATTCAGCTTCGCTTTCATTTCTAGAATTGTATATCACCTCATTTGCTAATAATTGAAATCCTAATGCATGTGATCCCCTTAATTTCATACCTTGACTTTGAAATGATTGCCATACTCATAACTGTTTTGTTAAACCTGTTATATCAGAATCATGTTTGTGATTATCTCCATTGTTCCAAGCTTATTTGTGCACTTCCGTTGTTCCAATTTTACCTATCTTTTTCTACTTTCCTGCTTACAATCATGTATAACCTTGTTAAAATCTAAAATCATGTGATCAAATTAACCCTGTGATAACTTAGCTTTGAAATATTTGTCATAATCATACCTGTTTGTTACCAATTTTCTAATCAGAAATATGCTTCCTAAAAAGAAAAAGCAAACTAGTACTGCTTCTGCAACCGACCCCAATATCCTTCGAATATTGGAAACTCTGCAACAACAGAATTATGCAATTGCTCAACAACAACAAACTCTTCAACAACAATTCTAACAACAACAATTTCGAAACTAAGATAACCATGATCAACACTAACATCAACCAGATCCACCAGAGCCACCTCGACAAATTATGACTTTCAAAACTTTCCAGAATGCGAACTCTCCGGCTTTTCATGATACCACTGATCTAGTAGTAGCCAACACTTGGATAAGAGAAATGGAGAGATCTTTCGAATTGGTTCGACTAGGGGAAGAACAGAAGAACATATATGCCATATATTTCTTAAAAGGGGAAGCAATTTATTGGTGGGATTCAGTCAAAGCTTTGGAAGAAGTTCAACCAGTTACTTGGACTAGGTTCAAGGAGTTATTTTTGGAAAAATATTACCCCTGGTATATTTGGAAACAGATGGAGATGAAATTCTTGGAATTGAAAAAAGGAAGTATGACCGTCTTGGAATATGAGAAGAAGTTTACAGAATTGTCAAGATTTGTGACCAAGTATGTAGATATGAAGAGAAGACTCAGAGTTTTCAACAAGGGCTCGAATATTGGATTCGAGATAGAGTGTCGATGTTTGAGATTCGTACCTACGCTGGGGTAGTTCAGAAGGCGGCATTGATTGAAAGTAATGGAGCAAAATCCAGAAAGGAAAGAGATAATAAGAAGAGGAAAATGTTTCATCAGAAGGAGAGGTCAGAATTAGGGTATCAGCAAGATAGAATTATAAAGAGAATTGGATTCCAGAAAGGATGGAATGCACAGAAGAAAGTGGAAGTGAACAAGAGACAAGACAATAAAGGAAATCATCAGCAGAATCAGGGTCAAGCAAATGATGACAAACAGCCAAGGGTCGAATGTAGGCACTGTGGGAAGAAGCATTCGGGAATTTGCAACAAGCTCAACATGACATGTTATCGATATAATCAGAAGGGACATTTGGCCAATGAGTGTAAGGTATAGAAACTTGGAGTAACATGCTACAAGTGCGGAAAAGTTGGACATATCGCCAAGGAGTGCAGGTTAACCGAATTAATCAAAAGCATGATGAATATAACAAACACCAGCACCACAACACCACCAGAAATGTTGGCATTACATCCACCACCTACAGTGACTCCACAAGCATCAACAAGGACTTTTAATATGAAAATGAAGGATGTTGTTCAGAATTCTGAGGTGATAGCAGGTAAGCTTTCGATAAACAATGTTGAAGCTAAAGTATTGATTGATTTAGGGGCTACGAAGTCTTCTATATCAGAAACTTTTGCTAATAGATTAAACTGTGATAAGAAGGATATGAGTGAAGCGATGAACATAGTAATTGCCAATCAAGAAAAGATACTTGTGAGTCAATTTTTGTTATGACCGGCATTTTATGTAATATTATCTGTGGATTTTGTGTGATATTAAAGCCGAAAGTAAATATACCTAATAGTTGTACCTTGTGTGAATGAAAATTTCTGCATTTTAAATTTGCTTTATGTAGTATATGATTTTTCAAAGCAAGAGTTTATTTATTTCCCTTATTTTTGATTTATAAGGAATATTCTAAACTTTGGAGACATTTTCTTTTAAAAGTTATTTTGTTCACAAATTTCAAAAGTGATTTTATAAAATATCTAAAAATCCAAGTTATTTTATGGTATAAATTTTATAATTTTTGAACTTGTATTTTATTTTATAAAAATAAATCTTTATAAATTTTATTTGTTATAATTAGCAAATTACATAGAAGACCTTGCATGCAAATCACCATTTATTCTCTCAAAGGGCAAATAAGACCTTTCCAACCCCACTAACTCATTTGTTAATTACCAAATTACCACACTAACCTTGCATGCAAAATGGCCTAACTTTAGCTAGAGGGCAGTTTTGTACATTCTCACTTCCACTCATCATTTTGTCAACCAAAAAGCATAAAACTAAAATAAAAGTGGGAGAAGTCATTCCACTCACTCCACATCCAACACACCACATTTTTTTCTCTCCTCCCCCTCCAACCATTGCTCTCGGCCGAAGCCCCATTCCCCTACCCCCTTCCATTTTTCATTTCATTCTTCATCTTCCCAAGCGTAAATCTTCTACCTACGTTCATCTTATATACTTTCCAAGAGTTTTGTGACTTGGAAGTTGAAGTTCTATGGATGTATGTGTAGTTCTTATGTGATCTCCAAAGAGAAACTCTCGATTCTTGTGAATTCAAGAGCTCTCTATGAGATATATTTTATATATGTGCTAACTAAGTGTTTTATGGAGATATCATGCTTTAAAATCCTTTGTATGCTACTGAATTTTCATTATATATTTATTTTTAACCATACATGCTAGTTTTAAGATATTAAAATGATGATCAACCATGTTTTTCATGCTACTCTTTTTAAAATCATGTTGCTATGTCTAAAAATCTATAAATTTGAAATATGTGTGCTTAAAATAGATTGTTTCCATGATAAATTTCTTATTAATAGTTAAGAGAAGATATATTTCATGATTATTATGGATAGTAATAGGTACAAGTCGAATTTGCAAGCATTTAAACTTTATGCCTAGCCAAAATCTTGTTATGTGTTTTCCATGAGTTGCATGTTATATTTTTAGTTGCATGTTGTTGATTCTTGGGCATGGATGATATCCCCTTCTGTTGAGGCACTATTTTAGGACATTAAGACACTAGGTTTGCTTTGGAAAGAGTTGGATGCTTGGTTATTAAGTGGGAGTTAAGGTGGAAAGGGATTAGTTAGTGTTTGCATTTTTCCAGATTTGATGCACTAGTTATGGGGAAGTTTTGAATGAGCGTTTGTTGTGCACTTTGAGGCCCAAGCCACCAGAAGCTAGCACTAGGAGTATATAAAAGGTTTTAGGTGTTTGTTGGAGGTTTATAAGTCGTTTGGTTAGGTGCACAAGTGGAATCACAAAATCTGTCCAGCAGGGGACAGTTTTGTTGCAACTTAGAAATAGGAAATTTTGACCATGTCATGGGTAGACCCTCATCAGGCCCTATTGGGCCTTAGTTAGAGAGAGTGTCAGAGGAGTTTTTCAAGCCATAGTTCATAGGATTTGATTTAGAACCATGTGTCACAAGTTAGTTCAAGTCAAGGCGTTTTCTGCCCAGAAAAATAGGGGAACCATAGACTTTAAGCTTAGGCCCAATGAGGCCCAAGCTAGGCCCTTGAGCCACATCAAGTTTGGGAGATGCCTTAAGGTCAGAAGAGCCTAGTGTAGAAGTTTTGGAGGTAAACTTGTTTAAGAGCGTCTAATGCACTCAAGAAACCATAGATGTCATTCTGAAATTTTCCGTAGTGAGCACTTTCACTTAACACATAGTTTTAGAGCACTTATGAGTAAGACCTAGGTTGACCGCTATGGTTGAAAGATAGTATAAAGCCATTAGAATTAAAGGCCCAAGTGAGGGTCAATAGGTTTTGGATAGTTAAGTAAAGGCACATTGAGTAAGGAAGCCAAAATTTAGAGACTTTGTCTAGTTTAGCAACCAATTGACTTAAGTTGTGAGTTAGATCATCCAACCCTAGTGTTGCATTATGGTGTGTGTGATATTATTTTGTATTAAAATATGATATGTGAGTATATATGGCTATGTGTACAATTATATTTATAAGGTGAATATAAATTGCGTGCATATAGGCCTAAGTGCCATTTGTGTTGTAAATAGGTTAAGTTGGTGAGAATATATTATAATGAGGATTATTATTATTTATGTAGGATCTCGAGATGAGGGTAAACTTTCCATAAAGGTCGAGTGAAGCTTCCAGTTGCTCCTACCAGCTAGACCAGACCAGCCTTTCTCAAGGCAAGTGATTCAACCTGTATTTCGTTTACACTGCAAATGTGTGATAATTAGTTCATATATATTGATGCGAGTATCCAGAGTTATCTTGATATACTTGAACCAAGCGATTCTTAAATCTATCTTTGTATTATATAGAAATGCCATGAACCCACAAGTACATATTGCAAGTAGATCAAAAGTCATATCACTCTAGTATATCAAAGTGATTGGAATGCCATGATAAAATAAAGATTTGATATAACACTTGATTGATCCTCTTGATTATCATGCTATTGATTCCTAAAATATTGACATCTCACCCCGATGCTTGAACCCCAATAGAAACTTTACCTTGATACCTAAAAGCCAGATATTCTTTAAAGTTGTTCTTAATTGATTGATAACCCTTTTTCTTACCCTAAAGTTCAACAATCCTGATATACCTTGAGCTAAAAATCATTTCTTCATATCTTGACATCCCTAGTATTCTTGAAACTTTTCTTCTTGATGTTCTAGTATTTATACATTGTCGAGAACCATTGCTTTAAGCCTAGTTTGGCATTACTCTTTCATATTATCCAATAGCCTTGCTAAATCTCCTTGTCAAAGTTCTTGTATATGGAAACCTTTCAATTACCCTAATATAGTAAAGTCTAGTGGATCATGGCCTTGAGATTTTGTGCCATATTTCCAGTAATTCAAAGATGATTTATAATCCCTTGATAAAAATGTTTACTACTTAAGATATTTTATTATAAATCGGCATCAGTTTTTGAAATGATTAAAATGTGGATTTTCAGTCCCAAAGGGGGATAAATGTTTTCTTTGAATAATGGATCTAGACTGAGACGCGAGTCCTTTCCACACTTAAAATGTAGGCTTAAAAGTTGCCTAGGGATCCCATTAATGTTTTAGAACCCAGCGAGGTTTGGGATTACTTCGCGGCTGATCACCGGCTGTAATCCGTAGCGTCATAAAATGATTTTTGAATTAAGATATGATTTTGGAATTATTTTGATACAAGCAAATGATGCCATCACCCAAAGTTTTATCTCTTGTTATTATTGGTTATGTCTTCGCAATGTCATTCTTTTATATATATCTCGATTTATGTTTTGTATCATATAGTTTAACACTTGTTGAGCATTTGGCTCACTCCTTGCTTTACCCTGATATTACAGCTAGCAGCTATGGTTAGGTTTAAGCAGACAACACGTAAGACCTGTGACGCCGATGCGTATGTCCGAGCTCAGGTAGAATAAGAGATAGTTTTGTGTGAGGACTCGAATTTAAAATCAGTTGTAATAGATGGTTGTGTTGGGCTGTTCCAAACCCTAAACTGTAAGATCTTGGATTCAGTTATGTTTACTTTCTTCTAAATATTGTAATAGTTATATTTATTTTATTTGTTAAGTTGGGGGTGTGACAGGTTTTGGTATCAGAGCTACGGTTTAGAGTCCCTGGACAGCCCCAAATAGGTTATAGGATTTATGTATAGGTTATAGATAATATTCGAGAGAGTAGGATAAGTAAATTTATTATTAATACTCCTCTTATTGGTTTGTCAGCAAAGGGCGCATTCCTCGGCACCCTCTGGGTCGGACGACACTATTGCTTTCTCCGTGTATGCTGAGTTGAGGCGCGAGTTTGACATGCTTCAGGGCAAGTACGACTGACTGATAGACCGACTGAAGAACGTGTACCCGGACAGCCGAAACTATGAAGGGAAGCCCAAGGAGCAGATGACTACGAGACTTGAGACCTTGGTTCAGTACGTCAACACTAAGCTTGAGGAGATGCCATCACACCGAGACCGCACCAGCCAGTATATCATCCAGATGGTGGCAGATGAGCTCCAGAGCATTGTGAAGACGCTTCGAGAGGAGAAGACTACCAAACCCCGTTCTAATGGAGTGGAGCCTTAGTTCTTTCCATTATTTACCTTTTCATGTTGTTGTACTATCAGACTTCGTAGAATTCCCAGTTGTTTCCTTTAAATAAGCATGTTGTTCCTAGAATCAGACTTTGTCCTAATCATATGTATTGTGACCTTTAAATTTCAATTATTATGCACTATCGTTCTATTTGCTCTCAACTGTTATTTTACGCCTTCATATGCATCACCATATCTGTTTAATTTGAAACTTGACCTCATATGTAAATAAGAATGCCATGCAATACCCTCGAATTATTTCCTTATTCATACCTTTTTTGATATAACTCTTATTTTAGGATCATGCCACCCAAAAAGAAGAACCCAACAACCACCTCCACCACAGATCCAAATATTCTTCGATTACTGGAACTTTGCAACAACAAACCAATGCTATAGCTCAACAACAACTAAATCTTCAATAACGAATTGAAAACCAAGATAACCGTGAACCACACCAACCACCCGAACCACCAGTACCACCTAAATAAGTTGTCACTTTCAAGGCATTTTAGAATGTAAATCCACCTGCATTTCATGATACCACTGATCCAATAATAGCTAACACATGGATTAAGGAAATGGAAAGGGCTTTTGAGTTGGTACAGTTAGGAGACGATCAGAAGACGCCATATGCTACTTACTTCCTGAAGGGCGAAGTCATCTATTGGTGGGAATCAGTAAAAGCTATGGAAGCAACTCAACAGGTTTCTTGGGAGAGATTTAAGAAGTTATTTCTGGAAAAGTATTACCCTAAGTACATGCAGAATCAGATGGAGCTTAAATTTCTTGAGTTAAAGCAAGATATATGTCTATACTAGAGTATGAGAAGAAGTTCACTAAGTTGTCAAGGTTTGTGACAAAGCATACCAGCACTGAGGAGGAAAAGCGAAGAGATTTCAGCAAGGATTGGAGCCTTGGATCAGAGATAGAGTGGCTATATTTGAGCTTGATACCTATACAGGAGTAGTACAGAAAGCTGCTCTGATTGAGAATAATGGGATGCAGTCAAGGAAGGAAAGAAATACAAGAAGAGAAAGATTCCATTTTATGGAGAGAAGTCGGAAGCCGAAAATTCACAAGATCGGAATGTAAAGAGGATTGGATTTCATAAGGGTGGAAATTTTCAAAGAAAGGAAATTTGGGCAAAAGACAAGAATCGAAGGGGAACAACTAGGCAAGCCAAGGGCAAGTTGGAGAAAACAGGTTCCAGAGACCAGAATGCAAGCATTGTGGAAGAAGGCACCCCGGAGTATGTAATAAGCTGAGCATGATATGCTATAGGTGCAACCAGAAGGGACATTTGGCAAATGAGTGCAAGATGCCGAAGCCAGGAGTTACATGTTACAAGTGTGGAAAGACTGGACACATAGTTAGGAAGTACAAGGCAACCGGACCAGTCAAAGCTCTAATGAATGTGGAAAGTACCAGTGCAAGCGTGCCAGCCGAGGTATTGGCATTACCTCCACCACCTACAACAAATCCGCAAGCAACAGCAAGGACATTCTATCTGAAAATGAAGGACGTTGTTCAGAACTCTGAGGTATTAACAGGTACACTTTTACTCAATAATGTCAAAGCTAAAGTATTGATTGATTCAGGAGCAACAAGATCTTTCATATCAGAAACTTTTATTGATAAACTTCAATGTGATAAAATGATTATGAGCGAGGTAGTAAATGTGGTAATTGCGAACCAAGAGAAGATTCCTGTGAATCAATTCTGTCCGAAGTGTGAGATTGATATTTCGGGGCATAAGGTTCAGCCGACTTGATACTCTTCAAGTTGGGAGAGTTCGATATAATTTTAGGTATGGATTGGTTAGGGAAGAATAACGCCCAGATTAATTGTAAGACCAAGAAAATGTATTTAAAGAAAAAGAGTGGAGAGAAGGTAGTATTTAAGGGACAGAGGCAAGAGCAGCTGTTTCTTACAATCGTTCAGGCTAAGAAGCTACTTAGAAAAGGTTGTGAGTCGTTCCTAGCTTATGTAGTGGATTCAGAAAAAGGCAACCCCAGCATAGAAGATATCCCCGTAGTTAACGAGTTCCCAGATGTGATTCCAGACGAACTACCAGGCTTACCACCAGATCGACAAATCGAGTTCGGGATCAACCTTGCTCCAGGCACAGAACCAGTTTCAAAGGCCCCGTATAGGATGGCACTAGCAGAAATGAAAGAGTTGGTGAGTCAGCTATAAGAATTATTGGATAAAGGAGTGATTCGGCCAAGTACGTCGCCATGGGGAGCACCTGTCCTGTTTGTAAAGAAGAAAGATGGAAGTATGCGGCTATGCATAGATTATCGGGAGTTGAATAAGGTGACGATTAAGAACCGCTACCCGCTACCAAGAATAGACCTTTTTGACCAGCTGAAAGGAGCAAAGTGCTTTTCAAAGATTGACTTGAGATCAGGATACCACCAATTAAAGATCAAGGAAGAAGATATTCCAAAGACAGCATTCAGGACCAGATATGGACATTATGAATTCCTAGTAATGCCATTTGGATTGACTAATGCCCCAACCGCATTTATAGATCTGATGAATCGGGTATTTAAAAAGTATTTGGACAAGTTCGTAGTGGTATTCATTGATGACATCCTTATTTATTTAAAGTCGGAAGAAGAACATAAGCAGCATCTATGGATAGCATTGGAGATACTCCGGCAAGAGAAGATGAATGCCAAGTTTTCTAAATGTGAGTTTTGGTTAAAGGAAGTTCAATTTTTGAGGCATGTCATTGGAAATGAAGGAGTTAAAGTAGATCCGGCAAAGATTGAGGTGATTATGAGTTGGGAGAGGCCAAAGACACCTACAGAAGTGCGAAGTTTTCTAGGATTGGCAGGGTACTATAGAAGGTTTGTCAAGGATTTTTCAAAAATTGCCACGCCATTGACTAAGTTAACCAGGAAGAATCAGAAGTTCGAATAGAGTGCATAATGTGAGGATAGCTTTCAAGAGTTAAAACTGAGATTGGTAACAGCTCCGGTGTTAGTACTACCAGATGACCAAGGAAACTTTGTGATATTCAGTGACGCTTCACATAAAGGATTGGGCTGTGTGTTAATGCAACACAGTAAGGTGATCGCGTATGCGTCAAGACAGTTGAAATCGCACGAGTTGAAGTACCCGATGCATGACTTGGAGCTAGCCGCCATAGTGTTCGCACTTAATATTTGGAGACATTACATCTACGGAGAAAAGTGTGAAATCTACACAGATCACAAGAGTTTAAAGTACATTTTCACTCAGAAGGAGCTCAATATAAGGTAAAGGAGATGGTTGGAATTGATCAAGGACTACGATTGCTCGATAAATTACCATCCTGGAAAGGCGAATGTTGTGGCCGATGTATTAAGCAGGAAGGAGAGATTGAATATGAAGACAACACCAAAGGAATTGTCTGAAGAGATTAAGAAATTTGGATTAGAACTTTGTAATTATGGAATAGTTGAAGAAGTTTGTCGTGCAATGACTTTTCAGCCAACACTAGTGGAAAGGATAAGGAAATGTCAGGAAGAGGTAATGGAGAAAGGGAAGAATCAGCTAACTGGAGAGGAGATTAGTACTCAAAAGGATGAGCAAGGTATACTAAGGTTTTCCTCAAGAATTTGGATTGCTCATGTACCTGAATTGAAGAATGAGATCCTACAAGAAGCCCATAATTCAAGATTTTCAATCCACTCGGGAAGCACCAAGATGTATCGGGACTTAAAGCAGAACTTTTGGTGGCCAAATATGAAGCGAGACGTGGCAAAATGGGTTGCAAAGTGTTATACTTGTCAAAAAATGAAGGCAGAACATCAACGACCAAGCGGATTAATTCAGCCCCTAAAGATTCCAGAATGGAAATGGGAAAATATTGCTATGGACTTTATAGTGGGACTACCGCGAACGAAATCCGGACATGACGCTATATGGGTTATAGTTGATCGCCTTACGAAGTCGGCGCATTTCTTTCCAATTAATGAGAAGTCATCATTGGATAAATTGGTTCATCTGTACGTGTGTGAAATCGTACTAAGGCATGGAGTACCCGTATCAATAGTTTCAGACAGAGATCCCTAATTTAACTCGAGATTCTGGAAGTAATTTCAAGAAAGTCTTGGCACGAAGTTGAACATGAGTACGGCGTACCACCCGCAGACTGATGGTCAAAGCGAAAGGACAATTCAAACAATCGAGGACATGTTGCGCAGTTGTGCAATCGATTTTGTAGGAAGTTGGGACGACCACTTGCCATTGATTGAATTCTCTTACAACAACAACTATCACTCCAGTATTGGCATGCCACCATACGAAGCTTTGTATGGACGAAAATTTAGATCACCGACAAGTTGGGATGAGGTAGGAGAAGTAAGGATTCTAGGCTCAGAATTGGTACAACAGTTGCATGAGACAGTCAAGTTAATTCAGAAAAGGTTGCTTACTGCTCAAGATAGATAGAGGAAGTTTGTGGATCCAGCGCGTAAGGATGTTAGATTCCAAGTAGGCGAAGCCGTTTTGTTGAAGGTGTCACCAAGAAAAGGGTTGTCTAGATTTGGCAAGAAAAGGAAGTTAGCACCTAGATATATAGGTCCTTTTGAAATTTTGAGTCAAGTGGGGAAGGTGGCCTACGAGTTAGCCTTACCACCTCAGTATCAGCATGTGCATAACATGTTCCATGTGTCATTGCTTAAGAAGTACAATCCTGACGCCAGCCATGTGATAGAATATGAACCTGTAGAAATTTAGGCGGACCTGTCATTTGTGGAGCAACCTGTCAAATTACTCGACTGGCAAGTAAAGAGTCTTAGAAACAAGTCGGTAAAGTTAGTGAAAGTACTTTGGAGGAACCCCAAGGTCGAAGAATCAACTTGGGAGTTAGAGTCTGATATGCATTCCCGGTATCCTCATCTGTTCACTTAAATTCTGGGGACAGAATCCCTTAAAGGGGAGAGAATGTTACGACCGACATTTTAGGTAATATTATCTGTGGATTTTGTGTGATATTAAAGCCGAAAGTAAATATACTTAATAGTTGTACCTTGTGTGAATGAAAATTTCTGTATTTTAATTTTGCTTTATGTAATATATGATTTTTCAAAGCAAGAGTTTATTTAATTCCCTTATTTTTGATTTATAAGGAATATTCTAAACCTTGGAGAAATTTTCTTTTAAAAGTTATTTTGTTCACCAATTTCAAAAATGATTTTATAAAATATCTAAAAATCCAAGTTATTTTATGGTATAAATTTTATAATTTTTGAACTTGTATTTTATTTTATAAAAATAAATCTTTACAAATTTTATTTGTTATAATTAGCAAATTACATAGAAGACCTTGCATGCAAATTACCATTCTATTCTCTCAAAGGGCAAATAAGACCTTTTCAACCCCACTAACTCATTTGTTGATTACCAAATTACCACACTAATGCATAATGGCCTAACTTTAGCTAGAGGACATTTTTGTACATTATCACTTCCACTCATCATTTTGTCAACCAAAAAGCATAAAATTAAAATCAAAGTGGGAAAAGTCATTCCACTTACTCCACACTCCAACACACCACATTTTTTTCTCTCCTCCCCCTCCCACCATTGCTCTCGGCCGAAGCCCCATTCCCCTACCCCCTACCCCCTTCCATTTTTCATTTCATTCTTCATTTTCCCAAGTATAAATCTTCTACCTACATTCATCTTATATACTTTCCAAGAGTTTTGTGACTTGGAAGTTGAAGTTCCATGGATGCATGTGTAGTTCTTATGTGATCTCCAAAGAGAAACTCTTGATTCTTGTGAATTCAAGAGCTCTCTATGAGATATATTTTATATATGTGCTAACTAAGTGTTTTATGGAGATATCATGCTTTAAAATCCTTTGCATGCTACTGAATTTTCATTATATATTTATGTTTAGCCATGCATGCTAGTTTCAAGATATTAAAATGATGATCAACCATATTTTTCATGCTACTCTTTTTGAAATCATGTTGTTATGTCTAAAAATCTATAAATTCGAAATATGTGTGCTTAAAATAGATTGTTTTCCTGATAAATTTCTTATTAATAGTTAAGAGAAGATATATTTCATGATTATTAAGGATGAGTAATAGGTACAAGTCGAATTTGCAAGCATTTAAACTTTATGCCTAGCCGAAATCTTGTTATGTGTTTTCCATGAGTTGCATGTTATATTTTTAGTTGCATGTTGTTGATTCTTGGGCATGGATGATCTCCCCTTCTGTTGAGGCACTATTTTAGGACATTAAGACACTAGGTTTGCTTTGGAAAGAGTTGGATGCTTAGTTATTAAGTGGGAGTTAAGGTGGAAAGGGATTAGTTAGTGTTTGCATTTTTTCAGATTTGATGCACTAGTTATGGGGAAGTTTTGAATGAGCGTTTGTTGTGCACTTTGAGGTCCAAGCCACCAGAAGCTAGCACTAGGAGTATATAAAAGGTTTTAGGTGTTTGTTGGAGGTTTATAAGTCATTTGGTTAGGTGCACGAGTGGAATCACAAAATCTGTCCAGCATGAGACAGTTTTGTTGCAACATAGAAATAGGAAGTTTTGACCATGTCATGGGTAGGCCCTCATTAGGCCCTGTTGGGCCTTAGTTAGAGGGAGTGTCAGAGGAGTTTTTTCAGCCATAGTTCATAGGATTTGATTTAGAACCATGTGTCACAAGTTAGTTCAAGTCAGGGCATTTTCTGCCCAGAAAAACAGGGGAACCATAGACTTTAAGCTTAGGCCCAAAGAGGCCCAAGCTAGGCCCTTGAGCCACATCAAGTTTGGGAGATGCCTTAAGGTCAGAAGAGCCTAGTGTAGAAGTTTTGGAGGTAAACTTGTAGTTTAAGAGCATCTAATGCACTCAAGAAACCATAGATGTCATTCTGAAATTTTCCTTAGTGAACACTTTCACTTAACACATAGTTTTAGAGCACTTATGAGTAAGACCTAGGTTGACCGCAATGGTTTCAAGATAGTATAAAGCCATTAGAATTAAAGGCCCAAGTGAGGGTCAATAGGTTTTGGATAGTTAAGTAAAGGCACATTGAGTATGGAAGCCAAAATTTAGAGACTTTATCTAGTTTAGCGACCAAGTGACTTAAGTTGTGAGTCGAGATCATCCAAGCCTAGTATTGCATTATGGTGTGTGTGATATTATTTGGTATTAAAATATGATATTTGAGTATATATGGCTATGTGTACAATTATATTTATAAGGTGAATATAAATTGTGTGCATATAGGCCTAAGTGCCATTTGTGTTATAAATAGGTTAAGTTGGTGAGAATATATTATAATGAGGATTATTATTATTTATGTAGGATCTCGAGACGAGGGTAAAATTGCAATAAAGGTCGAGTGAAGCTTCCAGTTGCTCCTACCAGCCAGACCAGACCAGCCTTTCTCAAGGCAAGTGATTTAACCTGTATTTCGTTTACATGCAAATGTGTGATAATTAGTTCATATATATTGATGCGAGTATCCAGAGTTATCTTGATATACTTGAACCCAGCGATTCTTAAATCTATCTTTGTATTATATAGAAATGCCATGAACCCACAAGTACATATTGCAAGTAGATTAAAAGTCATATCACTCTAGTATATCAAAGTGATTGGAATGCCATGATAAAATAAAGATTTGATATAACACTTGATTGATCCTCTTGATTATCATGCTATTGATTCCTAAAATATTGACATCTCACCCCGATGCTTGAACCTCAATAGAAACTTTACCTTGATACCTAAAAGCCGGATATTCTTTAAAGTTGTTCTTACTTGATTGATAACCCTTTTTCTTACCCTAAAGTTCAACAATCCTGATATACCTTGAGCTAAAAATTATTTCTTCATATCTTGACACCCCTAGTATTCTTGAAGCTTTTCTTCTTGATGTTCTAGTATTTATACCTTGTCGAGAACCATTGCTTTAAGCCTAGTTTGGCATTACTCTTTCATATTATCCAATAGCCTTGCTAAATCTCCTTGTCAAAGTTCTTGTATATGGAAACCTTTCAATTACCCTAATATAGTAAAGTCTAGTGGATCATGGCCCTGAGATTTTGTGACATATTTCCAGTGATTCAAAGATGATCTATAATCCCTTGATAAAAATATTTACTACTTAAGAGATTTTATTATAAATCGGTATCAGTTTTTGAAATGATTAAAATGTGGATTTTCAGTCCCAAAGGGGGATAAATGTTTTCTTTGAATAGTGGATCTGGACTGAGACGCGAGTCCTTTCCACACTTACAATGTAGGCTTAAAAGTTGCCTAGGGATCCCATTAATATTTTAGAACCCATCAAGGTTCGGGATTACTTCGCGGCTGATCACCGGCTGTAATCCGTAGCATCATAAAATGATTTTTGAATTAAGATATGATTTTGGAAATGTTTTGATACAAGCAAATGATGCCATCACCCAAAGTTTTATCTCTTGTTATTATTGGTTATGTCTTCGCAATGTCATTCTTTTATATATATCTCGATTTATGTTTTGTATCATATACTTTAGCACTTGTTGAGCATTTGGCTCACTCCTTGCTTTACCCTGATATTACAGCTAGCAGCTATGGTTAGGTTCAAGCAGACAACACGTAAGACCTGTGACGCCGATACGTATGTCACGCCCCCAACTTAAACAGCAAATTAAATATAACTATTACAACATTTTTAAAAGAAGAATACACAACCAACTCCAAGATCTTACAGTTTAGGGTTTGGAACAGCCCAACACTACCAACTATTACATCTGATTTTAAATACCGAGTCCTCACAGAAACTATTATTACTTATTCTACCTGAGCTCGAACATAAGCATCAGCATCACAGGTCTTACGGGCAGTCTGCTTGAATCTAACCATAGCAGCTAGCTGTAATATCAGGATAAAGCAAGAAGTGAACCAAATGCTCAACAAGTGCTAACAGTACGATACAAAACATAAATCGAGATATAAATTAAAGAATGTCAATGGGAAGACATAATCTGAGATAACGAGAGATAAAACATTGGGTAATGGCATCATTTTTACTTGTATCAAAACAAATTTCAAAAATCATGTCTTAATCAAAATCATTTTAGGACGCTACGGATTACAGCCGGTGATCAGCCGCGAAGTAATCCCGAACCTCGTTGGGTTCTAAAATATTAATGGGAATCCCTAGGCAACTTTTAAGCCTAATATAAGTGTGGAAATGACTCGCGTCTCAGTCCAGATCCACCATTCAAAGAAAACATTTATCCCCCTTTGGGACTGAAAACCCACATTTTATTCATTTAAAAAAAAACGGATGCCGAATTAAGACAAAATCTCTTTTTACAGTAAACATCTTTATCAAGGGATTATATATCAACTCGAAATATGGGAAATATGGTATTAAATCTCAGGGCCACGATTCACAAAACTATACTCTATTAAAGTAACTGAATGGTTTTCATATATCAAAGTTTGGACAAGGGAATTTAGTGAGGCTATTGGATATCATGAAGGGGAATGCCAAATTGGGCTTAAAGCAATGGTTTCTCATCAAGGTTCAAGTGCTGGATCTTCAAGGATGTAAGCTTCATGAATACAAAGGGTGTTAAGGTATGAAGAAATGATTTTTAGTTCAGGATATATCAGAATTGACAAGCTTTAGGATAAGAAAGAGGGGTATCAATCAATTAGGGACAACTTTGATAAATATCTGGCTTTCAGGATTCAAGGTAAGTTTCTATAGGGATTCAAGTATCAGGATGAGATGTCAATACTTAGGAATCATCAGCATGTTAATCAAGAGAATCAACTAAGAGTGGTAACTACCCTTTCCTTTATCATGGCATTCAAATTAGTTTAGTATACTATCATGAATAAGACTTTTGAACTACTTGCAATACGTACTCGAGGGTTCATGGCATTTCTATATGATTCAAAGATAAATGTAAGATACGCTTGATTTAATATATCAAATGACAGGGATAGTTGTAGCAATGTATGAATTATTAGCGGTAGATACGAAGGTCAAGTTGAATCACTTGCCTTGAGAAAGGCTGGTCTGGTCTGACTGGTAGAAGCAACTGGAGCTTCACTCGACCTTTATGGCAAGTTTTCCCTCGTCTCGAGATCCTACATAAATAATAATCCTCATTATAATATATTCTCACTAACTTAACCTATTTACAACCCGAAATTAAACACGGATGGCACTTAGGCCTATATGCACCAAATTTTATATTCACTTTTAAATTACGAAAGTACACACATAGCCACATAATCATATATCATATATTAATACCAATAACACCATATATACCATAATGCAACACTAGGCTTGGATGATCTCGACTCACAACTTAAGTCACTTGGTCGCTAAACTAGACAAGGTCTTCTAATTTTGGCTTCCTAACTCGATGTGCCTTTCCTAAACTATCCAAAATCTATTGACCCTCACTTGTGCCTTTTTCTCTACTGACCTTATACTATCTTACAACTATGGTGGTCGACTTAATACTCACTTCTAAGTGTTCTAAAACTATGTGATAAGTGAAAGTGCTCACTGGTGCAAATTTCAGAATGACAACTATGGTTTCTTGAGTGCATTAGACACTCTTAAACTATAGGTTTTCCTTCAAAACTTTTACACAAGACTCTCCTGACCTAAGGGCATCTCAAAAACTTGATGTGGCTCAAGGGCCTGGCTTGGGCCTTCTTGGGCCTAAGCTAAAGGTCCAAGGTTCCCCTGCTTTTCTGGGCAGAAAAATGCCCTGACTTGAATTAACTTGTGACACATGGTTCTAACTCATTTCCTATGAACTATGGTTGGAAAAACTTCCCTGACACTCCCTCTAACTAAGGCCCAATAGGGACTAATGAGGGTCTACCCATGACATGGTCAAATCTCCCTATTTCTAAGTTGCAACAAAACTGTCCCCTACTGGACAGATTTTGTTATTCTACTTGTGCACCTAACCAAATGACATGCAAACCTCCAACCAACACCTAAAACCTTTTATATACTCCCAATACTAACTTCTGGTGGCTTGTGCCTCAAAGTGCACATCAATGACATGATCAAAACTCACTCTAAACCTCAGGGTTCTAAACTGATTTTCTGCAGAAACTATAACTCTCCTTTCTCCAAGGTTTTGACTTGACAAACTCAACTACCAATATCCCAATACTCAAACCAAGACTTAAACATGGTAATCTACTGAAGTAACTCCCTTATTCTCAAAATAACCTTGGGTGAGATCATCCTTACCTAAGGTACAATTATGGCAAAACAAAAGAAACTACACTTCACAAATCACAAATCTTCATGCTTTTGAAACAACAAGATATGTATTTTTATAAAAGATAACCATGACTTATTACCATGCAACAAGAAGCATAAATCAATATTAACACAATATTCCTACTGAAATTAAGGCTCACTAACAAAATCTTTCCAAATGATCAAAATCTCACAACATTCTAAGAGAAATCCACATGCATGCATGTCTTCGGGTTTTGCAAACCAAAACAACACATTTTCTACATATATTCTATCATAAAATTGACATGCAAGCCTAGAATAAGCTATACCTAAATGATCACTTAGCATGCAAAGAGTTTTATCAAATTTTCACCACAAAATTCAAGTCATTATCACATAAACATGCAAAAATTGATTTAAGCAACAAGAATAGTCTTAAGGACCATTCATTCGGCTCCCATATGGTCATGGCCGAATGAAATGGATGGGAATGGCCATTTAATCATCAAGCGTTTCCCTCTCAAGACTTGGCACTTCTCCATTCCTTGTAGTCCTCTCAAAAACAACCCTAAACTCACAAGAATCAAGGTTGTACTTTGAGTTTCAACTAGAATCTTAACATGCAACTTCAAAACTTAAACTTTCTATTCAAAACTCTTTGAAATATGAATGATCATGGTATGGGAAATAACATTTACTTGTATAAAGAGTAGAAGCTTGGTTGAGGAATGAAGAAAAATGGGGAGGGGTGGTTCTCGGCTAAACCCGAGAGTGAGGGGGGAAAGGAGGGCCGAGAGGAGGGAGAAGGGAGGGAGGAGAGAGTGAGGTGTGGGTGGAGTATGAAAATGATCATGACACTTTGCTTGTTTTATGGTATTTAATTTGACAAAATTTGAGTGGAAAGGAGAATTGACAAGACTATCCCTCCATTTATACTTGGTTCATTTTGCATGCAAGGGTAAAAAAGGAAATTGGCTAGAAAAATAAGAGTTAGTGGGGTTGGAATTGTCCTCTTTGTCCTTGAAAAGAATGAGAGGGTGGTTTGCATGCAAGGGTTTTCTTGTAATTTGCTAAATATGACAACTAAAATTTATAATAATTTATTTTTATAAAATAAAATACAAGTTCAAAAATTATAAAATTTATACCATAAAATAACTTGGATTTTTAGAGACTTTATAAAATCATTTTCAAAATTTGTGAATAAAATACCTTTTAAAAGAAAATTTTTCCAAGGCTTAGAATATTCTTTATAAATCAAAAATAAAGAAATTAAATAAACTCTTGCTTTGAAAAATCATATACTACATAAATCAAATTTATAATGCAGAAATTTTCACTCACACAAACGTACAATCATTGAATATATTTCATTCGACTTTAATATTATACCAAATCCATAAATAATATTACACAAAAATACCGGTTGTAACATCCTCTCCCCCTTAAGAGATTCTGTCCCCAGAATCTAAGAGAACAGATGAGGATACCGGGAACGCATAACAGACTCTAACTCCCAAGTTGATTCTTCGACCTTGGGGTTCCTCCAAAGCACTTTTACTAACTTTACTGACTTATTTCTAAGGCTTTTCACTTGCCAGTCGAGTATTTTAACCGGTTGCTCCAAAAATGACAAGTCTGCCTGAATTTCTACAGGTTCATATTCTATCACATGGCTAGCGTCAGGATTGTAATTCTTAAGCAACGACACATGGAACACATTATGCACATGCTGATGCTGAGGTGGTAAGGCCAACTCGTAGGCCACCTTTCCCACTTGACTCAAAATCTCAGAAGGACCTATGTATCTAGGTGCTAACTTTCCTTTCTTGCCAAATCTCATCAACCATTTTCTAGGTGACACATTCAGCAACACAGCTTCGCCAATTTGGAATTGAACATCCTTACACGCTGGATCCGCATACTTCCTCTGTCTATCTTGAGCAGCAAGCAACCTTTTCTGAATTAACTTGACCGAGTCATGCAACTGTTGTACCAATTCCGAGCCGAGAATTCTTCCTTCTCCTACTTCATCCCAACTTGTTGGTGATCTACATTTTCGCCCGTACAAAGCTTCGTATGGTGGCATGCCGATACTGGAATGATAACTGTTGTTGTAAGAGAATTCAATCAACGGCAAGTGATCATCCCAACTACCTGCAAAATCGATTGCGCAACTGCGCAACATGTCTTCAATTGTTTGAATTGTCCTTTCACTCTGGCCATCAGTCTGCGGGTGGTACGCCGTGCTCATATTCAACTTCGTGCCCAGACATTCCTGAAATTGCTTCCAGAATCTCGAGTTAAATCGGGGATCTCTGTCTGAAACTATTGATACGGGTACTCCATGCCTTAGTACGATTTCGCGCACATACAGATGAACCAACTTGTCCAATGATGACTTCTCGTTTATTGGAAGGAAATGCGCCGACTTCGTAAGACGATCAATTATAACCCATATTGCGTCATGCCTGGATTTCGTTCGCGGTAGTCCTACTATAAAGTCCATAGCAATATTTTCCCATTTCCATTCTGGAATCTTCAGGGGCTGAATTAATCCGCTTGGTCGTTGATGTTCTGCCTTCACTTTCTGACAAGTATAGCACTTCGCAACCCATTCTGCCACGTCTCGCTTCATATTTGGCCACCAAAAGTTCTTCTTTAAGTCTTGATACATCTTGGTGCTTCCCGGGTGGATTGAAAATTTCGAATTGTGAGCTTCATGGAGGATCTCATTCTTTAATTCAGGTACTTGAAGAATCCATATTCTGGAAGAGAACCTTAGTATCCCTTGCTCATCCCTTCGAGTATTAATCTCCTCTCCAGATAACTGATTCTTCTCTTTCTCCATTAATTCTTCTTGACATTTCTTTATCTTTTCTACTAGTTTTGGCTGAAAGGTCATTGCACGACAAGCTTCCTCAACTTATCCGCAAGCACAAAGTTCCAGTTCAAATCTCTCAATTTTTTCAGATAACTCTTTTGATATTATCATCATATTCAGTCTCTCCTTCCTACTCAGAGCATCGGCCACTATATTCACCTTTCCAGGATGGTAATTTATCGAACAGTCATAGTCCTTGATCAATTCCAGCCATCTCCTCTGCCTCATATTGAGCTCTTTCTGAGTAAAAATGTACTTTAAACTCATGTGATCCGTGTAGATTTCACACTTCTCTCCGTAGAGGTAATGTCTCCAAATCTTAAGTGCGAACACTATGGCGGCTAGTTCCAAGTCATGCGTCGGGTACTTTAACTCATGCGGTTTCAACTATCTTGACGCATAAGCGATCACTTTACTGTGTTGCATCAACACACAACCCAAACCCTTATGTGAAGCGTCGCTGAAAATTACAAAGTTCCCTTGATCGTTTAGAAGTACCAACACCGGAGCTGTTACCAACTTCTGCTTCAACTCTTGAAAGCTATCCTCACATTCTGCACTCCATTCAAACTTTTGATTCTTTCTGGTTAACTTGGTCAATGGCGTGGCGATTTTCGAAAAATCCTTGACAAACCTTTTGTAGTATCCTGCCAATCCTAGAAAACTTTTCACTTCCGTAGGAGTCTTTGGCCTCTCCCAACTCATAACTGCCTCAATCTTTGCCGGATCCACTTTAACTCCTTCATTTCCAATGACATGCCCCAAAAATTGAACTTCCTTTAACCAAAACTCACATTTGGTAAACTTGGCATACAACTTCTCTTGCCGAAGTATCTCCAATGCTATCCAGAGGTGCTGCTTATGTTCTTCTTCTGACTTAGAATAAATAAGCATGTCATCAATGAATACCATGACAAATTTGTCCAAATACTTCTTAAATACTCGATTCATCAGATCCATAAATGCGGCCGGAGCATTGGTCAGTCCAAACGGCATTACTAGGAATTCATAATGCCCATATCTGGTACTGAATGCGGTCTTGGGAATATCTTCTTCTTTGATCTTTAATTGATGGTATCTCGATCTCAAGTCAATCTTTGAACGGCATTTTGCTCCCTTCAACAGGTCAAAAAGGTCATCTATTCTTGGTAGCGGGTAGCGGTTCTTGATCGTTACCTTATTCAACTCCCGATAATCTATGCATAGTCGCATACTCCCAACTTTCTTCTTTACAAACAGAACAGGTGCTCCCCATGGCGACGTACTTGGTCGTATCACTCCTTTATCCAACAATTCTTGCAGCTGGCTCGCCAACTCTTTCATTTCTGCTGGTGTCATCCTATATGGGGCCTTTGAAACTGGTTCCGTACCTGGAGCAAGGTTGATCTCGAACTCGATTTGTCGATCTGGTGGTAAGCCTGGTAGTTCGTCGGGAAACACATCCGGGAACTCGTTAACTACAGGGATATCTTCCATGTCGGGGCTGCCTTTTTCCGAATCTACTACATAAGCTAGGAACGACTCACAACCTTTTCTAAGTAGCTTCTTAGCCTGAACAATTGTAAGAAATAGTTGCTCTTGCCTCTGCCACTTAATTACTACCTTCTCTCCACTCTTTGTCTTTAAATACACTTTCTTTGTCTTACAATTAATCTGAGCGCTATTCTCTCTTAACCAATCCATTCCTAAAATTATATCAAACTCTCCCAACTTGAAGAGTATCAAGTCGGCTGAAAACTTATACCCCGAAATATCAATCTCACACTTTGGACAAAATTGATTCACAGGAATCTTCTCTTGGTTCGCAATTACCACATATACTACCTCACTCATAATCATTTTCTCACATTGAAGCTTATCAACAAAAGATTCTGATATGAAAGATCTTGTTGCTCCCGAATCAATCAATACTTTAGCTTTGACATTATTGAGTAAAAGTGTACCTGCTATCACCTCAGAATTCTGAACAGCATCCTTCATCTTCAGATCAAATGTCCTTGCTGTTGCTTGCGGGGTTGGTGCGGGTGGTGGAGGTAATGCCAATACCTCAGCTGGCACGCTTGCACTGGTACTTGCCACGTTTATTAAAGCTTTGACTGGTCCGGTTGCCTTGCACTCCCTAGCTATGTGTCCAGTCTTCCCACACTTGTAACACGTAACTCCTAGCTTCGGCATCTTGCACTCATTTGCCAAATGTCCCTTCTGATTGCACCTATAACATGTCATGCTCAGCTTATTACACACTCCGGGGTGCCTTCTTCCGCAGTGCTTGCATTCTGGCCTCTGTAACCTGTTTTCTCCAACTTGCCCTTGGCTTGCCTGATTGTTCCCCTTCGATTCTTGCCTTTTACCCAAATTTCCTTTCTTTTGAAAATTTCCGCCCTTCTGGAATCCGATCCTCTTTACATTCCGATCTTGTGAACTTCCCACTTCAGACTTTTCTCCATAAAATGGAACCTTCCTCTTCTTTTTATCCCTCTCCTTCCTTGACTGCATCCCATTATTCTCAATCAGAGCAGCTTTCTGTACTACTCCCGCATAAGTTTCAAGCTCAAACATAGCCACTCTATCTCTGATCCAAGGCTCCAATCCTTGCTGAAATTTCTTTGTTTTTTCCTCCTCAGTGCTGGTATACTTTGTCGCAAACCTTGACAACTCAGTGAACTTCTTCTCATACTCTAATACAGTCATGTTCCCTTGCTTCAACTCAAAAAATTTAAGCTCCATCTGATTCTGCATGTACTTAGGGTAATACTTGTCCAGAAATAACTTCTAAAATCTCTCCCAAGAAACCTGCTGAGTGACTTCCATAGCTTTTACTGATTCCCACCAATAGAAGACTTCTCCCTTCAAGAAGTAAGTAGCATACGGCGTCTTCTGATCGTCTCCTAACTGTACCAACTCAAAAGCCCTTTCCATCTCCTTGATCCATATGTTAGCTATCACTGGATTAGTGGTATCATGAAATGCAGGTGGATTCACATTCTGAAAAGCCTTGAAAGTGACAATTTGTCTAGGTGGTACTGGTGGTTCAGGTGGTTGGTGTGGCTCACGGTTATCTTGGTTTTCAATTCGTTGTTGAAGAGTTAGTTGTTGTTGAGCTATAGCATTGGTCTGCTGTTGCAAGGTTTCCAGTAATCGAAGAATGTTTGGGTCTGTGGTGGATGTAGTTGTTGAATTCTTCTTTTTGGGAGGCATGATCCTGAAATAAGAGTTGTATCAAAACAGATATGAATGATAAAATGATTTGAGGGTATCGCATGGCATTCTCATTTACATATGGGGTCAAGTTTCCAAATTAAACAGATATGATGATAAAAACGTAAAATAACAGTTGAGAGCAAATGGAACAATAACACATAATTATTGAAATTTTAAAGGTCACAATACATAGGATTAGGACAAGGTCTAATTCTAGGAATAACAGGCTTATTTAAAGGAAACAACGGAAACAACTGGGGATTCCACAGAGTGTGATAGTACAACAACATGAAAGGTAAATGGAAAGAACTAAGGCTCCACTCCATCTGAACGGGGCTTGGTAGTCTTTTCCTCTCGAAACGTCTTCACAATGCTCTGGAGCTCATCCGCCACCATCTGAATGACATACTGGCTGGTGCGGTCCCAATGCGCTGGCATCTCCTCAAGCTTAGTGTTGACGTACTGAACCAAGGTCTCAAGTCTCGCAGTCATCTGCTCCTTGGGTTTCCCTTCGTAGTTTCGGCTATCCGGATACACGTTCTTCAGTCGGTCTATCAGTCGGTCGTACTTGCCCTGAAGCATGTCGAACTCACGCCTCAACTCAGCATACACTGTGAAAGCAATAGTGTCGTCCGACCCAGAGGATGACGAGGAATGCGCCCTTTGCTGACAACCAATAAGAGGAGTATTAATAATAAATTTACTTATCCTACTCTCTCGCATATTATCTAGAACCTACACACATATCCTATAACCTATTTGGGCTGTCCAGGGACTCTAAACCGTTGCTCTGATACCAAAACCTGTCACGCCCCCAACTTAAACAGCAAATTAAATATAACTATTACAACATTTTTAAAAGAAGAATACATAACCAACTTCAAGATCTTACAGTTTACGGTTTGGAACAGCCCAACACTACCAACTATTACATCTGATTTTAAATACCGAGTCCTCACACACACTATTATTACTTATTCTACCTGAGCTTGAACATAAGCATCAGCATCACAGGTCTTACGGGCAGTCTGCTTGAATCTAACCATAGCTGCTAGCTGTAATATCAGGGTAAAGCAAGAAGTGAGCCAAATGCTCAACAAGTGCTAACAGTACGATACAAAACATAAACCGAGATATAAATTAAAGAATGTCAATGGGAAGACATAATCTGAGATAACGAGAGATAAAACATTGGGTAATGGCATCATTTTTACTTGTATCAAAACAAATTTCAAAAATCATGTCTTAATCAAAATCATTTTAGGACGCTACGGATTACAGCCGGTGATCAGCCGCGAAGTAATCCCGAACCTCGCTGGGTTCTAAAACATTAATGGGAATCCCTAGGCAACTTTTAAGCCTAATATAAGTGTGGAAAGGACTCGCGTCTCAGTCCAGATCCACCATTCAAAGAAAATATTTATCCCCCTTTAGGACTGAAAACCCACATTTTATTCATTTAAAAAAAAAACTGATGCCGAATTAAGACAAAATCTCTTTTTACAGTAAACATCTTTATCAAGGGATTATATATCAACTCGAAATACGGGAAATATGGTATTAAATCTCAGGGCCACGATTCACAAAACTATACTCTATTAAAGTAACTGAATGGTTTTCATATATCAAAGTTTGGACAAGGGAATTTAGTGAGGCTATTGGATATCATGAAGGGAAATGCCAAATAAGAAATGATTTTTAGCTCAGGATATATCAGAATTGACAAGCTTTAGGATAAGAAAGAGAGGTATCAATCAATTAGGGACAACTTTGATAAATATTCGGCTTCCTAATTTTGGACAAGGTCTTCTAATTTTGGCTTCCTAACTCGATGTGCCTTTCCTAAACTATCCAAAACCTATTGACCCTCACTTGTGCCTTTTTCTCTACTGACCTTATACTATCTTACAACTATGGTGGTCGACCTAATACTCACTTCTAAGTGTTCTAAAACTATGTGATAAGTGAAAGTGCTCACTGGTGCAAATTTCAGAATGACAACTATGGTTTCTCGAGTGCATTAGACACTCTTAAACTAAAAGTTTTCCTTCAAAACTTTTACACAAGACTCTCCTGACCTAAGGGCATCTCAAAACCTTGATTTGGCTCAAGGGCCTGGCTTGGGCCTTCTTGGGCCTAAGCTAAAAGTCCAAGGTTCCCCTGCTTTTCTGGGCAGAAAACGCCCTGACTTGAATTAACTTGTGACACATGGTTCTAACTCATATCCTATGAACTATGGTTGGAAAAACTTCTCTGACACTCCCTCTAACTAAGGCCCAACAGGTCCTAATGAGGGTCTACCCATGACATGGTCAAATCTCCCTATTTCTAAGTTGTAACAAAACTGTCCCCTACTGGACAGATTTTGTTATTCTACTTGTGCACCTAACCAAATGACATGTAAACCTCCAACCAACACCTAAAACCTTTTATATACTCCCAATACTAACTTCTGGTGGCTTGGGCCTCAAAGTGCACATCAATGACATGATCAAAACTCACTCTAAACCTCAGGGTTCTAAACTGATTTTCTGCAGAAACTATAACTCTCCTTTCTCCAAGGTCTTAACTTGACAAACTCAACTACCAACATCCCAATACTCAAACCAAGACTTAAACATGGTAATCTACTGAACTAACTCCCTTATTCTCAAAATAACCTTGGGTGAGATCATCCTTACCTAAGGTACAATTATGGCAAAACAAAAGAAACTACACTTCACAAATCACAAATCTTCATGCTTTTGAAACAACAAGATATGCATTTTTATAAAAGATAACCATGAATTATTACCATGCAACAAGAAGCATAAATCAATATTAACACATTATTCCTACTAAAATTAAGGCTCACTAACAAAATCTTTCCAAATGATCACAATCTCACAACATTCTAAGAGAAATCCACATGCATGCATGTCTTCGGGTTTTGCAAACCAAAATAACACATTTTCTACATATATTCTATCATAAAATTGACATGCAATCCTAGCATAAGCTATACCTAGATGATCACTTAGCATGCAAAGAGTTTTATCAAATTTCCACCACAAAATTCAAGTCATTATCACATAAACATGCAAAAATTGATTTAAGCAACAAGAATAGTCTTAAGGACCATTCATTCGGCTCCCATATGGTCATGGCCGAATGAAATGGATGGGAATGGCCATTTAATCATCAAGAGTTTCCCTCTCAAGACTTGGCACTTCTCCATTCCTTGTAGTCCTCTCAAAAACAACCCTAAACTCACAAGAATCAAGGTTGTACTTTGAGTTTTAAGTAGAACCTTAACATGCAACTTCAAAACTTAAACTTTCTATTCAAAACTCTTTGAAATATGAATGATCATGGTATGGGAAATAACATTTACTTGTATAAAGAGTAGAAGCTTGGTTGAGGAATGAAGAAAAATGGGGAGGGGTGGTTCTCGGCTAAACCCGAGAGTGAGGGGGGAAAGGAGGGCCGAGAGGAGGGAGAAGGGAGGGAGGAGAGAGTGAGGTGTGGGTGGAGTATGAAAATGATCATGACACTTTGCTTGTTTTATGGTATTTGATTTGACAAAATTTGAGTGGAAAGGAGAATTGACAAGACTATCCCTCCACTTATACTTGGTTCATTTTGCATGCAAGGGTAAAGAAGGAAATTGGCTAGAAAAATAAGAGTTAGTGGGGTTGGAATTGTCCTCTTTGTCCTTGAAAAGAATGAGAGGGTGGTTTGCATGCAAGGTCTTTCTTGTAATTTTCTAAATATGACAACTAAAATTTATAATGATTTATTTTTATAAAATAAAATACAAGTTCAAAAATTATAAAATTTATACCATAAAATAACTTGGATTTTTAGAGACTTTATAAAATCATTTTCAAAATTTGTGAACAAAATACCTTTTAAAAGAAAATTTTTCCAAGGCTTAGAATATTCCTTATAAATCAAAAATAAAGAAATTAAATAAACTCTTGCTTTGAAAAATCATATACTACATAAAGCAAATTTATAATGCAGAAAGTTTCACTCACACAAACGTACAATCATTGAATATATTTCATTCGACTTTAATATTATACCAAATCCACAAATAATATTACACGAAAATACCGGTTGTAACAGCGTATGTCCGAGCTCAGGTAGAATAAAAGATAGTTTTGTGTGAGGACTCGAATTTAAAATCAGTTGTAATAGATGGTAGTGTTGGGCTGTTCCAAACCCTAAACTGTAAGATCTTGGATTCAGGTATGTTTACTTTCTTCTAAATATTGTAATAGTTATATTTATTTTGTTTGTTAAGTTGGGGGTGTGACAATTTTTCCCTCAATATGAGATTGACATCTCCGGGCATAAGTTTTCAGTCGACTTGATACTTTTCAAGTTAGGGGAGTTTGATATAATATTAGGAATGGATTATTTAGGAAAGAATATTGCTCAGAGAGATTGTAGGTCTAAGAAGGTATATTTAATAGCAAAGAATGGGAGTAAGGTGGTATTTAAGGGGCATAAGCAAACACAACTATTTCTCACTGCTATTCAAGCCAGCAAGCTACTTAGGAAATGATGTGAAGCATATTTAGCCTATGTAGTAGATTCAGAGAAAGAAGTTCCTAGCATGGAGGAGATTTCAGTAGTGAGAGAGTTCCCAGATGTATTTCCAGAGGAATTACCAGGACTACCGCCAGATCGACAGATTGAGTTTGAGATTAATCTTGCCCCAGACACTAAACCCGTTTCGAAGGCACCTTATAGAATCGCACCAGCAGAGATGAAATAGTTGGCGAGTCAGATACAAGAACTTTTGGATAAAGGAGTCATAAGGTCAAGTACGTCGCCATGGGGAGCGCCAGTTCTTTTCGTAAAGAAGAAAGACAGAAGCATGAGACTCTTTATCGATTACCGAGAGTTGAACAAAATGACGATTAAGAATCGGTACCCGTTGCCGAGAATAGACGATTAATTTGATCAACTGAAAGGAGCAAAGTGTTTTTCGAAGGTTGATTTGAGGTCGGGAAACCACCAATTAAATATTAAACCAGAATACCTCCCAAATACGACATTTAGGAAGAGATATGGACATTATGAGTTTTTAGTAATGCCTTTCGGATTAACAAATGCCCCTGCAGCTTTTATGGACTTAATGAATCGAGTTTTCAAGAAATACTTGGACCAGTTTATTGTGGTGTTCATTGATGATATTTTAATATATTCGAAGACGGAAGAAGAGCACGAGCAATACTTGTGGATAGTTTTAGAGATTCTTAGACACGAGAGGTTGTATGCAAAGTTCTTAAAGTGTGAGTTTTGGTTAAAAGAAGTTCAATTTTTAAGGCATATAATTGGAAGCGAAGGAATTAGGGTGGACCCCGCAAATATTGAAGCAATTATGAGTTGGGAGAGACCAAAGACTCCTCCGGAAGTAAGAAGCATTTTAGGGTTGGCTAGATACTATAGAAGGCTCGTAAAGGATTTCTCAAAGATCGCTATGCCGCTGACCAAGTGACAAGGAAGAATCATAAGTTTGAATGGAATGCGGAATGTGAAGGAAGCTTTCAAGAGTTAAAATAGAAATTGGTTACCTCGCCAGGATTAGTACTACCCGACGATAAAGGAGATTTTGTGATATATAACGACACTTTGCATAAAGGACTAGGCTGTGTGCTAATGCAACATAATAAGGTGATTGCATATGCATCACGATAGCTTAAACCTCATAAATTGAAATACCCAACCCATGATCTGGAATTGGCAGCCACATTATTCACACTCAAGATATGGAGACATTACCTGTACGGGGAGAAGTGTGAAATCTACACGGAGCATAAAAACCTGAAGTATATATTCACCCAGAAGGAATGTAACACACCCAAATCCGGGGTCGGGGATCCGGGTTGTCACGAGTTCCATTTCCCTTAATAACACCCAATCTTATTAAACAATCAACTACTCTGTACCGTGACCCCACAATATACACACACACACCACAAGTTATAGTCTCAGAGATGAATTCCCAAAAATAATCACAAGTCACTTTATTCCACAATTATCTGTCAATACACCTTAAAAGGTTTTCTGAATAAATTTACATTTTCTTTGCCATTATTACAATTAATAAAGATACATAAGTCTGGTACATCAAAAGTTGAAAGCCTAGCCTATTGGTAGTTCCTACCTCAGCTATAGCGACATCAACGCCTATAGGAAACTGCGGAACGTTTCCTAATCGCTTGCGAATTGGAAGCTTTGTCCTGGTTATCTTGTCTATCTGATGTTGTGTGATGAAAGAAGAAAGCAAGGGTGAGCAACAAGCCCACCAAAATAATATGTATAATGATTAACAATATATGAGCCTTCTCATAGTACTCATGAAAGTCTTGGTCAAAAGAAATGAACCAAGTTGATATCTTAATGCGATGAAGTCGCAAAATATTCAGTATATATATACATATATACTTTTCAAAATATTGGAAGTCCTCTTCCATGCATAATACACACAGAGTTCTAGTGTATAACTGTATAAAAATACCGTTGCAAGGTGATCTCATATATCTAACCTTGTCTCAACGTTTTTCTGAAAATCCTTGTCATGCATAAGATAATCATTTACTAGATATAAGTTTAAAAGATGAAGTTACAAGATACTCCAATATACTTATATCTTTTCCAAATACTACTTGAACTACCACCGTTCAAGTTATAATTAGTTCAAAAGTTCATCACATAGATGAGACTACAAGATAATACTTGAATAGATTCAACCTTTAAAATATCATCAAAATAAAATGAAGTTATGAGATACTTCATTTGATGCAAACATCATTTTGAAAACTTGACCCTGCCAACACTCAACAATCGTCCAACCGTAGCCTTTCTATCGAAGTGCTCTGGGTAGTGTTGCAGAAATATCCAATTGGATGATGAACTCATTACGGGAGTTTGCCGCGCCAGGAAGACCACTGACGATGATCAGTCGTAGTAGTGCAACCCCACCATTTTCTACATGTAGAGGAGAACCTGTCGAATTTACTTGTCAACCGAACACTGAACTCCTAAGGAATGGACCGCCTTAGCGGAACTTCCAGGCCATTTGGGCCAATATAATAAGGTTGGGCCGGCGCCACTCGACCACTTACGCCACTCCTAGTTCAGATGAAATCCAGGACTCTGAAACGTAAAGCTCGTTCCCCCTTTCCCCAAGTAGAAACTTGTTGATACGGCTCCACCAAGAAGTCGTATCTAGTTGGAAAGAAAAACTCACCGATATTTCCCAGGCGATGCCTGTTAATGGATTAACTTGTTCCAAGAATTTTACTTCCCGAGTGTTGGGTAAGTAATCAATTCAGTTATCAAAACAGCAACCTTGTTGCGAATATAAAACACACCACAGAGCCGGATCCCTCAGGTTTTGAGCGAGTATTTAAATCCCCTTCGAAAGGAGGATCTTAAATATAAAAATGAGTTTTGGGATCCGCTCTAACTTTTAAAAAATCATTTTAAAGGCTCGCGAAACATTTTTAAGAATGTTCGGAGTGATGTTGATTTAGTAAAATAAATCAGTCCCAATATATTAGAAAATATCTGAATATTATTATTTAAATAATATTCCCATAAAGAATAATCTTTATAAAAATAATTGAAGTAGAAGTTTTAAAACTCTTACTTGAATGAAAATTAAATAATCAAAGATATACTTATACAAAAGTACTATCTTTATTTGAATAATCGAAAATAAGTTTGATTATCGAAACATTATTCTTTAATAAAATATAGAATATATCTCAGCAAATAATCCGAGTCATAGATCCTCAAATTAATATTCAAATAATATTCAATAAATAAATTAAGCTGAGTCATAAGCCCTCGAATGAATATTCGAAATAATATTCAATAATAAAATAAAGGAGTCATAAGTCCTCGGATGAATATTCGAAATAATATTCAATAATAAAATAAAGGAGTCATAAGTCCTCAAATGAATATTCGAAATAATATTCAATAATAAAATAAAGGAGTCATAAGTCCTCGGATGAATATTCGAAATAATATTCAATAATAAAATAAAGGAGTCATAAGTCCTCGGATGAATATTCGAAATAATATTCAATAATAAAATAAAGGAGTCATAAGTCCTCGGATGAATATTCAAAATAATATTCAATAATAAAATAAAGTTATCGAATAAACCTTATTCGATTAATAGTTTTGAAAACTATAACCATATATATATATAAATATATATATATAAAATCTACCCGGGATCCTCGACTCCCGGTTTTAGAAAATGTTTTCACCTTTGGGTCCCTATACTAAGGGTATATGCAATTTACCGCTATTATCTAGCATAGGTATTATCAACTGAACCAACAGATATATATGGCAAGAATACGAAACAGGCATGCATATGTACCATATCACATGCTACAATATATCACAAGAATTTGCTAATATAACCGTCATGCATCTATTACAAGATAATGCATATACAAGTGTATACATCACAACAACAGTATAACGGATAGAAAACTTGCCTGAGCGACTTGGGGTTACAAATGGCTCGGGACGAGTCTGGTAACCTATAAACAACAAGTAAGTTGGAATTAAACCAAAGTCACTTGTAAATCTATACTTTAACCAACTTAGACTCTAACGCTTGCTATGCGCTTACTGATTCTCTTAAGTCACTCGAGTACCCTCGGCTCCACCATTTTTAATAATTTAACCATTACGAGTTTCAAGGCGATTCCTTCGCGAGTATCTTACCAACTGCCTAACACACTTAACATAATTGTTTCATACACTAATTAACCCTTTAAGGTCCTTAACCAAGGTTTCAAAGTAAGGCGAGGGGTAATGGTTCGGTCAGGAAACACCGTTACTTAAAATGGTCGTTTCTCCTAAACCGTACATCGGAATCAAACGAACTACATATCAAAATGAAGCTCGTAACATGAACTATCTAAAAATGGCAATGGTCAAAACCTAGCAGGGAGTTCTCGGGTCCTAATGTTATGAACAAAAGCAGTCTAAAGTAAATCGGACATTACGACAGCTATGTTTACGCGATTTCCCAAATTTTTACCATTCCAAATCATATCAATCCAACTACCAATCAACAACAACTCAAGATACACATCAATGCTACTGATTTCAGTCATAATAAGCTCAAGGATCTCAATCCAATCATATATTATAACATCTCCAAATTCAACTAAACTACTTAACAATTAAGCTCGAATCATGCTTATCATTCAAATTACTACTCATCCATCCAAACCATCTCCAAACTTCAACATTCAAACTTATTACTAAAGGGTGTGAAGATTTATACCTTCCTTGGGAGGTGTTAAGTTGCAAGGAAGCCTTAGGGAGCCTCCTACAAGCTTGATCTTTCCAAAGAAATCAAGAACACAAAGTTAGGCTTTGAAGTTTCTAAAAGTCCGATTTAAAGAACTGTAAAAATGAGGGTCTTACCCTGCTTATTTGGAAGAGACTTGTGAACAAGAGTTGTAGGAAATCTCAATAAATTTCCAACGAGCTATAGAACACAACATTTGAGTGAGTATTGAAGGATATATGGCAGTTTGAAGTTGCTGGGTTTGTTTTAGCCGAGAGCTTTCTTCTTGAAATGGGAAAGTCAACTTCTAATTTTTGTGTTTTATGATATTTGCTTGGTTGCTTCTTTTTGGCCTTGGAAAATGTTTTAGCTTTTTACCATGCTAAATTTTACATGGCCCAAAATCAACCAACAAAACAAAACCCCTTGTCATGCTTATGTCATCTTGCACATGTCATAATGCTTCCACTTGTCCACACCTTGTTGGTTTGATGACATCATCATCCCTAACCTCCTTGATTAACTCCTAATTGCTTGCCTAATGACCGCTGATCTGTTATACGGTTCGCTTAACTTTCGTTTTCATTTATCGTTTGAGGGATCATACCCGGGATCTTATTACTTAGGTTTCTTTAACCTTTCTCAATACATTATATTCTTTTCATGATCCTCTCTTATAATCCTTGAATTTAAATCCTTTTTATTCTGTTACCTTATACCCAATTCTTTCTGTATCTGGTAGATTTTCGGGAAAAATCAAAGTGTTCGGAATTGGATTCTGACGATCTTTACATACACTTATATACCATATAGAGTACTAATAAAATCTCAGAATATCCATAACAGAACCCCTACATAGTGTGGCATGAAAAGTTTTCTCATTCAGCAAAAACACTTTTCATAAGGGTTTCAAAAATTTCCAAAAATTGGGGTTATTACAGTCTCCCCTCCTTAAAAGGATTCCGTCCCGGAATCAAATAGAAAATGAATAGGGATACTCTCTTAGCATTGCACTTTCTAACTCTCGAGTAAATTTTCCCACATTGTGGTTCTACCATCAAACTCTGACTAGTTTGATAACCCTTTTCCTAAGCAATTGTTCCTTTTTCAATCTATAACCCTTCCTGGTTGCTCCATATAGGTTACGTCGGGTTGCATGTCTATGCGCTCATATGCCCTTATTTATCTGGCATCCGAATTACACTTTCTTAACATTGATACGTGGAACACGTTATGAACTTGCTACATGTTCGGGGGTAGGGCTAGCTCATATGCTAACTTCCCAAAACGTCTTAATATATCCAAGGGTCCAACAAATTGTAGACTTAGCTTTCCTTTCTTTCCGAACCTCATCAATCCTTTCCAAGGGATACCTATAACATTACTAGGTCCCCTATTTCATACTCTTTGTCCTTTTGAGTCAAATCAGCATACCTCTTATGTCCATCTTGGGTTACTACCAGCCGTCCTCTGATTAGATCTATTATATCCATGGTCCTTTGGACTACTGCGGGTCTGAGTATCTTGCGCTCTACAACTTCATCCTAACATAAGGGGGATCGACATTGTCTTCCCTCAAAAATCTCATAAGACGACATCTCGATACCTGACATGCGATCTATTGTCGTAAGATAACTCAATCCGCGTTAAGTGATCATTCCAATTTCTTTCAAGTCTATTGCACAGACTCTCATTATAGCTTCTAGCATTATAGCTTTTGCTTCTCACTACCCATCCTTTTCCAGTTCGTAGTCGCTACTACCTTCCGTTCCTAATATTATACTGGTTATACTTTTGCTCGTTAGCGTTCTATAACCTTTTAATAACCACGTCAACCTTAGTATCATGAATGTGTTTCCATTCCGAATACTACCACAACTTTATTACTCCTTTTTCAGCTGTTTCTATTTTCCAAAATTTGATCAATCATATAGAAGTAAAGGAATTTGTTGAGAGATCACTATGATCATGAACACTTGTTATATCGCATAGTTAGTACAGAAGGTGGCCAGCCTTTAGTACTTGACAAACAATTAAACAACATGTGGTATCCTACTAGGCTTCTATCACAAAGATAGATAGTCATTTGGCAATACCTCCCCTTCTGGAAGGGTTGTTCTTCTCAGCTTACATGAAATGAAAAGAAGAGAAAAGAACGAACTGAAGAGAATTGTATATATGTAAAAAAATATTGCCATAAAATATCTGGCTTGGAATCTACCTCTGAACTATAGAGGTTTGTCATAGGAGAACAAAACATATATGTATTTATATCAACATCAAGTATTATAGCATCGTATTTCTCATGCCTAAATATTTTCGCTATTCCGTCCATCCTTCTATGGACCCATGCTCTTCCTCGAGCTTATACACAATAACCTTTGAAACTCCCTCGATATTGAAAATCGAACCTGGGATCTCATTCTAGACATCATCGTTACTAAAATTCTATGCTTGCACCGCAATCTTCCTCATATAGTCATACGACCCTCTATTGATAAGGAGGAATAAATATTCAATAGGTAAATAATCTACTTAATTAGTCTATTCAATGATAACTTATACATCACCACGACCCGATTAGTGGTACTTAATCTCAACATCCATTCCAATACAACTCTCATGGTTGTAACCAGCTCATTACTCGCAGAATCATTGCTGCATTACTATGGTCCACCACTGTCCTACTGTCGTCATTCACTTTCCATAAAATCTTAATATCTAACCATACGGAGTCCATACATGTCATATAGAATACTTCTAAGGAGTTAACATAACCCCCATTCATAATTCATGAAGAACACTCCAGATCCTGACGTACTTTTATGACATGAAGCAGATAAAATTGCAGAAGAGTTTCAATCAAAGCAACGATAGCAGGTTAATACCATTTTTAATCGTATGCCTTCAATTGAAGACTTAACTCAAAGGTTCGTTTAGTCCTTTTTGAAACATGGTCCTGACTTATCTCAAGATAGTATCTTCTGAGATAGATAGCCCGCTCATGGCGATTACACGAATTAAACCTTTACCAACTACTATTACGGTTGGGTATTGCACAGTCATCAGAAGGAATGTCAATCTTCCAAACCATAATACAATCTGCATAGCTTTAACCATCATCACTGTATTCCTTTGGCACAATCGCCTATAATTATCCTCTTACCTTTAAAGTGTCGGCCACCTCTTTGGCCTTTCCTGATAGTAAAATTTTTTTATAGTCAATGTCATTTTAACCACCTCCAAATAAATTTTCTACCTTATTTCAATCACAGCTTATGTGAAGATGTTTTCTTTAAAGTCTGATGAGTAAAAATAAAAAAAATTATCACCATTTTTCCATAAGTTATTGCCTCAGTCTTTAGAGGTTAATCACTGTCACGACTGACTTTTAATCATACTTAGAACATCTTTTATCTTAAGTCCTAATTGCCCTGACCAATTTCGACCATTACTGGTTCGATCTATACCTTCTCGTGGTTTAACACGTGCCTCACTTGGCATCATTATAATTACGTCATATTTCCTTTATCAACATTTCTATTCTTGAGAATTTTGAATATTACCTTTCTCCTTGTAAAACCTCTAAGGTTATCCTTGAATCGTTCCTCCTGTATTCCCTAGATACAGGGCATATCAAGATACCATTTATTAATACTAGAATCATTGTCTATATACTTCTGAAAAAATTTCTCCATTGATTCTTAAAGGTTGTTATTACCTTAATCCTTTCCAATTCATACTGTCAAAACTCATACTATCCCTATTAAGGGTGAAATGCCAACCTTTAGGCATTCCCCTAGGATTCGTTTTAAGTTACCGATGTTCTATCCTTAATTCCACCTTTAAAAAGGTACATGCATCCTTCCATGGATAAATCAAGTCATATAATCCTAATAAGGGTGTCTTATTCAATCATTTCCACCTCGATAGTATATGCCTAATTTCACAATAACATCTGTATTCAAAATAAGGTCAATCAATATGGCCTCCAAAAGATAACAACGGTTATCCGCTTTTCTTTCCTGATTTGGTAATGATCACATGGATGTTCTGGAAGATATTGGTCATGTTCAACGTGAACTTCTTCTTAATAAATCCTTATTTACTTTTGTTGTTTATCTCAACAGTCATCTCAATGTTGGGATATCTTTCATACCTGGCGTCTCCCTTTCTGGGTATCATGCCCCTGGTCTTACACTTCACATTCTTGAAGGTCACTTCCTTCATCCAATTTTCCTAATTTCTTACTTCCTTGTCTCCTCAGTCTATCTGCGTCTCATTATTTATCCTTCGAACTATCTCAAGGTTTCCTCGAATCCTCCCAACTTACAGGGGATAAAATATATGTATCTCTTATACCTTCAACCATCAATTTAACTCATGGTGAATCACCCTCATCCTGACGATTACATACTTTTCTATTTCTATTACTACGAGTCTTTAGGGTTTCCTCATACCCAACTCCCTTATCATTTCTCAAACTCTATTACATTTATATTCCTTTCCACTTCAGTTTCTTTTTATTTTCCTTTCTCTTATCATTATTTCATGAACCAACACAACATAAGCATTGATTTCATACATCCCGTCATTGTGGATTCGTGTCCTTAGAACGAATCTTGATAACTTTTACAACTTAGGTTCATAATTCATCATACTCGTCTGTCTTTGTTCCGTCTCTAAAGCTTTTACACTATCTCCATAATCTTGGGAAGTACTTTCCTAAAAACAATTGACTGAACTTAAATCAGTTTATTATAATCTCTTGCTCCGTGCCTTCCTTGGCCTTTCACCAGCGGGTGGTCTCTCTCTTAGGAGGGTAAGTGACAAAAACAGTCTTTTGTGGTTCATCAATCATTTAGAATCTCAAATGATTCCTATATTTCCTTTAGCCAGGCTCTTGCCTCGACTGGGTCAGCTTGTTCCTTGGAACTCTGAGAGCTTAGCAACTTAAAGGTCTTGAAAGAATTTCTCACCGCATTGTTTCCTCAGGGTGGTGGTTGGGGATAATAGTCTAAGTTCTGTCTAGAAAGGTCCATAAATTATCATATAGGAGTACCGTCTCGGTTCTCCTTTCCTTACTCGACTTCTATTTCCTTAGTCTGAACGTTTCCTCCTCCTCCCCGTAATCGGGGTCATCCTTCATGTTTTAAATCCTCATTTTCCACTTCATTATGTTATGGGTTCTTTCTATCTTGATGGCGACCTCCCTGACTATCACGTTCAGGGTTTGCTCTAAATCTTATTCCTCAAACTAGCTTTCATCTAAGATCTCATCTTTAAGCTCTTGAACATTTGGAACCCAAATTCTGTAGGAATACCTCATTATTCCCTTATCATCTTTCTCGATATTAATCTTTTATCTAATTGTTGGCTCTCTGCCTTCGTTCATCACTTTTTCTGGCACAATCTGTTCTTTTCCAATAATTTGAACTGTATTGCAATCTCAAACAGCTTTTCGGTACCGGTTCCGGTTACCTTCACTTCTATTTCCATTTTCTCAAAATCTCTTATAAACTCTCCAAAAGACATTATCATCTTGAGTCTCTCCTTTTTACTAAAGGCATCAGCCACCATATTGGCTTTCCCCGAATGATAAAGAATCTCCCAATCATAATTCTTGATTAGCTCTAACCGCCTCCTCTGGCGTATGTTGAGCTCTTTCTACGTAAAAATGTACTAGAGCTCCTATGGTTTGTGTAAATCCCGCACTTCTCTCCATACAAGTAGTGCCTCCAATCTTTAGGGTAAAACTATTGCCACGAGCCTAAGCTCATGGGCGGGGATATCGAATTTTATATTCCCTTAATTGTCTTGACACGGACGCGATTATCTTGCTGTTCTGTATAAGAAGCACCCAAATTCCTTATGCGAAGCGTCACTACAAATCACAAAATCTCCTTTTTCCATCCGGCAACGCCAACATAGGGGCCATCACCAATCTTTGCTTCAGTTCTTGAAAGCTGTTCTCACATTTCTCTGTCCATTCAAACTTCTTAGTCTTACGAGTAAGCCGCGTTAAAGGGGCTACTATCTTTACAAACTTGAACGAATCTCCGGTAGTGACCAGCCAATCCTACCTCTGGTAATTCCCCGAACCATGGTCATCAATTCCTCAGTGGTCCTTTATTCATTCTTGTCAGGACCCTCCACGGGATTCTTCTCAGCAACAATCCCTTCTAGGACAACATCCTCAACCGCTACATCCTCAATATGAACATCATCCGGTCCCTCATTAGGGTGTTCCATTGGATCCACAATCTGATCTCCAATAATTAACAAAACATCATCGCGTTGTTGCTCCTCAACCTCAGGGTTCGGAGTCCCGCTACCATATACGATAACGAACTACGCTTATATCACGATATTTATAAGGGTTCCCCTAAGGGTTTTAACTGTCAGTACTACATTAGGTAGTCCGACTATGAACTTGGCAAGAGTTCTTATTATCTTAGTGAACTTATTATCTTAACGTCACATCATCTCTGAGGTTTATAACGCTTAGCTCTGATACCATTTCTGTAACACCCCCAAATCCGAGGTCGGGGATCCGGGTTGTCACGAGTTCCATTTCCCTTAATAACACCCAATCTTATTAAACAATCAACTACTCTGTTCTGTGACCCCACAATATACACACACACACCACAAGTTATAGTCTCAGAGATGAATTCCCAAAAATAATCACAAAGTCACTTTATTCCACAATTATCTGTCAATACACCTTAAAAGGTTTTCTGAATAAATTTACATTTTCTTTGCCATTATTACAATTGATAAAGATACATAAGTCTGGTACATCAAAAGTTGAAAGCCTAGCCTATTGGTAGTTCCTACCTCAGCTACAGCGACATCAACGCCTATAGGAAACTGCGGAACGTTTCCTAATCGCTTGCGAATTGGAAGCTTTGTCTTGGTTATCTTGTCTATCTGATGTTGTGTGATGAAAGAAGAAAGCAAGGGTGAGCAGCAAGCCCACCAAAATAATATGTATAATGATTAACAATATATGAGCCTTCTCATAGTACTCATGAAAGTCTTGGTCAAAAGAAATGAACCAAGTTGATATCTTAATGCGATGAAGTCACAAAATATTCAGTATATATATACATATATACTTTTCAAAATATTGGAAGTCCTCTTCCATGCATAATACACACAGAGTTCCAGTGTATAACTGTATAAAAATATCGTTGCAAGGTGATCTCATATATCTAACCTTGTCTCAACGTTTTTCTGAAAATCTTTGTCATGCATAAGATAATCATTTACTAGATATAAGTTTAAAAGATGAAGTTACAAGATACTCCAATATACTTATATCTTTTCCAAATACTACTTGAACTACCACCGTTCAAGTTATAATTAGTTCAAAAGTTCATCACATATATGAGACTACAAGATAATACTTGAATAGATTCAACCTTTAAAATATCATCAAAATAAAATGAAGTTATGAGATACTTCATTTGATGCAAACATCATTTTGAAAACTTGACCCTGCCAACACTCAACAATCGCCCAACCGTAGCCTTTCTATCGAAGTGCTCTGGGTAATGTTGCAGAAATATCCAATTGGATGATGAACTCATTACGGGAGTTTGCCGCGCCAGGAAGACCACTTACGATGATCAGTCGTAGTAGTGCAACCCCACCATTTTCTACATGTAGAGGAGAACCTGTCGAATTTACTTGTCAACTGAACACTGAACTCCTAAGGAATGGACCGCCTTAGCGGAACTTCCAGGCCATTTGGGCCAATATAATAAGGCTGGGCCGGCGCCACTCGACCACTTACGTCACTCCTAGTTCAGATGAAATCCATGACTCTAAAATGTAAAGCTCGTTCCCCCTTTCCCCAAGTAGAAACTTGTTGATACGGCTCCACCAAGAAGTCGTATCTAGGTGGAAAGGAAAACTCACCGATATTTCCCAGGCGATGCCTGTTAATGGATTAACTTGTTCTAAGAATTTTACTTCCCGAGTGTTGGGTAAGTAATCAATTCATTTATCAAAACAGCAACCTTGTTGCAAATATAAAACACACCACAGAGCCGGATCCCTCAGGTTTTGAGCGAGTATTTAAATTCCCTTCGAAAGAAGGATCTTAAATATAAAAATGAGTTTTGGGATCCGCTCTAAATTTTATAAAATCATTTTGAAGGCTCGCGAAACATTTTTAAGAATGTTCGGAGTGATGTTGATTTAGTAAAATAAATCAGTCCCAATATATTAGAAAATATCTGAATATTATTATTTAAATAATATTCCCATAAAGAATAATCTTTATAAAAATAATTAAAGTAGAAGTTTTTAAAACTCTTACTTGAATGAAAATTAAATAATCAAAGATATACTTATACAAAAGTACTATCTTTATTTGAATAATCGAAAATAAGTTTGATTATCGAAACATTATTCTTTAATAAAATAAAGAATATATCTCAGCAAATAATCGGAGTCATAGATCCTCAAATGAATATTCAAATAATATTCAATAAATAAATTAAGCTGAGTCATAAGCCCTCGAATGAATATTCGAAATAATATTCAATAATAAAATAAAGGAGTCATAAGTCCTCGGATGAATATTCGAAATAATATTCAATAATAAAATAAATGAGTCATAAGTCCTCGGATGAATATTCGAAATAATATTAAATAATAAAATAAAGGAGTCATAAGTCCTCGGATGGATATTCGAAATAATATTCAATAATAAAATAAAGGAGTCATAAGTCCTCGGATGAATATTCGAAATAATATTCAATAATAAAATAAAGGAGTCATAAGTCCTCAGATGAATATTCGAAATAATATTCAATAATAAAATAAAGTTATCGAATAAACCTTATTCGATTAATAGTTTTGAAAACTATAACCTTATATATATATATATATATATATATATATATATATATAAAATCTACTCAGGATCCTCGACTCCCGGTTTTAGAAAATATTTTCACCTTTGGGTCCCTATACTAAGGGTATATGCAATTTACCGCTATTCTCTAGCATAGGTATTATCAACTGAACCAACAGATATATATGGAAAGAATACGAAACAGGCATGCATATGTACCATATAACATGCTACAATATATCGCAAGAATTTGCTAATATAACCGTCATGCATCTATTACAAGATAATGCATATACAAGTGTATACATCACAACAACAGTATAACGGATAAAAAACTTGCCTGAGCGACTGGGGGTTACAAATGGCTCGGGACGAGTCTGGTAACCTATAAATAACAAGTAAGTTGGAATTAAACCAAAGTCACTTCTAAATCTATACTTTAACCAACTTAGACTCTAACGCTTGCTTTGCGCTTACTGATTCTCTTAAGTCACTCGAGTACCCTCGGCTCCACCATTTTTAATAATTTAACCATTACGAGTTTTAAGGCGATTCCTTCGTGAGTGTCTTACCAACTGCCTAACACACTTAACATAATGGTCCTTAACCAAGGTTTCAAAGTAAGACGAGGGGTAATAGTTCGGTCGCGAAACGCCGTTACTTAAAACGGTCGTTTCTCCTAAACCGTACATCGGAATCAAACGAACTACATATCAAAATGAAGCTCGTAACATGAACTATCTAAACATGGCAATGGTCAAAACCTAGAAGGGAGTTCTCGGGTCCTAATGTTATGAACAAAAGCAGTCTAAAGTAAATCGGACATTACGACGGCTATGTTTACGCGATTTCCCAAATTTTTACCATTCCAAATCATATCAATCCAACTACCAATCAACAACAACTCAAGATACACATCAATGCTACTGATTTCAGTCATAATAAGCTCAAGGATCTCAATTCAATCATATATTATAACATCTCCAAATTCAACTAAACTACTTAACAATTAAGCTCGAATCATGCTTATCATTCAAATTACTACTCATCCATCCAAACCATCTCCAAACTTCAACATTCAAACTTATTACTAAAGGGTGTGAAGATTTATACCTTCCTTGGGAGGTGTTAAGTTGCTAGGAAGCCTTAGGGAGCCTCCTACAAGCTTGATCTTTCCAAAGAAATCAAGAACACAAAGTTAGGCTTTGAAGTTTCTAAAACTCCGATTTAAAGAACTGTAAAAATGAGGGTCTTACCCTGCTTATTTGGAAGAGACTTGTGAACAAGAGTTGTAGGAAATCTCAATACCTTTCCAAAGAGCTATAGAACACAATATTTGAGTGAGTATTGAAGGAGATATGGCAGTTTGAAGTTGCTGGGTTTGTTTTAGCCGAGAGCTTTCTTCTTGAAATGGGAAAGTCAACTTCTAATTTTTGTGTTTTATGATATTTGATTGGTTGCTTCTCCTTTTTGGCCTTGGAAAATGTTTTAGCTTTTTACCATGGTAAATTTTACATGGCCCAAAATCAACCAACAAAACAAAACCCCTTGTCATGCTTATGTCATCTTGCACATGTCATAATGCTTCCACTTGTCCACACCTTGTTGGTTTGATGATATCATCATCCCTAACCTCCTTGATTAACTCCTAATTGATTGCCTAATGACCGCTGATCTGTTATACGGTTCGCTTAACTTTCGTTTTCGTTTATCGTTTGAGGGATCATACCCGGGATCTTATTACTTAGGTTTCTTTAACCTTTCTCAATACATTATATTCTTTTCATGATCCTCTCTTATAATCCTTGAATTTAAATACTTTTTATTCTGTTACCTTATACTCAATTCTTTCTGTATCTGGTAGATTTTCGAGAAAAATCAAAGTGTTCGGAATTGGATTCCGACGATCTTTACATACACTTATATACCATATAGAGTACTAATAAAATCTCAGAATATCCATAACAGAACCCCTACGTAGTGTGGCATGAAACGTTTTCTCATTCAGCAAAAACACTATTCATAAGGGTTTCAAAAATTTCCAAAAATTGGGGTTATTACAAGGAACTTAACATGAGACAACAGAGATGGTTGGAGCTAATCAAGGATTATGACTGTTCAATACAATACCATCCAGGAAAGGCGAATGTAGTAGCCGATGCTTTGAGTAGGAAGGAAAGGTTGAATACGATAACCATGCCAAGGGAGTTATATAAGGAGATTGAAAGATTTGAGTTAGAACTCTGTATTTACGGGATGTCGAAAGAGATTTGTCACGGCAAAACTTTTCAGCCAGAACTATTGCAAAAGATAAAGAAATGCCAAGAAGAAGTGATGAGTCGAGAAAATAATCAACTGAAGGGGGAAGAGATATGTACGAAAAAAGATGAGCAAGGAATATTAAGATTTGCATCAAGGATTTGGATCCCTCAAGCAACTGAATTCAAGAACGAGGTACTACATGAAGCACACAACTCGAAATTTTTGATTCACCTGGGGAGCACGAAGATGTACCAAGATTTGAAAAAAAAATGGTGACCAAACATGAAAAGAGAAATTGCAGAATGGGTCTCCAAGTGTTACACTTGTCAAAGAGTAAAAGCGGAACATCAAAGATCGAGCGGATTGATTCAGCCATTGAAGATTCCTGAGTGGAAATGGGAAAATATTGCCTTAAACTTCATAGTAGGATTGCCTCGAACAAAATCTGGACACGAATTCATATGGGTTATAGTTGATCGCCTTACGAAATCGGCACATTTCTTACCCATCAACGAGAAGACTTTATTGGATAGGTTGCTTCATATGTACGTGCGCAAAATTATGTTATGACATGGCGTACTGGTATCGATAGTTTCAGATCGAGATCCACGATTCAATTCGAGAATTTGGAGTCAGTTTCAGGAAAGTTTGGGCACAAAGCTAAATATGAGCACCGCATATCATCCTCAGACGGACGGTCAAAGTGAGCGAACTATACAAATAATTGAAGACATGTTGCGCAACTGTGCAATTGATTTTGCAGGAAGTTAGGATGATCACCTACCACTCGTAGAGTTCTCGTATAATAACAGTTACCACTCCAGTATCGGAATGTTTCCATATGAAGCATTATACGGAAGAAAATGCATATCTCCGACAAATTGGGATGAGGTAGGAGAAGGAAAAGTTCTCGACACTGAATTAGTTTAGCAAATGAAGGAAATAGTCGCCTTAATTCGGAAGAGACTAATTGCTGCTCGAGACAGACAAAGAAAGTACGCTGATCCTGCCCGAAAGGATGTGAGTTTCCAAGTGGGTGAAGCTGTATTACTGAAAGTGTCACCATAAAAGGGTTTGACTCGATTTGGGAAAAAGGGGAAATTGGCACGCGATATATTGGTTCTTTTGAAATTTTAAATCAATTAGGAAAAGTAGCCTATGAGTTAGCTCTATCGCCTCAATATCAGCATGTACATAATGTATTCCACGTGTCTTTGCTCAAAAAGTATAATCTGGATGTCAATCATGTGATAGAGTATGCGCCACTATAAATTGAGAAAGATTTGTCTTACGTGGAGCAACCTGTCAAAATACTCGAATGGCAAGAAAAGAGTCTTCGAAATAAGTCAGTAAAAATGGTGAAAGTGCTTTGGAGAAATCCCAAAGTCGAAGAATCGACATGGGAATTCGAGTCAGAAATACGAGTCCGGTATCCTCACCTATAACCTTAATTTCTAGGGACATAATATTTTAAGGGGGAAGAGGATGTCATAACCGGTATTTTATTTATCATGTAATTGATATATATATTAATTGAGCTAATCTATAAAAATTTTGTGAATATATTTTTGTGTGATTAGAATTATGCTAAATAATTGTGTGATATTATTTAGAATTTTTCAAAATAATGAATGCATTATTTGCTATTTATGTGGGTTATAAAATGCATTTTATTATTTAAGAAAAATCATTTTTTATATTATTTTATTAATAAATTTCAAATTTGATCTTATTAAATTCCTAAAATTCTAATCTATTTTATGATGCCACTCTTGTAATTTATAGATTTATATTTTTATTTATAAAATTAATTCTTTGTATTTAATTACATTAATAATTAGTAGATTACCAATAAAACCTTGCATGCAACTTCTACTCAATAAAAGAGAAGGGCATTGTTGACATTTCCAACCTCACTAGAACTTCTTGGACTAGACTAATTACCCTTACAACCTTGCATGCAATCCTTGTTAGTTAAGGGAGAGGGACAAAGAAGTAAATTACCCAATCCACTACCAATTTTATATCAAGCAAAATTATAAAGGAGAGATCATTCTCCACTTGCACACACCACCCCACCACCACCCTCCCCCCTCTCTCCTTTCTCTCTCGGCCAAGCCCTCACCCCTCACCCCCACCCCTTGCCATTTTTCTTCCTCCATTCTTCAAGTTTCTTTCAAAAATAAATGTAAATTATGTGATATAGTACTTGGTTGTAGCTTGCATGTTGGAGTTAAGGTAGGCCTAAAGATGAAGACCTTGATTCTTATAAATTTAAGGTCCAAATCATAAGGAAAAATTGTCAAGAGTGGAAATGGTTGTTGGATAATTATTTTCACTCTCATGATTACCATTTCACTCCCTCTATTCGGCAATGAATCTTTAGGAGCTGAATGGAATGAGTTTTGTTGATCAAAATTTGTTTTAAAATGCTATGTGATGAGATCATGCTTTAAGTGAACTTGTTATGTGTTGCATGTTGTTCAAAACCAAGTTTTGTGTTGAATCATCTACTTTAAAACCCTTCCATGTCATGGAATAGTTGGGATATTATATTGATAGTGGTTTCATATTAGTTTTATGCATAAAAACTTGTAGTTCTAGGGATGCATGTTGAAAACTAGACTATATGCTTATTTTTGGTCTTGAACTGATTGCATGCTCTTGATTATAATTTATTTTGATAAGTTTGAGTATGTCATGTTGGTAAGTAAGTTTAATAAGTAGATATCATGCTTTTAAACTTCGATTTATGAAGCAAAATTATATTGTATTTTCAAAAACAGAGAATAAGTGCTAATATGTTTATCATACCTTTGTGTCATTCGATTTTATGGTTATTTTTGGAGTATTTGATGAGTTTATTTGATTGTTAATAAAGAGCTTAAGTGTGTTATGATATTAAGTCTTGAATGATCTCATGGGGTTTTATTTTTCACTCGAATAAGGGAGATAAGGTGGAAGTAGTTAGAATAGATTTCCAGCATTTTCCGGATTTAAGGTTTGGCTTGTGAGTGGGAAATGAATGAGCATTTGTTAGGAACTAGAAGGACCAAGCTACCAGGGGTTATGAATTGACCTATAGTAGATCCCAAAAGCTTTAAATTAGAGAAATCAATCCATTTAGTTAGGTGCACAAGTCGAAACTTGAATTCTGCCAGAACAGAGACAGTTTGAGTTTGGAGCAAGTTTGAGCTTAGAAATGATGTCATGGGTAGGCCCTCGTTAGGCCTCGATTAGCACTGATACTAGGGAGTATGTGGGAGGTTTTCAAGGCATAGTTTGGAGGTTTAGAGTTAAAAACAAGGGTATAAAGTGAGAGCAAAAAAAGGCAGTTGAGTGTCACTGGAACAGGGGAGAGTCAACTTCGGGAGTAGGCCCAGGGAGGCCTAAGATAGGCCTTGGTGTCATTCTAAGTGCACAAGTTAGATTTAGGTTTTGAGATTCCATTATAGTAATTTGAGTGGCAAACATTGAGTGGAAGGGGATCAATGACCCTAGAAACCATTCGATGTCACCTAGGTGTCGCACTTAGGAGCATTTTGACTTCGCACTTAGTTTTTGCGTTCTTAGGGGTAAGGCCTGAGTTGACCACTGAGTTTCATATGATAGTTAGAGGTCAGTGGGATATTAGGATTTGGTTGTGGTCAAGTGAAATGAGGTTGGCTTGTCAGGGAACTTCGAGTTTGGAGAGATAGTTGGGTTGCACTAGGCTAGTTAATCACCTCGAGTCATTTGTGTTGGTGGAGTGTGATCATTCAATACTTAATCATGCACTATGTTTAAATAATATGTTATGTGATTAAATATGTTATGTTCTTCTAAATGATTACTTGGGACATGATTATATCATGTGTATACTAGGAGTTGAACGTGTAAGTAGGCCTAAGTACCACTATGATTTGAATTTTCTAACTTGGATGGAGACTTTGTGAGAGTGTATATTGATGAGGTCTAATATTTTGTGTAGGCTCAAGAGAAGATAGTAAGCTTTCCGTCAAAGTCGATTAGTGCTCCCGATTGCTTCCATGATTAAGACGAGAGTTAGTCCAGCCTTCTTAAGGCAAGTGTTTCCCCTTGTCAATTCTATATATTGCAAGTATTTTTGCCTCACTCATCGTTCTAGTGATGTTTTCCTTAAATTATATATTTCAAGTGTACCGAACCACTCTTTTGAATCATGATAGCATGCTCGTATAATGATCATTAATATTGTTATCACTATGATATATCGTTACAAATACTCTGATGTTAGATTGGGATATTGCAAATGCTGTGTCATGCGTACGGTAATTGGACTTGTTTTAAGTCTGTTTATGTGCTTATAAAAATCATACCCTTATAAACTATAAAACCTCATTTGCTATGATAGTGTAATCTCTCTTGATTAACCGCCATTCTTTTTACTTTTACACCTCTGAGTTACCAACTCTTTACATAAATACGTACAATCATACCCAATCTTTGTCACTAGATATATCCCATATATTACCCTCAAATTTGAGATCTATATCTTGTAGAATAACGTTATGATTCTTTTTCAATACTTTCTTCCCTGATTGTCAAACCGTTTTTGACCATCTTTGAAAACCCTGCTAGTGAGAAGTCAAATCATTCTGATAAGAGTTTCATCACTCGAATCCCTGATTGATGATTTAAACCCCTTTTGTTTAGATATTTGGAAAGTGCTTCTTGGCATCAGTTTTATAAAAGATAATTGCTCTTTAAATAAAATAATGTTTTCATGAGATTGGTGAATTAGACTAAGACGCAAGTCCCTTTCACACTTATTATATTAGGCTTAAAAGATACCTATAGATCCCATTAAATTGTTCAGAACCCAGCGAGATTCGGGATTGCTTCGCGGCTGATTGTTGAGTGGCATTTATGACACTTTATTACGCTCCGCAAAGCTTTGAATTGGTGTAAATGTACTCAATTTGTTGGTATTTTAATGTGTTTTCTAGTGTTTTTGCATTTTCAGGCATTATCTAGGTAATCAGGTGAACTAGCAATATTTTGATGCTAATTTGGTGTTAAGGTGGTGTTGGAATAAAAGCTCTTGGGAAGTCGGCTCAATTCAGCAAGAAAAAGAAGAAATCAGAAGTTGACTCAAGGAGTTAGCGCGGCCGCACTGTAAAAACGCGCGGCCGCGCCCAAAGTCCAGAAACTCAGTGCGCCCGTGCTGGTCAAGCGTGCGGCCGCGCCAGTCAAATTTAAAGAATCCTGATTTTAATGGGCTTTTGATCCAGAAGACTTCTACTCTGCATGGGGCTGCTATATATACATAATTAAGTTCATTTTTCAAGAGATATACATCAGAGAGCAAGGAGAATGAGTTAAGAAGACCGTTTTAGCATAATTCAACCAAGGTGAAGAAGACCTAGTTTTAACTTGTGATTCTTTGTTTAAGTTGTAACGTTGGATGCTAGTTTTCTTATTCTTGAACCTATACTCTTATGTTATACTTTGTTTATTATTCATTTATAAAGACTGCGTTTATTATACCATGCTTTCATCGGAACCCATGTTGATGATAAGTCTGATTATGGGCTAATCGTTATCGTGGGGTTCTAGCCGATTTATTTATGGATTTCTTTAGTTAATTTGATTCGATGCCTTAGTGTGTGGTGATTGTGTGATAACCTAGTATTTATTGTGCTTATTCATCTTATGAGCATCGCGAACTTATAAGATAGCTTGTTAATTCTTAATGAAAGTGAATTTAAGGGTTTAGAACTTGCCATGCTAGCATAGATTCATGTGTACTTGTTATGCATGATTCGTAGGTAATTTTAACCATCTTACTTGCCCTATGTAATCACGAGATAACTTGTGCATTAAACCGTTATGTTGTCAAATTCTATAGACATATAGGGTCTCAATATAATTGGTGTCTATTGTTATTCCCAGTGGACTAACAATGAGATTTACAGAAGGGGGTCGAATATAAATCTCAAAACTTTTTCAAGTTTTGAGCAGTTTTTAAGACTAAGTGTTTTGATGAACAAATGTGTGTGAATTGCTTTAAGCTAATACAGACAGATATATATATTCAAGCATAAATGTGAAGAACACAAAGAACTTAAAAACATTTCTGGTGGATATGTTGTTCCACCAGAGATGTATTATTTCAGAAAATCTGTGAATCAAAGAATTGATCATAGTTGTGTCCTAGTACAAACTAGATAATTTTCTCTCTGGATTTTTCTAAACAGCTCTGGAAAATTCACCATCTAATTACTAGCTGCTACTTGGTTTATATAACCCCAAGTTTACAAGTGAAGACAAAACTGTAGATTACAATTAAAAGATTCTTCACATGTTTCTTCTTCATTTCTCTATCCAATGCAATTTAGGTTTAGCTGTGAATCTTTGAATACTTCCTTGTTTGCACCAGAATGGAAATGCTATTTTTTCTTGATTCCTCCTAGAGGCTGCCACATTCCAGTTTGTCTCTGACAACCCATGTGCCTCTGTCAGCTTATGAATTGTCACTATCAACTGCTATTAAACTTAGCATCCGTTGAAGATTTTATCCGTTAATGGCTTTATCCGTTGAAGCATTTGCAGTTGAAGCTTTTATCCGTTGATGCACTCATCCGTTGATGGATGTTATCCGTTGAAGCTTTAGAGACATCCGTTGAAGCTTTGTTTCTCATCCGTTGAAGGCCTTTAATATCAGTTGATACTACTTCACTTATACAAAATTACAAGGCATGGAATATTTACAATTAGCCCTCCTATTTGCATATCCACTAGTAGTCAACATGACTTATAATTTCCCACAACATCTAAGAATTACAACTTAAGTACAGAGAATGAAATGTGCTACAATACTAAAATTATTTCTAAGTAAAGCTACTCCTTCAACGGATAGCCAGAATGGTCTTATCCGTTGAGGCTACAAACACCAGATTTCTACTTAAGTGTTTTGTTGAACTTATCATCAAACTAATACACATATTCCTAACAATCTCCCCCTATTTATGTCTACTAGAACTATAGGCATAAATTTGGGTTTAACTTGATGATAACAAAACACTTAATAAACATATGAACTGAAATAAAGTAGAAATTCAAAAGTGCTGCAAAAGTGTATATACTGAGATAGAATTGAAGAATTACATTATTTCCAAGGGTGCTCCTTTAGCCTGAGCAGATTATTTCCTTTTCCTTTAATCCCTTGTTTTCTTCCCTAGCCTCATGTCATTCTCCTCTATTTGGAGTTGGAGTTGTCTGTAAAATTCAGCTTCATCTTCTTCATTGATGTCCAACTTAGATTGCATATCCTTGAGAGTTTCATTACTGGCAATCTTGAGCTGATCTTTAAGTCTGAAAAATCTTCTGACTCCTTTATTATCTCTGAACTCCATCAACCAATGAGGTGATTTATGAACTGTAACTCCATGCTTTGGAATGATTAATGTTCTAGGCAAGGCATTGGACTCCCACCAAGTTTTCCTTATACTGGTAATCTTGTTGAGAATCTCAGTTTTGGCAGTTCTGGTAAAGTCGGAATCCCTTTTGATAGCTGAGTAGACTCTAATCAAGGTAGAATATCCTTCATCTAGAATTCTGTAAAGAGGCCAAGTCCTTTCCCCACTTCCTTTATATTTGAACACTAGTCTTTTTGGAAGCTGTCTATAGGCATCTATTCCCCTTACTTCCTCCGGCTCATCCAGATAGAGTTCAATGTCTGTAAATTCCTTTATTTCACAAATGTGAACATAATCATCCTTTGAGGCTTGTGGCTTAGGCTTGAGTTTCTGAGTGAATTTGATTGAGGTTAGGGGAGGTGTTGATTTGATTTTTCTTTTCTGTTTCTTTGATGGTGGAGAAGTGGTTAAAAAGGTGGGCAATTTGATGGTGTCCCAATCAATTGGTTCCTCCTTAGGAGTGATTGTTTCACCATGGATGTTTATGAAGGGGTCAGGCACAATGGGTTCAGGAATAGAAGGTAGTGGTTTGGATTTTGATTGGGTTTCTTCAGTTTCATCTACAATCTTCCTTTTTGCATTGACCTTCTTTCTGTTCCCTTTCTGCCATTCCTTTCTTTCCTCACTTCTTTCTTCCACATCATCAATGAACATGTCCCCCATACCTACATCTTCACCCTTGTCTTCAATTTCTTTCTTTTCTCCAGCTTGACTTGACTTTAGCTGTTTTTCAAGCTTTGCTTGTGCTCTTTTGTCAGCCTTTAGCTTTTCAGCTTCTTCCTTCAACCTTCTGGTTTCTTCCCTCTTGGCTATTGAGAATTTGGGATGTCCTTGTATCACACAGACACTCTTTCCCTCTCTGAAGATAATAGCCATGTTCATTCTTTCAACCACATCCTTGGTCTCCTTGTGCTTTATAATATTACCACCTAAAACCTTGTCTTCATCAGGCTTTGGAAGAGGAAAATCCACTCCTTTCAACTGAGCAAGGCTTAGAGGGTTCTTTGTAGAGTCCTTGTTGGATCTGTTGTTGGGCTTGAGAACCATAGGTTTCAGATTCTTTGAAGAAGTCTCTCCACCCTTATTCCTCCTTACTGGCTTGAGCTCCATAATGATTGGCTCCACCTTTGTTCTATGCTTCACAGATTGTGATTTTGAGGGTGTAGAGCCAAACACTTGTTGCATCCTTTCATCAATTCTCCTCCTTTGCTCTTTGACTTTCATCTCAGCTGCTATCTGGATTAGATCAATTCCATCAAGCTTTCCTTTGATTTGAGGTGTTGGAGAAGTGGTGATGGCAGGAACTAGCACTTTAGATATTTGAAATTTTGTTGATGGCTCTCCTTCCCCTTCCCTTTTATTCTCCCCCTTTTTGTTATCATCAAGGATAGGGGTCAAGCCTTGTGCTTTTGCCAGCTGCAATAGTAGACTTGTCTGAGATTGTTGATTTTGAAGAATGGTGACCACAGAGTTTTCAATGACTTGAACTCTGTCTTCCAACTTGGCCAGCCTCTTGTTAGCATCAGATTCTCTCCTCAGTCTCAGCAACAAATCTTGCATTGTACCATAAGGCATGACTGAATCCAACTTCTCAGAATTGTAGGATTTCAAGTCAGCAATATCCTTTTTGAGTTCATCCACACTCAAATTCTGTCTGATGTGCTGCAACTGCAGGAGATGCAGAGAGTCTAGATGAGCTTGAAGAATAGCCTTGGTACCAGCATCTGAAGTTTCCTGAAGGGTCTTTTGAATAGCCATGACCTGCTTGACCAAAGCTACACCAAACTGTCCTGGTGTAGATTTCTTTGTCCATGCCCATTCAGGTAAATTTGGAACAGAACTTGGGCCTTCATCTCCCTCTAAGTTCATGCTTCCATCCAAAGAAACAGAGTCATCATCATGAAAATTTACTTTAAATTCTTCAGATGGCTCACCAGCTTGAGAAGGCATCCTATTAACAGCAGCTTTATCTCTTTGAAGAGATTCTGAAGTGTGCACTATGTTCAAAGTCTGCTCTGCCTCCACATTGCCCTGAGCAGCCAACAGTTGATAGGCTAAAACAGGATGAGTAAAAGTGTCAGCATCCAAGGAAATGTTATCAATTACAGCTTTGTAATGTTGCTGAAATTATCTTCCCTTTTCAGCATCATCCACAATCATTGACTCACTAGCAATGGCTGGATCCACCCTTATAGCTTCTGTACCTGATTTTCTCTCATTTTCTCTATATTCTTGCATCAGGGGATCCCCCTGGCTCACACACACCCTCACACCCTCACCCTCACCTACTAAGGTGGCACTCCTCTCACTCACTTTTGCCATGCTGGAAGAAATAGCATGCATATTTTGACTCTCAACCTCTCCTTTTGCCTGGGAGCAACCCAGCCTCTCACTCAAATTATCACTCCCTTCCCTCAATCCTAGAAGTGATTGTACAGTAACCATGTCTTCTACACTTGGAATTGATTCAGATATATGTGTAGAGACTATCAACGGATAGGGAGTATCCGTTGAAGTAGGAACTGATGGTATCAACAGATAACTGCTGTTAAGCTTATCTGTCGAAGAACAACCACTTGTCAACGGATGAGAAATATCCGTTGAAGAAGGAAAAGAAGTAGATATTGAAAGTGACATAATTGTTGAATCTGTGTGGATTGATTTTAAGTGAGGTGACACAGATTCTTCAACTAAGTCTGAAAGAATTGGCTGATGATCCAACAAATCATCTAAAAGATGATGATCACCAGGATTTGAGTGGGACTCCTCCCTGAGTTTTAAAGAGGGAGAATTAGGAATTGATGTGAATATCATATCCACATCCAGAGATGGTGATGGAGAATTTGGTGATTGATGTGTGTCTATTATGAGAGAATGGGGCTGTGACTCCACATTTGCTGGAGCCACATCAAGCTGAATTTGAGAAGGCAAAGATACAGGTGGATGTATCTGTGCAGTGTGTGCCCCCTGTGTTAAAACTAGGGTTTTAGCCTTCTTTCTTCTTGAAAAGGCTTTGATAGGTGAATGTGTGGCTTCAGTGTCCCTCCCTCTTTTGTTCTATGTCCCTGGTTGGGGACTATTTTCAATAGCTGCATCCTTTTGGGAGGATGCAACTAGGGATGTGTTTGAATCCTTTTGAACCACCATAGTCTTTTGAGAAACTGTGGCTTGGCTGGCTAGGGTACCACTCACCTCTCCCACCTTATCCTGGGGGGTTTCTTGATGTTCACCCCTCCCCTCACCACTCACACCCTGTTCACTCCCTTCAGGGTTTATGATAATTGTTACAACTGTTATCTTTTGAGAAACAACAGAGATGGTTTTCTTTGACTTGTGTTTTGGAATTTTAGTTTTGATGGCTTTGGTAGGAATCTGTTGGGACAAAGACACAGATTCCATTGCCACACTAGAAAGCAAAGAAACAATGGGGTTGGAAGAAGTAGGAGTTGCAGAAATATTTACCTCACTTACCTGAAGTGCATTCATTATTGGTAAATATACCAATGGCACCTGGCTGTTGAGGTTAATTCTCAAAAGGTCTGCAAGGACCCTTTTCTCTTGTGCCCAGCATTTGAATTTATTGCTCTCATTAGTTATGACCAAACCTTCAGCAACATGGTTAGCCAATAAAGAATCTAGCATAGTAGATGTTATGAGGTCTATTAGCTTTCTTACCTAATCTGGAACCTAACTCTAGCATGACATATTGCTAAAATTAAAGTACCTATCAGAAACTAGCATATAGAGCATATTAACAAGAGATGAAGTTATGGCATCAAAATTGCTAATCTTCCCAGAGAAAACCTTGATAAAGGCATCTCCAAGAAAACTCCATTCTTTCCTAAGGCCCTTTCTTCTAATGCTCCCTAAGCTAGCAGAATCAAAAGAATAGCTTATAGAATCTAACATAGCAGATACATCATTATCAGTGTGTGGTGTCATGGCATTATTCTCAGGTAGCTTAAAGCAAGACTGTATATCATCACAGTTAATACAGTAATCCTTACCTTTGAGAGAGAAAGAAATGGTCATGTCTGTGGAGTTGAACTCTACTGTTGTCCAAATCTCCTCAATTACCTCACAATAGATAGTTGGGGCTTCCAGCATTGCATAGTTTAGTTTGCAGTTTTTGATGAAGTCCATCATCTTGTGATAATCTGAGTGGGCTTCATTATTTTCCACCAAGGCTACGAAATTGTTCTTTTCATAAAGAAATCCAGACTGAGACATAATCTTGACTACTGGTGCCATTGTTGTGAGTAGAGGTTGCAGAGAAATATTGAGAGTTTTGGGAGAGAAAGGGAATAAAAGCTTTTGAAAAATAGCAAGAAAGCGTAAAGTGAAAATAAGAATTCAAGGGGGCTTTTATACTTTCTTGAATTAAATAGTTCTTTTAAGTAAATTACAGTCGTTTGAGCATAAAATAAACGGTAGAAATTCTTAAAACTGCCTTTAATACAAATACATACAACTGTATATGTATCGACGGTTAAGTAAAAGAATCAACGGCTGTGACTCATGTAAAATAACTGATGTGACACTTCAACGGATGAGGTAAATGGTTATTCGTTGAAGATTAACACAGTTTTATCCGTTGAAGGATAAAACTACCAGAAATGTATTTGTCTTTCAACGGATAATGAACATCCGTTGATAGAACAATTTTGGCTTTCAACGGATAGGGAATATCCATTGATGAAATAAACTATACGCAAATCCAACTTTGTTCTTGCAACAAATTCATTTCAGGCTACAATCCAAATTACAATAGGACCATGAAATTATGAATAATTAAGCATACCTAGCTCACTTACTAATCTTGTGAATGTTGATTCATCAAGTGGCTTGGTAAATATGTCTGCAATCTGCTTTTCACTTGGAACAAAATGAAGTTCCACTGTACCTTTCATCACATGTTCCCTTATGAAGTGGTACTTGATGTCAATGTGTTTGGTTCTTGAGTGCTGCACTGGATTTTCAGTAATGGCAATGGCATTTGTATTGTCACAGAATATAGGAATTTTATCAACAGTTAGCCCATAGTCAAATAGTTGATTCCTCATCCACAATATCTGTGCACAACAACTACCAGCAGCAATGTACTCAGCTTCAGCTGTTGATGTAGAAACATAATTTTGCTTCTTGCTGAACCATGACACAAGCTTATTCCCTAGAAATTGACAGGTGCCAGTTGTGCTTTTCCTGTCTATTTTGCAACCTGCATAATCTGCATCTGAGTAGCCAATTAGATTAAAACTAGACTCTCTAGGCTACCAAATTCCTAGATTTGGAGTCCCTTTGAGATATCTGAAAATTCTTTTAATAGCCACTAAGTGAGATTCTTTAGGGTCAGCTTGAAATCTAGCACAGAGACATGTAGAAAACATTATATCAGGTCTACTAGCAGTTAAATATAAAAGTGAGCCAACCATGCCTCTATAACTTGTAATATCCACAGACTTTTCAGCCTTGTTTAATTCAAGTTTGGTGGCAGTGGTCATGGGAGTTTTTGCAGATGAACAATCCATTAAGTCAAACTTCTTTAAAAGATCATAAATATATTTAGTTTGACTAATGAAAATTCCACCACTAACTTGTTTAACTTGTAAACCAAGAAAATAAGTTAGCTCTCCCATCATGCTCATTTCATATTTACTTTACATTAACTTAGCAAACTTTTTACAAAGCTTATCATCTGTAGAACCAAATATAATATCATCTACATAAATTTGAACAAGTATTGTAGAGCCATTAACATTTCTAAAGAAAAGAGTTTTATCAACAGTACCTCTTGTGAAGTAATTATCTAGAAGAAATTTTGACAAAGTCTCATACCAGGCTCTAGGTGCTTGCTTTAGTCCATAGAGTGCTTTCAACAGATAATACACATAGTCTGGAAAATTTGGATCTTCAAATCCTGGAGGTTGGCTTACATAAACTTCTTCCTCCAATTCTCCATTCAGAAATGCACTCTTGACATCCATTTGATAGACCTTGAAATTGGCATGGGCTGCATAGGCTAGAAAGATTCTGATGGCTTTAAGTCTGGCAACTGGAGCAAATGTCTCATCAAAATCTATTCCCTCTTGTTGAGAATAGCCTTTAGCAACCAATCTGGCTTTATTCCTTATGACAATGCCATTTTCATCCATCTTGTTTCTGAATACCCATTTTGTGTCAATAGAGCTCTTGTTCTTTGGCTTGGGTACCAGCTTCCATACCTTGTTCCTCTCAAATTGGTTTAGCTCCTCTTGCATTGCTAAAATCCAATCTGGATCCAATATGGCTTCTTCCACTCTCTTAGGTTTCTCCTGTGATAGAAAACTACTATATAAACATTCATCTTGAGTAGCCCTTTGTAAGTCATATGTCATAGCCTATTTGTATATTCGAGGATTCAACTCAACTCAAATAAGAATGTAATAAGTAAATAGTGGATCGACCGTCAAAGAGATCTCGTAAAGTAATATATGTCAAAGGATTCAGAACAAGGTTCATCTACAGACTTGAGGAGTTAATTCACTGGAAGAAGTTCAAGAATTTGATCATGCCTCAGTGATATAAATCAAGATCGTGGATTTAATCAAATGATAGAGATCTCGTCAGAGTATCATTAATTACAAGGATTTAATCTGAAGAAATCAAAGCGTCAAAGTCAAGACATGAAGAAACATCACGGAAGTTAGTCACTCATGAACCAGACAGTACATCGAGTGTCAACATTGAAGTGGTGGAATTGATTCATAATTTTCAGTGATTTTCAGAAGATCTGCAGAAGGATGGGTGCTGTTGAAGACTAGAATTAATTCTCTATTAATTAATTAAGTCATCTAATTTAATTAAGAAAATAAATTATATCTGCGAAGAATAATTTATTTATTAATTGAATTAATTGATTAATTAATGCTGAATTAATTTTAGGAATTTTCAGAATTTAAATTGGATTAAAATCTGCATTAAATCAACAAGACAATTGAAAATGAACTAGCATGACAATCAGGATTGTCATACCGATTGTCATGCTAGGCCATTTTCAATAGTCTCACCGAAAGTTACACTAGGAGAAGGATTGTCTTGCTAGTTCATTCTGATTGTCATGCTAGTTCATTCTGATTGTCATGCTAGTTCATTCAGATTGTCTTGCTAGTTCAATCCATTGTCCTACCGATTGTCTTGCTGAGCTTAGGATTGTCTTGCCAGTTCAATTCTATTCTGTTGATTAAAAAGAAGCAGACAAGCAGCAGTTCAATTATCCATCCAGAGAAAAGAAGTCAAGAACATACAGAGAGAAAAAGCAGCCAAATATTTCATCTTATCTGATAATTCAAAGATCAAATTTCTAGCTTGTAAAGTTAAATCCAATCAACTAGAAATCATTCTCTTGTTCTTGTTTAACAATCTAGCGGATCAAAATCCCTAGAACTTAATCTCAAATCACGTTTAGCATTTGATTCTAATTATTGCAAAAATAGAAAAAGTTCATGTCGAATTTATTCTAGATTTGTGATAATTGATTTGAGATTAATACCTTGTAATCGATACAGTTGTTGTAACACCTTTCAAGTTTAATAATATTTTTATTTAACTTGAATTTTGTTTCACATTTTTTATTCCGCATTTAATTCGATTATTCGGTGTTGTTTGTATTCAACCCCCCCCCCTTCTACAAACACATTGGGACCTAACAATTGGTATCAGAGCCTTCTGATTAACGAACAAATCAAGATCCTAGACTTTTGTGATTTTTCAACTCCTTGAATTTTTATTTATTCAAAAATTCATAATGACTTCACATAAAGTTGGAACCGTTAAAATTCCACAATTTGATAAAGAGAATTATATCATGTGGAAGAAGAAGATGCTATTATTTTTACAAGTTGCAAATCCCAAATATTCAAACTTGTTAAAGAAGGGTATAAAAACTCCGATGGTTATTGAACCGGAGGTAATAATAGATGGTGTGGTGACTACTGAAGCTAGAACCTATCCAAAAGAGCCTGAAGATTTTACTCCTGCTGAGAAGGAAGAAGCCTCCTTGGATGCCAGCCTTCAATTAATATTAATTGATTCCCTTGATCCCTTGATGAACAGACATGTGATGAACTATAAAAATTCCAAACACATGTGGGAAACTATTGAGGTGATTAATGAAGGCACAGAGGAAGTTAGGGAGAACAAGTTGGAAATCCTAACCTCTGAATATGAAAATTTCAAATCAAATCCAGGAGAAGGAATTACTGAAGTGTTTGAGAGGTACAATGCGTTGATCAACAACCTGAACATCAATGGAAAGTATTATTCAATCAGGGAGGTCAACAAAAAGTTCCTTTTAACACTGCCAGCTCATCTTGAACATAGAATCACTGCCATTAGAGAAGCTAGAGATCTGAGTGAGATTTCTTTGGAGAGGCTCTATGGAGTGTTAAAAACTTATGAGTTGGAGCAGATTCAACAGAAGGAAGTCTACGGGAAGGATAGAATGGTCAGCACATCTACTGCACTTGTAGCTGAAGGTCAACAACAACAACAATCTCAACAGTTAGAAAGAATGGTACAGTTTTCCAAAGGTGAGGAAAATGAGTTAGTAGCAGAATATGATCCTCCTACTACAAATCAATCAAGTGATGATTTTTATTCCTTGGAAGAGCTGAAGCAATTGGAAGATGAATCAATGGCCCAAATTATCAAGAGATTCTCCCATGTCAGATTCAGGAGGAATCCCAAGCTTAAGTACAAGTCCAACTACAACAAATTCCAGAAAGGTGGATCTTCATCCTCTAACACCAGCAGTGGTGGGTACAAAACAGGGATGGTTGATCGAAGCACCATTAGATGCTATAACTGCAATGAGTTGGGACACTTTGCCACAGAATGTAGGAAGCCAAAGCAAGTAAGAAAGAACTCTGAAAGGGCTTATCTGGCAAAGGGAAGAAGCTGGGATGATACTGACAGTGAAGATGAAGATGAAGGAAATCTTGCTCTTATGGCTATTGATGGAAAAGCTTCATCGTCAAGAATAGAGATAAAACTTCCTGATGCTGAAATGGTTTATCATCTAAGAGGTAACTTAGATTGTGCACGTCGTGATAATGAACTGTTAAGTTTACAGATCACAGACCTTGAGAAAGAGGTCAATGAATTAAGACTTGTGCACATTAATCAAGACAAATTAAAAGAACAGGTATCTTTTCTAGAGAATAGAGTTGGCTGTTATAGAAAACTCGAAACTATTCTCAAAGACAAGATCACCGGTCTTGAGACTAAGGTTAGAGCCTACTTCAATTCTTGTTCGAAGGCTAAAGAGTTCTACAGTAAGCAAGCTGTTAATCAAACATCTGGAATAGGTTATGATTACAATGCTGCTATTAGAGAATTAGGCATAAACTCCCCTCCTCATGTCTGTGCTAAAGGGAGGGAAGTACCACATGTGCTTAAGGGTGTTGATGAACCCCTCTATAAAGCATCAATTGCTGAACCATTTGATGCGACCTCTTCTGTTATTCAAGAAGAAATACGTGCTGAGGATCATGCTTATGAGAAGATTGTTTCCAAGTCAAGTGAGTCGAAAGTTCCAGTCAAAGTTGTGAAAGCAACTGAGACTAACTCAGACACACATGAGTTGGATAACAATAATGCCATGTCTACCATGCATAAATTGCCTGCTGTTAATCACTCTCATAAAGCATGTGGTGTTGCTAATTGTATGTCTTGTGCTTTTAATATGATGTATGCTTATTTTAATGGTAAGCATATGTCTAATGATAAGACTACTCCTCGTCACCATGTGAATAACAAGAAGCATGATAGGTCTAAGACTGCTAGTCCTTCTAAGGCTAGAAAGGAGACATTTGTGCCTAAGCTTAAACAGAAATTTGTTAAGGCTATTTACAAGGTCAAATGTTCAGTCATTGAGGATGTTGAGATCGTTAAAATTAAAAATGTTGTTTTGCCTGACAAAGGACAGTTCTACAAGTATGTCGGGCCCAACCAAGTTTGGGTTCCGAAGAAGGTCTAATCCATTTGTAGTGCAGGGCATTAAACAAGTATAACCGGTAGTGTGGATTCTTGACAGTGGATCATCAAGACATATGACCGGAGATAGAGCCCTGCTATCAAATGTGGTTGAGAAAGCTGGCCCCCTGGTTACCTTTGGAGATAACAGCAAAGGTTTATCTGAGGGATATGGCTGTTTGCAAGCTGGATATGTTATCAGTGAAATTTTGTATATTGTGCTAGGTTATTATCAGGAAGCAGTATCTAACATATAGCACCAGTGATGAGACTTGAGAATATTACGACATATCAGGCACCTGCTGCACATTACACTTGGAATTGGACTCTAGTAAAATGTGTACAAGTGTACTCCTGGTTGGTGAGTCAAAAGAGGAAGTCAGTGCACCACAGTTCATGGACTTTGCAGCTGCAGATCTAGTGGACTATGCAATCTCTTCTTCACAGTCTCACTTCAGGTTGGTATGAACTAGTGTACTACTCAAGCAATCGTCAAGAACATGGTATGGCACTCTAACTGAAGTTATAATTTTATATGAATAAGTAGAGTCGTCATATTAATAACTATCTTATCACTAGGCACAATCATATTATTTTATATGTGCAGTGGTATATTGGTTATGCAACATAACAATTAGTATCTAAAGTACTTGACAAGTATCGGTCAATGATATCTTGTTAACATTATGTTACAGATATTTGTAAGCTTTTGACATGAATGAGAATTACTTAGACTTTACCCTAAGTGATCAATGTTTTATCAAAAACTTATTCATATTGAAAAACAAAATCAAACTTCTTTCTACATTAGTGATTTCTTATGTCATGCAAAATCTTTTGAAATCACTATTGTAAATCATTTTCTCTCTATTACCATATGTTCTATGATACAGGTTCAGTCTCCAATGACTTTCTTTCATTGACAGTCATGAGGTTGAAAACCCACAACGTCTATCCCAGACTGTAAAGACAAACACAAAAACAGAACCAACCAGCACTCTCTTACCACAAAATGTAGTATGAATGAGCGTGAGGGAGATAGTGCCTAGTGCACCACACAAGGAAGGTTCTGTAGTCAACCCAATAGCTCTGTCTCCTACATAGATGAGTAGTATTTAAACCAAGACAACTGCTAGCCCCCATACATCTTCTCAAAAAGATGTAATGGCTGAAAAGGCACAAAAACAGTTACTAGATTCATTCTCTCAACAGGGTGCGTCTATTGAATTTTGCCTGTCGGCCAAGGTATCCAATGTAGTGTCACCACTTCAAACATAATCAATTCTTGATGCACAAGGAGAGGTTACACACACAAAGGATGAGTTGACGGAAACAAGAGTTTCGACCATTTTAAGGTCAGATTCGATTGTTCAAGGTTCGTTAGTGGACCAATTGCCTTTATAGGTGTTAGGAGAGGATACTGATCCAAAAGCCATATGTCAGTGGTCAGTGTCTACCTCCCCAGGCTTAAATCCCCTGGATGCATCTGCGGATAGTGGATCTGACATAGGTGCAGATTGGCAACTTGTTGACAATGATTCAGATATTACCTGATAAGTCACAAGGAAATGTCTTCACAGACATTAGAAGGGAACTTTGATCTTTATGCTAAATTCGTTGGATCATTGTTTACCTTCCCAGAATTCAAATCTGGAACCCTAAAAGGGAAACTAGCAACTTGTAAATTATGACTCAGATTCATCTGACGAGTTTAACAAGGATGGGGATTTGTGAACTCCCATTGCACCACCTGTGACCTCCTTTAAGGATGGCTAAGGTGATTTTCCTTGCAGGTACAGCTGGATTATGGAGCTATGAGAGAAGAGTGATACACTTGTGAGAATGAGTGTAAACACGAGTGGAGAGAAGAGTGAAACACATGTGAGGTACACTAAATAGAATCACACACTCACAGTGAGGTAGAAAGAAAAACTACTTGTTATTTCTTTTCCAACCAAGTGAAATATGAGAACTCCTTCAGACGACGGCATACATTCCTTCTTTAAGGGGGAGATAAAAGCTTAAGTAACAGTTTGGAGGATTCCTCAACTAAGGGGGAGAAATAGCAGAGAGGAAGAAAAAGATCCTAAAAATGTACACTACACCACACCATTGTTGTTTGTAACTACGGATCCTATTGTACGGGAGAGGTGGTAAACACAAGGTGATTTCCTAGTAAGGGAAGAAGCTGTTAGGGGAGTACCATTGGCTTTTATCTGCGGATCCTATTGTACGGGAGAGGTGGTAAAACGAAGGTGATCTTCTTTAATCAGTTGATTCTCATAGGGGGAGAAGCAAGAGATATGGGCTTCTCAACAGGAAATGTGGTTGTACAAATGAAGATGGAACTACTTGAAGATATGTTCAGTCTAGAGGAACATCTACTTGGAATCTGGAAAATGTTAAATCTAGTCCAGAACTTTTCTGCTATTTACTTTGCATGTATGTTTATATCTTTTTCTTATTTGTTAGTTGAGTTATCCTCTAGGTATTTGTGTGTTATTGTCTAACAAACAAATAGGGGGAGATTGTAAGTCATATGTCATAGCCTATTTGTATATTCGAGGATTCAACTCAACTCAAATAAGAATGTAATAAGTAAATAGTGGATCTACCGTCAAAGAGATCTCGCAAAGTAATATCTGTCAAAGGATTCAGAACAAGGTTCATCTACAGACTTGAGGAGTTAATTCACTGGAAGAAGTTCAAGAATTTGATCATGCCTTAGTGATATAAATCAAGATCGTGGATTTAATCAAATGACAGAGATCTCGTCAGAGTATCATTAATTACAAGGATTTAATCTGAAGAAATCAAAGCGTCAAAGTCAAGACATGAAGAAACGTCACGGAAGTTAGTCACTCATGAACCAGACAGTACATCGAGTGTCAACATTGAAGTGGTGGAATTGATTCATAATTTTCAGTGATTTTCAGAAGATCTGCAGAAGGATGGGTGCTGTTGAAGACTAGAATTAATTCTCTATTAATTAATTAAGTCATCTAATTTAATTAAGAAAATAAATTATATCTGCGAAGAATAATTTATTTATTAATTGAATTAATTGATTAATTAATTCTGAATTAATTTTAGGAATTTTCAGAATTTAAATTGGATTAAAATCTGCATTAAATCAACAAGACAATTGAAAATGAACTAGCATGACAATCAGGATTGTCATACCGATTGTCATGCTAGGCCATTTTCAATAGTCTCACCGAAAGTTACACTAGGAGAAGGATTGTCTTGCTAGTTCATTCTGATTGTCATGCTAGTTCATTCTGATTGTCATGCTAGTTCATTCAGATTGTCTTGCTAGTTCAATCCATTGTCCTACCGATTGTCTTGCTGAGCTTAGGATTTTCTTGCCAGTTCAATTCTATTCTGTTGATTAAAAAGAAGCAGACAAGCAGCAGTTCAATTATCCATCCAGAGAAAAGAAGTCAAGAACATACAGAGAGAAAAAGCAGCCAAATATTTCATCTTATCTGCTAATTCAAAGATCAAATTTCTAGCTTGTAAAGTTAAATCCAATCAACTAGAAATCATTCTCTTGTTCTTGTTTAACAATCTAGCGGATCAAAATCCCTAGAACTTAATCTCAAATCGCGTTTAGGATTTGATTCTAATTATTGCAAAAATAGAAAAAGTTCATGTCGAATTTATTCTAGATTTATGATAATTGATTTGAGATTAATACCTTGTAACCGATACAGTTGTTGTAACACCTTTCAAGTTTAATAATATTTTTATTTAACTTGAATTTTGTTTCACATTTTTTATTCCGCATTTAATTCGATTATTCGGTGCTGTTTGTATTCTACCCCCTCCTTCTACAAACACATTGGGACCTAACACCCTTCTAGTTTGTACTTTAGATGTAGCATCACCAATGATTAATTCAAAAGGGTGATTCTTGGTCCATTTTTTTTGAGGTGGTAGATTAGCTCTAGATGAGGTTGCCTCGGTATTGTCATGATGTGAGATAGAATGTTGATTGGTTGAAACTCCCCCTAAGTTGCTGATCCTTTGAAAGGAATTGGGAGTTCTATTACTTGATGAAGTGGAATGATTATCCGTTGACAGACTGTGATCAACGGATGCTTAATTATGAACTTCAACGGATGATGCACTTTGTCTTTCAACGGATGCTGCATTGCTTCTATCAACGGAAGCTGAATTATGACTTTTAACGGATGCAGCATTATGTGCATTGTCCAAAGGTAGATTTTGAATTCTTTTCGAGGTGCCTTCTCCATCATTCTCATCTTCACTATCATCACAATATATCTCAATGTTGTCAAATTTTAGTCCTTCATGATGTCCCTCATCTGTTAGTCCATCAATCTTTTTATCATCAAACACAACATACACAGATTCCATGACAATGTTGGTTCTTAGATTGTAGACCCTATATGATTTTCCAGAAGAATAACCAACAAATATTCCTTCATCAGCTTTTGCATCAAACTTTCCTTTGTGATCTGGTTGATTCTTTAAAATGTAGCATTTGCAACCAAAGACATGAAGAAATTTTAAGGTTGGTTTTCTTCTCTTGAACAATTGATAGGGAGTAATGCCTTTTGCTTGATTGATTAGAGAAATATTCTGAGTGTAACATGCACAGTTAACAGCCTCAACCCAAAAGTATGTTGGGAGTTTTGACTCTTCAAGCATTGTTCTTGCAGCTTCAATAGTGACCTGTTCTTCCTTTCCACCACACCATTCTGTTGTGGAGTCCTTGGAGCTGAGAACTTATGCATGATCACATTTTCTTCACATAACAACTTCATGGTTGAATTCTTGAACTCAGTTCCATTGTCACTCCTGATACTCCTTACTTTGAAATCTGGATGATTGTTGACTTGCTTGATATGATTGATAATGATTTCACTAGCTTCATCCTTTGATCCAAGAAAATAAGTCCATGAAAACTTTGAGAAATCATCTACAATCACTAGGCAATATCTTTTCCTTGAAATGGACAATACATTGACTGGTCCAAAAAGATCCATGTGTAGCAGTTGTAATGGTTCATCAATCGCTGATTCAAGCTTCTTACTGAATGATGCTTTCTTTTGCTTTCCTTTCTGACAAGCATCACACAGTCCATCCCTTGTGAATTCCACTAGAGGTATTCCTCTAACTAAGTCCTTTTTGACTAGATCATTCATTGTCTTGAAATTCAAATGGGACAGCTTCTTATGCCATAGCCAACTTTCAACTGGACTTGCTTTGCTGAAATGACAAGTAATTGATTCTGCATCTGTAGAGTTGAAGTCAGCCAAGTACACATTCCCTTTTCTAACTCCAGTTAGAACCACTTTGTTGTCCTTCTTATTTGTGACAACACAGGCTTCAGAATTGAAGAAAACAGTATTCCCTTTGTCACATAGTTCACTGATGCTCAATAGATTGTGTTTGAGACCATCAACTAATGCAACTTCATCAATGATGACATTTTCTTTTGAAATCAAGCCATATCCCATAGTAAACCCTTTGCTGTCATCTCCAAAGGTTATGCTAGGGCCAGCTCTCTCCTTGAACTCTGTGAGCAGGGTGAAATCTCATGTCATGTGCCTTGAACAACCACTGTCCAAGTACCATAGATTCCTTCTTTTTCCCTGCACACAACAAAATCAATCAAGTTGATTTTGGTACCCAAGTTTCCTTGGGTCCAGCCTTGTTAGTCTTTTTCCTAGACTTCATTCCTCCTACATCTTTTGACTTAGGCAACTTTGGGTCAACCTTGATCTCAGATGCAGTTGGTTGAAGTGTAGGGTTAGTCAAAGAATCATTTAGCACATTTGGTTGAATTTGATAAGGAATAGATTGTGCAAACATATTATTCCACATAGTCATATTGTATGGCATTTGAGGCATACTGAATGCAGTAAAATAGGGATTATTAGCATATGGCATGTTTGCTAAATGTGCATGAGGATTATGATGAGACATAACAGGCATAGCATGCAGAGATGACATAGACATGTTAGGCATGGAGGGAGTTAAAGGCATGGGAGCATTCTTAACAGATTTGCAGTTATCAGATAGATAATTAACACTTTTATAATGCACACAGCTTTTTTTAGGAGCATACTTATCAGGTGTGTAATTGTTGTGTTTGTTAATCCCTACCTTCCCATTTCTATTAGATTTTCTTTTAGTTTCCTTTTATCCTCAACCAACTTAAGCCTATTTTTCAACTGATCTAAGGTCATGTGTCCTATATTCACCTTACTGGCATCTTTGGATGTGCTAGCTTCTTCCTTGAAAAAGTTCTTGGAAGTTGAACCAAACTTCTTATTGAGATTTTTCAAATTGTTCTTTTTAAAATCACTTGCCAGTTTTAATTGATGAGCCTTCAAAGGATGCTCTTTTTCTTCTTTCAATGGATAACTTTCATCATCCGTTGATTCCACATCCGTTGACAATCCATCAATTAATTCAACTTCCTTTTTGGTTTTCTTCCAGGCATTCTCACAGAGTGATTCAATTCCCTGAACCTTGACAATTTGAGCACTTACATCCCTAGATGTTTTCCAGGCCTTGATTACCTCTTGCTCACGTTCTAATTGTTTAGAAAGAATTTCTACTTTCTTAATAGATTCTTCTATTTCACTCTTAACAGTCAAGCATTTGATTTTAATCTTTTCAAGCTCAATTACCTTACCCTCTAACACAGCATTCCTATCACTTAAAAACACATTATTCTCTTTGATTCTTGTGTTTTCTTTAGCTAGTGATTTAAGGGAAACACGCAAATGATATAATTCATTGGACATATCATTTATGGCTTCATTGCATTCAATATTAGAAAGCTGAGAGAGGTCAGTAGTAATTACCTGGTTGCTTGATGAACTAGTTTCATTTTCATTAGAATTAGCCATCAGGGCTAGGTTGACATATTCCATATCATCATCTTCATTGGCTCCATCTGCTGCCCAATCATCTTGTATCAGAAAAGCTCTTTCCTTTTGTTTGAGCAAATCAAAATATTTCTTTATGTAATCAACTTGCTCAAATTTCTTCTTATCAGAGGATGGCTTTCTACACTCATTTGCAAAGTGTCCACTTATGCCACAGTTATAACATTTGAACTTAGATTTGTCCACCATGTTCTTGTTTGACTTAGTGAAATTTGCATTTTTCCTGAATTTCATCTTTGCAAACCTCCTGGACAGAAAAGCCAGATGTTCATCAACATCATTAGAGTCATTTTGACTGGAATTGTCTTCAACCTCAGCTACTTGCTACTTTCCCTTGCTTGATTCTGATTTGCCTGTGCCAAGTTTGAGACTTGGCATTATCTTTTCTTCATTCCTGGTTTCAATCTTCTCATTGTTAGCTATAAGTGCAACTGATCCACCGTTTCTTTTTCCCTTTTCCAACAGCTCATCTTGCTCTATCTCAAGTTCATAGGTCTTCAAAATTCCATATAATCTTTCAAGTGTGAAGTCCTTATAATCTTGAGAATTACTTAGAGAAACAGTCATAGGCTTCCATTCCTTTGGTAGAGACCTCAGAAATTTTAAATTGGAGTCCTTGACTTGGTACACTCTGCCATACAGCTTTAATCCATTCAACAGTTTCTGAAATCTGTTGAAGGTATCATCCAATGATTCTCCTTCTTCAAAATAAAAATATTCATACTGTTGAATAAGAAGCTGCATTTTGTTTTCTCTAACTTGCTCAGTACCTTCACAGATAAGTTGCACAGTATCCCAAATTTCCTTAGCAGTTTGGCTGTTAATGACATTGTCAAAAATATCTTGATCTAGGCCTTTAAACAGAATGTTCATGGCTTTCTTGTCCTTGTGAACCTCTTCAATATCTTCAACAGTCCATTCTGCTTTTGGCTTGGGAATAGACTGTCCAACAACAACTATTGCAGTAGCAGCTGTGGCCACCTTGTGAGGGATGTGAGGACCATTTTCGATGCAGTTGATGTAGCTTTCATCTTGAGAGAGAAGATGTAAATGCATCTTCACTTTCCAGTGATGATAGTTATCTCTTTCCAGGATTGGAATCTTTACACCAATATCCTTCTTACTCATGATGTTAGCATAATAGATCTTTAGACTCTTTCTATGTTAAGAGCTTGCTCTGATACCAATTGTTATTCCCAGTGGACTAACAATGAGATTTACAGAAGGGGGGTTGAATGTAAATCTCAAAACTTTTTCAAGTTTTGAGCAGTTTCTAAGACTAAGTGTTTTGATGAACAAATGTGTGTGAATTGCTTTAAGCTAATACAGACAGATATATATATATTCAAGCACAAATGTAAAGAATACAAAGAACTTAAAAACTTTTCTGGTGGATATGTTGTTCCACCAGAGATGTGTTATTTCAGAAAATTTGTGAATCAAAGAATTGATCACAGCTGCGTCCTAGTACAAACTAGATGATTTTCTCTCTGGATTTTTCTAAACAGCACTGGAAAATTCACCTTCAAATTACTAGCTGCTACTTGGTTTCTATAACACCAAGTTTACAAGTGAAGACAAAACAGTAGATTACAATTAAAAGATTCTTCACATGTTTCTTCTTCATTTCTCTATCCAGTGCAATTTAGGTTTAGCTGTGAATCTTTGAATACTTCCTTGTTTGCACCAGAATGGAAATGCTGCTTTTTCTTGATTCCTCCTAGAGGCTGCCACATTCCAGTTTATCTCTGTCAACCCATGTGCCTCTGTCAGCTTATGAATTATCACTATAAACTGCTATTGAACTTAGCATCCGTTGAAGCTTTTATCCGTTGATGGCTTTATCCGTTGCAGCATTAGCAGTTGAAGCTTTTATCCATTGATGCACTCATCCGTTGATGGATGTTATCCGTTGAAGCTTTATAGACATCCGTTGAAGCTTTGTTTCTCATCCGCTTCAGTTATACAAAATTACAAGGCATGAAATATTTACAATTAGCCCTCCTATTTGCATATCCACTAGTAGTCAATATGACTTATAATTTCCCACAACATCTAGAAATTACAACTTAAGTACAGAGAATGAAATGTGCTACAATACTAAACTTATTTATAAGTAAAGCTACTCAACGGATAGCCATAATGGTCTTATCCGTTGAGGCTACAAACACCAGATTTCTACTTAAGTGTTTTGTTGAACTTATCATCAAACTAATACACATATTCCTAACATCTATTCAGCTTCTATCTCTTTTGTGAATGTGTGGTAGTATGGTATTCGTGCAACAAAAGTTGGCGTTTATCAGTTTTGTGTTAACTGATTAGTGTCATCACCATTACATGCTAAGGTTAAGAACAAAAAGGCTATTGAATGAAATATTTAATGAAGTTAGAATCCCATGTTTATCACATATATATTCAATCGTATTTATTCTCTTAGTTATAATTGTTAGTTTAATTCTTAGTGATTAAACAATCCCAATTTGTTATCGTCTTAGCATTGGATAATAACCATATCATCGGTGCATAAGTGCATAAATTAATTAGTTAACCAAAGCCAGTCTCTGTGGGAACGAATATGATTTATATCTTATACTAACGCGTATACTTACGTGAATTTTAGCGCGTGTTTAGTGACTAACACTGATCACCGGCTGTAATCCGTAGCGTCATAAAATGATTTTGAGCAATGATTTGGTTATAAATATTTTGACTTGAATAACGATGCCATACACCTCAATTTCCAGATATAATTTGCTTTGATGTTAAATTATGTCTTATGATATACCTTGCTAAGCGCTTGGCTCACTTCTTGCTTTTCATTCATGTTATTTCAGCTAGCAAGTATGGTTAGATTTAAGCAGACTAATCGTACGTCTACCGGTGGAGATGCTGAGGCTTATGTGAGAGCTCAGGTAGTTTAGTTGGAGTTTGTGTGAGGATCAGTAGCTTTATATATATAAGTTGTAATAGTTGTAGTGTTGGACTGTTCAAACACTAAACCTTTGCGATCTTGGATTCTGTTGTGTAACAGCCGTTTGTAATAACTTTATATTTATTCAGTTGTATTTTGTTAGTGTTATTTTGGGGCTGTGACATTAATCGTTATCGTGGGGTTCTAACGGATTTATTAATGGATTTCTTTAGTTAATTCGTTTCGATGCCTTAGTGTGTGGTGATTGTATGATAACCTAGTATTGGTTGTGCTTATTCGTCTTATGAGCGTCGCGAACTTATAAGATAGCGTGTTAATCATTAATAAAGCGAAAGTGAATTTAAGGGTTTAGAACTTGCCATGCTAGCATAGGTTCATGTATTTGTTATGCATGATTCGTAGGTAATTTTAACCATCTTCCTTGCCCTATGTAATCACGATAAATAACTTGTGCATTAAACCGTTATGTTGTCAAATTCTATAGACATATAGGGTCTCAATATAATTGGTGTATATTCAACTTCTATCTCTTTTGTGGATATCTGGTAGTATGGTATTCGTACAACAAAAGTTGGCATTTATCAGTTTCGTGTTATCTGATTAGTGTCATCACCATTACATGCTAAGGTTAAGAACGAAAAGGCTATTGAATGAAGTATTTAATGAAGTTAGAATCCCATGTTTGTGTCATATAGTATTCAACTCTCTTTGTTCTCTTAGTTAATATTTTTTAGTATAATCTCTTAGTTAATCTTAGTTATAAACAACCTCAATTTGTTATTCGTCTTAGCATTGGATAATAGCCATACCATTGTTGTATAAGTACATTCATTAAAATTAACCTAAACCAGTCCATGTGGGAACGAACTAGAAATAATTTTATATTACTTACGATCGCGTATACTTGCGTGAATATTAGCGCGTGTTTCAGCCCTAACATCTAACCAGGATTACCAAGATATAATGCTCTCATATCAAACAGATGTCCAAGAGCAACAAGATAAAATTGTTAATGAAGCTAAACATGATGGCAACTGTGATGCTTGGCTGAACAAGGACTACAGTCTGGAGATGAAGAGTGTTTTAGCTAAATTCATAGAAGATTATCTAACTATTTTGGGAAGAAATGCTAAAGCCTTAACTCCTGGTGAAGTTTATGATGCAATCAATAAAGTTTCTAAAGCTCAACTCAAAGCTTTCCATTTCTTCGGAAAAGCTCTAGAACTCAAGTTGATTGGTCATGAAGACAAGGTAAGGAAACTGGTGAATGAGAAGATGGATGAGATTATACCCTCTAAAGTTAAAATCACTTCAAGGTTTAACATTTTTCTGACCATATGGAAAGGCTAGATCTGACTTCTATAGAAAAAGATGTCAAAAATCTCAAACAATCTTTCATTGCTCTTCATGAGGTGGTTCAACAACAAATAACAAGTTCAAATGACACAAAGCTAAAGTTGAACCAGCTTCACCAAAGTAGATATGAGCCTTCTGCATTGCTAATGGAGGGTATCAAACAAGTGGTAGAAGAAACTTTTGGGTCCTCAGTAGCTACAAGCTCTCACCCACCTACTTCCACATCTACCAATCTTCAAATTCAAGCACTTCAAGGTCAAGTCTCCACTCTGCAAATCTCAAATGACAAACTCACAGCTCAAGTGCAAGCCCTCACTACACTGGTGTAGAGTCAACAAGCAGATATTTAAGCCTTGGTGGACTCCCACAAGCACTTATAAATGCAGAATTATGTTGCTTTGGGAACCATCATGGGAAAGCTCAATATCCCACTGCCTGCACTTCCTGAGTCTGTGAGGCCAGAATTGACAACTCCCCTAATCATGCCTGTCACCAAGACTAAGGGGAGATAAAAGCTAGGATTCAAAAATCCGATGCTGGTAAGTCCAAGGAATTAACCTCAACAACTCAGCATGGTGAAAGCTCTTAAAAAGTTCAAATCTCTCATAATGTTGGAAAAGAAAGATCCTAAAAGCTACAGAAGGACCTTGTCAAAATAATGAACTTCTGACAGTCTTGAGGGTGTCTCTCTACAACAATTATGTTACATACAAGAAAGCTTTGGCCAACAACATAAACTTTGTTAGAGTGGTGCTTGTCAAGGTTGACAACTTTCTGGAAAAGAGAATAGTTGCAAATGTAAATGACTGTGGACTGGACATATGTCTCCAGGTCTCTCTCTCCAATTTTCAAAAACTGAGAGCATTTGAGCTTGATGTGGTAATTCATAAAGTGCATTCAGTAATTCCATAGGACAACCAACTACTAAAGGAACTAAAAAATGCTCAGATAACTGCTTTTCCTGAAGCTTATCTCTATCCAAGCAGGGGAATTGCCTACATTTGTCCACAAACCAGAAAATGCAGATACTTCACAATTCCTAAGAATTGTGTAAGAAATAATTTGAGATTGATTATGACCCTTGAAACTGATCTAAAGACCAAAATTAACAAGAAGCTTGAAGATGAGGAAATGATCAGGATCTTGGGGAGATATCTTCAAAATATAGAGACCATGTCTCCTACAACAGACTATAATTTAAAGGAAGAGAAGGATGATGATGAGCAAAAGCCAATTGATCAACCTCCTTCTGGCTCAAATCCAAGTCAATCCTCTAGAGCAACTGGTGACAAGGGTAAAAAGCAAGATGAGAAGAAGGGAGGAGAAGAGAGAAGAAGGAAGAAAAGGAAAGATGGATCACAACCACAACAACAACAACCCTAAATATCCAAACTAACCAAGCTCAACCCTTTATGCCAATAACTCAAATACCAAACCACCTCAAACCTCAAAGCCTAAATATTTGTACAAACAAACTGCTAACTCCTTTCTGAAAATACCAATCACTTCAAGCCAAACATCTCTCAAGAAAATCACAAACCTACCCTCTGTCAAGCCATCACTCAAAGTTCACTACAAGTCTGTTGGGAGGAAACCTAAGAAAGTACAAGTTACTGAGAGGGCCATCTGGAATTGTTACAAGCAAATTGATTTTGTACCTCTAAACTGGTGCAACTTAAATGAAGACTACTTTCAAAAACTAGCTGAGGAAATAGTCAGAGTTTGGGTTGTAACAATAAGGGAAGTAATAATCTGCTATGAGGATGGGTCTTTTAAATTTCATGGATGCAACTTAATGAACACCTTTTCACCCATAGAAATCAAGAGAGTGATAAGCTTACTAAAGGACAAGGACATTGCAACCAGGGCATGGAGATCTGTTTTAGATGAATGATTGATAGTAAGAGAGGAAAGAAGATCAAGAAATAAGGCTGAATATGAGGAGAGGAAAAGGAAGTATGATGAGGAAATATAAATGTACATTAAAAGATCAGAAGAACTCAAGGCCAAAGGGATGAGCAGAATTTCCAAGGATGGAAGATTCTAAATGTCAAAGCTGGCACATTCTCAAAATTCAGGATTAATCTGCTGAGTGGTTATCCAAAGCCTGACAGACTCAAACTTGTGGAAGCTCTAAGAGGGACACCAATAATAGAGGAACTTGAAATTCTTGTATATTTAAAGGACCTCATTAGAGAAGAAACAGGAGATACAGTATTTGTCTGATATTTATGTCTGTTTAACTCATGAAATCACGTAATGTATAAATGTTGTATTTGTGTCAATTTTTATGTATTAGTCTAATTTTCCATTGAAGCTTGGGGTTAGTCTTGTTAACAGGCATGAATTTGTGATAAACAATCTTCTCACAAATTGGGGGAGATTGTTGTGCAAGACATGCCTGTACAATAACAAAAGTAAGTAAAATTGACAACCCTAAGTAAGTTGTATGGTAATTTAAGTTTGCATTTTACATTGTAACACTTAAGTCTGTAAATATGTATAATAGATTAGACTGGAGTATTTTTCTATAAACAATTTCAAGCCTAAGAATAAATTCTGGAAGAAGATCATGAAGATCATGCCTCAGAGAAAGTGTGAAGAAGCTTGGAGTTGAATAATTCTATTTTGGGAAAAATATTCTAAGTCGAGATATCTACAAGTCACATATTTTGTGTTATAGAGAAGTCATTCGATAACTCCAGAATGACTTATCGAGAAGTCAATAAAAGCTACTAGAGAACTCAGAGATATCGACAAGCCAAATTGAAGACATGAAGATTGGAGATATCGACAAGTCATTTCTACACTAGAGAACTCAGAGATATCGATAAACCAACTTGCAGACATGAAGATTGGAGATATCGACAAGTCAAATTATCACTAGAGATCTCAGAGATATTAATAAGTCAAATATCACTAGAGATCTCTGAGATATCGATAAGTCAGTTCTACATGCAGAAATTTAGAGATCTCGACAAGCCAAATTCTCTTATAGAGAACTCAGAGACTTCGATAAGTCAAAACAACTATAGAGTGATGAGAGATCTCGATAAGCCAATATACTTATCGAGATGTCAAGTTCTCTATATACCAAACTGGAGATCTCGAGGTAAAACTCAAAGTACAAAGTGCAGATCAGTTAAATATTCAAGATTATCAATCAACAAATAATCCAATCAGTTGGATTGACAAGTCTACAAAAAGCAGCTTGAAGAGTACAATATCAAAGGCCAAGATTAACTGGAAAAGTAAAGTCACAGATATGCAATATTAACAATAATAAAGATACACTAAGCCAGAAATAGAAAGATTTGGTTATCCAAAAGTAGGGTTTAGTACATGCTAATGCATGTTGTGTAAAGACCAGTATTTTACTGTTATATAAAGTAAACACTGGATGCTTTGTTTTAGGAGTAACAATTTAGATCAAAAATCTTGTTTTCTCTCTAGGAAGAAGCTAACCTCTTTATCAACAAAGAGCCTAGAAATTTTGTAGCAAGACATTCTTAATTTTAATATAAAATTATGTGAGTTTTGAAAGATCTGTGTTCACTGTCCTTACCTGTTTAAATTCAGTACTAACACATTTCACTACAAGGTTTTAATTTACTTCATTCATCACCATAAACACTTCAAGAAAAGCCGAAAAACACTAAAACACATTCACCCCCTCTGTGTGTTATTCATTACCTAACACCACCCGAGCCATTACCACCAGAGCAGGTATTGCCACCCCCAGTTCAGTTACTAGACCCAGTGGAGCTATTTGATCCTATGAAATTCTTTGTGCCTTTACTACCACTGCCATTACCACCTCAGTATCAATTCCTACCAGAGGTCGAGCTAGAGTTCCAGCCTGTAGTAACACCAGTTCCATTACCTGTATATGCCCCCGCCCCAGAGGTTTTTCAGATGGCACCTGTAGAGGGTATGGGAGATCATGATATAGATCTGCAGTTGGGTATACCACAGGGTGTTGCCGGGATTGACATGGTCCATCCCGAGAGTCGGTAGGGGAGATCAGGGATCCCCGTACAGTACTATATCAGGAGTTTAGCAGTATGCAAGATGAGATGCAGTATTGGAGCGCCCAGTGCTACGAGATATTGGGACTATTTGAGGAGAGAGATAGGACCACTGGCAACACTTCAGCCTGACTACCTTCTGAGAGAGAGACTTCAGCGGACTTACTATACAGCCACTCACGAGCTAGGAGATTTACTTCATGAGGGTAGGCATACATATGCAGAGTTCCACAGGGCCTCTGACTTATCCAGTCTGTTCTAGAGACCCTCCGGCAGGAGATGGGCCGTATTCCACCGGGTTTCTGAGGCAGGACAGTTAGGCATAGATCTTGTATTATATGTGATATATGTACATAGAGGCAGATATAACTATAGTGAGACTAGATATGTGTAGTTCACAATTTTGATGTGTATCGGCAGCAGTGATGACGAACCCTTTTGTATCAAGCATTAACACCTGATGCTTGTTTTACTTTATAAAATAAATCTTTTTCAGCCTCTTTTCTTTTATTTATTTAATCTTTAGTCTTTACGGAAATTATCTTTACTTTACTATTTTACAGTCTTTCCATATTTGTTTTAAATTCTGTTTAATCTTGAAAAGATAAATGCAGTGTTTAAAAAAATATTGTTCAAATTATTTGTTTAAAATTTTAAATTTTTCCAAACTATTTTTTTTAAATTTTAAATTGTTTAAATTTTTCTATTTCAATACAAGTTAAATTGTTTTTTATCTACTCTCAACTATTTAACAAAATTATTAAAACAACTATTTGTTTTATTATCAGAACAATGGCACCAAAAAGAAAGACCAGAACTGAGGCTTCAAATAGCAATTTCGAGGAACAAAATAATAACATTATGAACCAAATGTTCCATCTGATGTAACAACAAATGGTAATGATGCATCAACAGATACAGCAACAACAATAACAGTTTCAGCAATAAATGTTACAACAGCCACCTCGTACTAAATCACAAGTACTACCAGTTGTGTCTGCCGTTACTTTTAAACAGTTTCAATCAGTAAAGCCTCCAGAATTTGAGGGCACGACGAATCCTACTGAGGCTAGAGCATGGTTGAAAGAGATATAAAAAGCGTCTGTACCAATGAAAATGGAAGCGGATCTTAGACTGACTTTGCTACTTATTTTCTAAAGGGAGAAGCTAACTACTAATGGGAATCCAAGAAGGCGTTAGAGGGTGATGGTGTCGTGAATATGGATAGGTTTACCGAGCTGATTCTGGAAAAGTATTTTCCCCATTATATGAAGAATCAAATTGAAATTAAGTTTTTGGAGTTGAAACAAGGGAACATGTCGGTTACTGAGTATAAAGCCAAGTTTACCAAATTGGATAGGTTTGTTCCAGAACAATTAGACACTGAGGAAAAGTTGGCCAAAAGATTCCAACAAGGACAGAAACCATGGATTCGCAGTAGACTGACAGTATTTGAACTGACAATATATATGGCCATGGTTCAGAAGGCCATGATTATTGAGGGGGAAAGTGAAATTATTGCCCAGTAAAGATATAATTATTTAAGGGGGGCTGGATACAATTGTATAAATGTTTCGAATAAGTATAAAAATATAACAATTCTTTATATTTCTGATAAAAACTGTTACAAACTCTCTCAAAAAATACTGATGTTCTTGAGAGTTGCTAAGTCGTACAATGCTCGAGTTCTGCACAATGTGATGACCTAAACTGTATTTATATAATACACAGCTGCTACAAATCAGTCCAGGATATGCATTATCAAATACTAACAGAAAATGATACATATCTCTAACTGAATATACAAAGTCCTATCACTCAGAATGAACAAATATCCATCCCTCAAAATAAGGAACAGACTCAATCTTCACAACAGACTACTCTTCAAATACTGATGCTTCTGCAGATACTGATGGGCATCAAATCCTAATGACATCCAGAACAGCCAAATCCTGAGCTTCTTCTGATCATTGAGAATCAACACATAACAATCTCCCCCAATTTATACTTAATTTAATGAAGCATAAATTCCATTCTCAATGATGCCAAAACCAAGTTACAAAATGTACAAGGAATAGTATCCTATGATAACTGATAGTTGTTTCCAAAAATTTGTTTAACTTTTCTTCCACCTTGTCTTGAAGGACTTTGACAAGCTTTTTCTTTAACTCTTTCTTTTCTCCACGATCTTCCCCAAGCTAATAATTGGCTGAACTTAATTTAGAAATTGAACTCTTAGTTATTTTAAGATCACCAATTAACATAAAGCTTAAACTGTCATCTTCATGATCAGGACTGAAAGATAACTGAGGATTGTTGAGAAAAACTTTCAGAATCGCAGCTCCCTTTTTCATCTTCATTTCTTGACCAGTGTAAGTTTTGTATATAGGAACATAATCACCATTGTATTTGTCTTCTCTGGTCATGACTCTTCTTCTGATACTCTCAAGTATCATAGAAGACCAGTTTCTGGTGACATTGTCCTCAACTTTAAGAAGATAGTGAATATATTTCAATTCTGTCACAGTCTTCATCAAGAGTTGCTGCAGAGTAAAGCTTTTCACTATACCATCTCTCAAGAAGTACATAATCTCCTCTCTGACATCATTAACATTTATCTTTCTGTAGACAATCTTTATAGCTTCAACTTTCTCAAGATGTGAAGGAGTAATCTTCTCACCAAGATTGTCAATCAGAGTATCTGTGTCAAGTAACTCAGACCTCAGAGTTTCCATTTCAGAATGACCAATACCTCCTCTCGTACGAGTTATGATAAGCTTTAGTTTTTCATTATGTTCCACCCAAGAAGGTTTCTTGATGGACTTATCAACATTTTTCTGTTCTGGAGTAGGATCCCCTAGCCCTGCTGATACAAAATCAATATGCTTGAATCCTTTAGGATAACTGAATAAGTAGATATCTTTCCATCTTTTATCCTTCTTGATGAGAGAAGCATAGCTTGTAGACAAATCATGAATCTTTCCTTTTGATTTCTGCCATAACTCTCTCTTTGAATTCAGAATTCTTTGCACATAGTCATTACAAGCTTGATCAGCTTCCCTTTTTTCATTTCTTTCCTGTGCATCAAGAATTGATTCATCCAATACTTTGATCACCTTTTCAATAGTATCAAAATCAGCATTCAGATTCACAACATCAGAATTTGCCTTTTTCTCAGGATTTGTGTCTGCTTCAAGAGACAAATTTGTATTTGTTATATCAACTTGAGCAATGACAGCAGTTGATTTCTTCTTCCTGGGAATGATCATTTCTTCAACATTCTTAGCTTCTTCTTTTACATCATTTCCTTGTACAAAAACAAAACCTTCTCTGAATAGAACATTCAAAAATGCAGAATCATTTACAGAATCTTGACCTGAATTTGAAATTCTTCCTCTTCCTCTTCCTCTTCTGGATCTTGTAGTTCTTCCACCTTTTTTTCCTCTTCCTTTAGAGGTGTTTACTTCAGCTTCAATTTGAGCTAATATCTCCTTCGGTTGCATAACTGCTTCTTCAGTTGTTAAATCAGGAAATTTTTCAGTTATCAACCCAAGAGCACTTCTGGTATTCTTCTGCTCAAACCTCTTATCTTTGTAATATAAAACAATTGTGTCTGTAAGGAAAGAATAGTCCTTTAGCATCTGCTAAGTTAGAGATTGTAACATCACCAGTTTCAGGAGCATCAACATTAGTCTTATGCCTAACTTCATGAGCACCAATAGTCTTTCCTTGTCCTGAACCAGATCTTTTAGAATGTTGAGGTTGTTGAGCAACAGAAGCAATTTGAACATTTTCAACTGGATTCTTATCACCATCATCATCAGTATCTTTATCTTTCAATTGAATAGAATCAGGTGTACATTTTGTGACAGCTATCTTCTCCCCCTTTTTGGCATCAGGATCTGAAAGAAGAGAAAACATAACATCCAGTTTATCAGCCATTGAAGACACTTTATCTTCCAAGGAAGAAAATTGAGTATCCATGCTTTGTTGAGATTGAACCACAGCTCTAATAGCTTTCTTCATACTTATGAGTTCAGCTGAAGTAAGTGGATTAACCATAAAAGCATCAATCTTGTTCTTTAAAGTGGTATGTGATGTCTTCATAGCAGCCAATTCAGAGAGAATTCCTTTTACGGAAATTATAGAAGCCTTGAGATGTAATTTGAGATCGGGGTTTTGAAGTTCATCATATGCCCTGTGAATATGTTGCACACCAACAGCTGAGGAGATAGAAGTATGTGCATCTCTCCATGCAAAATCCCATTCAACCTTTCAAAAATGCTCAGCATCAGCATTGTAATAAGAGGGATCAACATTGAAATGAGAAGAAGAACCAATATTGGACTTCTTAGATACATCAATAGAAGTCTTCAGTTGAGCTGTATCGGGATCATCAGAATCGCTGTCTTCATCAGAATCAGAGCAAGGAAGACTCTCAGAAGAATTTGCAGAGCTTGGTAAAATTGCTTTGCCTTTGAGAGGATCCTTAGCAATAACCATCTGTTTCTGACAAGATCCTGAAATAGAAAACATTATAACACCTAAATCTCTCTTTTCTTTTCAAGTGATCTCATCACTTCTCACACAATATATTACTTTTAATAGTAATATGATTCTCATATAAGAAAGTTTATAAGCAAAGAAAAACTTATAAAAAAATTTTCTCAAAACTACCTCTCATTTTGCCAGTACAGGAGACTACCACTCAAAATTGAATTTTCTCGGAAAATCTTTTCACACAATCTCACAGGAAGACACAATCACACATTTTGTAAAGAAATAAGAGGTGGTTGAGAAGAGTAGTATGCTTGTCATATAAATAGAGGTAACCTTAAATAAGAGACAATTTATTATTATACAAATAATGAGAACAGTAGAGAAAAATAAGCAATACCTGAAGATGAATCCTCAAGTGGCAGTGATGTCAGTAGAAGAACAAACAAAACATCAGAATGATGTAACAAACTAGCTCTCAGTAATGAGTTATCATTAGAAACTGCTCGAATTTTCAATTTGTCAGCATCATGAGTTGTTGTAGTGTATGGATTTGATTTGTCATGAGAATGCACTAGACCAGCATCAGTACTTTGAACTGATGGTTTTTGTGGGGTCAGAGGACTATGAGCTGCTTCAGCAATGATTGGTGAAGGTTCCTGTGTACTCTCCTAGAACATAAGATCATTAATAACTGCATCCACCTTTGACAAGACATCCTGATGAGCCTTCTTTTCTTGCAACAGTTGTTCAGAATCAGCAAGGATATCACCTTGAGCAAAATCAACAATTATTTGTGTAGCCTCTTTGTCTACATCTTCCCTTTGAGAAGATGATTCTTGTGTGACTGGATGTTTCTCAGTGTCTAAATCCCTTTGAGACTTAGGTTCTTGTGGACTAACATCCATAGCAGAGGACTAAGTCTTTTTCTTCTTTCTGATATACCTAACCACATCTTCAGCTTTTCATTTTTGCATACGCTTGGCAGTGTACTTGGGTTCATCAGTTTCTTTGTTCACTGGAACCTTTGTGATCAAAGCACTAGCATCAGTAGTTGGCTCTTTAGGTCTAGTTGTGTCAACAGTGTCATCAGGAGTTGCTACTGTTGATTTCTTTGTCTTCATTCTTGATCCAATGGGCATCTGATCAGAATTGGAATCATCTCGCATGATCTGTCTTTGTTTCCTTACTGGAAAGCATTCTTCTTTCTTCTCACTCTCACTCAGTGAGGCCTGTTGAACTCTCTGTTTAAATTGAACATATTTCTTAATCAGCCTTTTCTTTATTACAACTGATGTCTTTTGGGAGACATCATAGGGGTTAATTTAGGAGCTGGATTAGATTTGTGTTTGGTAGAAGAAATGCTCGGGTTAGAAATAAGATGGGTAATGTCTTGTTCCATAACATCAGGAATTGTAACAGAGGTGCCAGCATCAGGATTTGCAGGCACTTATGCAAGAGTATGTCTATTTCTCAATAGAAATTGCCTGACCTCTTGAGGCAGGAAAGGAAGTCCTAAAAACTTATTCTTTTCATCTATTTTGATATGATCTGTAATAGCTTTCTCAGAAATTTGAAATACATGAAGCAATTCATAATTATAAAATTCAATATTAGGGCATAGATAATTAAAAATCAGTTACAGAAATCTAGTATACCCTATGACACCTGATGCATCTGTTCTTCTAGCAATTATGAATTGAAGAATTGTGTTACCATAATCAAAATTACCAGAATGAAGAAGAGAATACCTGTCACACCCCCAACTTAACATACAAAATAAATAACTTTTACAATATTTAAAAGAAAGTAAACTTGACCGAATCCAAAATCTTACAGTTTAGGGTTTGGAACAGCCCAACACTACCATCTATTACAACTGATTTTTTTATCGAGTCCTCACACAAAATTATCTCTTATTCTACCTGAGCTCGGACATACGCATCGGCGTCACAGGTCTTACGTGCTGTCTGCTTAAATCTAACCATAGCTGCTAGCTGTAATATCAGGGTAAAGCAAGGAGTGAGCCAAATGCTCAACAAGTGCTAAATAATACGGTACAAAGCATAAATTGAGATATATATAAAAGAATGACAATGCGAAGACGTAACCAATATTAATCAAGAGATAAAACTTTGAGTGATGGCATCATTTGCTTGAATCAAAACATTTTCAAAATTATAACTTAAACAAAATCATTTTATGACGCTACGGATTACAGCTGGTGATCAGCCGCGAAGTAATCCCAAACCTCGCTGGGTTCTAAAACATTAATGGGATCCCTAGGAAACTTTTAAGCCTACAATATAAGTGTGGAAATGACTCGCGTCTCAGTCCAGATCCACTATTCAAAGAAAACATTTATCCCCCTTTGGGACTAAAAATCCACATTTTAATTATTTCAAAAACTGATGCCGATTTATGATAAAATCTCTTAAGTAGTAAAAATTTTTATCAAGGGATTATAGATCAACTTGAACCACTGGAAATATGTCACCAAATCTCAGGGCCATGATCCACTAGACTTTACTATATTAGGGTAATTGAAAGGTTTCCATATACAAGAACTTTGACAAGGAAATTTAGCGAGGCTATTGGAAATTATGAAAGAGTAATGCCAAACTAGGCTTAAAGCAATAGTTTTCGACAAGGTACAAGTACTCGAACATCAAGAAGATAAGCTTCATGAATACTAGGGGTGTTAGGGTATGAAGAAATGATCTTTAGCTCAAGGTATATCAGGATTGTCGAACTTTAGGGCAAGAAAAAGGGTTATCAATTAATTAAGAACAACTTTAAAGAATATCTGGCTTTTAGGTATCAAGGTACAGTTTCTTTTAGGGTTCAAGCATCAGGGTGAGATGTCAATATTTTAGGAATCAATAGCATGTTAATCAAGAGGATCAATCAAGTATTATATTAAATCTTTATTTTATCATGGCAATCCAATTACTTTGATATACTAGCGTGATACGACGTTTGATCTACTTGCAATATGTACTGGAGGGTTCATGGCATTTCTATATAATATAAAGATAGATTTAAGAATCACTTGGTTCAAGTATATCAAGATGACTCAGGATAATCACATCAATATATATAAACTAATTATCACACATTTGCAATGTAAACAAAAAATAGGTTGAATCACTTGCCTTGAAAAAGGCTGGTCTGGTCTGGCTGGTAGGAGCAACTGGAAGCTTTACTCGACCTTTATGGCAAGTTTACCCTCGTCTCGAGATCCTACACAATTAATAATAACCTCATTATAATATACTCTCACCAACTCAACCTATTTACAACCCAAAATTAAACACAAATGGCACTTAGGCCTATATGCACAAAATTTATAATCACCTCATAAATACAATAGTACACATAGCCACATATACTCACATACCATATTTTAATACTAAATATATCACACACATCATAATGCAATACTAGGCTTGGATGATCTCGATCCCTAACTAAGTCACTTGATCGATAAACTAGACAAAGTCTCCAAATTGGGCCTTCTAACTCGATGTGCCTTTACTTAACTATCCAAAACCTATTGACCCTCACTTGGGCATTTAACTCTAATGATTTATACTATCTTGCAACCATAATGGTCAACCCAGGTCTCACTCATAGGTGCTCTAAAACTATGTGGTAAGTGAAAGTGCTCACTGGAGTAAATTTCAGAATGACTTCTATGGTTTCTTGAGTGCATTAGACACTCTTAAACTAAAAGTTTACCTCCAAAACTTCTACACTAGACTCTTCTGACCATAAGGCATCTCCCAAACTTGATATGGCTCAAGGGTCTAGCTTGGGCCTCCTTGGGCCTAAGCTCAAAGTCCATGGTTCCCCTATTTTTTTCTGGGCAGAAAACGCCCTGACTTGAACTAACTTGTGACACATGGTTCTAACTCAAATCCTATGAAATATGGTTGGAAAAACTCCTCTGACACTCCCTCTAACTAAGTCCCAACAGGGCCTAATGAGGGCCTACCCATGACATGGTCAAAACTTCATATTTCTATGTTACAACAAAACTGTCGCCTGCTGGACAGATTTTGTGATTCCACTCGTGCACCTAACCAAACGACTTGAAATTCTCCAACAAACACCTAAAACCTTTTATATACTCCTAATTCTAGCTTTTGGTGACTTGGGCCTCAAAGTGCACAACAATGACATGGTCAAAACTCACTCTAAACCTCAGGGTACCAAACTGATTTTCTGCAGAAACTAAGACTCTCATTTCTCCAAGTTTCTCACTTAACAAACCCAACCACCAACAACCAAAATACCCAAACCATAACTTAACTATGGTGATCTACTGAACTAACTTCCTTACACTCAAAATAGGCTTAGTGGAGATCATCCTTACCTAGGGTGTAACATAGCAAAACAAAGGAAATCATATTACATAAATTACAAGTCATCAAGTTTTCAAGGACAACAACTTTAACCCTTTTGATAAGTATAAACGAGATAACATCACATACTAAGAAGCACAATTCTTAATTAATATCTTAACTTAACTAAAATTAAGGTTTACTAGCAAAATATCACTTCGAATGATCAATAACTTCCAAAATTCAAGAGAAATCTACATGCATGCATGACTTCGAATCTTTCAAACCAAAACAACATGATTTCCAAATAAATTTTCATTATAAATCAACATGCAAGCCTATCATGGATTATATCTAAATGACCACCTAGCTTGCAAAGGTTTTTACCAAGATTTTACTAAGATTTTCATGTTATTATCACAAAAACACACGAAATGAAACAAAGCAACCAAAGCACCATCCATTCGGCTCCTATCAAGTCATGGCTGAATGGATTAGGGTGAAAACAACATTTTCATAAGTGTAACACACTCATGTTTAGCCATTCTCAGACCTATGATACTATAATTCATGGTGAAAGCCTTGAATTCACAAGAATCAAGGATATTCACTTTGAGTTTAACAAAAAACATCACCATGCAAAGTCAACACATAAGTTTTCTACTCTAAACTCTTGAGATACACATGAACAACATGTAGGGAGTAATATTACTTGATTATAGGATGATTATTTGAGTGAAGAAATGAAGAAAGAAGGGGATAGGGGCTTCGGTTTTGGAAATTGCCGAGAGGGAGGGGAGAAAGCCGAGAGGGAGGAGGAGAAGAATAGGAGAGTGAAGTGGTGGAGTGAAAGTGGAGTGGTGATCACTTCCTTGATTTGTTTTTATGTCTTGATTTGACTATAATGTGAGTGGGTTTGGGTAATGACAAGAGTAACCTTCTAGCTAGAGTTAGGCTATCTTGCATGCAAGGTCAAGGAGGTAATTTAGCTAATAAATCATGAGTTAGTGGGTTTAGAAATGTCTTCTTTGTCCTTGAAGAGTATAGAAAGGTGGTTTGCATGCAAGGGCTTCCATGTAATTTGCTAATTATTACAACTAAAATTTGTAAAGATTTATTTTTATAAAATAAAATAAAAGTTCAAAAATTATAAAATTTATACCATAAAATAACTTGGATTTTCAGAAATTTTATAAAATCACTTTCGAAATTTGTGAATAAAAATAACTTTTAAAAGAAAATTTCTCCAAGGTTTAGAATATTTCTTATAAATCAAAAATAAAGGAAATAAATAAACCTTTGCTTTGAAAAATCATATACTACATAAAGAAAATTTATAATGCAGAAATTTTCATTCACACAAACGTACAACCATTAAGTATATTTACATTCGGCTCTAATATTATACCAAGTCCACAAATAATATTACACAAAATATCGGTCGTAACAATACCCAAATTTTCAGAGAAGTGGAGGGAAGAGCATCAAAATTTGTTATCTTATTCAAGAAACATCTGCTGATGTAATCAAAGAAGAAATTCCATTCTCTCTTTAACATTATTCTTGTCAATTTCCCAATTATTGTGATGTTACCTTTGTAGTTCAGAGTTCTGAGCATATCAAACAACTGCTCTGTTGTGTAAGTGTTAGGAGCACCATCACAGGCAGGTAATCTTAATGTTTGGACAAGAACATCGGCATCAACCTCATACCTGTGTCCCTTAAATTCAAAAGAGAAACCAGTATTTATTGTATTAACTAGAGCTATATCCCATACCTGCATTACAGCCATGTAAGATACCTTAGTAGGATTTGTGAGAGCATATCCAATTGGACATTAGAGTAGGAAATCTTGTATATCATGAAAATATTGAGGAAACTATTGATGTGTAAGTGGAGCCAAGTAGTTGTTGGTTCCAAAAGTGTTGCCTTGAATAATGGTTGTTTGGCTGAAGAGAGGTGAAAGCTCAGAAGATGACATGATGGTAGTGAGTGTTGAGGAAATATGTTCGTTAGATGTGAACAGTGAGGCTGTGTGTATGATAATATGTGTCACAGAATTTCTTGTGCAAAAAGAAGTTTGCAAAGTTCAATTGTATGGAACACACTTGGAGAAGGAAGCTTGGTGAATTAGACTTCTAATAGAGGATAATTACCGAGAAATTGGAGTGGAATATAGAATACTGTTCGGAATCAGCAACAAAGAACGCACTGCTCTTGTAGTAAAATGATGTGTGACTTTGTTCAACAGTTTATCCACTTTTAAAAAATAATTAAGAAAACAATCACATTTTCAACATTAAATAATTCAGAAATCATCTTTCAATAATATTCTAAATAAAATAAGTTGACCTGACATCAGTATTTGGTACCTCTTATCTGTCAGGATTTGAAATCGTCAGGATTTGTCGATTCAAATTCATCAGTGTTTGTTAAAACAACTCAAGCTTATCAGAAAACCACAATTTTAATCTCAATAAATATCAAAAGATAGATGTAAATAGTGTGATGTAGAAATTAACAGGCTACCCATAAGAACAAGAATATGCATACACAATTGAAGATCATAGATTAGGTCTTGTAAGCAAAATAAACAAAATTTCATTAATAATTCAAGAGAGTACATTTCATAAAATTTTTGATTACATGCAAAAAATGATTACAAGAAAATCCTAGTCTAATTAGATGAACATCAACATCATTGGTCGAAGAAGCCTGACAAAGCTGATGGTGGAGAGAAATAGTTGGATGATGTTTAGTACTTCTTCCTGAAAGAGATGTGTCCTAAGTCCAATCATGTATGATGATTTAGGAATAACTTTTATGTAATCTGTTTTGATTTCATTGATATTAATAAAAGACTTGTTTTGGTTTTATTGCGGGCTTTATCTATTTAAGTGTTTAAATAAGATATACCAAAGTTTAGAGTAAAGCTTTTTATGGATTATGATGAGATCATAATAATGAGACCTAAAAGATGATAACTCTAAACTTAAATATTTCCTGGTCGTAGGATTACTAACTGGTAATTAGTAATCTGCAAAGATCGGTATATACTATGCTTGCTTCATTATGAAGGATGTCTGTTCTCATAGACATTTGTGTGGTGACACTATAGCTAGTATGTAGGTGTTTATTATAGAATAATTTCACTGAACATGACTCACACAGCTGAACAACTGATGGAGTTCACTCACGTGTCAGCAGTTGTTCACATAGTGATATTTGTACAAGTATCCTTAGACTTGAGGTCATCATAGTCATCTTGCGTACACTGAACTATGCTTTGGTTTAGTTCTTAGTCTCCAGGGACAATTATAAGGGCTCTACTGGGTATAGGAATTTGTACACGAAGATAGTGTATGATCAATAAAGGATCTACCCCTTCTAGTGAAGGAAGCGAATGTTCAATGCTGATCCACTTATGCTAGTTCAGGAATCTCTGGCTAGAGTGAATGAAATTAGAAAGGGGTTTCTAATTTACATTAAATAGAACTAAGCATAGTGAATGGGAAAGCAAATAATTAAATAAGATAGGCTTGACACAAGTTCATGCCTTGTATTTAATCGTGACATTGCAGGGTAAAAGGAATTGATTGTACGGTAACTACTCACTGAATAGGTTCTTGGTATTCTAAGCAGTGAATTCGTATTATCCGGATAGTCGCAATATGCTGAGAAGTATCCCTCACGATGTAGAATAAATATGATTAATTTATTAATTAATCATATTTAATGAATTAGAGAATTTATATAAATAATGATAAAATAGTTTTATTATTATTTATTTCTACTACCGGCTTAATATTGAACCTACAGGGTCACACCATAAAAGAGAATGATTTAATGGTGGAGGAATTAATTAATAATGGTTGATAATTATTTATTTATGAAATAAATAATTAATTAGCAGATTTAATAATTGATTAAATGAGATTTAATTAATTTTTAATATTATTGATTAAGAATTTAATTTTAGAAATTAAATCAAGTGAAAGAATTATTTTTCTAAAGTGTTTAGAAAAGGGATTAATGATTAAAAGGTGTTTTAATTATTAGTTAATTGGTTAATAAGAATAATCAATTAAAGGGTTAATAATAATAATATTTTATGGAAAATTTTCAGCTGAAAATTTTGCCTATAAATATACTATTATAAATCCTATTTGCCTCAGCCCAAATAATTAACCCTAATTCTAAAGTAGAACAAGAGGGAGGCAACTAATTCTCTCAACCTCTTCCTCCCTCCATTATTTTCATCTCTTGGTGGATACCGGTGGAGTGCTTCACACTTGAGGAGCAGCTGCTAGGGATTTCCGTTCATCGTTCTTGGATCGCTATTAAAGACCTCCATCTTTCCATTAACGTAAAGCTTCTTAAGGTAAACATACTGAACTACGAATTAAATATTATTTTTCGCGTGGATCCTGCGGAGGGTTTCGGTTTTTTTAAGATTTAAATTTATGTTTTCATTGCGTTTATGTTCTAAAAACCCTTCAATGGCATCAGAGCTACTTGCGAAAAGTTTTTATTTCGTTTATGTGTTTAACTGTTTTCGATATATGAGCATGTACGTGATTCACCATGATTTGATGTTGATATAATATGCTTATATATGTATGGTTTTGAATATATGATATTCATGTGAGTTGTATAATTATAAGATGATTATGTAATCTGTATATATACTGATATATACATGATTTATGTTTGTTCTAATTATGAGAATCATATTGGATACGGATTCTGAATTGGCTGCTGCAGATTTGCTGAAATCTGGGTCTGGTGTCCGATTTACGCAAACAAATACCCAATTCCATAGGTAAACGAGCGTATGAACAAAACTGATAGTTAAAGCTATCAACGACTCGTCTGTAAGGCGTTTGACGTCGTTTACTGCCCGTAAACAGTGATTCTTGTTTTTCTGATTTGATTTTGATTTTTCTGATTTTTGTCATATTTTTTTTATGATTAGATTATGGATAATATGATATGTTAAGATCATATTATGTGTTTTAACATGCTTTTATGTGTTTTATGAGCATGGTGGATGGTTATGGCCTTTCGACCTTAGTGTAATGGTTTTGGTTTTGGTTTTAAATACGACTTGCATGTCGTCAATCTTTGTAATCATAAATCTCGAATGTAACTCGAGTTATTCTTGTAAGTTCATTAGATTAGTTTTACTTTCAATCTATGTAATTTAATTGAAGACTCGAGAAGGCTATCCAATGGAGGTAATACAAAGAAGAAGATGAGGCATACAAGAAGTCTAAACAAAGAAGAAGACTTATGTAATAAGTAGTTGTATTTATTTCCATCACCATATTAGATTGACCTTGATCTTTATCATGAGCTTGATAAAGATCACATAGGATGGGGCCATAACCAAACACATTTACTTTATTGCACTTTACATTTACTTGATTATTTAATTTTATATATGAGATATATGCCTATGTTTACCATGTGATGATAGATTTAGGTGAACTTAAATCAATATAAGGCGTGCTCTGGAAAATCTAGAATAGGAATCATTTCTTGCCTTAACAATAATATTATGAATACAATCATGAGATTCTTGTGTTTATGAAAAACGTAATTAAATATGAATTTTCAATATTGAGAGAAAGGATGATTCTGTCAAAAGCAGATTTCTATATGTAAGAAAGGGGTATTAAGTGACGCCTCTTGACAATGCTCCCCCCGATCTGGGAATCATCTGATTATCGATTATTGATTTGAAATATTTAATTTAAAAGGAAGAATCTCTTTATAATATGATTATGATTGTAACATAATATAATCCCTCTATAATTAAATAATATCAAGTAGTAATTGGCCAATGACACAACGGGCTTGTGTCGGTCATAGCCTTCCAACATGGTAGAAAGTGGTTCTTATTTTTAAATCATTGTCATTTTGTGCTACAGCCGAGGGCTTTGATTTCGAAATAAGAAATACTTGTCTATTACATAGAGATGTGTACATTGAATTAGAATCTAAAGGTCGTTACGTGCTATAGCTGTGGGCCGTTGGAGACTGATTCAATTGTACGAAATATTGGGTTAGACTTGACTTAGAATATTGAGTTTGTCGTGCTACAACCGTGACTCAATTATTCAAGAGGCTAAAGTTTTATTAGGGAATAACATATGATGTAATTGACAAGAGTTGTCTGCCTATTGAACATCACATGACGTTTCGTGCTACAGCCGAGGTTGTGTGATGGAATGTAGGATCCCTATTCCCACTAGCATTATGAATGCTTAATTTTTCACTTAGGGGTTGTATAAATTAGATAAACTAGTGGGAGCCACTTATGAATAAAGACCCGATTCATATAGTGTCTTAAAATGAAATTGAATATTTGCTAAGTGTTGTTATGTGTTCATCATTTACAGATTTACTATATTCGTTATGTCTTCTGCACTATCACTCTGGAGTATACTAGATGCTCACAAGTTGACTGGTCCTAATTTTGCTGACTGGTTTCGAAACTTGAGAATTATTCTCAGGGTTGAGAAGCTGGAATATGTGCTTGACTCACCTAAGCCTACTGAACCTGCTAGCGATGCACATAATGATGAACATGTTGTGTATTGTAAATGGATAGATGATGCAAATGTTGCTCAATGCATCATGCTAGCTTCCATGAACATTGAGCTACAGAAGCAACATGAACATATGGATGCTCACACTATCCTTATGCATCTACAAGAGTTGTATGATGTGGCAGGGAGGACAGCTCGATATGAGATATCGAAGGAGTTGTTCGGTTGTAGGATGTCTGAGGGATCATCTGTGAATGACCACGTACTTAAGATGATCAACTTTATTGAACGTCTTGGACAACTTGGTTTTTCCATGGATGGGGAGCTGAGCCAAGACTTGGTCTTGCAATCACTTCCGAGTTCGTTCTCACAGTTTGTTGTAAACTTTCATATGAATAAGCTGGATGTCAGCCTGCCTGAACTCCACAACATGTTGAAGACTGCGGAATCGAATTTTCCCCTAAGAAGAGTTACGTTCTTCTAATTGATGAAGGTTCCAATCCTAAGAAAAGGAAGAAGAACCCTTCCAAGAAGAAGAAAGTAGGTGAAAAGAGGCCGGTTCCACCAAAAGCTGAAGACCCCAAGAGCAAAGCTGTTTGCTTTCACTGTAACAAGGTGGGGCACTGGAAGAGGAACTGCAAGGTTTATCTTACAGAATTGAAGAAGAAGAAGGGTAGTGAGACTACCACTTCTGATTCAGGTATGTTCATGATCGAAGTTAATATGTCACTAAGTCAAATTTCTACTTGGGTATTAGATACCGCCTGTGTTTCTCATATTTGCAATTCGTTGCAGGGACTAAGGAGAAGTAGGACTCTTGAAGAAGAAGAGGTGATTCTACGGATGGGAAATGGAGCAAAAGTTGCTGCTGAAGCTGTAGGATCATTTCATTTACATATGCCTACGGGCAAGACTATTGTTCCAAATAATTGTTATTTTGTTCCCTCGATTGTGAGGAATATTATTTCTATTCCATGTTAGACTTGGAGGGATTTTCGTTTGTTATTCAGAATAATAAATGTTCAATTCCTAGAGATAACATTCTTTATGGAAGTGGTATTTTAAATAATGGTCTGTATGTATGTGACGTAGAGCATAATTTACTACAAATTGAACATACTAATAAAAGAAAAAGGGATGATGAAAATCTCACTTTCTTGTGGCACTGCGGACTTGGTCATATTAGTGAAAATAGTCTGCAGACATTGCATAAGGAAGGGTTACTTGACCCCTTTGATTTTGAATCATATCCTACATGCGAGTCTTGTCTATTGGGTAAAATGACCAAATCTCCATTTAGTGGACATGGAGAGAAGGCTGCAGATTTGCTAGGATTGGTACACACAGATGTATGTGGACCAATGTCTATGCAAGCCATGGGTGGATTTTCATACTTCATTGCTTTCATAGATGATCGATCTAGATTCAGATATGTGTATTTGATGAAACACAAGTCTGAAGCCTTTGAAAAGTTCAAAGAATATAAGTATGAAGTGGAGAAACAAACCAAACATAGTATTATAACTCTTCGATCAGATCGAGGTGGTGAATACTTGAATGGAGAGTTTCTAGCTTATCTCAAAGAAAATGGTATAGTCTCCCAGTGGACTCCTCCATATACTCCACAGTTGAATGGGGTATCTGAAAGGAGAATTCAAACTTTTTTAGACATGGTTCGGTCCATGATGAGCTATGCGAATCTTCCAGTATTCCTGTGGGGTTATGCATTGGAAACCTCAGCATATTTACTGAATAAGGTGCCTTCCAAATTTGTTCCTCAAACTCTATATGAGATATGGAAAGAAAGGAAACCGGGTCTTAAACACGTTAAGATTAGGGGATGTCCAGCTTATGTCAAGAAAGTTGACCTAGATAAGTTGGAATCTCGATCTGTAAAATGTAATTTTGTGGGATATCCTAAAGAGACTTTAGGGTATTACTTTTACACCGATCATCGGGTGTTTGTCTCCAGACATGCTACCTTCTTGGAAAAGCAATTTATCCTTGAAGGAAATAGTGGGAGAAAAATTGAACTTGATGAAGTTCAAGAAGCACAAACTACTACGGATCAAGTGGAAACACCTGTTCAGACTGAACAACCTTCTGTGGAACAGCCCATTCGTAGGTCAGGGAGAGTGTCTCGCCAACCTGAGAGGTATTATGGCCTTGTCATTGAGAATGACAATGAGTTGTCAATCATTAATGATGACAACCCTGTGACCTATAATGAGGCTATAAGTAATGTTGACTCAGAGAAATGGCATAGTGCCATGAAATCCGAAATGGAATCTATGTATACCAACCAAGTATGGACTCTGGTTGAGGCGCCTGAAGGTGTTAAGCCTATTGGGTGCAAGTGGGTATACAAAAGAAAGATTAGAGTAGATGGGCAGGTGGGCAGGTGGAGACCTATAAGGCCAGGCTCGTGGCAAAAGGATTCAGACAAAGGCAAGGGATTGACTTTTATGAAACTTTTTTGCCTGTAGCCCTGTTAAAATCAATTCGGATTTTGCTTGCAATTACTGCTTATTACGACTATGAGATCTGGCAAATGGACGTGAAAACGGCCTTCCTCAATGGGAAACTTGAAGAGGAAGTGTATATGACACAGCCAGAGGGTTTTCTTTCCAAGGGAAACGAACACCTAGTGTGTAAGCTGCTGCGAACCATATATGGTTTAAAGCAAGCTTCTCAAAGATGGACCATCCATTTTGATGAGACAATCAATGAGTTTGGGTTTATCGAAAACATAGATGAACCATGTGTCTATAAAAAGGTTTGTGGGAGCGCGGTAACATTTTTGTATTGTATTGAAAGAGGAGACGTCAAGAGAGTTGACACCATAACAACGTAGCAGACCCACTTACAAAGCCACTTTCTCAAAGTCACTTTGATCGTCATAAAGATAAGATGGGTATTAGAAACCAGAGTGATTGGCTTTAGTACAAGTGGGAGATTGAAAGAGATGTGTCCTAAGTCCAATCATGTATGATGATTTAGTAATAACTTTTATGTAATCTGTTTTGATTTCATTGATATTAATAAAAGACTTGTTTTGGTTTTATTGCGGGCTTTATCTATTTAAGTGTTTAAATAAGATATACCATAGTTTAGAGTAAAGCTTTTTATGGATTATGATGAGATCATAATAATGAGACCTAAAAGATGATAACTCTAAACTTAAATATTTCCTGGTCGTAGGATTACTAACTGGTAATTAGTAATCCGTAAAGATCGGTACATACTATGTTTGCTTCATTATGAAGGATGTCTGTTCTCATAGACATTTGTGTGGTGACACTATAGCTAGTATGTAGGTGCTTATTATAGAATAAGTTCACTGAACATGACTCACACAGATGAACAACTGATGGAGTTCACTCACGTGTCAGCAGTTGTTCACATAGTGATAGTTGTACAAGTATCCTTAGACTTGAGGTCATCATAGTCATCTTGTGTACACTGAACTATGCTTTGGTTTAGTTTTTAGTCTCTAGGGACAATTATAAGGGCTCTACTGGGTATAGGAATTTGTACACGAAGATAGTGTATGATCAATAAAGGATCTACCCCTTCTAGTGAAGGAAGAGAATGTTCAATGTTGATCCAGTTATGCTAGTTCAGGAATCTCTGGCCAGAGTGAATCAAATTAGAAAGGAGTTTCTAATTTACATTAAATAGAACTAAGCATAGTGAATGGGAAAGCAAATGATTAAATAAGATAGGCTTGATACAAGTTCTATGCGTTGTATTTAATCGTGACATTGCAGGGTAGAAGGAATTGATTGTACGGTAACTACTCACTGAATAGGTTCTTGGTATTCTAAGCAGTGAATTCGTATTATCCGGATAGTCGCGATATGCTGAGAAGTATCCCTCACGATGTAGAATAAATATGATTAATTTATTAATTAATCATATTTAATGAATTAGAGAATTTATATAAATAATGATAAAATAGTTTTATTATTATTTATTTCTACTACCGGCTTAATATTGAACCTACAGGGTCACACCATAAAAGAGAATGATTTAATGGTGGAGGAATTAATTAATTATGGTTGGTAATTATTTATTTGTGAAATAAATAATTAATTAGCAGATTTAATAATTGATTAAATGAGATTTAATTAATTCTGAATATTATTAATTAAGAATTTAATTTTGGAAATTAAATCAAGTGAGAGAATTATTTTTCTAAAGTGTTTAGAAAAGGGATTAATGATTAAAAGGTGTTTTAATTATTAGTTAATTGGTTAATAAGAATAATCAAAGGGTTAATAATAATAATATTTTATGGAAAAATTTCAACTGAAAATTTTGCCTATAAATATACTATTATAAACCCTATTTGCCTCAACCCAAATAATTAACCCTAATTCTAAAGTAGAACAAGAGGGAGGCAACTAATTCTCTCAACCTCTTCCGCCCTCCATTATTTTGATCTCTTAGTGGATACCGGTGGAGTGCTTCACACTTGAGGAGCAGCTGCTAGAGATTTCCGTTCATCGTTCTTGGATCGCTATTAAAGACCTCCATCTTTCCATTAACGTAAAGCTTCTTAAGGTAAACATACTGAACTACGAATTAAATATTATTTTTCGCGTGGATCCTGCGGAGGGTTTCGGTTTTTTTTAAGATTTAAATTTACGTTTTCGTTGCGTTTATGTGCTAAAAACCCTTCACTTCCTGCTTTCAATAAAGAAAACAGCAAGACGAATGACTTTCTCTTGCCGTCGAAGAGTGCGAAGATGAAGATCTTTTTGAAATCCCAGAAGATCATCCCGATGTTGTTTGAGATGGCATTGATGTGATATGGAATTTGCATTCCATCATGAAAAATAGTCATAATATTTGTGAAATGGTTGTAAAACCATGTGAAATGTGCCATTGTTTTAGAAGAAAGAGATATGAGTAATAATGGTGAGGAGAGAGTTTTGTGTTTAAGAAGAGATGATTGAACTGAACTGAAATGACGGTTTAAATAACCAAGGGAATATCAAAGGACTAGAGGACTGATCAATTATTAAGTGTAGAGTTAATTTGATGATTTAACCAAAAGATGTCTTGTTAAGGCGCGTCTCCCTAGAATGATTTGTAATGATGACAATGATATATATTCATACATGCACATTTACCAAATAAATTCACTTAATTCATCATGCATATAATAAAATACATCAAATATTCCTGGCTTAATATTTTTTAACAACATTTAAGACATATCAGGATTTGATCAATATACATCAGGATTTGATCAAAAATAAATTCAAAAGAATTTATTTGTCTCAACTAACCATAACAAGTTCATTGACAAGCTTTGTAAATATTGCTTCAGGTAATGGCTTCGTGAAGATATCAGCCATCTGCTGATCAGTAGGAACGAAATGAAGCTCAGTTGTTCCTTTCATAACATGTTCTCTTATAAAATGATATCTGATGCTGATATGTTTAGTAATAGAGTGTTGCACCAGATTTCCTGTCATAGAAATAGCACTTTGATTATCATAATAAATAGGAATTTTTGAAAATGACAATCCATAGTCCATGAGCTGATTTCTCATCCATAACAACTGAGCACAACAACTCCCAGCTACTATATATTCAGTCTCAGCAGTCGAAGTGTAAATTGATTTCTGCTTCTTACTGAACTATGAGACTAATCTGCTTCCCAAAAACTGACAGCTCCCTGATGTACTTTTCCTGTCTATTTTGCATCCACCAAAATCAGTATCTGAATAACCACATAATGCAAAATCAGCTTCCCTTGCATACCAGAGACCAAGTGATATTTGAAAATTCTCTTTACTGCAATAAGATGTGGCTCCCTTGGATTTGCCTGAAATCTTGCACACAGATAGGTGGCAAATGTAATGTCTGGCCTACTAGCCGTTAGGTACAAAAGAGAACCAATCATACCTCTGTAATTTGAGACATCAACTGTTGTACCTTCATGAGGATCAAGCTTTGTAGTAGTTGCCATTGGAGTAGCTGTTGTTGCACTATCTTGCATATTAAACCTTTTTAGCAGATTTTTTGTGTACTTTGACTGATTGATGTAGATCCCATTATCAGTCTGTTTAATTTGCAATCCTAAAAATTAACTCATCTCTCCCATCATGCTCATTTGATATCTTGATTGCATCAACTTTGAGAACTTATCATACAGTTTTTGATTAGTTGATCCAAAAATGATATCATCCACATAAATTTGAACTAAAAGCAGATCTTTACCTTGATTCAGATAAAATAAAGTTTTATCTATAGTACCTCTTTTGAATCCACTTTCCAGCAGAAACTGAGTAAGAGTCTCATACAATGCCCTAGGTGTTTGCTTTAGTCCATAGAGTGCTTTGTCAAGTCTATAAACATGATCAGGATATTTAGGATCCACAAAACCAGGTGGTTGTTCAACATAGACTTCTTCTTCAAGTTTTCCATTGAGAAATGCACTCTTGACATCCATTTGGAAGACTTTAAACTTCTTGTGAGCAGCATATGCCAAGAAGATTCTGATTGCTTCCAGCCTAGCAACAGGATCAAATGTTTCATCATAGTCAATACCTTCCTGTTGGGAATATCCTTTAGCTACCAATCTTGCCTTATTTCTGATGATTGTTCCATCAGAATCAGTCTTATTCTGAAGACCCACTTTGTTCCTATAATTGACATGTTCTTTGGTCTAAGCACCAGCTTCCAAACTCATTCAACTCTTCTTGCATAGCCATGACCCAATCTGCATCCTTGAGTGCATCTTCTACTTTTTTTTGCTCTTCTTTTGAAAGTAGATTGTGATATAAACATTCATTCTGAGTTGCACTCCTTGTCTTTACACCATCATCAGGATTTCCAATGATCAAATCAGGAGTATGATCTTTAGTCCATTTTCTGGCACTAGAAAGTGTCCTTCTGGAGCTAGATGCTCCCCCTGGATTGTATGCCTCATCAAATGCATTTGAGGCTCCCCCTGAATCTGTTGTGTTATCTCCTGATGAAGTATTGGGACTTGAATCATGTCCATCTGAAGTTGAATCAACATTTGATTCTGAATGATCAGATTGAGAAGAACCTTGAGATGATTCTTTAGTGTTAGTACCATCTGCTGACCCTTGTTGTTGCTCCCCCTCAACATGTGCAGGTTCATTAATACAATGATTATATTCAGAATCTGAAGGAGTATCGGGATTTGGATCATCAGGATTTGACAGTTCATTAGAGTTTGATCCAGATTCCAACAATGCATTTTCATTTGCAAAGATTAGACTTTCATGAGTGTCTTCTTCAAAACCAGGAATCTTCTTATCATCAAACGATACATTTATGGAGACAACTACAGTATATGTTCTCAGATTGAAAACTTTGTATGCTCTTGATGGTGAGTATCCAACAAAGATTCCTTCATCATCTTTTGTTTCAAACTTTCCTAGCTGATCAGTATGAGTTCTCAAAACAAAGCACTTACATCCAAATACATGAAGATGTTTGAGACTGGGCTTCTTTTCTTTCAGCATCTGATAAGGAGTAACACCATGTCTATTTATCAGAGTTATATTCTGAGTATAACTTGTTGTGTTTACTGATTCAGCCCAAAAGTAAGTGGGTAGTTTTGCTTCTTCCAGCAGAGTCCTGCCAGCTTCAATCAAGGTTATGTTCTTCCTCTTAACAACACCATTTTGTTGAGGTGTACCAGGAGCTGAGAATTGTTGTTGTATGTCTTTATACTTGCAGAATTCCTCTATTTTTGAATTCTTGAACTCAGTGCCATTATCACTTCTCAGAATTTTCACTTTATGCGTGGATCCATTTTCAATTTACCTTATGTGATCCAGAAACATTTCTGAAGTTTCATCCTTCCTGTGTAGAAAATAAACCCAAGTATATCTAGTGAAATCATCAACAATTACAAGTATGTACCTTTTCCCGTTGATGGACATTATGTTTACTGGTCCAAAGAGATCCAAGTGTAGCATATGATATGGCTCAATAATAGAGAATTCTGTTTTGCTTTTGAAAGATACTCTTCTTTGTTTGGACTTTTGGCAAGTATCACAAAGACCATCAGATGAGTATAGCATATTTCGTAATCCTTTTACCAGCTCCTTCTTAGCAAGTTCATTGATTGAATTGAAGTTGAGATGTGAGAGCTTCTTGTGCCAGTTCCAGCTCTCATCTACTGATGTCTTTGAGATAAGGCAAGTAGCTTCTTTCTCAAGACTTTCATGTAGTCTTGCTTCATATATGTTACCATGTTTGTATCCTATCAAGACAATTTTCTTTGACTTGTTATGAACAACTTCACAGTGTGAGTCATAGAATATTACATGATAACCTCTGTCAGTGATTTGACTGATGCTGAGAAGATTATGCTTCAGTCCTTCCACCAGAGCTACATTCTCTATTGCTACATTTCCAATTATCAAGTTGCCATATCCCAGAGTGTGTCCTACATTTCCATCTCCATAAGATACATATGGGCCAGCCTTCTTCTCAAATTCTGACAACAGGGATTTATTTCCAGTCATGTGTCCTGAACATCCACTATCCAAGACAAGTGTATTTTTCTTGTAACCTTACAGTCAGAGGAATAATTAATTAGAAGGATTTTTAAGGACCCACACTTGTTGGGCCCTCTTTTTGGATAACTTAAGCCTTTGTGAGTCAGGAGTACTTCTGACAGTTTTTCCTTTGTCTGGATTTGTCTTGTTAGAAGCAGATTTAGTAGAACCAAGAGAATTAAGCACACAAGCAACTTTATTAAATTTAGGAAAAGGTTCATATTAGTTGTGATACAGCTTATGATAGGAACTACAAGTATAAATCGAATGCCAACTATTACCACAATAAAAATAAGGATTTTGTGGTTTATAAAATACTGATCTACTCCTAACATCAGACACAGGAATAGTAGTTTTCATTTTCTCACTCCTTCTACAATCAATAGCAAGATGATTAGTATTACCATAGTTAAAACAAGTTTTTCTAGGGGCATTGGGAACAACCTTATAATTAGAATCCTTAGAAATACCTTGCTTACCATTCCTGTTTCTTTTAGGACTTTTTACTTGAGGCTTGTTAGTAACCTCAGATAATTTCTTTTTCAATTGTCTTTTAGACAAAAGTCCTATGTTCTTTTCTTTCTTAACAGTCTTAATGGTTTCCTTGTTTTCCTTTCTTTATGAATTATCACTTAATAATTTTTCATATGATGCTGATGTTGAACCCTTTTCAAAGATGGATTTGGGTTCATCAGCTTCTGAAGAGATAAACTTCACAGGAGTTTTAAGGGTAGTCTCATTCTCAGTGTTAACATCCTTAATTCCATCTACATAACCAAGACATTCTTTCCAGTTTTTCTTGGATATCATCTCATGAACCTTTTTCCCTGAAGCAGTCTAGGAATTAAGAGTTTTTCTCTCATTTTCTAATTCATTTTCTAACATACTGAACTTAGCTTTTAGTACCTTTGTTGTATGTTTAGCTTTCTCACATTCTTCCTGAATTTCAATCTGATTTACTAAGTCAGACTCCAATTGATCATTCCTAGACTTTAACATTTCATTTTCAGTTAACAATCTATTGTTCTCTAGAATCTTATTTTAAAATTACCATGGAGAGACTTAAGAATAGACTTCAGTTCAGATATATCTTCAATATTAAAAGAGAAGAAAGAAGTTGATACCTTAGACTCAGAGGAAGCAGGATCATCAAAGCTAGCCATCAGTGCATAATATATGTCTTCATTTTCAGAATCAGAGGAGTCCATCCAATTCTTGCTTGAAGTAATTAGGGCTTTGTTCTTCCCTTTGTCATGCTTTGTCCTCTTGCACTCTATAGCAAAGTGACCAGGTTCATCACAGTTGTAGCACTTGATTTTTGTCTTGTCTACCTTTCCAGCTTTAAATTCTTTTCCATCTCTTCTTCCAGTTGACTTCCTTTCACCTCCAGTGAACTTCTTCTTGAAGCTTCTATTCTTCTTAGACTTCATGAATTGCATCATCTTGAAGCCCTGAACCAGCAATGCAGCCATTTGCATGATATCAGAATCTGTCATATTCTCATCAGTTTCAGAATCAGTATCATTGTAATAACCCCAATTTTTGGGAAATTTTTGAAACCCTTATGAATAGTGTTTTTGCTGAATGAGAAAACTTTTCATGCCACACTATGTAGGGGTTCTGATATGGATATTCTGAGATTTTATTAGTACTTTATATGGGATATAAGTGTATGTAAAAATCGTCAGAATCCAAATCCGAACACTTTGATTTTTCCCGGAAATTCACAAGATACGGAGAGAATTGAGTATAAGGTAACAGGATAAAAAGGATTTAAATTAAAGGATTATAGGAGAGGATCATAAAAGGAATATAATATATTGAGAAAGGTTAAGGGAACCTAAGTAATAAGATCCCGGGTATGATCCCTCAAACGATAAACGAGAACGAAAGATAAGCGAACCGTAAAACAAATAAGTGACCAAGAGACAAGCTTGTACAAGAAGCCAGGGATTGTGACATCATCAAACCACAAGGTGTGGACAAGTGGGAGCATTATGACATGTGCAAGGTGATATAAGCATGACATGGGAAGGAAGGAGGTGTGGTGGCTTTGTAACCACACAAATTCAAGGGCAAGAAGGTAATTGACTAAAGCAAGCACAAAAACCAAGCAACCAAGCCAAGCAAATCATTTTTCATCAAAATCAAAAAGAAACCAAGGCATTGTTCTTCATGCTCTCGGCCAAAACAGAATCAGAACACTAAAACTGCTGTATCTCCTTCATTTCTCACTCAAATATTGTGTTCTATAGCTCATTGGAAAGGTATTGAGATGGCCTACAACTCTTGTTCACAAGTCTCGTCCAAATAATCATGGTAATACCCTCATTTTTACAGTTCTTTAAATCGGACTTTTAGAAACTTCAAAGCCTAACTTTGTGTTCTTGATTTCTTTGGAAAGATCAAGCTTGTAGGAGGCTCCCTAAGGCTTCCTAGCAACTTAACACCTCCCAAGGAAGGTATAAACTTCAAACCCTAGCCTTTACTTTATTTGTTAGTAAGTTTAATGGTTGGTGTTGTGAAATGAGAAGCATGGATTGTGATTATTAGTAGTTTGGTTTTATTTGGAAGTGTTTTGGTAATTGAAGATTGATTATAGTTCATAAGTCTTGATTGTGGTTGTTTGAGTTGAAAACCTTGGAGATTATGGACTGATGTGGTATGGTTTAGGTGAAGTTTTGTTGTATTGATGGTTATGAGTTGGTTGGTGGTTAATTGGAGTAGTTTAATCATTGGTAATCGCGTAAACATAGCCGTCGTAACGTCCGATTTTCTTTGGACTGTTTTTGTGCATAGCATTAGGACCCGAGAACCCCCTGATAGATTATGACCACTGCCATGTTTAGATAGCTCATGTTACGAGCTTCGTTTTGATATGTAGTTCGTTCGATTCCGATTTACGGTTTAGGAGAAACGACCGTTTCAAGTAACGGCGTTTCGCGAACGAAACTTTTTCCCTCGCCTTACTTTGGAATGTAGGTTAAAGACCAAAAAGGGTTAATTAATGTGTGAAACATTTATGGTAAGTGTGTTAGGCAGTTGGTAAGACATTCGCGAAAGAATCGTTTTAAAACTCGTAAAGGTTAAATTATTAAAAATGGTGGAGCCGAGGGTACCCGAGTGACTTAAGCAAATCGGTGAGCGCAAAACAAGCGTTAGAGTCTAAGTTAGTTAAAGCATAGATTTACAAGTGATTTTGGTTTAATTCCAACTTACTTGTTGTTTATAGGTTATCAGACTCGTCCCGAGCCTTTCTCACCCCCAAGTCGCTCAGGCAAGTATTCTATCCGTTATACTGTTGTTGTGATGAATACACTTGTATATGCATTATCTTGTGATATTGCATGATTGCTATTTAGCAAATGTTGCGATATATTGTAGCATGTGATATGGTATATATGCATGCATGTTTTATATTCTTGAGATATATATCTGTTGGTTTATTCGATAATACCTATGCTAGAGGATAGTTGTATCTTGCATATACCCTTAGTATAGGGACCCAAAGGTGAAAATATTTTTCTAAAACCGGGAGTCGAGGATCCCGAGTAATCTTGTATATATGGATATGGATATATATATATATATATATATATGGTTATAGTTTTCCAAACTATTAATCGAATAAGGTTTATTCGATAACTTTAAACTTTATTTTATTATTGAATATTATTTCGAATATTATTCGAGGGCTTATGACTCTTTAATATTATTTATTGAATATTATTTGAATATTCATTTGAGGATGTATGACTCCTTTATTTTATTTAATGAATATTATTTATAATATTCATTCGAGGTATTATGACTCAGCTTATTTTATTTATTGAATATTATTTGAATATTCATTTGAGGATCTATGACTCCGATTATTTGCTGAGATATATTCTTTATTTTATTAAAGAATAAGATGTCAATAATCAAACTTATTTTCGATTATTCAAATAAAGATAATACTTTCATATAAGTATATCTTTGGTTATTTAATACTCGTTTCAAGTATAAATTTTAATACTTCTACTTCAATTATTTTTATAAAGATTATTCTTTATGGGAATATTATTTAATTAATAATATTCAGATATTTTCTAATATTCCGGGGACTGATTTACTTTATTAAATCAGCCTTACTCCAAACACTCTTTAAAGTGTTTTCGAGTCTTCAAAATGATTTTTAAAAGTCAGAGCGGATCCCAAAACTCATTTTTATATTTAAGATCTTCCTTTTAAAGGGGATTTAAATACTCGCTCAAAACCTGGGGAATCCGGCTCTGTGGTGTGTTTTATATTCGCAACGAGGTTGCAGATTTGGTAAATGAATTGATTACTTGCCCAACGTTCGGGAAGTAAGCCCATCTCATTGAGTCGGCATAAGCGACAGGCCGGGGTACGGTCTATTATTGTGTAAGTGGCTCAGTGGGAGTCCATCAAATGCATAAGTGGCTGAGTGGCAGTCCAGCATAGGTCTTAATTATGACCAGGGTGATGACCAGTGGGGAATTCGTCCATCTACTAGTAGAAAAGGTTACTTATTGGTATCTTTGCCTGATCAGCAAGATATCGGGTTTATGCCAAAATTCTTTTCCTTTCCAAAATTCATTGGATGTTTCAAACTCTGTTCATACTTTGCATAATAGAGATTCCAGGAAATGTTTAAAGGGATATATATATGTGGATATATATATATATCGGGACTAAATAAAGTATCTCATAACTTTTTCATTCAATAATATTTCAAAGATTGAATCTATTCAAGTCTTATCTTGTGGTCTCATCAGTGGGATGAACTTTTGAAATTGATTGTAACTTGAACGGTGGTAGTTCAAGTAGTATTTGGGAATGATATAAGTGTAGTGAAGTATTTGGTAACTTCATCTTTTAAACTTATATCTAATTAATAATTGTCTTATGTATGACAAAGATTTTCAGAAAAACGTTGAGACAAGGTTAGATATATGAGATCACCTTGCAACGATATTTTTTTTATATACAGTTATACACTGGGATTTTGTGTATATTATGCATGGAAGAGGACTTCCAATATTTTGAAAAGTATATATGTATATATATATACTGAATATTTTGCGACTTCATCGCATTAAGTTATCAACTTGGTTCATTTCTTTTGACCAAGACTTTCATGAGTATTATGAGTAGACTCATATATTGTTAATCATTATACATATTATTTTGGTGGGCTTGCTGCTCACCCTTACTTTCTTCTTTCATCACACAACATCAGATAGATAAGATGAACAGGACCAAGCTCCCAATTCGCGAGAGGATAGGAAGCGTTCCGCAGCTTCCTATAGGCATTGAAGTCACTGTAGCTGAGGTAGGGAACTACCAATAGACTAGGCTTCAACTTTTGATGTACCAGATTTATGTATACTTATGAATTGTAATAATGGCAAAGAAATGTAAATTTATTCAGAACCCTTTTAAGGTGTATTGACTTATAATTGTGGAATAAAACGACTTGTGATTATTTGTGGATGTTCATCTCTGAGACTATAACGTGTGGTGTGTATTTATTGTGGGGTCACAGTACAGAGTAGTTGATTGTGTATTAGGATTGGGTGTTATTAAGGGAAATGGATCTCGTGACAACCCGGATCCCCGACCCCGGATCTGGGGGTGTTACAATCATCATCAGAATTTGATGATGAATCATCAGTATCTGACTTTGGCAGATTGTTCTTTTTCCTTTCAACTTCAACAGACCTTTTTTTTGAAGCTTTATCATTTACTTTCAAAGCAACTGATTTTCCTTTGCTGCTTTTCCTCTCCTTCCTTTGTTGGACTTCCAAGTCATGATTTCTCAGCATGCCATAAACTTCATCTAGAGTGATTATTTCCAAATCATACTGATGTTGTATGATTGAAGACTGAGTCTCCCATTCTTCATTCAAGGCTCTCAGAAACTTAGAGTTAGAATCCTCTCGATCATACACCTTTCCCACCGAAGACAGATTCTTGAGCAGGGTCAGAAATCTGTCATAGATATCAGTGAGACTTTTATCAGGCTTGGCCTCAAATTGTTCATATTCTTGAATCAGAATAGCCCGTCTGTTCTTCTTGATAGCCATGGTTCCTTGACATTGGGTTTCAAGAGCATCCCAGATCTCTTTGGCAGTCTTGTAGGCTATAACCCTATTTGACATCACATAATCAAGACTGTTATGTAAAATATTTCTTAACTTTGCATCTTTCAGCACAGCTACTTTCTCTTCTGGTGTCCACTCACTCTTCTCCTTCAATTGATAATGTTCAGCAACAGTAGGAGTTGCAGGCACCAGTTTTGTTGGTATGTAGGGTCCATCATTAATTACGTCGAGATAATCTGGATCTGTAGCTTTCAGGTGCATGAGCATTTTCACCTTCCATGTAGAATATTCACTCTTTTTAAGAATGGGGATTTTAATACTTTCATACTTGTTGAGATACATGTTTAGATCGCTTCTGATTGTAAGTTTATCAGTTTACTCTGATACCAATTGTTGCCCATTAAATATACAATTGTTTAAGGGGGTTGGATATAATTGTATAAATGTTTCAAACAAGTATAAAAATATAACAGTTCTTTACATTTCTGATAAAAACTGTTACAAACTCTCTCAAGAAATACTGATGTTCTTGAGAGCTGCTAAGTCGTACAATGCTCGAGTTCTACACAATGTGATGACCTAAACTGTGTTTATATAATACACAGCTGCTACAAATCATTCTAGGATATGCATTATCAAATACTAATAGAAATTGATACATATATCTAACTGAATATACAAAGTCCTATCACTCAGAACGAACATATATCCATCCCTCAAAATAAAGAATATACTCAATCTTCACAACATGCTGCTCTTCAAATACTGATGCTTCTGCAAATACTGATGGGCATCAAATCCTAATGACATCCAGAACATCCAGATCCTGAGCTTCTTCAGATCATTGAGAATCAGCATGTAATAGAAATGTCCCAGAAGGAAAAGGGACAAGGAAATTTTCAAAACCGTTTCAGGAGGAAGCTGGGATTCCAAGCCCGGACAATATAAATTTCAAAAGGTCAGAGCAAGGCAATCAGAGGACAGGTAATCATTTCCAAGCTCCGAACCAGCAAAGGATTATAAGACCACCACTGCTAGATTGCAAGACATGTGGGAGGATGTTAGGGCAAAAACACACGCTAATATTCACGCAAGTATACGCGTTCGCAAGTAATATAGAATACTTTCTAGTTCGTTCCCACAGAGACTCAGACTAATTTATTGTCTACTTAAACTCACTCACCAATGTATGATTACTTCTCAATGTTAAGACACTAACACTTAAAATTATTAACTAAATATTAACTATAATTAACTACTTAATTAATCACTTAATTAACACTTCAATTTATCAATAATAAAACACTCATGAGATCACAACTTCATTACTACTTCCTTCAATAGTCATTGTTAATTCCTTTAGCATGTGACAGTGATGATATTAATCGAATAACACGAAACTGATAAAAGCCAACTTTCATTGTACTAATACCATTCTACCAATCATCCACAATTAAGATAGAAGTTGAATAGTCATCAATTATGTTGAGTTCCTATATGTCTACAGAAATTGACAACACAACGATTTAAGCACAAGTTATTCCTTTTGATTACATAGGGCAAATAAAACTGTTAGAGTTACCCACTAATCATGCACAACGTACATGAACCTATGCTAGCATGGCAAGTTCTAAATCTCAAGATCCACCGTCGCTTCACAAGAGATTAACACCCTATCTTATATGTTCGCGACGCACATAAGACGAATACGCACAACCAATACTAGATATCATACAATCATCACACACTAAAGTATTAAACAATTAAATAAAGAATTCCATAGTAAATCCGTTGCAACCCGGTGATCACGATTAGCCCATAATAGCACTTATCGTCATCATGGATTCATATGAAATCATGATAAACAAACACAAGAAAAGAATAACTAAACTAATTATATTAAATCAGAGTACGTCACAAGAGTAAATAGGTTCAAAGTAAGAAAACTAGCATCCAACGTTACAACGAAACAAGAATCACAAGAAAATATGCTTCCTCTTCGTTGCCGTGTACTAAAACGGTCTTCTTCCTTATCTCCTTCGCTCCTTGCATAATACCACGATCCTCTCTCTTAAAAACGTCTCCAAATCTACTTATATAATAGTCCCATAAAACTCAGATTACATAGAAGTGGAAGCCAAACAGAAATAGAAGTCCTAAAACAAATTATTTTTTTCCCGACCCTGCGCGGCCGCTCAATATAGCTGAGCGGGCGCTCAGCTTTCTGCGCGGCCGCTCAGCATTGCTGAGCGGGCGCTCAGGACCCTTCTGGAAAATTCCTGAGTTTGCTCCGTTCCTTCGCTATAATCTACCCATTTCTTCCCTCTCTCAATGATGAACACATGCCAAGGCTTATTCTTGATGATTACTCCTCCAAAACGCAACTAATACCCTGAAATGCATAAACACTAGAAAAATGCATCAAATACATAAAATACTTGATTTCAATGCACCAATTTAAGCCATTTTAAGATGTTCTAAATGGTATAAAATGCCACTTATCACACCCCCAAACTTAAATCGATGCTTGTCCTCAAGCGTCACAGACTCAAAAACAAATAAAAACATGCATGAATGCAATCTTTATGAAAATGCAGCGATCCCCCTTACTACGAACGAACCAACCAAATTGTAACATCTCAACAAATGCAGTTAGACGACTAAAGATCAATAAACTCATGCAAACGGACATACAGCCAGAAACGTGGTGTGTGCAAATGCTTAACAGATATGCTTCGGAACTAGACCAATTATTATGACTCGACTATTCTCAAGGCAATCACATGATTATACAAAGAATAAAAATTCTAGGCACAAAGTGATATACAACACTACAAGAATTTAGGAGCTTATTACGGAATCATGCTTTTTATTTACAACACAAATGCTAATTTGACCATGTAATGAGTGAGGTCCACAAAAGACTTATGCAGTGGTATCCATGTAACGAGCGTTAGGTTAGCGGATCCCAGACTCTAAAAGCCTTAGGTCACTAGGCACAAAGTCCCCTAAGAACTTAATAACTCGAATACCAAAGAGCCCACTCCTGATCAATTATGCATAAACACCAAATTTTTTTTTTTTTAAAAATTTCTGAGCAAGTGCGTTTCGCTCCATCTTGCTCAACCCTAGACTACTCGCACAACATGCGAGCCGGCTACTAGCCATTTGACGCCTTACCACAACTAGCAACAAATTCCATTTTTACTCCAATTTTTTCTTTTTCATGCCTTTATCACTAAGAACCTATTATCGAATTCTAAGCATAATAAATAGATTAACCTCAAAAACAATCAAATCATAACAACAATCTAGCCCTTACGCATTCTCTAAGACTTAGTGGAATTACAAGTGCTTCTAGCATGCATATCAACCTACACGACTTAATATCACTTTAATGTTATCACTACACTCGCATCAATATCACAATTCAGTCGATAAATCATCGCAAAAGGGATCATGATAAATACATGAGCTACATGACATGATAAACAGATAAAGCTATATAAAAAAAACTATATGGCATAAATTATGCAACTATATAAACTAAACTATCATGAATATGCAGCTATATGACACACACACAGTATTCCTTAACTACCACCCCCAAACTTAAAATCTTCACTGTCCCCAGTGAAGGTAGTAGAAAGGAACACAGGGTATACCTACTCGGAGTCATCATCATCATCACCCTCAGTGGGTGGAATATCAGGCGGCGGGTATGCAGAGTCCTCACCAAAAACTGGCCACTGGATATCAGCTCCAAGGCCCCGAAAAGCAGTCCCCAACGCAAGGGTGAGCTCCTGAGCAAACCTGCTCTGCGTCTCGTACATGGCATCCATCCGTCGTGAAAGCCTCCTATACTGGGTATCAGCCATCCCAGCACCCTCCTGAGCTCTCGAAGAACCAGCCTCATCACGCCCAGGCCTAGCCATAGTAGCACCTTGTGCTGGACGCGATCCTGGAAGACGATAACCCAGCCCATGCTCCTCGGACTCACCACCGGTCCACTCCTGCATCCCATTCAGAGTCCCAGAATCAATCGGAGCTGCCGGCAACTGCAACTGCTCATGAGCCGGCCAGTTCACTCCTACTGCTTGGCACAGCTTTGTAACCGTGGATGCATAAGGGATGTTCATATGCTTCGCTCCCCTCAAAAACTTCAGAATTCCTTGGTAGATAAACTCACCAAGGTCCATATAGTACTCCTCATTAAGAATTCCCCACAACAACTGTGATCTCTCAACTGTGACCTCGTGTGCATGCGAAGAAGGCAAAATATTAGCACAAATAAATGCATTCCATGCACGGGCATACCTGTTCATAGCGATCGCCGGGAAGTGATAATACTCATTAGTGCCGGTCTTGAAGGTCCAAACTGTGCCCGGCCTACAGAGAGTCACACAAATCAAATCCAAGTCAAAATCCTCAGCAATCTTCTCATTCCAGTTTTCCTCCTCGGGCTTCCTCTCTCGCTGTCCAATCACACGGCGAATCACCGCAGGGTGATAATCCACCGTCAGCCCTCGGACCACAGAAAACCCATTCTTTTCGGCCTTCGCGTTCGCAAAGAACTCGCGAACCACGCTCATCGGCACTGCTTCGGGCGACTCACAAAAAGCTATCCACCCCTTCTCTGCAATCATGGGTAGCAACTCATCATCCCTCCCTGATGGCAAAAACCCTCTCTCCTTCAGAATCGGCTTCCCCAAAAGCCTAGTGTACTCCTCTTCCGCAGCTCTGTCAGTCAACCGAGGCCTTGCAGCAGTACCCCTTGATGAATCAGCAGTAGGGACTGTGCTGCTGCTATCGATAGTTCGTGCTCTCTTGGGTGTCATTGATTCTCTAATAAAAGTGTTTAAGAACTGAGTTTTGGTGCTTGGGAGAGAGTTTAAGTGTAGGAAGTTTATGGGAGATATGTAGGATATGTGTATGTATATATAGGGTGTGGAATAGGTTAAATTAGATTAGGGTTTGGGGATTAAGGGTTAAAATGATGGGGTAGTGGGAACAAATCGTGGGTTTATGGGCTAAAATTTGTTTTTTTTTTATAAACTTAAAAGAAAAAATTTCTGGAAGTCGACCCCTGAGCGGTCGCTCAGCAAAGCTGAGTGGGCGCTCAGGGGGTCACTGGAAAAAAAAAATTTCAGCCCCGTTTTTCTGATTTTTTTGTGTTTTTGGATAGGTTATTAACTTCTAAGGGTTCCTGTAACAACAAATCATGGGTTGTCTCCCATGCAGCGCTTCTTTTTCGTCATTAGCTTGATGTTGCGTACCTTTCTCAAGTAGTCAACAAAATGGCACTAACCACTTCTCAGTTTGCCATGTCCCCATAGTAGTGCTTCAAACGCTGACCGTTAACCTTGAATGCTTGGTCCGGATCATTCTCAAAAATTTCCACCGCTCCATGTGGAAACACAGTTTTGACAATAAAAGGTCCAGACCATCTCGATTTCAACTTCCCAGGAAAAAGTCGGAGACGAGAGTTGAATAAGAGAACTTGTTGCCCCGGCACGAATAACTTAGGATGTAGCTTCCTATCGTGCCACCTCTTCACCTTTTCCTTATACATTTTGTTATTCTCGTACGCTTGAAGTTGAAATTCATCAAGTTCATTAAGCTGAAGCATTCTTTTCTTACCAGCTGCATCTAAATCTAGGTTCAACTTTTTCAATGCCCAGTAGGCCTTATGCTCAAGCTCCGCAGGTAGATGACATCCCTTACCGTACACCAACTGAAACGGGGACATACCAAGTGGAGTTTTGTATGCTGTTCTGTAAGCCCAAACAGCTTCATCGAGCTTTAAAGACCAATCCTTCCTTGACGGACAAACAACCTTCTCTAGAATGCGCTTGATCTCTCTGTTAGACACTTCCGTTTGACCATTTATTTATGGATGATAGGCAGTAGCCACTCGATGATTCACATTATAACGCTGCATCATAGAAGTGAACTTACGGTTGCAGAAATGCGACCCTTCATCACTTATGATTACCCGACGTGTTCCAAACCTTGTGAAAATCTGCTTATGAAGAAAATTTAGCACTGCCTTTGCATCATTTGTCGGTAAAGCTTTGACTTCTACCCATTTTGATACATAATCTACTGCCAGCAAGATGTACTAATTATTGCAAGACGAGACAAAAGGCCCCATGAAATCGATTCCCCAAACATCAAAGACCTCGACTTCAAGCATCACACTTAACGGCATCTCATCCTTTCTCGTCAAATTTCCCACTCTTTGGCAACGATCACACCTTAAAACAAACTGATGAGCATCCTTAAACAAAGTAGGCCAGAAAAAACCTGCTTGTAGAATACGAGCTGTCATCTTCTCACCACCATAGTATCCACCATAAACCGTGGAGTGGCAGTCTCGTAATATCCCCTCCGTCTCACAGAACGGGATACATCTCCTGATGATATGGTCAACTCCCTGTCTAAACAAATATGGTTCATCCCACATATACCACTTCACCTCATGTAGAAACTTCTTCTTTTGAGCTGAGGTCAATTTAGGAGGCATTACATTGTTGACGAGATAGTTTACAATATCTGCAAACCATGGTTCTTCCTCCTGAACTGCAAACAACTGCTCATCCGGAAAAGATTCATTGATTAATGTCCTATCTTGTGAAGTAGAATCGGGATTCTCTAACCTAGAGAGATGGTCAGCTACTTGATTCTCAGTACCTTTTCTATCCTTGATCTCTAACTCAAATTCCTGAAGTAAAAGCACCCAACGAATGAGTCTCGGCTTCGAATCCTTCTTGGAAACCAGATAGCGAATGGCGGCATGATCAGTGAATACTGTTACTTTAGTACCAAGTAGATAAGATCGAAATTTCTTGAAACCAAAGACTATAGCCAAGAGCTCCTTCTCAGTAGTGGTGTAGTTCATTTGGGCCCCATTTAAAGTCTTACTCGCATAGTAGACCACATGGAAGAGATTTTTCTTGCGCTGTCCCAGAACTGCACCTACCGCATAATCACTCACATCACACATCATCTCAAACGGTTCTTTCCAATCTGGTGCTGTAATAACTGGTGCAGTGATCAAACTCTTCTTGAGAGTCTCGAATGCTTCCAAACATTCATCATCAAATTTGAAAGGCACATCTTTCTCAAGCAAATTGCACAACGGCTTAGATATCTTTGAAAAGTCCTTGATGAATCGCCGATAAAAACCCGCATGACCAAGAAAACTACGGATTCCTTTCACAGAATTAGGTGGTGGAAGATTTTCAATGACTCCCACCTTGGCCTTGTCCACCTCCAGACCCTTGTTAGAGACCTTATGCCCAAGAATAATGCCTTCACGCACCATAAAATGACATTTCTCCCAATTGAGCACCAAATTAGTTTCCACGCACCTTTTGAGTACGGCGCGAAGATTATTCAAACATTCATCATATGAATGTCCAAAGATGGAGAAGTCGTCCATAAACACTTCGATATTATTTCCAATCATGTCAGAGAATATAGCCATCATACATCTCTGAAAAGTGGCCGGTGCGCCACATAACCCAAACGAAACTCTGCGAAAAGCAAACGTGCCAAATGGACAAGTGAAGGTAGTCTTTTCCTGATCCTCTAGTGCAATACAAATCTGATTATACCCTGAATAGCCATCCAGAAGACAAAAATACTCATGACCAGCCAACCTGTCAAGCATCTGATCAATAAACGGAAGAGGGAAGTGATCCTTCCTTGTGGCTTTGTTCAATTTTCGATAATCCATGCATACTCTCCATCCTGTAACTGTTCGAGTGGGGATGAGCTCATTCTTTTCATTTGCTACCACAGTGATACCTCATTTCTTAGGTACACATTGTACTGGGCTCACCCACGAACTGTCAGAAATAGGATAAATGATGCCTGCATCCAGCCATTTCAGAATTTCTTTCTTCACCACCTCCTTCATGATAGGATTCAGTCTGCACTGCTGTTCAACAGTCGGCTTACTACCTTCCTCTAGCATAATTTTATGCATATAATATGAAGGACTTATCCCCTTGATGTCTGCTATGGTCCATCCAATAGCCGATTTGAATTCTCTCAAAATCCTTAAGAGCTTGTCTTCCTCACTACCTGAAAGGTCAGATGGAATAATAACAGGTAAAGTAGATGCATCACCTAAAAAAACATACCTCAAGTGTTCAGGTAATGGCTTAAGCTCCAAGGTAGGTGCTTCCTTTATTGATGGTTTGAGCTTTCCTTCAGCATTCTTGAGGTCAGAAGTACCAAGAGATTCAAACGGCATGTCCAGCTTTTGCTTCCAGGGAGAAGCATTTAGATATTGTAATTGCTCGTTGCCATCTTTATCATCGCTGTCAAAATCCCCCACTAAGGCCTTTTCCAATGCATCAGACATTAGCATGCGATCGAGTTCCGAAGTAACCGCAGAATCAATCATATCCACTTTTAAGCATTCCTCATCTTCTGTAGGGAATTTCATTGCCTTGAAGGCGTTGAAGGTCACATCCTGATCTTGTACCCGCATAGCAAGTTCACCTTTTTGCACATCTATCAAGGTACGGCCAGTAGCCAAGAAAGGTCTTCCCAAGATTATGGGAATCTTCTTATCTTCCTCAAAATCCAGAATAACAAAATCTGCAGGAAAGAAGAGCTTATCCACCTTGACTAGCACATCCTCCACTATGCCCCTTGGGTAAGTAATGGAACGATCAGCCAATTGTAGAGACATGTATATGGGTTTTGGATCAGGAAAATCCAACTTTTTAAAGATCGACAACGACATCAGATTAATGCTTGCTCCCAAATCACAAAGGCACTTGTCAAAAGTCAACTTGCCAATGGTGCAAGGAATGCTGAAGCTACCTGGATCTTTCAGTTTTGGCGGTAACTTTTACAGCAGAACAGCGCTGCATTCTTCCGTGAGAGCAACGGTCTCAAGGTCATCCAGTTTCACCTTCCTTGAAAGAATACTCTTCATAAACTTCGCATAACTAGGCATTTGCTCCAGAGCCTCAGCGAAAGGTATATTGATGTGAAGTTTCTTAAACACCTCCAGAAACTTACCGAACTGTCTATCCAGCTTTTGTTGCTGCAATCTCTTAGGAAAAGGTGGTGGAGGATAGAGCTGCTTCTCCCCTGTATTACCCTCAAGCAGAGTGTGTTCAACAATATTCTTCCTTGGTTCCGCCGCTTTCTCCTTTTGCTTAGCTTCTTCATCTCTAATTTCAGCTTCTCCTTCTTTTGTTTTTTCAGCATCAGCAACTTTTCCAGACCTTAAGGTAATAGCCTTGACTTGCTCTTTAGCTTTCTTCCTGCCTGGTACTTCCGTGTCACTGGGAAGAATGCCAGGTTGACGATTGAGCACTGCATTGGCTAATTGACCGATTTGATTTTCCAAGGTCTTGATAGAAACCGCCTGACTCTTGCGTAATAGCTTAAGTTCCTCAAAATCAGCACTAGTAGGTGCAGCTGCACTTCCCTGTTGAGGATATGATTGTCTTTGAGCATACTGCTGTGGTTGCTGGAATCCAGGTGGGTTAAACTGTTTACTCACTCCTTGCTGATATGGTGGCTGAATAGCATTCTGATTATTCCCCCAGCTGAAATTTGGATGATTTCTGTTATTAGGATGATAGGTCGCTGGCACAGGCTGCTGTTGTCGCTGATAATTATTCACATACTGAACAGATTCGTTGACAAGAGAACACTGATCCGTAGCATGAGAACCTGCACAAAACTCACAAACCATAGCTATTTGATTAACTCCATATGTAGCCAGAGTATCAACCTTCATTGACAGCGCTTGAAGCTGTGCTGCAATAGCGGTGGCTGCATCAACTTCCAGAATACCAGCTACCTTACCAGGCATCATCCTCTGAGTTGGGTTTTGATGCTCATTTGCAGCCATAGTCTCGATAAGATTATAAGCCTCAGTATAACTTTTAGCCCATAAAGCGCCTCCAGCTGCTGCATCGAGCATGGGCCGAGATTGGGCCCCCAAACCATTATAGAAACCCGTGATCACCATCCAATCAGGCATTCCATGATGTGGACACTTTCTCAACATTTCCTTGTAGCGTTCCCAAGCTTCGCACATAGATTCTGTAGGTTGCTGCGCAAACTGAGTAAGAGCACTCCTCATAGCAACAGTCTTTGCCATTGGATAAAACTTCACCAAAAACTTTTGCGCAAGATCTTGCCACGTAGTGATGGACCCAGCTGGTTCAGAATGTAACCAGTCCTTAGCTTTGTCCCTTAGTGAGAATGGGAAAAGCCTTAGCTTGATAGCCTCATCAGTCACGCCATTATACTTAAAAGTGCTGCAGATCTCGACAAAATTCCTTATGTGCATGTTGGGGTCTTCAGTCGCCGCTCCTCCAAAAGAAACAGAATTCTGCACCATCTGAATAGTGCCCGGCTTGATTTCAAAGGTGTTAGCTTGAATGGCCGGATGAAGAATGCTTGACTGAAGTCATCAATTTTTTATCGAGAAAAGTCCATGAGAGCTGGATCAGCTTGAACAATACGATCACCCATGTTTACTGGTTCTTTTCGCTCAGTTCCTGAATCCGAATCTTCAAAATCTAACTTCTCCGGAATATCAAGAACTGCGTCTATCTCCTCAGCTGTATCTAAAGTCCTCTTGCGAGTACGAGAACGAGTTTGCATAAACGCTCGCTAAAGTACCTGAAACACAACCGGAAACAATAAGTAACTACTACGTCCTAATCACTGAATCCTAATGACCAATGATGGTAAGTACATAAACTAAACAAATATGCCGAGTCCCCGGCAGCGGCGCCAAAAACTTGTTAGGGTGAAAACACACGCTAATATTCACGCAAGTATACGCGTTCGCAAGTAATATAGAATACTTTCTAGTTCGTTCCCACAGAGACTCTGACTAATTTATTGTCTACTTAAACTCACTCACCAATGTATGATTACTTCTCAATGTTAAGACACTAACACTTAGAATTATTAACTAAATATTAACTACAATTAACTACTTAATTAATCACTTAATTAACACTTCAATTTATCAATAATAAAACACTCATGAGATCACAACTTCATTACTACTTCCTTCAATAGTCATTGTTAATTCCTTTAGCATGTGACAGTGATGATATTAATCAAATAACACGAAACTGATAAAAGCCAACTTTCATTGTACTAATACCATTCTACCAATCATCCACAATTAAGATAGAAGTTGAATAGTCATCAATTATGTTGAGTTCCTATATGTCTACAGAAATTGACAACACAACGATTTAAGCACAAGTTATTCCTTTTGATTATATAGGGCAAATAGAACTGTTAGAGTTACCCACTAATCATGCACAACGTACATGAACCTATGCTAGCATGGCAAGTTCTAAATCTCAAGATCCACCGTCGCTTCACAAGAGATTAACACCCTATCTTATATGTTCGCGACGCACATAAGACGAATACGCACAACCAATACTAGATATCATAGAATCATCACACACTAAAGTATTAAACAATTAACTAAATAATTCCATAGTAAATCCGTTGCAACCCCATGATCACGATTAGCCCATAATAGCACTTATCATCATCATGGGTTCATATGAAATCATGATAAACAAACACAAGAAAAGAATAACTAAACTAATTATATTAAATCAGAGTACGTCACAAGAGTAAATATAACACCCCCAGATCCGGGGTCGGGGATCCGGGTTGTCACGAGTTCCATTTCCCTTAACAACACCCAATCTTAATAATTTCTCAACTACTCTGTACTGTGACCCCACAATAAACACACACACCACACGTTATAGTCTCAGAGATGAACATCCAAAAATAATCACAAGTCGTTTTATTCCACAATTATATGTCAATACACCTTAAAAAGGTTCTGAATAAATTTACATTTCATTGCCATTATTACAATTCATAAATATACATAAATCTGGTACATCAAAAGTTGAAGCCTAGTCTATTGGTAGTTCCCTACCTCAGCCATAGTGACTTCAATGCCTATAGGAAGCTGCGAAACGCTTCCTATCCGATCGCGAATTGGGAGCTTGGTCCTGTTCATCTTATCTATCTGATGTTGTGTGATGAAAGAAGAAAGCAAGGGTGAGCAGCAAGCCCACCAAAATAATATGTATAATGATTAATAGTATATGAGTCTACTCATAATACTCATGAAAATCTTGGTCAAAAGAAATGAACCAAGTTTGATATCTTAATGCGATGAAGTCGCAAAATATTCAGTATATATACATATATACTTTTCAAAGTAATGGAAGTCCTCTTCCATGCATAATATACACAAAGTCCCAGTGTATAACTGTATATATAAAAAAAATATCGTTGCAAGGTGATCTCATATATCTAACCTTGTCTCAACGTTTTTCTGAAAATCTTTGTCATTCATAAGACAATTATTAATTAGATATAAGTTTAAAAGATGAAGTTACCAAATACTTCACTACACTTATATCATTCCCAAATACTACTTGAACTACCACCGTTCAAGTTATAATCAATTTCAAAAGTTCATCCCACTGATGAGACCACAAGATAAGACTTGAATAGATTCAATCTTTGAAATATTATTGAATGAAATAAAGTTACGAGATACTTTATTTAGTCCCGGTATATATATAACCACATATATATATACCCCTTTAAACATTTCCTGGAACCTCTGTTATGTAAAGTATGAACAGAGTTTGAAACATCCAATGAATTTTGGAAAGGAAAAGAATTTTGGCATAAACCCGATATCTCGCTGATCAGGCAAAGATACCAATAAGTAACCTTTTCTACTGTAGATGGATGAATTCCTCACCGGTCATCACCCTGGCCGCATTAGGACCTCGCGCTCGACCGTACCCCGGTCCCTCACGCGTTGATGGACTGCCACCCAGCCACTTACACAATAATAGACCGTACCCCGGCCTGTCGCTTATGCCGACTCAATGAGATGGGCTTACTTCCCGAACGTTGGGCAAGTAATCAATTCATTTACCAAATCTGCAACCTCGTTGCGAATATAAAATACACCACAGAGCCGGATTCCCCAGGTTTTGAGCGAGTATTTAAATCCCCTTTAAAAGGAAGATCTTAAATATAAAAATGAGTTTTGGGATCCGCTCTGACTTTTAAAAATCATTTTGAAGACTCGAAAACACTTTAAAGAGTGTTTGGAGTAAGGCTGATTTAATGAAGTAAATCAGTCCCCAGAATATTAGAAAATATCTGAATATTATTAATTAAATAATATTCCCATAAAGAATAATCTTTATAAAAATAATTGAAGTAGAAGTATTAAAATTTATACTTGAAACGAGTATTAAATAACCAAAGATATACTTATATGAAAGTATTATCTTTATTTGAATAATCGAAAATAAGTTTGATTGTTGACATCTTATTCTTTAATAAAATAAAGAATATATTTCAGCAAATAATCGGAGTCATAGATCCTCAAATGAATATTCAAATAATATTCAATAAATAAAATAAGCTGAGTCATAATACCTCGAATGAATATTATAAATAATATTCATTAAATAAAATAAAGGAGTCATACATCCTCAAATGAATATTCAAATAATATTCAATAAATAATATAAAAAGTCATACGCCTTCGAATAATATTCGAAATAATATTCAATAATAAAATAAAGTTAAAGTTATCGAATAAACCTTATTCGATTTATAGTTTGGAAAACTATAACCATATATATATATAAATATATATATATATATCCATATCCATATATACAAGATTACTCGGGATCCTCGACTCCCGGTTTTAGAAAATATTTTCACCTTTTGGGTCCCTATACTAAGGGTATATGCAAGTTACCGCTATCCTCTAGCATAGGTATTATCAACTGAACCAACAGATATATATTTCAAGAATATGAAACAGGCATGCATATATACCATATCACATGCTACAATATATCGCAAGAATTTGCTAAATAACCAACATGCATCTATCGCAAGATAATGCATATACAAGTGTATTCATCACAACAACAGTATAACGGATAGAATACTTGCCTGAGCGACTGGGGTTACGAATGGCTCGGGACGAGTCTGGTAACCTATAAACAACAAGTAAGTTGGAATTAAACCAAAGTCACTTGTAAATCTATACTTTAACTAACTTAGACTCTAACGCTTGTTTTGCGCTCACTAATTCGCTTAAGTCACTCGGGTACCCTCGGCTCCACCATTTTTAATAATTTAACCTTTACGAGTTTTAAAGCGATTCCTTCGCGAGTGACTTACCAACTGCCTAAAACACTTACCATAAATGTTTCATGCATTAATTAACCCTTTTTGGTCTTTAACCTACATTTCAAAGTAAGGCGAGGGGAAAAGTTTCGTTCGCGAAACGCCGTTACCTGAAACGGTCGTTTCTCCTAAACCGTAAATCGGAATCGAACGAACTACATATCAAAACGAAGCTCGTAACATGAGCTATCTAAACATGGCAGTGGTCATAATCTAGCAGGGGGTTCTCGGGTCCTAATGCTATGCACAAAAACAGTCCAAAGAAAATCGGACGTTACGACGGCTATGTTTACGCGATTTCCCAAATTTAAACCACTCGATACCAACCACAAATCAACCCCAAATCAATCATACAACCAATATCCATCCTTATCACATCATAACAACCCCAACAAATCCATATTAACCATTTATACTTATTCCTCACATGAACTAAAAGCTTTACTTAGGTTCTTTAACTAATTACCAAGATTTACAACTCCAACAATACAACAAAACCAACTAATCTCTACAAACTCAACCAAACTTCAACCAATCAAGCATCATGCCTCACATATGCTATATCAAACACATTCAATCCTAATTACTCAAAACTAAAGCTAGGGTTTGTAGTTTATACCTTCCTTGGAGAGTGGAGAATCAAGAGAATGGCTTGGAATCACCCTTAAAGTCCTTATCCAAGCTTAATCTAAACAAAACTTCAAGAACACAAATTTTAGTTCTTGAAAACACTATTCACCATCTTCTTTCATGATTTATAGAAAAAGATTGGCTTGGAATTAGAAGCTTAAACTTATAGGAAGTATGTAACTATCCATGGGGAAGCTTAGATAATTACCTTGCTAAATAGTAAGTGGAGGAGCTTGGACTTCCATTTTCTAAGAAAAGCACCCGAGAGCTTCAAGGAGAAGAAGAGATTTTTTTTTGTGTTTTGTGATTTGTTTTGCTTGGTTGCTAGATTTTTGTTTTGTTTTAGGCCAATTACCCATTTACCCTTGATTTTGTGTGGTTAACAATCCACCACATTTCCTTCCCTTCTATGTCATGCTTGCATCACTTTGCTATGTCATCCTCCCTTCCTTGTCCTCTTCTCATTGGTTGGGTGACATCACTTCCTCTAATCCCTTTGCTTAACTTCCCAATTGTTTGCCTAATGACCGCTGATCTGTTATACGGTTCGCTTAACTTTCGTTTTCATTTATCGTTTGAAGGATCATACCCGGGATCTTATTACTTAGGTTCCCTTAACCTTTCTCAATACATTGTATTCCTTTTATGATCCTCTCTTATAATCCTTTAATTTAAATCCTTTTATCCTGTTACCTTATACTCAATTCTTTCCGTATCTATTGGATTTCCGGGAAAAATCAAAGTGTTCGGAATTGGATTCTGACGATCTTTACATACACTTATATCCCATATAAAGTACTAATAAAATCTCAGAATATCCATATCAGAACCCCTACATAGTGTGGCATGAAAAGTTTTCTCGATCAGCAAAAACACTATTCATAAGGGTTTCAAAATTTCTCAAAAATTGGGGTTATTACAGTCTCCCCTCCTTAAAAGGATTCCGTCCCGGAATCAGATAGAAAACAAATGGGGATACTTTCTCAGCATTACATTTTCTAATTCTCAAGTAAATTTTCCCACATTGTGGTTCTTCCATCAAACTCTGAATAGTTTGATAACCCTTCTCCAAAGCACTTGTTCCCTTTTCACTCTATAACCCTTCCTGGTTGCTCCATATAGGTTACGTCGGGTTACATATCTATGCGCTCATACGCCTCTATTTATCTGGCATCTGAATTTCACTTCCTTAACATTGATACGTGAAACACGTTACGACCTGCTACATGTTCGGGGTTAGGGCTAGCTCATATGCTAACTTCCCAAACGTCTTAATATATCCAAGGGTCCAACAAATTGTAGACTTATCTTTCCTTTCTTTCCGAACCTCATCAATCCTTTCCAAGGGATACCTATAACATTATAGGTCCCCTATTTCATACTCTTTATCCTTTCGTGTCAAATCAACATACTTATCATGTCCATCTTGGGCTACTACCAGCCGTCCTCTGTTTAGATCTATCATACCCTTGGTCCTTTGGACTACTGCGGGTCCGAGCATCTTGCGCTCTACAACTTCATCCTAACATAAGGGAGATCGACATTGTCTTCCTTCAAGGATCTCATAAGGCGTCATCTCGATAATGACATATGATCTATTGTCGTAAGATAACTCAATCCGAATTAAGTGATCATTCCAAATTCTTTCAAGTCTATTACACAGACTCTCATCATAGCTTCCAATCATTAGAGCTCTTGCTTCTCAATACCTATTCTTTTCCAGTTCGTAATCGCTATCACCTTCCGTTCCTAATATTATACTGGTTATACTTTTGCTCGTTAGCGTTCTATAACCTTTTAATAACCACGTCAACCTTAGTATCACGAACGTGTTCCCATTCCGCATACTACCACCACTTTATTACTCCTTTTTCAGTTATTTCTATTTTCCAAAATTTGATCAATCAAATAGAAGTAAAGGAATTTGTTGAGAGATCACTATGATCATGAACACTTGTCCTATTGCATAGTTAGTACAGAAGGTGGCCAGCCTTTAGTACTTGACAAGCAATTAAACAATAGATGGTATCCTACTAGGCTTCTATCACACAGATAGATAGTCATTCGGCAATACCTCCCCTTTCTGGAAGGGTTGTTCTTCTCAGATTACATGAAATGAAAAGAAGAGAAAAGAACGAACTGAAGAGAATTGTATATTCATAAAAAATTTTATTGCCATAAAATATCTGGCTTGGAATCTACCTCTGAACTATAGAGGTTTGTCATAGAAGAACAAAACATATATGTATTTATATCAACATCAAGTATTATAGCATCGCATTTCACGTGCCTAAATATTTTCGCTATCCCGTCCATCATTCTATGGACCCATGCTCTTCCTCGAGCTTATACACAATTACCTTTGAAACTCCCTCGACATCGAAAATCGAATCTGGGATCTCATTCTAGACATCATCGTTACTTGAATTCTATGCTTGCACCGCAACCTTCCTCGTATAATAATACGACTCTCTATTGATAAGAAAGAATAATAATTCACTAGGTAGATACTCTACTTAATTAGTCTATCAATGATAACTTATACACTACCACGACCCGATTAGTGGTGCTCAATCTCAACACCCATTCCAATACAACTCTCATGGTTGTAATCAGCTCATTACTCGCAGAATCATTGCTGCCTTACTATGGTCCACCACTGACCTACTGTCATCCTTCACTTTCCATGAAATCTTAATATCTAACCATACGGAGTCCATATATGTCGTATCTAATTCTTCTAAGGAGTTAACATAATCACCATTCTTGATTCATGGAGTACACTCCTGATTCTGACATACATACATGACATGAAGCAGATAAAATTGCAGAAGAGTTTCGCTCAAAGCAACGATAGCAGGTTAATACTATTCTTAATCATACGCCCTAAATAGAAGAATTAACTCAAGGGTTCATCTAGTCCTTTTTGAAACATGGTCCTGGATTATCTCAAGATAGGACCTTCTAAGATAGATAGCTCGTTCATGGCGATTACACGAATTAAACCTTTACCAACTACTATTACGGTTGGGTATTGCACAGTCATCAGAAGGAATGTCAATCTTCCAAACCATAATTCAACCTTCACATTTTTAACCATCATCACTGTATTCTTTTGGCACACGCGCCTATAATTATCCTCTTACCCTTAAAGTGTCGGCCACCTCTTTGGCCTTTCCTGATAGTAAAATTTCCTTACAGTCAATGTCATTTTAACCACCTCCAAATAAATTTTCTACCTTATTTCCGATCACTGCTTGAGTGAAGATGTTTTCCTTAAAATCAGATGGGAAAAAAAATATCACCATTTTTCCATAAGTTATTGCCTCAGTCTTTAGAGGCTAATCACTGTCAAGACTGACTCTCAATCATACTTAGAACATTTTTTTTTCTTAAGTCCTAATTGCCCTGAACAATTTCGACCATTACTGGTTCGATCCATACTTTCTCGTGGTTTAACACGTGCCCCACTTGGCATCATTATAATTACGTCATATTTCCTTTATCCACATTTCTATTCTTGAGAATTTTGAATATTACCTTTTTCCTTATAAAACCTCTAAGGTTATCCTTCAATCGTTCCTCCTGTATTCCCTAGATACAGGGCATATCACAATACCATTTACTAATAGTAGAACCATTGTCTATATACTTCTGCAAAATTTCTCCACTGATTCTTAAAGGTTGTTGTTACCTTAACCCTTTCCCAATCATACTGTCAAAACTCATACTGTCCCTATTAAGGGTGACATGCCAACCTTTATGCAGTCCCCTAGGATTCATTTTAAGTTACCAATGTTCTATCCTTAATTCCACCTTTAAAAGGTACCTGCATCCTTCCACGAATAAATCAAGTCATATTTCCTTGATAGATTATCATATTCATCATTCCCACCTCGATAGTCTATACCTAACTTCATAATAGCATCCTTATACAAAATGAGGTTAATCAAAATGGTCTCCAAAAGATAACAACGGTTATCCGCTTTTCTTGCCTAATCTGGTAACGATAACATGGATGTTCTGGAAGATATTGGTCGTGTTCAACGTGAACTTCTTCTTAATAATTCCTTATTTACTTCTGTTGTTTATCTCAACAGTCACCTCAATGTTGGGATATCTTTATACCTGGCGTCTCCCTTTCTGGGTATCAAGCCACCGGTCTTACATTTCCTTCTTGAAGGTCACTTCCTTCATCCAATTTTTCCTAATTTCTTACTTCCTTATCCCCTTAGTCTATCCGCGTCTCATTATTTATCCTTCGAATTATCTCAAGGTTTCCTCGAATCCTCCCAACTTACAGGGGATAAACTATATGTATCTCTTATGCCCTCAACCATCAATTTTAACTTATGGTGAATCACCCTCATCCTGACGAATGCATACTTTTCTATTTCTATTGCTACGAGTCGTTAGGGTTTCCTCATACCCAACTCCCTTATCATACCTCAAACTCTATTGCCGTTATATTCCTTTCCACTTCAATTTCTTTTTATTTTCCTTTCTCTTATCATTATTTCATGAACCAACACAACATAAGCATTGATTTCAAACATCCCGTCATTCTGGATTCGTGTCCTCAGAACGAATCTTGATAACTTTTACAACTTAGATTCATAATTTATCATACTCGTCTGCCTTTGTTCTGGCTCTAAAGCTTTTACACTATCTCCTTATCTTTGGGAATTACTTTCCCGAAAACAATTGACTGAACTTAAATCAGTTTATTATAATCTCTTGCTCCGTGCCTTCCTTGGCCTTTTACCGTCGGGTGGTCTCTCTCTTAGGAGGGTAAGTGATAAAAACAGTCTTTTGTGATTCGTCAATCATTTAGAATCTCAAATGATTCCTATATTTCCTTTAGCCAGGCTCTTGCCTCGACTGGGTCAGCTTGTTCCTTGGAACTCTGAGAGCTTAGCGATTTAAAGGTCCTGAAAGAATTTCTCACCGCACTGTCTCCTCAGGGTGGTGGTTGGGGATAATAGTCTAAGTTCTTTTTAGACAGGTCCATGAATTGCCGTATAGGAGTACCGTCTCGGGTCTCCTTTCCTTACTCGACTTTCTGTTTCCTTAGTATGAAATGTTTCATCCTACTCCCCATAATTGGGGTCATCTTTTAATTTAAAATCCTCATTTTCCACTCCATTATGTCATGGGTTCCTTCTATCTTGATGGCGACCTCCCTGACTATCACGTTCAGGGTTTGCTCTAAATCTTATTCCTCAAACTATGGCTCTCATCTAAGTTCTCATCCTTACGCTCTTGAACTTTTGGAACCCAAATTCTGTAGGAATACCTCATTATTCCCTTCTCATCTTTCTCGGTATTAACCTCTTATCTATTTATTGGCTCTCTGCCTTCATTCATCACTCTTTCTGGCACAATGTGTTCTTTTTCGATAATTCAGACTGTATTGCAATCTCAAACAGCCTTTCGGTACCGGCTCCGGTTACCTTCACTACTATTTCCATTTTCTCAAAATCTCTTATAAACTCTCCAAAAGACATCATCATCTTGAGTCTCTCCTTTTTACTAAGGGCATCAGCCACCATATTGGCTTTCCCCGAATGATAAAGAATCTCCCAATCATTATTCTTGATTAGCTCTAACTGCCTCCTCTGGCATATGTTGAGCTCTTTCTACGTGAAAATGTACTAGAGCACTTATGGCTTAGGTAATTCTTGCACTTCTCTCCATACAAGTAGTGCCTCCAATCCTTAGGGTAAAACTATTGCCACGAGCCTAAGCTCATGAGCGGGGATATCGAATTTCATATTACCTTAATTGTCTTGACATGTACGCGATTACCTTACCGTGCTGCATAAGCACGCACCCTAAGCCCTTGTGCGAAGCGTCACTATACTTCACAAAATCTCTTTTTTCCATCCGGCAACGCCAACATAGGGGCCGTCACCAACCTTTGCTTCAGTTCTTAAAAGCTGTTCTCGCATTTCTCTGTCTATTCGAACTTCTCAGTCTTATGAGTAAGCCACGTTAAAGGGGCTACTATCTTTACAACTTGAACGAACCTCCGGTAGTGACCGGCCAATCCTACCTCTGGTAGTCGACCAAACCATTGTCATCAATTCATCAGTGGTCCTTTATCCAATCCTGTCAGGATCCTCCATGGGATCCTCCTCAATAACTATCCCTTCTAGGACAACATCCTCAACCGCTAAATCCTCAATATCAACATCGTCCGGTCCTGCATTAGGACACTCTATCGGATCCACAATCCGATCTCCAATTAGTAATAAAATATCATCGCGATGTTTCTCCTCAACCTCAGGGTTCGGAGTCCCGCTACCATATACGATAACGAACTACGCTCCTATCACGATATTTATAAGGGTTCCCATAAGGGTTTTAACTGTCAGTGCTACGTTAGGTAGCCCGACTATGAACTTGGCAAGAGTTCTTATTATCTTAGTGAACTTATTATCTTAACGTCCCATCATCTCTGAGGTTTATAACGCTTAGCTCTGATACCATTTCTGTAACACCCCCAGATCCGGGGTCGGGGATCCGGGTTGTCACGAGTTCCATTTCCCTTAACAACACCCAATCTTAATAATTTCTCAACTACTCTGTACTGTGACCCCACAATAAACACACACACCACACGTTATAGTCTCAGAGATGAACATCCAAAAATAATCACAAGTCGTTTTATTCCACAATTATATGTCAATACACCTTAAAAAGGTTCTGAATAAATTTACATTTCATTGCCATTATTACAATTCATAAATATACATAAATCTGGTACATCAAAAGTTGAAGCCTAGTCTATTGGTAGTTCCCTACCTCAGCCATAGTGACTTCAATGCCTATAGGAAGCTGCGAAACGCTTCCTATCCGATCGCGAATTGGGAGCTTGGTCCTGTTCATCTTATCTATCTGATGTTGTGTGATGAAAGAAGAAAGCAAGGGTGAGCAGCAAGCCCACCAAAATAATATGTATAATGATTAATAGTATATGAGTCTACTCATAATACTAATGAAAATCTTGGTCAAAAGAAATGAACCAAGTTTGATATCTTAATGCGATGAAGTCGCAAAATATTCAGTATATATACATATATACTTTTCAAAGTAATGGAAGTCCTCTTCCATGCATAATATACACAAAGTCACAGTGTATAACTGTATATATAAAAAAAATATCGTTGCAAGGTGATCTCATATATCTAACCTTGTCTCAACGTTTTTCTGAAAATCTTTGTCATTCATAAGACAATTATTAATTAGATATAAGTTTAAAAGATGAAGTTACCAAATACTTCACTACACTTATATCATTCCCAAATACTACTTGAACTACCACCATTCAAGTTATAATCAATTTCAAAAGTTCATCCCACTGATGAGACCACAAGATAAGACTTGAATAGATTCAATCTTTGAAATATTATTGAATGAAATAAAGTTACGAGATACTTTATTTAGTCCCGGTATATATATAACCACATATATATACCCCTTTAAACATTTCCTGGAACCTCTGTTATGTAAAGTATGAACAGAGTTTGAAACATCCAATGAATTTTGGAAAGGAAAAGAATTTTGGCATAAACCCGATATCTCGCTGATCAGGCAAAGATACCAATAAGTAACCTTTTCTACTGTAGATGGATGAATTCCTCACCGGTCATCACCCTGGCCGCATTAGGACCTCGCGCTCGACCGTACCCCGGTCCCTCACGCGTTGATGGACTGCCACCCAGCCACTTACACAATAATAGACCGTACCCCGGCCTGTCGCTTATGCCGACTCAATGAGATGGGCTTACTTCCCGAACGTTGGGCAAGTAATCAATTCATTTACCAAATCTGCAACCTCGTTGCGAATATAAAATACACCACAGAGCCGGATTCCCCAGGTTTTGAGCGAGTATTTAAATCCCCTTTAAAAGGAAGATCTTAAATATAAAAATGAGTTTTGGGATCCGCTCTGACTTTTAAAAATCATTTTGAAGACTCGAAAACACTTTAAAGAGTGTTTGGAGTAAGGCTGATTTAATGAAGTAAATCAGTCCCCAGAATATTAGAAAATATCTGAATATTATTAATTAAATAATATTCCCATAAAGAATAATCTTTATAAAAATAATTGAAGTAGAAGTATTAAAATTTATACTTGAAACGAGTATTAAATAACCAAAGATATACTTATATGAAAGTATTATCTTTATTTGAATAATCGAAAATAAGTTTGATTGTTGACATTTTATTCTTTAATAAAATAAAGAATATATTTCAGCAAATAATCGGAGTCATAGATCCTCAAATGAATATTCAAATAATATTCAATAAATAAAATAAGCTGAGTCATAATACCTCGAATGAATATTATAAATAATATTCATTAAATAAAATAAAGGAGTCATACATCCTCAAATGAATATTCAAATAATATTTATTAATAAAATAAACGGAGTCATACGCCTTCGAATAATATTCGAAATAATATTCAATAATAAAATAAAGTTAAAGTTATCGAATAAACCTTATTCGATTTATAGTTTGGAAAACTATAACCATATATATATATATAAATATATATATATATATATCCATATCCATATATACAAGATTACTCGGGATCCTCGACTCCCGGTTTTAGAAAATATTTTCACCTTTTGGGTCCCTATACTAAGGGTATATGCAAGTTACCGCTATCCTCTAGCATAGGTATTATCAACTGAACCAACAGATATATATTTCAAGAATATGAAACAGGCATGCATATATATCATATCACATGCTACAATATATCGCAAGAATTTGCTAAATAACCAACATGCATCTATCGCAAGATAATGCATATACAAGTGTATTCATCACAACAACAGTATAACGGATAGAATACTTGCCTGAGCGACTGGGGTTACGAATGGCTCGGGACGAGTCTGGTAACCTATAAACAACAAGTAAGTTGGAATTAAACCAAAGTCACTTGTAAATCTATACTTTAACTAACTTAGACTCTAACGCTTGTTTTGCGCTCACTAATTCGCTTAAGTCACTCGGGTACCCTCGGCTCCACCATTTTTAATAATTTAACCTTTACGAGTTTTAAAGCGATTCCTTCGCGAGTGACTTACCAACTGCCTAAAACACTTACCATAAATGTTTCATGCATTAATTAACCCTTTTTGGTCTTTAACCTACATTTCAAAGTAAGGCGAGGGGAAAAGTTTCGTTCGCGAAACGCCGTTACCTGAAACGGTCGTTTCTCCTAAACCGTAAATCGGAATCGAACGAACTACATATCAAAACGAAGCTCGTAACATGAGCTATCTAAACATGGCAGTGGTCATAATCTAGCAGGGGGTTCTCGGGTCCTAATGCTATGCACAAAAACAGTCCAAAGAAAATCGGACGTTACGACGGCTATGTTTACGCGATTTCCCAAATTTAAACCACTCGATACCAACCACAAATCAACCCCAAATCAATCATACAACCAATATCCATCCTTATCACATCATAACAACCCCAACAAATCCATATTAACCATTTATACTTATTCCTCACATGAACTAAAAGCTTTACTTAGGTTCTTTAACTAATTACCAAGATTTACAACTCCAACAATACAACAAAACCAACTAATCTCTACAAACTCAACCAAACTTCAACCAATCAAGCATCATGCCTCACATATGCTATATCAAACACATTCAATCCTAATTACTCAAAACTAAAGCTAGGGTTTGTAGTTTATACCTTCCTTGGAGAGTGGAGAATCAAGAGAATGGCTTGGAATCACCCTTAAAGTCCTTATCCAAGCTTAATCTAAACAAAACTTCAAGAACACAAATTTTAGTTCTTGAAAACACTATTCACCATCTTCTTTCATGATTTATAGAAAAAGATTGGCTTGGAATTAGAAGCTTAAACTTATAGGAAGTATGTAACTATCCATGGGGAAGCTTAGATAATTACCTTGCTAAATAGTAAGTGGAGGAGCTTGGACTTCCATTTTCTAAGAAAAGCACCCGAGAGCTTCAAGGAGAAGAAGAGATTTTTTTTTGTGTTTTGTGATTTGTTTTGCTTGGTTGCTAGATTTTTGTTTTGTTTTAGGCCAATTACCCATTTACCCTTGATTTTGTGTGGTTAACAATCCACCACATTTCCTTCCCTTCTATGTCATGCTTGCATCACTTTGCTATGTCATCCTCCCTTCCTTGTCCTCTTCTCATTGGTTGGGTGACATCACTTCCTCTAATCCCTTTGCTTAACTTCCCAATTGTTTGCCTAATGACCGCTGATCTGTTATACGGTTCGCTTAACTTTCGTTTTCATTTATCGTTTGAAGGATCATACCCGGGATCTTATTACTTAGGTTCCCTTAACCTTTCTCAATACATTGTATTCCTTTTATGATCCTCTCTTATAATCCTTTAATTTAAATCCTTCTATCCTGTTACCTTATACTCAATTCTTTCCGTATCTATTGGATTTCCGGGAAAAATCAAAGTGTTCGGAATTGGATTCTGACGATCTTTACATACACTTATATCCCATATAAAGTACTAATAAAATCTCAGAATATCCATATCAGAACCCCTACATAGTGTGGCATGAAAAGTTTTCTCGATCAGCAAAAACACTATTCATAAGGGTTTCAAAATTTCTCAAAAATTGGGGTTATTACAGTAAATAGGTTCAAAGTAAGAAAACTAGCATCCAACGTTACAACGAAACAAGAATCACAAGAAAATATGCTTCCTCTTCGTTGCCGTGTACTAAAACGGTCTTCTTCCTTATCTCCTTCGCTCCTTGCGTAATACCACGATCCTCTCTCTTAAAAATGTCTCCAAATCTACTTATATAATAGTCCCATAAAACTCAGATTACATAGAAGTGGAAGCCAAACAGAAATAGAAGTCCTAAAACAAATTATTTTTTTTCCCGACCCTGCGCGGCCGCTCAGCATAGCTGAGCGGGCGCTCAGCTTTCTGTGCGGCCGCTCAGCATTGCTGAGCGGGCGCTCAGGACCCTTCTGGAAAATTCCTGAGTTTGCTCCGTTCCTTCGCTGTAATCTGCCCATTTCTTCCCTCTCTCAATGATGAACACATTCCAAGGCTTATTCTTGATGATTACTCCTCCGAAATGCAACTAATACCCTGAAATGCATAAACACTAGAAAAACGCATCAAATACACAAAATACTTGATTCCAATGCACCAATTTAAGCCATTTTAAGATGTTCTAAATGGTATAAAATGCCACTTATCAGAGGAAACATACAGGAGTTTATAACAAGCCAAACATTATGTGCTTTCGATGCAACCAGAAGGGACACTATTCTAGTGAGCATCATATTACTTGTTTCAAATGTGGAAGGAAATGACATCTTGCTAAGGATTGTAGAGGAGCGACTATGGCAGCCAGTGTTCTGAGGGTTATGGCACTACCTCCACCACCACAATAGAATTAAACTAAGGCAGGGACTTTTAATATGACGATGACGGAAGCTGTGCAGAATCCAATTATGGTTGCAGGTACGCTTTCTGTGAATTTTGTAGATACAAAAGTATTGATTGATTCTGGAGCAACAAGATCTTTTATTTCTGAAGAATATATCAATAAGTTATGTTGTGAAACTCAACGGTTGGGTGAGACGTTAATTATAAAGCTAGCGAATGACGACCAAGTTCTGGTAGATCGGGTGTGTCCAGAGTATGATATCAAAATTGCAGGACGTCACTTCTCTATTGACTTGATACCTTTCAAGTTAGGAGAATTTAATGTTATCTTAGGAATGGATTGGTTGGATGGTCATAATTCTCAAATTGACTGTGCGAATAAGAAAGTGAAAGTACGAACTACAGATAATATAACAGTAATATTTAGAGGTGAGTAATAGAGGAAAAGATTCCTTACAATGACGCATACACAACGGTTGCTACGCCAAGTGTGTAAAGCTTATTTAGCCTACGTAATGGATATTGATAAGGAAAGTCCGAGAATCGAAGACATTCCCATTATGTGTGAGTTTCCCGATGTCTTTCCAAATGAACTTCTAGGATTACTGCCGGATCGAGAAATCGAGTTTACTATTGAGTTAGCGCCAGGCACGGAACCAGTTTCGAAAGCTCCGTATCAAATGGCACAAGTTGAAATGATGGAGCTGGCGATACAATTACAAGATCTTTTGGACAAAGGAACTATAAGACCTAGTGTATCCTCATGGGGTGCACCAGTACTGTTTATCAAAAAGAAGGACGGTAGCATGCGACTATGTATCGATTATCGTGAGTTGAATATGTTAACCATCAAGAATAAGTATCCTTTACCAAGGATTGATGATTTGTTTGATCAACTGAAAGGAGTAGCATGGTTTTCTAAGATTGATTTGAGATCAGGTTACCATCAGTTGAAGATCAAGACTGAAGATATTTCCAAAAATGCTTTTCGTACAAGATATGGACACTATGAATTCCTCGTAATGGCATTCGATTTGACCAATACATCAGCAGCATTCATGGATTTGATGAATAGTGTTTTCATGAAATACTTGGACAAATTTGGGATTGTATTTATTGATAACATCTTGATCTATTCAAAGACTAAAGAGGAATGTACGAAACACCTAAGAATTGCTTTGAAAATCTTGAGAAAAAAACAACTTTATGCGAAGTTCTCGAAATGCGAATTCTGGTTAAGAGAAGTATAATTTCTAGGCCATAGAAATAGTTTTGAAGAAATTAAAGTCGATCCAGCAAAGATTGAAGCTATTTTGAATTGGGAAAAACTGAAGACACCGACACAGGTCATAAGTTTCTTGGGATTGGCCAGTTATTACCGAAGATTCGTTAAAGATTTTGTAAAGATAGCTACGCCATTAACCAAATTGACTGGAAAGAATGAAAGGTTCATATGGGATTAAAAATATGAGGAAAGTTTTCAGGAATTGACGAACCGACTAGTGACCGCACCTGTATTAGTGCTACCGGATGATCAAGGAGATTTTGTTATTTACATTAACGCTTCCTACCGAGGACTTGGATGTGTATTGATGCAGCACGGAAAAGTAATTGTATACGCTTCTAGACTGTTAGATATATTTGTGATGTCATGTCTAATCTGATTTGTTTAGTTTCAGAACTTAGTATCAGAACTTAACTGGAAATCAGAACTTACTGAAGACAGGAAGTTATCAGAACTTAAGGCGTCAGAACTTGTTAGATATATTTAAGATGTCATGTCTAATATGTTTCATGTTTAGTTTTCAGATCTTAACAAACAGGAAATATCAGTACTTACTGGAATCAGTACTTACTGGAAGTCAGAACTTAAGGATATCAGAACTTAGGTTATCAACAGATAAATATCAGAATATAGATATCAGAATTTAAGTACGAGAGAACTTGTAGTTATGGAAGGAAGATGATTTACAGGAAAGAAGATCGAGACTAATATAAAAGAAGATATGCATGGAAAGAGTTAGAAGATAAGAAGACTTGTATAAGATATCTGATTGATATATTTTAGGAGACAGAATTATATTCCATATCAATTAGAAGTTATCTTATAACTGTGTACTATATAAACACAGACAGAGGTTTACACTATATATGTTATCATTATCGAGAAGATCATACATTGTAACCTAACATCTCTCGTGATATTTGTTCATTACTGAGAGAGAACAGTTCCATTGTAACAGAGTTTATTATATCGAATATATTTGTTTACTGTTACTTGTGTTCGAATTCGATTTGATTGTATTAAATATTGTATTCAACCCCCTTCTACAGTGTTGTGTGGCCTAACAATTGGTATCAGAGCCTATCTGCTAACACACATACAGTAAAGATCCAAACAATCATGTCTGAAGAAGCAGAAAATCTAACCAAGCCCACCAAAACTGAAGAAACTAAAAACACTCAAATCCATAATCGATATGAGACTATTAGGGTTCCCATACTGAGACCTTCTGAGTATCCCATATGGAAAGTGAAGATGGCTATGTTTCTGGAAGCTACTGGTCCAGAATACCTTGACAGAAGTAATGAAGGATCGCATAAACCAACCAAGCTCTCTGTTGTAGTTGCAGATCAGCCAGCAAAGACCATACTAAAGGAGAAAAGTGAATATACATCTGAAGATATCTCATCCATTTCCAAGGATGCAAAGGTAAGGCATTTGCTGCATAGTGCCATTAATAATGTCATGTCAAACAGGGTAATTCATTGCAAGACTGCAAAGGAGATATAGGATGCTTTGGAGACAGATTGCCAGGGAACTGATGCAATCAAGAAGAACAAGAGGACTATACTCACTCAAGAGTATGAGCACTTTGACTTAAAAGCTGATGAGTCATTAACTGACTTATATGACAGGTTTGTCAAACTCTTGAATGATCTGTCATTGGTGGACAAGGAATATGATCTTGAAGATTCAAATCTAAAATTCCTTTTAGCTCTTCCTGAAAGTTGGGATTTGAAGTCTACTACTATAAGAGACAACTATGCTCTTGATGAAACTACTCTTGATAAAATTTATGGTATGCTCAAGACTTATGAACTTGAGATGGATCAAAGGAGCAAGGGATATGGGAGAAAATCAAGGACAGTTTCTCTTAAGGCTGAGGAGGAATCCCCCAAAGTGGCTGTCTCAAAGAAAGGCAAAGGAAAGGCTCTCATCACAAAGTCTGAATCAGAATCATCAAGTTCTGATGATGATGATTCAGAAACTGAAAGTTTACCTGAAATAGATGCTGATGAAGAGATGATGAAATTGCGTGCTCTTATGGTGAAGGGTATCACAAAGATAGCCTGCAGGAAATTCAGAAGGGGAAAGAAGTTTTCCAGGAAAGGTGTAAGTACTGATAAGAAAGGGTTCAGAAAGTATGAAGGCAAAAGTGCAAAGTCTGACAGAGGAGAAAACTCAAATGCTACAATTGTGGTGAAAGAGGCCACATATCTCCTGACTGCAAGAAAGGAATGAGTGACAAAGGCAAGGCACTTATCACAAAGAAGAAAAGGTGGACAGACTCTTCAGATTCTGAAGGTGAGGTGGATTATGCTTTAATGGAAAATGCTAATGGCAGCCCTGAAACTGCTGAATTGAATGTACCTCAAACAACTTATGCTTTTCATACTGATGATATTACTGAGTTGAGATTATATTATAAAACCATGTTTATTAGCTACAAAGATCAAACTTTAACATGTGGAAGATTAACTTCTGAAAACCTTGCTTTTAAGAAAAGGAATGATTATTTAGAAAAGGAGTTAGTTAAGTTTCATCAAACTCAGAAAGAAAGAGATGATGCTTTTTATGTTAGAGATGAAGTGCTAAAAATTGAATAAATCTCTAAAAAATGAGTTAGAAAAAGAAAAAGAGATTATCAGGACTTGGACTAACTCTGGCAGAACAACTCATAATTTATTAAGTAGTGGAAACTGGAAAGAGGGCTTAGGTTATGGAGATGATAAAAGTGAAAAATGAACTGAACAAATTGAGCCAATTGTTGTTAAACAAACTGCTAAGCCAAAGGTAAATCATGTTAAGTTTGTAGCTAAAACTATAAAGTCTGATTCTGAAAAGATGAAAGAGTCTGTGATAGAAGTAAAGGAGAAGTCAACTTCTGACAAATTAGAACATGATAAACCAGCTGAAGTCAGCATAGGCTTAATGACAAAGAAGCAGCTTAAGCATAAGCTGAAAGAAATAAGAAATGTCAACAAGGTAAAGGCAGCTAGGAAAAATAGGAATGGAAAGGAAGGTGTGAATAAAAGCAATAATTATATGACTGTTCCTAATTCTCCTAGAAAGAAATATTATAACTGTGGAAACTCTAACCATCTTGCTTCTTCTTGCAGGAAGAATAAGAATATAAACTATTTACCTCCTAAGTCAGGAGTTAAGAGTCAGTCTGTTTGGTTTAAGCCACAAAATCCTTTTTTTTATTGTAGTAGTTTATGGCATTCCATTTATACTTGTAAGGAATATCATAGTTTGTATTATGATTATTATCAAATAAAACCTTCTTTGAAGAAAGTTGCTTTAATTCCTTCTAGTGTAAAGTCTGATGCAAAGTCTGATATAAGTTCTGATAAACAGCATGTTAGCATAAACTCTGATATTAAATCCACTGCAAATGCTAACAAACTTAAAAAGGCCAAAGGATCCAAGCAAGTCTGGGTCCTTAAAACTAACCATTAGTGGTCTTTGTGATTGCAGGGCAACAGGAAAAACATCCTAGTACTGGATAGTGGATGTTCAGGACATATGACTGGAAATAAAGCCCTGCTCTCAGACTTTGTGGAGAAAGCTGGCCTAGGAGTTTCTTATGGAGATGGAAACATGGGAAAAACTCTGAGATATGGCAGTATTAATCTTGGGAATGTCATCATTGAATCAGTAGCTCTTATCTTAGGACTTAAACGCAATCTGCTGAGTGTGAGTCAAATCTGTAACAGAGGTTATCATGTGGATTTCTTTGAAGAACACTGTGAAGTTGTAAGCAATTCTACAGGAAAAGTGGTTCTGAAAGGTTACAGGCATGGTAACATTTATGAAGCCAGACTTTCAACAAGTTCTGATGGTTCTGCAATCTGTCTGTTGAGCAAAGCATCAATTGAAGAAAGCTGGAATTGGCATAAAAGACTCTCTCATTTAAGCTTCAACAATGGAAATGAGCTTGTAAAGAAAGATCTTGTGAGAGGACTGCCAAAATCAGTATTTGCTCTTGATGGCCTTTGTGATTCATGTCAAAAGGCAAAACAAAGAAAATCTTCTTTCAAGAGCAAAACTGAGTCATCAATTCTTGAGCCTTATCACCTACTGCATGTTGATCTATTTGGTCCAGTCAATGGCATGTCTATTGCAAAGAAGAAATATGTTATGGTTATAGTGGATGAGTTCACAAGGTACACTTGGGTGTACTTCTTGCACAAGAAGAATGAAACTGCATCTACTCTAACTGATCATGTCAGACAACTGGATAAGTTGGTCAAAGATTCTGTTAAAATTATAAGAAGTGATAATGGCACTGAGTTCAAGAATTCAATCATGGAAGAGTTCTGCAAAGAGCATGGAATCAAACAGGAATTTTATGCACCTGGAACTCCACAGCAAAATAGAGTTGTAGAAAGAAAGAACATGACTCTCATTGAAGCTGCACGAACTATGCTTGATGAAGCAAAGCTACCAACCTACTTTTGGGCTGAAGCAGTGCAGACTGCTTGTTTTACACAGAATGCAACACTCATAAACAAGCATGGAAAAACACCATATGAGATGGTGAAGAAAAAAAAGCCAAATCTGAAATACTTTCATGTATTTGGATGTAAGTATTTTGTTCTTAAGACTCATCCTGAAAAGCTCTCAAAATTTGATTTAAAAGCTGATGAAGGAATTTTTGTTGGATATCCACTTTCATAAAAGCCTTCAGAGTCTACAATTTAAGAACAAGGGTTGTCATGGAATCTATCAATGTATCTTTTGATGATAAGAATATTACTGGACTTGAAGATTTCAATGATCACGATCAGCTGAGATTAGAAAATGAAGACTTAAATTCTGATTCTGTAAATTTTGATGACTTATACTCTGATCCTGTAAGTACTGATGTCATTGAATATGTGGTAACAACTCCAAAGGAAAATGCACATTTCCAGGGGGAGCAAGCTGAAGATTCTACCACATCTCAAGACTCTCAAGAAGCATCAAAACCTGTCACTGGCTCTTCAAGTTCTGATTCATCTAGTTCTGATGAGCCAAATTCTGATAATTCTGGAAACTCAGATACTTCAAATCCTGAAGGATCCAAGTCAAATTTTGAAGTCTTAGAGAGCATAACTACTGGGGGAGCATCGGAAAATGCTGATGGAGATAACATGGATCATGGGGGAGGATCCAGTTCTAGAAGTCAACTTCAATCTGCAAGGAAGTGGACCAAATCACATACACCTGACTTAATTATTGGAGATCCTGAAGCAGGTGTCAGAACTAGAACTGCAATATCAAATGCATGTCTCTATCATTCTTTTCTATCTCAGACTGAACCAAAGAAAGTGGAAGAAGCTCTTCAAGATGTTGATTGGGTGCAAGCAATGCAGGAAGAGTTAAATGAATTTGAAAGAAATAAAGTTTGGACCCTAGTGCCAAGACCAAAGAACAGATCAGTTGTTGGCACAAAATGGGTGTTCAGAAATAAAACTGACAGTGATGGCATAATTATAAGGAATAAAGCAAGGCTGGTTGCTGAAGGCTACTCTCAACAGGAGGGTATTGATTATGATGAAACATTTGCACCAGTTGCTAGATTAGAAGCCATAACAATCTTTTTGGCTTATGTTGCTCACAAAAAGTTTAAAGTCTTTCAAATAGATGTGAAAAGTGCTTTTTTTAATGGAGAATTGGAAGAAGAGGTCTATGTTGAATAACCTCCAGGCTTTGTAGATTCAAAATTTCCAAATCAAGTCTACATGCTTGCAAAGCACTTTATGGCCTTAAGCAAGCTCCTAGAGCATGGTATGAGACTTTAGCTCAATTCCTTCTGGAAAGTGGATTTCACCGAGGTATAATTGATAAAACATTGTTCTACCTCAACCATGGAAAGGACTTACTTTTGGTACATATATATGTTGATGATATCATATTTGGTTCTACAAATGCCAAACTCTGTAAGACGTTTACAAAGCTAATGCAGTCAAGATATCAAATGAGTATGATGGGAGAACTTAGTTATTTTCTGGGCCTTCAAGTCAAGCAAAATGAAGAAGGTACTTTTATTTGTCAATCCAAGTACACCAGAAATTTACTGAAGAAATTTGGAATGCAAAATTGTTCAACTGCATCCACTCCCATGGCCACTACAACCAAGTTAGATAAAGATACTGGCTCACCAGTAGATATTACTAACTACAGAAGTATGATTGGTTCATTACTCTATTTAACTACAAGTAGACCTGATATCATGTATGCTACCTGTCTTTCTGCAAGATTTCAGGCTGATCCAAGAGAATCTCACTTAATAGCTGTGAAAAAAAAATCAAGTACCTTGAGGGTATAGCTGATCTAGGATTGTGGTATCCTAGAGAATCAGATTTTAAGCTAATAGGTTGCTCAGATGCAGATTTTGCAAGATGCAAAATAGACAGGAAAAGCACTAGTGGAAGCTGCCAATTTCTTGGAGGCAGATTAGTTTCTTGGTTTAGCAAGAAATTGAAGTCAATTTCTACATCAATTGCGGAAGCAGAATATATTGCTGTAGGAAACTGTTGTGCACAGATTCTTTGGATGAAGAATCGGTTACTGGATTATAGGTTAGAATTTTCTAAAATCCCTATTTACTGTGATAATGAAAGTGTTATTGCTATGACAGGTTATCCAGTTCAATACTCAATGACAAAGCACATCAGCATTAGGTACCATTTCATATGGGAATATGTGATGGAAGGTACAGTGGAATTGTATTTTGTTCCAACAGATCAATAACTAGAAGATATCTTCATAAAACCACTATGTGAAGCTACTTTAACAAGACTGGTAAATGAACTTAGAATGGTTTCAGGTTCTTTCTCTAAATCTGCTTAGTTTTTGTTCTCATGCATCAGACATTATGATCAGTGTTTACAGATTGTTTTCTTGTCATATAATATGTGCTAAAATTGAGAATTCATTAAATGTTGATTATTATCTGATGTGGATCTTTAAACTCTGATAGTGTTTTGAATGTTCAGTGACTATTCAATCCAATGAGGATAAATGTGCTAGATGTTGACCTAGTAGTCTTTAACATACTAGAAATCCCATGTTTGAAGTAGTTGTTTATGTGGAAACTCATTAACACAAGTAAATTCTGATTTTGAGCTTAGTCAAGTTTACTTTGTGTATCTTATTACTAAGTCACAAACTAGATTCTTGCTTCTTATCTGTCAGATTCTGATGTCAGTAAATCTTAAGAATGAACTAAATGCTGATAAGCCTCACTTATCAAAAGAAAAGAAAAGAAAATAAAAGTGAGGTACTCCTTTGAGATCTAGAGTAAATATGTGGAAAGGAAGACTCAAGTGCATTGCTGGTATTAAGTAATATGCATTAGAAAAGCAAATAAATTTTCTTGGTGACTATTCACATTCTCTGATTACTGGAGAAATACTCCGACAACAGCATAAATTCTGATAAGCAGTCATGACTTACTTACACTGAGAAGCCATTGTAAAAAGGAATTTCAAAAGATGCATAAAATGAGCACAAACAGTTGAGGTGAACTCTTGCATAAATTTGTTCTATAGTAGACTTCATGATTGATGACAGATTTTAAGCACTTTTCTTAGTTATGCCTTATTTCTAAGATGTACTGAAGTTTATCAGACTTTAATCTTTATCTGATATTCTGCTGAATGCACACATTTTCACTCCACATGAATGATGAAAATTACTGTGGTGATTAAGTTGTTTTTGACAAACAGTTAAGTGTCATTTGCATAAATTCTGAGGACAAGTTCTGATGGAAGTTCTGATGATTAAACTTTGAAGAAAATAAGTCAGTATTTGTATGAAGAATCACAGAAAAAGATATTCACTTTTTGAGTACATAAGCCATATTCTGATGACTATTAAAATCTGATATAAGTTTAAGTTCTGATAATAAATCCTGATGGAATTCTTGATGCTTACGTGGTATTATGCTTTACTTGACTTATTTGTGGTAAATACTGAAACAGTCATATTTAATCAGAATATTTAGGTGAGATAAAAATAGTCATAATCATTAAGGGTTAGTGGTAAACGTGTTTGTCTTGAAAAACTGCATGTGCACGGTAATTATTGCTTATTTTACGTGCCTATTAACTACCGTTTTAACTTTTTACTGATTGTTCACACGTTGCCAGGTGTAAAGTGTATCCCATGCTTCAAAAATATAACTGTTGAGTGGAGAGAGATATATATGGGAGTTCAAAGATTTTCTAATCTTTTACTTACTTTTCCAATTCTTAATCTCTTTTATTATCTCTCTCTCTCTAATATTCTCTGAAGCGTTTTCTTTCAGGAATTTTATCAAACACCTTGCAAACACTATCTTTCTCACTTAATTTCTTCAGAGATGGCACCAAAAGACTTGATTTTCAATGGAGCTAAGTTTGTTCCTAACAACTATTCGTCTATTCTTAGCAAGGCTAAAGCTCCATCGGAACTTCACTTTATTCAGGATTTCCTTGCTAATTCTGATATTGGGTATGCTTTGACCCAACCTGAAGTAATCTCTGGAACCCAAGTGCTGGAGTTTTGGAGAAGTGGAATCTATGATGATGGAGGTGCTCGAGGGTCCCCAAGTATTATCTTTACAATAGGGAAGAATGAGCATGTCGTGACTTTGGCTAGAGTTCGTCAAGCATTGTAGCTTCCTGAGAACTGCGCTTATACAACTGTTGAGGAGCCAGTTCTTCAAAATATGATGGCCAGTCTGGGGTATAAAAAGACATTGGCAAAGCTGGGTCAATTGAAGAGACCTTATATAAGGAGGGAATGGAGTTTCTTCTTTGACTGCATTACAAAGGCTTTCACCAACAAATGTTCTAATTTCGATGTAATTCCCATACTCAGTCAATAAATCAGGTATGCTCTCATTAATCAAACTGATTTTGATTATGCAAGTGTTGTTTTAGGCTTTATTGGGGATAAGATGACAGAAGATAGAAATACTGTCTATTTTGCTAGATTATGTCACCTTATCTATAGTGTTTGTTGTTCTGATAAGCCCCAATTAGCTAGTGAATCACTTTCACCATTTGGACTAGCTAAAAGAGCTTTTAATGACTTATTATCTACTGATAATAAGAAGGTTGTGTTAAAACCCCTCCAAATTCCTTTATCTGTTAAACTTGCCTTAATAACCTATGATCCAGTTACATACACTGCACTATATCCTGATGTCCAACCATCAGCACCTACCACCACTACCCAAACACCTCAAACTTCTCAACCATAACCAAAATCTACCATCAAGACATCTTTCAAACCATCAACTCAATCATCTCAACCTGATTCATCAGTACATACCATCAGATCTTCATCTTCCTGGCCGAAGAGGACAAAGTCTGTTCCTCAACCTCCACAAAAGAGAAGGAAGATGATTCTCAGAGAGGAATCTGATAGTGATGAGGAAACAGTTGAAGCACGGGTTCATGCATCAGAACCTGTGACAGTTGGAGCTGAGAATGTTACTTCTCAGAAACAAATATCAGCTCAAAGTTCTGATACATTGAAAAGAAAGAAATCTGTATGTTCTGTTGCTGCTGAGGCAACTCCTTCATTGGCAAGGAGATTGGAGAAAATGAAGGCTAGGAGGTATTTGGATAATGCTTCATCAAAAGATCCTGAAGAAGCTGAGGAAGGGGATCAGGAATCTCTGATCTCACAAGAACCAATTGTTATTGAAGCCCTTCCAGCTCAGGCCAAAGACACTGCTAATGATACAGTGGTTACCCCTCCTGTCTCTCCAATTAAAGCTACAGATGATGCTAAAGAACAAACTGAAAACTTCTAAAATAGATATTCATAATTTAAATATACCAAATGTTCTTTATCTGGAAGCTCCATTTAAAGAAGCTCAGCAATCTCCAACTCATTTTCCAATTTTAAATGCTGAGATACCATCTACACCAACCACACCAGCTCTGGAGATAAATTCTGATGTTCAGAATTTAAATGAAGCTGTTCCTGAATCTCCAGTTGCTTCACACACTGTTGTGTTGTCAGAACATTATGAGTCTTCCTCAAGTTCTGAAGACAATGTTTCTGTTGAGACTCCAGTTCCCATTCTGGGAAAGGAAGAATTGGTGAAGAAATTTGTTGAACAGGAAGCACCTATTCCTTGGGAGGATACTCACAGAGGTGTGGAGTGGACCAAGAAGGGGAATGACACTAATTTCATTCCAAGTTCTAACATTTTGACAGAGCATATTGCTAAAGACGATGAGTTGCTCACAAATCCTGATTTAAAGACACAACTCAAGATCACTGCTCTATCTAGAAAACATCTTCAAGGTCTACATTCTTCTACTCATGAAAAGGTTGATACACTAAAGGAACATGCTGATAAGCTAGATCTACTATCAAGCTTGATAAGAACAGATATATCAGACCTACTCTTGAGAAAATTGAAGCCATTGAGAAAATTCAAGAGAAGCAACAGGCCCAAATTGTTGAGGTCCTGGCTAACCAAGTTTCTCAAAAAACTCAATTGGATGAAATCCAATCTTCATTTAAACTTCTTATTTCTCTCTTACTTCCTGATGATGCCTAAAAGGGGGAGAAGGTAGTTAAGTCCAAATGCTCACCTACTCAAATACTGAAGAAAAAGGATGATAAAGGTAATGACCAGGGAAACTCTGATAAGAACAGAGGTCAAGGAAAAGTTCAAGAAAAATCTTCTACACATAACAAGTCAAGTTCTGATGCTGTGAATGCTAAAAGTCTGAAGTCAAGTTCTGATAAACAAAGTCTGATGTCAAGTTCAGATATTCTGATTCAGTCAGGATCTAAAGACTCTCAAAAGTTTTTACAAACTCTTAAGCTAAAAGGGAAGCAGACTACTATTTATTACAAAAATCCTAAAATCCAGACACTTGATGAGGAGATAGCTAGAAGATTATTTCTGAAATAAAATCCAGGAATGGATTTGGAAACTCTCAAGTAGGAAGAAGCTAGATTTGCAGCTGAGAAGACAAATCTTAAGTCTAAAGCTACTGATGCAAAGAAACCTCCAAGGCCTAAGGAAAAAGGCATTGTGATCAGGGAAAAGTCAAATTCTGAGACTTCAAAGTTCAAGACTAGATCACAAACTGAGATTGATCCTAAGACAAAAGGAAAAGAAAAGGTTGGTGAACCTTTAAAGATTGAGAAAAACATAAATTCTTCCATTCCAGTCTATCAACTACAATGCATGATGATGATTTGATAGAAGATGAAACTTTTCAAATTTTGAAAAGAAGAAAGGTAATTAAAGAATCTAAAATAACCTCTGACACTGCTCAAGTTGTTCAGAATGAAGAACAGCAAGTTATAGAAGAAACAACAAATTCTGATCAAGTTAATTTGGAAAAGATGACAATTGCTGATAAGAAGAAGCTGTTATGGAAGAAAGCTACTCCAGTTGAACCAAAATCCAATCTTATGATGAATCAACTCGCAACATTTGGGTTGAGATCCAAGCAACCTCGAGATAGAACTGGATTAGGTTTCGATAAAGAAAAGATACAAACAAGAGTAGAAGTTACTCTAAAAGATCCTTTCATGTTGATAGACAAACCATATGAACAAATCAAACAAAAGCACCTTGACAAAGTGTTGTCTGCTAAAATTGTGATATATGCTCATGATAAGGATATTCTAAAGGAGAAATTGATTTAATTTCTCTATGATGGATTAACTTACAGACTAGCTGATACTGATGTGCTAAAGAAGTCTGTTAGAGAACTTCAACATATTCACTATCTTCTGGAAGTAAAATCTGATGTTACAAGAAGATGGTCAGAATACATTTTTAAGGCTATAAGAGATCTATTCAGAATCTCTAGTACAAAGACTTCTCAGTATATACCAATGATTACTGAAGGTGATGGAAGAGAAATTCCTATGCTGAAGAACTCTGCTAAGGTGGAAGTTATTCTGAAAGGAAAATGTTTATGTTATAATAAAAACTCTTCACATCCTAGAGTTATCAGACTTGGTGATGGACTTGAAAGAACATCAATTCAAGCTCTCAGAACAGCCATTTATCAAATTGGTGATAGTAAAGATGAAGAACTGATGCAGGTCAAAGCACAGTTAGTTGAAGTTCTGAGGAAAGTTGAAGACAAGTTGGTAAGAGATTTTGTTAAGAATCATTATGGATTCAGATTGATCCAGTGGTGTTGGTAAAGCTATAAGGACTGTAAGTTGTAGTTAACAGTCTTATTAAACTCTCATTGCATTTGAACTTAAATGTTTTTGACATCATCAAATATATTAACTTGTATATTTTTGCATAATATACAAGTTGAGGGAGATTGTTAGATATATTTGAGATGTCATATCTAATATGTTTCATGTTTAGTTTTCAGATCTTAACAAACAGGAAATATTAGTACTTACTGGAATCAGTACTTACCGGAAATCAGAACTTAATGATATCAGAACTTAGGTTATCAGAAGATAAAAATCAGAAGATAGATATCAGAAATTAAGTATGAGAGAACTTACAGTTAAGGAATGAAGCTGATTTACAGGAAAGAAGATCGAGACTAATACAAAAGAAGATATGCATGGAAAGAGTTAGAAGATAAGAAGACTTGTATAAGATATATGATTGATATATTTTAGGAGACAGAATTATATTCCATATCAATTAGAAGTTATCTTGTAACTGTGTACTATATAAACACAGACATAGGTTTACACTATATGTGTTATCATTATCGAGAAGATCATACATTGTAACCTAGCAGCTCTCGTGATATTTGTTCATCACTGAGAGAGAACAGTTCCATTGTAACATAGTTTATTATATCGAATATATTTGTTTACTGTTACTTGTGTTCGAATTCGATTTGATTGTATTAAACACTGTATTCAACCCCCTTCTACAGTGTTGTGTGACCTAACAGAACTTATATCAGGACTTAAGTGCGGGTACACTTCAGATAAGGAAAGAAGCTAATTTACAGGAGATGATCTGGATTAAACAATTAAAGATATGCATGAAGAATTGGACAACTATAGGACTGCAGTAGATAATCTCCGATTGATGTGTTTTAGGAAACAGAATTATTATCATATCAATTAGGAGATATCTTGTAACTGTGTATTATATAAACACAGATTAGGGTTTACACTATAAGTATTATCATTATCGAGAATATTATTCATTGTAACCCTATCAGCTCTTAGTGATATCATACATCAATGAGAGAGTAGATTAAACCTACTGTAACAGAGTTTGATATATTGAATAAACTTGTTTTTTGTTACATACTTGTGTTTATAATCTAATTGATTGTAGATACTATATTCAACCCCCTTCTATAGTATTATTGAGGCCTAAAAAGTGGTATCAGAGCCAATCTGTTAAGCTTACAAACAGTTAAGATCCAAACAAACAATCAATCATGTCTGATCAAGCAAAAATACCAGACCCTCAAGAACCTGCAAAGGTTCAACCCATTCAAAACACCAGTAGATATGAAACCATCAGGGTTCCTCTGCTCAGGGTGTCTGAGTACCCTGTATGTAGTGTGAAGATGGCCATGTTTCTAGAAGCTACAGATCCAGAATATTTAGACAAAATTTAAGATGGTCCACACAAGCCCACAAAGCTTTCTGTTGCAGTTGGGAATGAGCCATAGAGGATGATTCCCAAAGAAAAGAGAGAATTCACCACTGAAGACATCTCTTCACTAGGAAAGGATGCAAAAGTAAGACACTTGCTTCATAGTGCACTTGACAATGTCATGTCAAATAGGGTGATTGCATGCAAGAATGCAAAATAAATCTGGGATGCATTGGAAGTGAGATGTCAAGGAACCAATGCCATCAAAAAGAACAGGAAGATAATACTCACACAGGAGTATGAGCACTTTGACTCAAAATCTGATGAGTCACTAACTGATACATATGATAGATACACAAAGCTGTTGAATGATCTGTTATTCTCAAGGAACTAACAATGAGATTTACAGAAGGGGGGTTGAATGTAAATCTCAAAACTTTTTCAAGTTTTGAGCAGTTTCAAAGGCTAAGTGTTTTGATGAACAGTTGTGTGTGAATTGCTTTGAGCAGGTGCAGACAGATATATATTCAAAACATAAATGTAAAGAACACAAAGGCTTTAAAACTTTTCTGGTGAATTTGTTGTTCCGCCAGAGATTTGTATTTCAAAAAATCTGTGATTCAAAAGAATTGATCACAACTGCGTCCTAATACAAACTAGATGATTTTCTCTCTATATTTTTCTAAACAGCTCTGGAAAATTCACCATCTAATTACTAGCTGCAACTTGGTTTATATATCACCAAATTTTACAAGTGAAGACAAAAGTACAAATACAATTAAAAAGGTTCTTCACATGTTTCTTCTTCATTTCTCTATCCAATGCAATCTAGGATAAACTGTGAATCTTTGAATACTTCCTTGTTTGCACCAGAATGAAAATGCTGCATTTTCTTGATTCCTCCAAGAGGCTACCACATTTCAATTGTCTCTGTCAACCCATGTGCCTCTGTCAGCTTATGAATTGTCACTGTCAACTGCTATTGAACTTAGCATCCGTTGAAGCTTGCATCCGTTGATGGCTTTATCCGTTGATGCTTTATCAGTTGAAGCTGTATCCGTTGATGCACTCATCCGTTGATGGATGTTATCCATTGAAGCTTTAGAGACATCCGTTGAAGCTTTTTTTCTCATCCGTTGAAGGCCTTTAATTTATCTGTTGATACTACTTCACTTATACAAAATTACAAGGCATGAAATATTTACAATTAGCCCTCCTATTTGCATATGCACTAGTAGTCAATATGACTTATAATTTTCCACAACATTTAAGAATTATAGCTTAAATACAGAAACTGAAATGTGCTACAATACTAAACTTATTTCTAAGTGAAGCTACTCCATCAACGGATAGCCAGAGTGGTCTTATCTGTTGAGGCTACAAACACTAGATTTTTACTTAAGTGTTTTGTTTAACTTATCATCAAACTAATACACATATTCCTAACAATCTCCCCCTATTTATGTCTACTAGAATTGTAGGCATAAATTTAGGTTTAACTTGATGATAACAAAACACTTAACAGAAGTATGAACTGAAATCAAGTAGAAATTCAAAATGCTACAAAAGTGTATATACTGAGATAGAATTGAAGAATTACATTGTTTTCAATGATGCTCCTTTAGGCTGAGCAAATTATTTTCTTTTCCTTTGATCCCTTGTTTTCTTCCCTAGCCTCCTGTCATTTTCCTCTACTTGGAGTTGGAGTTGTCTGTAGAATTCAGCTTCATCTTCTTCACTGATATCCAACTTAGATTGCATGTCCTTGAGAGTTTCATTACTAGCAATTTTAAGCTGGTCTTCAAGTCTGAAAAATATTTTGACTCATTTATTGTCTCTGAACTCCATCAACCAATGATGTGATTTATGAACTGCAATTCCATGCTCAGGGATGAGCAATGTTCTAGGCAAGGAATTAAACTCCCACCAAGTTTTCCTTATGCTGGAAACCTTGTTGAGAATCTCAGTTTTGGCAGTCCTAGTAAAGCCAGAATCCCTTTTGATAGCTGAGTAGACTCTAACCAAGGTAGAATAGCCTTCATTCATAATTCTTTGAAGAGGCCAAGTCCTTTCCTCACTTCCTTTATATTTGAACACTAGCCTTTCTGGGAGCTGTTTGTATGCATTTATTCCCCTTACTTCCTCCAGCTCATCCAGATAGAGTTCAATATCTGTAAACTCTTTTATGTCACAAATGTGAACATAATCATCCTTTGAGGCTTGTGGCTTGGGCTTAGGTTTATATTTCTGAGTGAATTTAATTGAGGTCAGGGGTGGTGTAGATTTGGATTTTCTTTTCAGTTTCTTTGGTGGTGGAGAGGTAGTTAGGAAGGTAGGGCAGTTGATGGTGTCCCAATCAATAGGTTCCTCTTTAGGGATGATTGGTTCACCATGGACATTTATGGAATCTTGAGAGGGCAGGGGAAAGATTTTGGCTCAAGCGTTTCCGGGTATTCAGCCTGAATGGCCTCAACCGCGGCATCCTAACCCTCTTTATAACTCACGGGGTGAGTAAGCACATCATACTCCACCATCACGTCTTTGAACTCCTGAGTGTCCATCCAGGCGTCAAAGGCTTTATCTTTTTTATTTTTGAGAATTACAATCTCAGCCCGAGCCATTTCCAAATCAGAGGTTGAGGAGGCAAGTTGGACCTTGAGGTTTTCAATTTCTTGGTTGGCCTCAACAAAAGGCTCAGGAATGGAAGGTAGTGGTTTAGATTTTTATTGGGCGTCCACAGTGTCATCTTCACTCTTCCTTTTTGCATTGGCCTTTTTTCTGTTCCCTTTCTACCATTCCTTTCTTTCCTCCACACTCTCACCAACCACATTCCTCATATCCACATTTTTGCTTTCAATCTTGTCTTCTTCACTCTTGTCTTCAATCTTCTTCTTTTCTTCATCCTGACTTGACTTTAGCTATTTTTCAAGCTTTGCTTGTGCTCTTTTGTCAGCCTTCATCTTTTTAGCTTCTTCCTTTAACCTCATGGTTTCTTCCCTCTTGGCTTTTGAGAATTTGGGATGTCCTTGCATCACACAGATACTCTTTCCCTCTCTAAAAATGATAGCCATATTCATTCTTTCCACTACATCATTGGTCTCTTTGTGCTTTATGATGCTACCACCCAAAACTTTGTCTTCATCAGGTTTTGGAAGAGGAAAATCTACTTATTTTGATTGACTAAAGTTTAGAGGGTTCTTTGTAGAGTCCCTGTTGAATCTAATGGATGGCTTGAGTACCATGGGTTTCAAATTCCTGAAGGAAGTTTCTCCAACCTTATTCCTCCTTACTGGCTTGTACTCCATAATGATTGGCTCAATCTTTGTGCTATGTTTCACAGATAATGATTTTGAAGTTGTAGAGCCAAACATTTGTTGCATCCTTTCATCAATTTTTTTCCTTTGCTCATTCACCTTCATCTCAGCTGTTGCTAGCTGGATTAGATCAATTCCATCAAGCTTTCCTTTGAATTGAAGTGTTGGAGAAGTAGTGATGGCAGGAACTAGCACTTTGGATATTTGAATGTTTGAAGATGGCTCCCCTCCCCCTTTCACTTTATTCTCCCCCTTTTTGTTATCATCAAGGAGAGGAGTCAAGCCTTGTGCTTTAGCCAGTTGCATTAGAAGACTTGTTTGAGACTGTTGATTTTGAAGAATGGTGACCACGGAGTTTTCAATGACTTGAACTCTGTCCTCCAACTTGGCCAGCCTCTTTTCAGCATCTGATTCTCTTCTCAGTCTCAGTAACAAGTCATGCATGGTACCATAGGGCATGACTAAATCCAGCTTCTCAGAATTGTAGGACTTCAAGTCAGCAATATCCTTCTTGAGTTCATCCACACTCAGATTATGTCTTAATTGATGTAGCTTCATGAGATGTAGAGAATCTAGGTGGGCTTGAAGAAGAGCCTTGGTACCAGCATTGGAGGTGTTCTGAATTGCTTTTTGGATAGACATGATTTGTTTGACTAAGAATACATTGAATTGCCCTGGTGTTGACTCCTTTGTCAATGCCCATTCAGGTAAATCTGGAATAAAACTTGGGCCTTCATCGCCCCCTAAGTTCATGATTCCATCAAATGAAACAGAGTCATCATCATTAAAATTTACTCCAAATTCTTCAGATGGCTCACCAGCTGTAGAAGGCATCAAGTTGACAGCAGCTTTATCCCTTTGTAGAGATTTTGAAATATGTACTAGATTTAAAGTATGTTCTGCCTCCTCATTACCCTGAGTAGCCAACAGTTGATAGGCTGACACAGGATGAGTAAAAGTGTCAGTATCCAAGGAAATGTTATCAATTACAGCTTTGTAATGTTGCTGAAATTTTCTTTCCTTTTCAGCATCATCCACAATCATTAACTCATTAGCAATGGTTGGATCCACCCTTATACCTTCTGTACCTGCTTTTCTCTCAATTTCTCTCTTTTCCTTGCATCAGGGGCTCCCCCTGGCTCACACTCCTCACACCCTCACCTTCACCTACTAAGGTGGCACTCCTCTCACTTTCTTTTGCCATGCTAGAAGAAATAGCATGCATATTTAGACTCTCAACCTCTCCTTTTGCCTGGGAGCAACCCAGCCTCTCAATCAAATTTTCACTCCCTTCCCTCAATCCTAGAAGTGATTGTACAGTAACCATGTCTTCTACACTTGGAATTGAGTCAGTTATTTGTGTAGAGACTATCAACGGATAGGGAGTATCCGTTGAAGTAGGAACTGATGGTATCAACGGATAACTGTTGTTAAGCTTATCCGTCGAAGAACAACCACTTGTCAACGGATGAGGAATATCCGTTGAAGAAGGAAAAGAAGTAGAAATTGAAATTGACATAATTGTTGAATCTATGTAGATTGATTTTAATTTAGGTGACACAGATTCTTCAACTAAGTCTGAAAGAATTGGCTGATGATCCAACAAATCATCTAAAAGATGATGATCACCAGAATTTGAGTGGGGCTCCTCCCTGAGTTGTAAAGAGGGAGAATCAGGAATTGATGTGAATATCATGTCCACATCCAGAGATGGTGATAGAGAATTTGGTGATTGATGTGTGTCAATTTTGAGATAATGGGGCTGTGACTCCACATTTGTTGGAGTCACATCAAGCTGAATTTGAGAAAGCATAGATACAGGTGAGTGTATCTGTGCAGTGTGTGCACCCTGTATGGAAACTAAGGTTTTGACCCTCTTTCTTCTTGTAAAGGCTTTTACAGGTGAGTGTGTGGCTTTAGTTTCCCTCCCTCTTTTGTTCTGTGTCCCTGGTTGGGGACTATTTTCAATAGATGCACCCTTTTGGGAGGATGCAACTAGGGATGAGTTTGAATCCTTTTCAACCACCACAGTCTTTTGAGAAACTGTGGTTTGGCTAGCTGGGGTATCACTTACCTCTCCTACCTTATCCTGGGGGGTTTCTTGATGTTCACCCCTCCCCTCACCACTCACACCCTGTTCACTCCCCTCAGGGTTCATGGTAGTTATTACAACTGTTATCTTTTGAGAAACAACAGAGGTGGCTTTCTATGACTTTGGTTTTGAAACTTTAGGTTTGGTGGCCTTGGTAGGAATCTGTTGGGACAAAGACACAGATTCCATGGCCACACTTGAAGGTAAATAAATAATAGGGTTGGAAGTAGTAGGAGTTGAAGAAGTATTTACCTCACTTACCTGAGGTGCATTCATTATTGGTAAATATACCAATGGCACCTGATTGTTGAGGTTAATTCTCAAAAGGTCTGCAAGGACCCTTTTCTCTTGTGCCCAACACTTGAGTTTATTACTCTCATTAGTTATGACCAAACCTTCAGCAACAAGGTTAGCCAATAACATAAAGAATCTATCATAGTAGATGTTATGAGGTCTATTAGCTTTGTTACCTAACCTGGTACCCAATTCTAGCATGACATAGTTGCTAAAATTAAAATACCTATCAGAAACTAGCATATAGAGCATATTAACAAGAGATGAAGTTATTGCATCAAAATTACTAATTTTTCCAGAGAAAACCTTGATAAAGGCATCACCAAGAAAACTCCATTCTTTACTAAGGCCTTTTCTTCTAATACTCCTAAACTAGCAGAATCAAAAGAATAGCCTATGGAATCTAACATGCTAGATACATCATTATCAGTGTGTGGTGTCATGGCATTGTTCTCAGGTAGTTTGAAACAGGACTGTATATCATCACAGTTAATATAGTAATCTTTACCTTTGAGAGTGAAAGGGATGGTCATATCAGTGGGGTTGAACTCTGCAGTTGTCCAAATTTCCTCAATTACCTCACAGTAAATAGTTGGGGCTTCCAGCATTGCATAGCTTAGTTTACAGTTCTTGATGAAGTCCATCATCTTGTGATAATCTGAGTGTGCTTCATTCTTTTCCACCAAGGCTACGAAATTATTTTTCTCAAAGACAAATCCAGACTGGGGCATTATCTTTACTACTGGTGCCATTGTAGTGAGTAGAGGTTGCAGAGAAAAGTTGAGAGTTTCGGGAGAGAAAGAGAGTAAAAGCTTTTGAAAAATTACAAGAAAGCGTAAAGTGAAAATAAGAATTCAAAGAGCTTTTATACTTTCTCAGATTAAAACACAAAGAAAATGATTAAACACTATTTTGTAAGTAAACTACAGCCGTTTGAGAATAATGAAAACCGTATGAATTCTAAAAACTGCCTTTAATACAAATACATACAACTGTGTATATATATATATATCAACGGTTAAGTAAAAGAATCAACGGCAGTGACTTACTTAAAACAACTGATGTGACACTTCAACGGATGAGGTAAACAGTTATTTGTTGAAGATTAACACAGTTTTATCCGTTGAAGGATAAACTTACCAAAAATGTATTTGTCTTTTAACGGATAATGAATATCCGTTGATAGAACAATTTTGGCTTTCAACGGATAGGGAATATCCATTGATAGAATAAACTTTACTTAAAGCCAACTTTTTTCTTGCAACAAATTCATTTCAGGCTTCAAAACAGATTATAATAAGGACATGAATTTATGAATAATTAAGCAGACCTAGCTCACTTACTAATCTTGTGAATGTTGATTCATCAAGTGGCTTGGTAAATATGTCTGCAATCTGCTTTTCACTTGGAACAAAATGGAGTTCCACTGTACCATTCATCACATGTTCCCTTATGAAATGGTACTTGATGTCAATGTGCTTGGTTCTTGAGTGCTATAGTGGATTTTCAGTAATGGCACTTGTGTTGTCACAGAATATTGGAATTTTGTCAACATTTAACCCATAGTCAAACAGTTGATTCCTCATCCACAGTATCTGTGCATAGCAACTACCAGCAGCAATGTATTCAGCTTCAGCTGTTGATGTAAAAACAGAATTTTACTTCTTGCTGAACCATGACACAAGCTTATTCCCTAGAAATTGACAGGTGACAGTTGTACTTTTTCTGTCTATTTTGCAACCTGCATAATCTGCATCTGAGTAGCCAATTAGATCAAAACCAGACTCTCTAGGGTACCAAATTCCTAGATTTGGAGTCCCTTTGAGATATCTGAAAAAAAATATTTAATAGCCACTAAGTGATATTCTTTAGGGTCGGCTTGAAATCTAGCACAGGGACATATAGAAAACATTATATCAGGTCTACTAGCAGTTAAATATAGAAGTGAGCCAACCATGCCTCTATAACTTGTAATGTCCACAGACTTTTCAGCCTTGTTTAATTCAAGCTTGGTGGCAGTGGCCATGGGAGTTTTTGCAGATGAACAATCCATTAAGTCAAACTTCTTTAAAAGATCATAAATATAATTAGTTTGACTAATGAAAATTCCACCACTAACTTGTTTAACTTGTAAACCAAGAAAATAAGTTAGCTCTCCCATCATGCTCATTTCATATTTACTTTGCATTAACTTAGCAAACTTTTTACAAAGCTTATCATCTGTAGAACCAAATATAATATCATCTACATAGATTTGAACAAGTATTGTAGAGCCATTAACATTTCTAAAGAAAAGAGTTTTGTCAACAGTACCTCTTGTGAAGTAATTATCTAGAAGAAATTTTGACAAAGTCTTATACTAGGCTCTAGGTGCTTGCTTTAGTCCATAGAGTGCTTTCAACAGATAATACACATAGTCTGGAAAATTTGGATCTTCAAATCCTGGAGTTTGGCTTACATAAACTTCTTTCTCCAATTCTACATTCAGAAATGCACTCTTGACATCCATTTGATAGACTTTGAAATTGGCATGGGTTGCATAGGCTAGACAGATTTTGATGGCTTCAAGTCTTGCAACTGGAGCAAATGTCTCATCAAAATCTATTCCCTCTTGTTGAGAATAGCCTTTGGCAACCAATCTAGCTTTATTCCTTATTACAATGCCATTTTCATCCATCTTGTTTCTGAATACCCATTTTATGTCAATTGAGCTCTTGTTCTTTGGCTTGGGTACCAGCTTCCATACCTTGTTCCTCTTAAATTGGTTTAGCTCCTCTTGCATTGCTAAAATCCAATCTGGATTCAATAGAGCTTCTTCCACTCTCTTAGGTTCCTCCTGTGATAGAAAACTACTGTATAGACATTCTTCTTGAGTAGCCCTTCTAGTCTGCACCTTAGATGTTGCATCACCAATGATCAATTCAAAAGGATGATTCTTCGTCCATTTCCTTTGAGGTGGTAGATTAGCTCTAAATGAGGTTGCCTCAGTATTGTCATGATGTGAGATATAGTGTTGATTGGTTGAAACTCCCCCTGAGTTACTGATCCTTTGAAAGGAACTGGGAGTTCTATCAAATGATGAAGTACATTGATTATCCGTTGATAGACTATGATCAACGGATGCTTCATTATGTACTTCAACGGATGATGCACTTTGTCTTTCAACGGATGCTGCATTACTTCTATCAACGGATGTTGAATTAAGACTTTCAACTGATGCAGTATTTCATGCATTATCCAAAGGCAGATTTTAAATCCTTTTCGAGGTGCCTTCTCCATCATTCTCATCTTCACTATCATCACAATATATCTCAATATTGTCAAATTTGAGTCCTTCATGATGTCCCTCATCTGTTAGTCCATCAATCTTTTTATCATCAAACGCAACATGCACAGATTCCATAACAATGTTGGTTCTTAGATTGAAGACCCTATATGATTTTCCAGTAGAATAACCAACAAATATCCCTTCATCAGCCTTTGCATCAAACTTCCCTTTATGATCAGGTTGATTTCTTAGAATGTAGCATTTGCAACCAAAGACATGAAGAAAGTTTAAGGTTAGCTTTCTTCTCTTGAACAATTGATAGGGGGTCATGCCTTTTGCCTGATTGATTAGAGAAATATTCTGAGTATAACATGCACAGTTAACAGCCTCAGCCCAAAAATATGTTGGGTGTTTTGACTCTTCAAGCATTGTTCTTGCAGCTTCAATTAGTGATCTGTTCTTCCTTTCCACCACACCATTCGGTTGTGGAGTCCTTGGAGCTGAGAACTCATGCATAATCCCATTTTCTTCACAGAACAACCTCATGGTAGAATTCTTGAACTCGGTTCCATTGTCACTCCTGATATTCCTTACTTTGAAATCTGGATGATTGTTGACTTGCTTGATGTGATTGATAATGATTTCATTAGCTTCATCCTTTGATCCAAGAAAGTAGGTCCATGAAAACTTTGAGAAATCATCTACAATCACTAGGCAATATCTTTTCCTTGAGATTGACAATACATTGACTGGTCCAAAAAGATCCATGTGTAGCAGTTATAATGGTTCATCAATTGCTGGTTCAAGCTTCTTACTGAATGATGCTCTCTTTTGCTTACCTTTCTGACAAGCATCACACAGTCCATCCCTTGAGAATTCCACTAGAGGCATACCTCTAACTAAGTCCTTTTTGACTAGATCATTCATTGTCTTGAAATTCAAATGGGACGACTTCTTGTGCCATAGCCAACTTTCATCTGGACTTGCTTTGCTGAAAAGACAAGTAATTGATTCTGCATCTGTAGAGTTGAAGTCAGCCAAGTACACATTCCCTTTTCTAACTCCAGTTAGAACCACTTTGTTATCCTTCTTACTTGTGATAACACAGGCTTCAGAATTGAAGGAAACAGTACCAAAATATGAATAATAGAATAAAACAGTAATGTAACAATGATAGGAACAGAACTGTAATCATGATATCAACATTATGCAACAAAAATCAGAGAAAACTGGATATCATTAACTAGCATGCTTTATCGAAACAACATAACAGTGTGCTATAAAAATACCAGAGTTCAATTTTAGCATGCTAATCACATTTATAAAATCGCTGTATCAACTACACGTGCCCTTACGGGAATCACAAAACTAAATCAGATACGTAGCGGATATGTGAAGACAGCTGATCAGGCTATCAACACCAGACGGCTCCAACTGCCATCTCATTCACCTGTTCCGGAACTCAGAGACTAGCTAGGTCTTTGACCTGCTGGACTAATTGGTTATACAGTGCGCGCAATCGAATTAGCCTCTTACACCACCTCACTAGGCCCACTCTGGCCCCAACGTATCCCATATCTGATCGTTTTATCCATTTTTCAAAAATCACTTTTACCTATCTTTTTTTCAAAACCAATTCTGTCACAGCACACTATTCAAATCCTCTTTTCATTTAAATCACGTTTAGAGATAGGTGTTTTCAAAAGTTACTTTTCCCCAAAACATAATTTAAAACAACATTTCAAATATGGGGGATACGTAACTTAAAACGTTTCTGTTCCATTACGAAAGTAAAACATTTAGCTATTCATATGCACTATACCAGAAAAGAATGGTCAGGGGTACTTGCCTTGCAACGCTTTACAAAACCCTAAGTAGCTTTCACGCTGACTTTAATCCTGGGAAAACTCGATCGGAATCTACAAATACAGAATACCCTAATTAGTTACACCGACATGCTTGATATCCTCAAATTCTAACAACTCAATCCGATAAACCGACTCGTATTATTATTATTATTATTATTATTATACACATAATCACGTAATCACATATCCCGAACATGAATAGGGATAACACGTAGAATATAATTATGTACATTTACAATATATTTTTAGAAAATTTTGGCAGCATCTTATTTATTTATAAGACTACCCGTCGATTACGATCGACGTCAATAATCACAACAATCCACAATATTACTCCACCATTTATACAACGTACATCCCCACACCAATCAAAATTAATTATTTAAGTTCGAAAATATTTTACATAATCATTATATTTATTTATAAAATTTAGGACTCAGAACATCGTCATCACCGTCCACCATTGACTCACCAAAGTTCATTGTCAACATCGGCACAATTTATTGGCGCCCGAGATACTACGGGTTCCCAAATAAATTATACCGATTAATATTATTGTTTTTCCGCAACGAACATTTTATTTCATGAATAATAATCAATTTATTTCCTACAGAAAAAAGAAAAATAAATAATAATCAAATTTGTAATATTCAACCAATTGCATAACCTCGGCCCAAACAGGAAGAGGCCCAAACAACCGAGCCCAACTGCAAGGCCCAACAGAACCAACCCAACAACAAAGAACACAGCCGCACAATACTGTGCACAGCCGCACCAGCACACACGCGCCACCGCGTAGAGCACGCACACACACACACACATCGCACACACACAGAGAGATTACACACATATATATATATATACATATACATGTATAACCAACACAGCTTGCACCACCACCACCATATCAGAAACTGGCGGCGACGGCGACACCACAGATGAAACCACAGCAAAACAGAAGAAGCAGACAGCATAAAATTACCGAGAGGAGAAAGCAAACGGAGGAGGAAGAAAATGCGAACAGGAGAGCGAAAGAGAGAGGGACAGGAGACTAACAGGGACGAAGAGAAAAAAAGAAAAAAAAGGTTTTTATGTTTTTGTTTAACAGCTGCTGAAAAATCAAAGCACCACGTGTCCTCCTGCTGTAATAAATCAACACGTAGTACATAAGATAAATACGAGGGTTTTATGGCTCGGTTTGTTCCAAAATTAAAATTAACGAATCTAGGTGTACGAAAAGTAATTTCAAAAAATTTCAAAAAAAAAAAATTCGAAATGTCATAAATATCCCGGAATTTATAAAATGCAAATTTCGTAATTTTTAAAACACTTTTTAAGGTGCTCTTCGTACCCACTTTTTAATAAATAACAAAACGACGCGCGCGTGAAACGAATCCTGAAAATTCCCAAAATAATTTTAAAATTCACAGAATATTATAAACTTCATAAAATATAAGTTTCATAATTTTTAAAGATTTCCATAATTAAATATAGATTTTACAATCAAACACACTCAGAAAATCATTTAAAAATAAATAATTAATAAAATATTGATTTTTCAATTTTATAAAGTCCCAAAAATACTTGTTGGAATTATAAAATTAGAAAGCCAATTTTAAAGAAAATCCAAATATTTTTGGAATGAAAACTACAATTAAATCATTTTTTTATAAGCAAAAATAAAATCATATATTTCACTAATAAATTAGACAATTCAATTCCACATAACAACAAATCATAATAATTAAATAATAATCCATAACTACTGCCATAAACCAATACACATCTTTTATTTATTTACTTAAACCTTTATTACACTTCCAAATATTAGAAGTAAAATAAAAATACACGAGTCGTTATATCCTTTCCCCCTTAAAAAGATTTTGTCCCCAGAATCTGACTTAGCTAAACAATTGAGGATATTTATCAAGCATGTCTGGCTCTAATTCCCAAGTAGACTCTTCTACTCGAGGATTTCTCCACAAAACTTTTACTATAGGAATCGACTTATTCCTAAGGACTCGTTCCTTACGGTCTAGAATTTGGACCAGTTGTTCCACATAAGACAAATCTGGTTGAAGCTCAATCGGTTCGTATTCTATGACTTGACTCGAATTAGGGACATAGGGCTTCAACATAGACACGTGGAACACATTATGAATGTGTTGCCACTGCGGTGGTAACGCGATCTCATAAGCGACCTTTCCCACTTTCTTCAAAACCTCAAAGGGTCCTATAAATCTAGGGCTAAGTTTACCCTTCTGACCAAATTGTACTAACCCTTTCCAAGGTGATACTTTTAGTAATACTAAAGTTCCTATCTCAAAGTCCATATCTTTCCTATGCAAATATGCATACTGTCTCTGTCTAATTTGAGCTGCTTCCAACCTTTTCCGAATCAACACTATGGCATTTCTAGTTTGCTGAACCAATTCAGGACCTAACACTTTCTTTTCCCCTACCTCATCCCAATACAACGCTGATCTACACTTTCGCCCATACAAAGCTTCGTATGGTGGCATCCCAATACTGGCATGGTAGCTGTTGTTATAGGAGAACTCAATCAAAGGTAGGTGTTCATCCCAATTACCCTTAAAATCCAAAACACAGACTCTCAACATATCCTCTATGGTCTGAATCGTCCTTTCACTTTGGCCATCCGTCTGAGGATGATAAGCGGTGCTCATATTCAATTTCGTTCCTAGGCACTCTTGGAATTTAGTCCAGAACCTTGAATAAATCTCGGGTCTTGATCCGACACTATAGAAACAGGCACTTTGTGTTTGGTAACTATCTCATCCAAGTACAACTTGACTAACTTTTCCAACGAATACTTTTCATTGATCGGAAGAAAATGTGCTGACTTAGTCAACCTATCAATAATTACCCAAATAGCATCATGATTCGCTCTCGTCCTTGGCAATACCACTACAAAATCCATAGCAATGTCTTCCCATTTCCACTGGGGAATCTCCAAAGGTTGTAACAATCCGCTCGGTCGTTGATGCTCTGCTTTCACCGTTTGACATACATGACATTTACTTACCCAATTGGCTATATCCTTCTTCATTCCTGGCCACCAAAAATTTCTCTTCAAATCCTGGTACATCTTGGTACTACGAGGGTGGATAGAAAATCTAGAGTTATGCGCTTCCTGCAATACTTCTTTCTTCAATTCCGTTATATTAGGAATCCAAACTCTGGATAAAAATCTATACTAACCTTGGCTATCTTTTTGAGTGTACAACTCTTCTCCTGTCAAAGTATCTGATTCCTGTTCCATAACTCCTTCTTGACACCTTTTGATCTTTTCCATCAATGCCGGCTGGAAAGTAACTTCATATAGTTGCTCCTGACTTCCGCTAGGTACTTGAACCTCAATCTCCATTCTTTCCAAGTCTTACGCTAATTCTTCCGCAATCTTAACTAGATTTAGCCTTTCTTTTCTACTCAAGGCATCAGCCACCACATTGGCTTTTCCGGGGTGATAATTAATCGAACAATCATAATCCTTAATCAGCTCCAACCACCTTCTCTGTCTCATTTTCAAATCTTTCCGCGTGAATATGTACTTCAGGCTCTTATGATATGTGTAAATATCGCATTTCTCTCCATACAAGTAGTGACGCCATAACTTCAAAGCAAATACTATAGCCGCCAACTCAAGGTCATGAACTGGATATTTCTGCTCGTGGGGCTTTAACTGTCTGGAGGCATAAGCAATCACTTTGTCATGCTGCATTAACATACAACCCAATCCTTTCAAAGAAGCATCACTGTAGATTACAAAGTTTCCCGTCTCATCTGGAAATGCTAACACTGGAGTAGTCACTAATCTCCGTTTCAATTCCTGGAAACTTTCTTCACACTTTTCCGTCCAAATGAACTTCTCATTCTTCCTCGTCAACTTGGTTAATGGGGATGAAATCTTCGAGAAGTCTTTTATGAACCGTCGATAATATCCTGTTAATCCAAGGAAACTCCTTATTTTCGTTGATGTCTTCGGTTGCTCCTACTTTGATACGGCTTCGATCTTTACTGGGTCTACTTTGATACCTTCCTTACTTATTACATGACCAAGAAACTGTACTTCCGTCAGCCAAAACTCACACTTAGAAAACTTCGCATACAATTGTTTTTCTCTTAACTTCTGTAGGGCAATCTGTAGATGCACTGCGTGATCTTCTGGGTTCTTCGAATATATAAGGATGTCATCAATAAATACAATAACAAACTTATCCAGATACTCCTTGTATACCCTATTCATCAAATCCATGAAAGCCGATGGTGCATTCGTCAATCCAAACGACATCACTAGAAACTCATAGTGGCCATACCTTGTTCTGAATGCAGTCTTGGGGATATCTTCAGGCTTTATCTTCAGTTGGTGGTAGCCAGATCTTAAGTCAATCTTTGAGAAGTAGCATGCTCCCTTAAGCTGATCAAACAAATCATCGATTCGCGGCAAAGGATACTTATTCTTTATCGTCAACTTGTTCAGCTCTCTGTAGTCAATACACAATCTCATACTTCCATCCTTTTTCTTCACAAATAGCACTGGAGCACCCCACGGAGAAACACTGGGTCGAATAACTCCCTTGTCCAATAATTCCTGAAGTTGCTTAGCCAATTCTTTCATTTCCATCGGGGCCATCCTGTATGGAGCCTTAGAAACTGGTTCAGCTCCTGGTATCAAATCAATGGAAAACTCTATCTCTCGATTAGGTGGCAATCCTGGTAACTCTTCTGGAAAAATGTCAGGGAATTCTCTTACTATAGGAATCTCATCCAAAATAGGGGTCTCTTTCTTTGTATCCATCACATGAGCTAAATATGCCTCACATCCTTACCGCATCAATCTCTTTGTTTGCATTACTGAGAGGAACTTTCTATCTTGTCTCTGTCCTTGGTAACTGATCCTTTTATTATCGGGGGTATGCATAACAACTCTCTTTTTCTTACAATCTATATTTGCCTTATATCGAGACAACCAATCCATACCTAAAATAACATCAAAGTCTCCCAACTCAAAAGGTATTAAGTCAACAGGGAACCTATACCCTGAAATCTCTAGGGAACATCTAGGACAAAATTGTTTTACATGTACTTTATCTTTATTAGCCACTTCTATGGTCAGAGATTCGTCTAGGTCTTCTAACATAAATTTCATTTTGTCCATACAATTCACAGATATAAAAGATTTGGACGATCCTGAATCAAACAAAATGTTAACAGGCATGGAATTAAGGGTAAGCGTACCTGCAACCACATCGGAGTCATGAACTGGAGACTTCTGGGTCATCTTGAAAGTCCTAGCTCTCGCAGTACTGGTTGCTGGTCTTTGGGACACACTCTTTCCCGCATTACCTTGGGTCACTGACTTGCAATTCCTAGCTATGTGTCCCACTTTGCCGCAACTAAAACAAGTAACTCCTTGAATCTCAGACTTACATTCAATGAAATAGTGACCTTTCTGTCCACACTTAAAACACTTAACATTCTCTCGGCACTGCCCACTGTGCTTTTTCCCACACGCCTTACAATCAACCACTGGCTTACTCATCCTCGTCGGGGCAGAGTTAACTGAAGTAGTACCGGGTTTAGCCTGGGGAAAATCCTGCCTCTTGAACCTCTTATTCTTATTCCTTCCAAACCAACACTGGAAGTTCCGACTCGCTATTCCTGATTCTGATCTAGCGGGTCCATTTTCAAATTTCCTTTTCTTCTCACCCTGCTCCTTTGCAGCTAATTTCTGATCACTCTCTATCACTAGGGCAGCCTGAATTACCGAAGTATATGTCTTGAGTTGTAAGGCTACAACTCCACTCCTTATTTCTGGCTTCAACCCTTGCTGAAACCGCTTCGCTCATTGAGAATCTGAACTCACATATTCTAGTGATATACGGGCCAACTCCGTAAACTTTGCTTCATATCCCGTGACACTCTTGTCTCCTTGTTTCAGTTCCAAAAATTCCACTTCCATTTGACTATGGAGACAATCTGGAAAGTATTTTTCCAAAAATAACTCTGTAAACCTGGCCCATGGAACTGGACCTTTTCCTTCTTGGGCTCGCGTAGATTCCCACCTATAATTCGAATCATTCCGTAGAAAATAACTAGCATAATCAGTCTTTAAATTCTCACTCACCTTGGTGAGCGTAAATGCCTTTTCCATCTCCTTTAACCATATCCTGGCAGCAACAGGATCTACCTCTCCTTTAAACTCTAGGGGCTTCACCGCTTGAAAAGACTTAAAACTAACACCTTGATGTGCCCCTCTTATCTCATGCTGCTGCTGGATTTGTAGTTGCTACTGTTGGATTTGCTGTTGTTGCTGTTGTATAAGCTGATGTTGTTGTTGTAGTTGTTGTTGCAATTGTTGTTGTTGCTGCTGGAATTGTTGTTATTGTTGGGCCAGCTGTACAGACTGCTGAAGTAACAAGTTCATCATGTCACTCATGGAAGGATCCCCAGCAGATTCGTTATTGGGCTGAGAGTTTCTCTTTGGTGGCATCTCCTGAAACATAACAGTCATATATAAGAAAATGGATTGCTCCAGCAGTTTATATTTATGCATCAGGAGATCGTTGCCACTAAGATAATATTCTCATCCCCATTGTAATTGGATCCATCCTGAGTGAATGATTATAATCTAAAAATGCCAGCAACAGAAACAAAAATAATAATAACAACAATAATAGCAACGCACAATATATAAAAACTGAACAATAAGATAAAGCAGCTGAAATACAATAACCAACAGAATCCAACTAGTACAACTGAACACCCAACTAGAAAGAACCTATCCGAGTACACACCAAAAGTGGCTGTCATAGCAGCCTCACCTACTACAAACTATCACAACATAATGTACATATACAAGGTAAACAACTACAGAACTCCTAGAAGGCAACTCTGAGCTATGTATCTCTCTGCTGCAACTCTGTCTAGCCACTACCACTGCCACCAATAGAACCTAGCTCAAACACTAGCCAGTTTAATAGGTCCTGATATTGCACAGCTCTGAACTCTGAACTAATGAAACGGTCAACAGATCTAGCCCTCTCTACAGCCATCTGGGTCAATGCTCGCATACGGGCTCGCACCTCAGGAGAAGGGGCAGAAATACCCTGAAATGGTGCAATAGGTACCTGATCCAACTGAGCAGCAAACTCTGGACTCTGATCTCTGATAAAGGAAGTATTCACCGCCCTATGAACATGGTAAGGGATCGGTGAAGAAGTACCACTAGGGGCCACAGGAGGTACCGCAGGTCTCATCATGGAAGAACTGGGACCGCAGCCGGGAGGGAAATCCCTGACAGCAAACACAGACCTATGTACCCAACGGAGACGAGGACCAGATCCAGGGATGTCTCTCGACACAAAGGAAGGGACTGGTGGAGGGGGCATAGGGGTCTCCTCAGTAAAAACATTTGGGGATCTCTCAGAATCTGAGCTATCTGAATTAGAAGGTTTCTCCCGAGATGGAGAACTCGAAATCGCAATAGGCCACTGCCAATATAATAAATATACAGGCAAGACACAACCAGGTCAAGGCAATTCTATCAAAACATTTAATAGATGCCAAGGTAACGTCGTCGGAACCCTCGACTGACTCTAAAGGTTTGCTCCTCTATATGAGTTGCTGACTCACACTTAAAAACTCACGTTATCACCTACTCGACACAATCCCTAACCTGAATCAGGGACTTGAACCTGTAGCTCTGATACCAACTTTGACGTCCTCAACCCCGGGGTCAGGAGTTGACATCACTAAACACAATTACCAAAGATATAAGCAATAGAATTATTATTAAAATATACTAACTTAACCCCAAACCAAGATCCGATCCAGGTTCAAGTATAATTCAGGTTCTCAATACTACAAACTCTTTATTCAATATCTAACACACTCTAACTTTATTCAGCAACTCCTCAGACCTCATGGCCTGATACAAACTACCTCAGAGGAGCCGGGTCCAGTAGGGGCGGGAACATAGGTCGGTCTGACAGATCTTCTAGGCATCTGCGAGATATACATAACAGTTTGTAAGGGTGAGCATAATCGCTCAGCAGTACCAAAATATGAATAACAGAATAAAACAGTAATGTAACAATGATAGGAACAGAACTGTAATCATGATATCAACATTATGCAACAAAAATCAGAGAAAACTGGATATCACTAACTAGCATGCTTTATCGAAACAACATAACAGTGTGCTGTAAAAATACCAGAGTTCAATTTTAGCATGCTAATCACATTTATAAAATCGATGTATCAACTACTCATGCCCTTACGGGAATCACAAAACCAAATCAGATACGTAGCGGATATGTGAAGACAGCTGATCAGGCTATCAACACCAGACGGCTCCAACTGCCATCTCATTCACCTGTTCTGGAACTCAGAGACTAGCTAGGTCTCTGACCTGCTGGACTAATCGGTTATACAGTGCGCGCAACCGAATTAGCCTCTTACGCCACCTTACTAGGCCCACTCTGGCCCCAACGTATCCCATATCTGATCGTTTTATCCAGTTTTTAAAAATCACTTTTACCTATCTCTTATTCAAAACCAATTCTGTCATAGCGCACTATTCAAATCCTCTTTTCATTTAAATCACGTTTAGAGATAGGTGTTTTCAAAAGTTACTTTTCCCCAAAACATAATTTAAAACAACATTTCAAATATGGGGGATACATAACTTAAAACGTTTGTGTTCCATTACGAAAGTAAAACATTTAGCTATTCATATGCACTGTACCATAAAAGAATGGTCAGGGGTACTTGCCTTGCAACGCTTTACAAAACCCTAAGTAGCTTTCACCCTGACTTTAATCCTGGGAAAACACGATCGAAATCTACAAATACAGAATACCCTAATCAGTTACACCGACATGCTTGATATCCTCAAATTCTAACAACTCAACCGATAAACCGACTCGTATTATTATTATTATTATACACATAATCACGTAATCACATATCCCGAACATGAATAGGGGTAACACGTAGAATATAATTATGTACATTTACAATATATTTTTAGAAAATTTTGGCAGCATCTTATTTGTTTATAAGACTACCAGTCGATTACGATCGACGTCAATAATCACAACAATCCACAATATTACTCCACCATTTATACAATGTACATCCCCACACCAATCAAAATTAATTATTTAAGTCCGAAAATATTTTACATAATCATTTTATTTATTTATAAAATTTAGGACTCAGAACATCGTCATCACCGTCCACCGTTGACTCACCAAAGTTCATTGTCAATGGCGGCACAATTTATTGGCGCCCGAGATACTACGGGTTCCCAAATAAATTATACCGATTAATATTATTGTTTTCCCGCAATGAACGTTTTATTTCATGAATAATAATCAATTTATTTCCTGCAGAAAAAAGAAAAAGAAATAAGAATCAAATTTGTAATATTCAACCAACTGCATAACCTCGACCCAAACAGGAAGAGGCCCAAACAACCGAGCCCAACTGCAAGGCCCAACAGAACCAACCCAACAACAAAGAACACAGCCGCACAATACTGTGCACAGCCGCACCAGCACACACGCGCCACCGCGCAGAGCACGCACACACACACACACATCATACACACACACAGAGATTACACACACACATATATATATATACATATACATGTATAACCAACACAGCTTGCATCACCGCCACCATACCGGAAACCGGCGGCGACGGCGGCACCACATACGAAACCACAGCAAAACAGAAGAAGCAGGCGGCATAAAATTACCGAGAGGAGGAAGCAAACGGAGGAGGAAGAAAATGCGAACAGGAGAGCGAAAGAGAGAGGGACAGGAGACTAACAGGGACGAAGAGAAAAAAAGAAAAAAAGGTTTTATGTTTTTGTTTAACAGCTGCTGAAAAAACAAAGCACCACGTGTCCTCCTGCTATAATAAATCAACACATAGTACATAAGATAAATATATGGGTTTTATGGCTCGGTTTGTTCCAGAATTGAAATTAACGAATCTAGGTGTACGAAAAGTAATTTCAGAAAATTTCGAAAAAAAATAATTTCAAAATGTCATAAATATCCCGGAGTTTATAAAACGCAAATTTTCGTAATTTTTAAAACACTTTTTAAGGTGCTCTTCGTACCCGCTTTTTAATAAATAACGAAACGACGCGCGCGTGAAACCAATCCTGAAAATTCCCAAAATAATTTTAAAATTCTCAAAATATTATAAACTTCATAAAATATAAGTTTCATAATTTTTGAAGATTTCCATAATTAAATATGGATTTTACAATCAAACACACTCAGAAAATCATTTAAAAATAAATAATTAATAAAATATTGATTTCTCAATTTTATAAAGTTCCAAAAATACTTGTTGGAATTATAAAATTAGAAAACCAATTTTAAAGACAATCCAAATATTTTTGGAATAAAAACTACAATTAAATAATTTTTTATAAGCAAAATAAAATCATATATTTCCCTAATAAGTTACACAATTTAATTTCACATAACAACAAATCATAATAATTAAATAACAATCCATAACTGCTGCCATAAACCAATACACATCTTTTATTTATTTACTTAAACCTTTATTACACTTCCAAATATTAGAAGTAAAATAAAAATACACGAGTCGTTATAAAAAGGATGATTCTGAAGATGACCAAGGAAACCCTAGCAAGGGCAAAGGTCAAAGTCAAGGAAAGCAAGTTAAAGTACCTGATAGTAAGATTTCTGATAAATCTACAATTCAGAGGAGTGATAAGGAAGGAAAGAAGACTTCAGCTACAGATCAAACTTTGCTGCTCACAAGTTCTGAAATTGAAGATCAAGTTCTGACAGCAAGTTCTAATAATCAAATTCCGATGACAAAGTCTGATGTTCTCATTCAAGGTGGAAGTCAAGACTCGAAGAAATTCATGCAAACCTTAAAGTTCAGGGGAAAGAAGGCAACCTTCTTTTACAAGGATCCTAAGATTCAAGCCTTAGATGAGGAACTTGCAAAGAGACTGTTCCTTAAAGATAATCCAGGAGTGGATTTAGAGGAACTTAGAGAAGAAGAAGCAAGATTTAATGCTGAAAAGTCAAAACTACAGTCTAAAGCTTCTAATGCAAAGAAGCCTCCCAAACCTAAGGAGAAAGGTATAGTAATAAGAGAAATATCTACCACAGAGATTCCTAGATCAAGGACTAGATCTCAAACTACTACTGATCCCAAAGACAAGGGAAAAGGAAAAGTTGGGGAGACAGTCCAGAAACAGAAGATGAAGATTTCTTAAATTCTGATAGATCATGTGTGCAAGATGGTTCAAGTCTTTGACGATACTGCTGCTGAAGATGAAACAGTTGAAACTCTGAAGATAAAGAGGATGACAGAAGAATCTAAGACAACCTCTGACATGGCTCAAGTTGTTCAGATATTTCAGAACAGCAAGTTATAGATGAGACTGTAAATCCTGACCAATTCATCAAGACATCAACCTCTAACACTGCTCAAGTTGACATAGACAGCTTAACACTTGATCAGAAAAAGAAGTTACTATAGAACAAAGCTACTCCAGTGGAACCTAAGACCAATTTAATGCTGAATCGGTTTGTATCTTTTGGGTTTAGACCTAAACAAGCTAAAGACAAGTATGGGTTAGGTTCTGACAAAGAAAAGAGACAAATAGGAGTAGAAGTTACTCTCAGAGATCCTTTTATTTTGAAAAACAAACTATATGAAGAAATCAAACAAAAGCACCTTGACAAAGTGTTGTCTGCTCAAATTGTCATGGATACTCATGATGAATCAGAAGTTAAAGAAAAATTGATCTTGTTTCTCAATGATGGCAGAACTTACAGACTAGCAGATTCTGATGTGCTAAAGAAGTCTGTCAAAGAGCTTCAATATATTCACTACCTTCTAGAAGTAAAATCTGATGTTACAAGAAGATGGTCAGATTATATTTTGAAGGCTATAAGAGATCTTCTCAGAATTTCTGGTGCAAAAGCTTCTGAATATATTCCAAAAATTACTGAAGATGATGGAAGGGAAGTTTCTATGAAGAAGAAGTCTTCCAAGATTGAAGTAATTCTGAAGGGAAAGTGTCTTTACTACAATGAAGACTCTTCACATCCCGGAGTTATCAGACTTGGAGATGGGCTTGAAAGAACATCAATTCCTGCACTCAGAGCAGCCATTTATCATATTGGTGATAATGAAGATGGAGAACTGATGCAAGTCAAAGCACAGTTAGTTGAAGTTCTGAGAAATGCTGAGGACAAGCTGGTAACAGACTTTACAAGGAATCACTATGGATTCAGATTGATCCAGTGATATTGGTAAAGCTACATGTACTGTAAGTTGTATTTAGTTGTTTAAAATAATATCTCATTGGATTTATACTTAAATTTTTTTGACATCATCAAATCTGTTAACTTGTATATTTTTCATAATTTACAAGTTGGGGGAGATTGTTAGATATATTTGTGATGTCATGTCTAATCTGATTTGTTTAGTTTCAGAACTTAGTATCAGGACTTAACTGGAAATCAGAACTTACTGAAGACAGGAAGTTATCAGAACTTAAGGCGTTAGAACTTATATCAGGACTTAAGTGCGGGTACACTTCAGATAAGGAAAGAAGTTGATTTACCGGAGAGGATTTGGATTAAACATGTAAAGATATGCATGAAAAATTGGACAGCTATAGGACTGCAGTAGATAATCTCTGATTGATGTGTTTAAGGAAACAGAATCATTATCATATCAATTAGGAGATATCTTGTAACTGTGTATTATATAAACACATATTAGGGTTTACACTATAAGTATTATCATTCTCGAGAATATTATTCATTGTAACCCTAGCAGCTCTTAGTGATATCATACATCACTGAGAGAGTAGACTAAACCTACTGTAACAAAGTTTGATATATTGAATAAACTTGTTTTATGTTACATACTTGTGTTTATAATCGAATTGATTGTAGATACTATATTCAACCCCTTCTATAGTATCATTGAGGCCTAAAATAGATAATTAAAACCTCATGAGCAGAAATATCTGACGCATGATCTGGAGTTAGCTGCAATCGTGAAATTTATCTTTATGGTGAGAAGTGTGAAATTTACACTGATCACAAAAGTTTGAAGTATATCTACACGCAGAAGGAGCTCAACACGAGGCATGTGTCAATTAACTATCATTCGGGAAAAGCAAACGTTGTAGCAGATGCGCTAAGCCAAAAAGAAAGGTTGGATATGTTAACCTCTTCAGAAGAATTGACCATAGAATTTGAGAAAATAGAAATTGAGATTCGTATCCCAAAAGAGTCCATTGAAATGAACTATACAATGACGTTTCAGCCAGAGCTGTTGGAAAAGATCCGAAGATGCCAAGAAGAAATAATGAGTCATGAAAGTGACAACTTAACAGGAGAAGAAATTACAAGTCAGAAAGATGATAAGGAAATTCTTCGATTTTCCTCGAGGATTTGGGTACCTAACGTACCAGAATTAAAAGAAGAAATCTTACGAGACGCTCACAACTCAAGATATTCCATTCATCCAGGGAGCACAAAGATGTATCGAGGTCTGCAAGAAAATTTTTGGTGGCCAGACACGAAGAAGGAAATATCAGAATGGGTAAGTAAATGTTATACGTGCCAACAAGTCAAAGCAGAGTATCAACGTCCAAGCGGATTATTACAACCACCGGATATTTCGGAATGGAAGTGGGAACATCTAGCGATGGATTTCGTAGTAGGACTCCCAAGAACCAGGGAAATTCATGATGCGATTTGGGTTATTATCGACAGACTAACGAAGTCAGCACATTTTATTCCAATCAATGAAAGATTTTTGCTCGACAAGTTAGTGCACTTATTTCTCAAAGAGATTGTGATGCGACACGGAGTTCCTGTATCAATTGTATATGATCGAGTCCCACGTTTCAATTGAAGCAACTGGAGATAATTCCAGGAATGCTTGGGCACTAAATTGAATATGAGCACCACATATCATCCGCAGTCGGACGGGCAAAGCGAAAGAATGATCCAAACAATTGAGGATGTGCTACGGGTATGTGCGTTAGATTTTGAAGGCAGTTGGGACGAACATTTACCGTTGGTGGAATTTTCTTACAAAAATAGCTATTATGCGAGCATTGGAATGCCACCTTATAAAGCTTTATAGGGAAGGAAGGGCAAATCACCCGTGTGTTGGGATGAAGTTGGTGAACGTAAGATTCTAGGTCTAGAATTGATTCAACAGACTAAGGAAAAAGTAGAGCTTATTCAGAAGCGACTAGAAGTAGCGCAAAATTGACAACGAAAATATGCGGATCAGACTAGAAATGATATGGAATATAAGGAGGGAGAACCTATGTTGCTAAAGGTATCACCATGGAAGGGATTGACCAGATTTGGCAGAAAGGGTAAATTAAAACCGTGTTACGTTGGTCCATTTGAAATATTAAAGAAAGTCAAAAAGGTTGTGTATGAGTTAGCCTTATTGCCCCATATGCAGCATATTCATAATGTATTTCATGCGTCAATGCTTAAGAGATATAATCATGATTCGAGGCATGTGATAGAGTATGAGCCGATAGAGATTCAAGCTGATTTGTCATATGTAGAGCAGCCAATAAAAATTCTAGAACAGTAGGAGAGAGTACTGAGAAATAAGTTTATACCATTAGTACGAGTTTTGTGGAGAAACCCTATGGTTGAAGAGTCAACCTGGGAACTTGAAAGTGAAATATTGGAAAAGTATCCCCAATTATTTTCTTAGCGAGATTCTGAGTAGAGAATCCTTTTAAGGGGGAATGATGTAGCAACTGAGAAATTACGATTGTTTAATATCATATTAAAAGTGTATTATGTGTTGTTATGTGTAATTGGTCGTCAAACCTTAGCTGTTATGTGCCATATGTGTTCCATGTAGTCAGCATATTTTTCGGGTATTTTATTTTGTGTTAAATGCTTTTGTATCAAAAGTTATAAAGCCAAAACTTTGTTCTAACAACAGATATTTCATATAAAATAACTGTCCTTATTTTTTCCAGTATGGCTTATACCATATCGATATTCTGAACATCCAGTTAATTTAGAAATTTTCGTTTCGCAAAAAATGACTTTTCTAGGCCCCTTCGGGTGCTCAAAACCCCACAAAAATCATATTTTTATTTTTATAAAATCATGGGACTTTCAAATATTTCATTTCTTTGCATTTTTGAATTATTCACAAATTTTTGGAAATTTTGGCATATATATTGTATTTATTTAATATTAAAAAATTTAAAATTGTTACCCAAAAATTATTAATTAAGGGCCAATTCATTTTATTAAGAGTTATAATTAGGACCTAATTTTAATTAGGAGTATTATTTTACTACTATAAATAGCCTAATTTTTATTAATTAATTGTAATACAATCATTAAAAATTCTGAAAAATACAAAAATTCTATGTTTTCCGGGTCAGGGTTTCGGATTCGGGTCGAATAATCAATCAGTGATTTTGATCGATTCTGAGATTCGATTTCTATCATGTAAGTACTCAAATCAAAGGTTTTGATCTGTTCTTTCAGTTTTTTGCATCAATTTCATGTTTTGATTCGTAAATTTTCAATTTTTAATTTCTAGGGTTTATGTACGAATTAGGGCTTTTTGATTCTAGGGTTATTTGATTGATTTGATGGTTGATATAGCTTTGCATGATGATTTATGGTCGATTTATGTATTCAATTTCATCAAACGATACATGGATAGTGAAGTTCGATTATTAGGGTTTATAAGATTTTTTTTATCGTAGGTAACCTGCAGCCGCTACCCTTCGGGTGCGCACTGGGTAAACCCTACGGGCGCACGCAATAGCCTGCAAACCACCTGAACCAAGGTAAACCGCATTTAAGCGACAGGCTCTGACTCGGGAGGCATAATCATAAATTCTCCTCCCGTGAGATTCGAACATGTGACCAAGAGGATAGTTATCCCCTCTTTAACCAGTTGAGCCAATCCTTGCGGGCAGGGTTTATACGAAATTTTGATTAGTTCGCTTTTGATTTTGATGAATCCGATGTTAGTGAGACGTTAGGGGTTTGATTGTATATGTTGTAAGCTTTAATTTAAGCTATTAACCTCGAAGTTTCATGTACGAATCCGTAAATTCGATGTTTTGGCCAGAGTTGAGTTCGATTTGATCGTAGAAGGTGATCTAGGGGTTATTCTGGTTGGTTTTGGCCTGAAACAGAATAGGGAAGTGATTTGCAATGGTTTGGGATAAAAATGATTCCAAACGATACATTTTTTACCCCAAACGGGACTCACCGGAGTCCGGTGAAGTCGTCGAATTCTAGGTTTCATCCCAGATTCCAGTGGTGTTCTTCACTGAACCGGATTGTGACCCGTTGACCCGTTTTCTGTAACCCCGTTTTGATCCAAAATTCCCAAATGCAATTTTCAGAAAAGTGTTTCTGAGTTTTATCTTTATAAATTCTAAAAATCAGTTTTATTTATTTAAATAAATTTATTAATTAATTGATTGATTTATTTTATAAATAAATCTAAAATATTTTCCAAAATTCGAAAATTATTTATTTATTATTTATTATTCATTTAAATTGATTAATTATTTTGATAATTAATCAGTTTATTTTGAATAATTCATTTTAATTCCAAAAATTATGGAAAATTATTTTTAATTTAGATTTTTCTTGAATAATTATTTAAAAATATATTTGAGGTTTAATTAATTTGAATAATTGATTATTTTGAATAATAAATTGATTTATTCTTTTTTATTGATTATTAATTGAACTGTTTATCTGATTTAATCGAAATGAAAGCCCTTAGACTCAGGAAATGATTTGTTTTCAATAAAAATAGTTTTAGATATTAATTTCTTCCGAATCGATATTTATTTATTTGTAGACCTTATTATTTTAGATAAGAGTCTAATAAATTCTAAAAAAAATTAGGAGACGAGTGAGATATTATTCAATAATGCGAATATTGATCTGATTTCGATTCTAAAAATGTTTTAAAGCTTAGAGGGACTATCTGACTTATGTTCTATGTGATTTATGTGGTTAGTCAAGTCCTAATTCCTAGATAATTATTATACGAGTCAGTTATAATCGTACGGGTAGACGATAAGGGCTACGTGGATTCAAATTGAGATACGATTAAGGTATGAGTCGACTAAATGAGTATCTTTCTTTGATAGATACGAATCCAGCAAGGCAGATCAAGCCAGTGTTAGGGAACTATGACATACTTGAGGTAGATCGCATATCAGGCAAGTTTTTCCCTATTCTAAATCCAGAATAGTGAAGTGCTTTACTTTATTCAAGTTCTCAATTCAATAAATATTGATAATTCCTGTACACAAACACTGATACACAATTACTGTTCCTCTGATTATATTTTCACTTTGGTTCCTGATTCCTCTTGATACTTTGAATACTCTATTCATATTCCAATAGATTATACAATGCCTATATCCTGATGTATAACTTGATGATTGAGATGGCATCGAAGTATACCGATAGTTCCGGATGTTTATCCTATGGACTGGATGGTTACGATTAGGGCAGGAATGAACTGGACCCTTAAATGAATTACGAAGGCCAGAAATGAGTCGGGGTACCTTGTTATGACGTGGGTCTATGTGAATGGCATAGATCCGTACTGTATTTGACTGATCAGCACATTAAAGTACCGTGATTTTTGTGTCTAGTTTAATTTATTGATAATCGCCGATAGCGGCCTTCATCATCCTTTGCCAAGATATATAGTTATACATATAATCAGATTATCGGTTTATTTAACTTCTTTTAATACTGTATATATATTGTGGACTTGCTGAGCAATTATGGCTCACCCCTTTGTTGTTACTCACCGTGTTTTTCATTAAGGCAAAGAATGAAACCCATTCATACCCGAGTGGTAAAGAAGCGAGTCAAGACTCAAGAAACGGGATCCTCTGGAACCAAGGGTGCTAATCCCGATAAAAGAAGAGAGCTTTGAGCTTCCTGAACAGGTGTAGTGTAGATAGATGTAGTATGTAATTAAATAAAATAAATTTAGTTTAAAACATGTTTAGATAGTTGGTTTGTAATAAAGAGAGTTTTATGATGTTTTGAATCTGTGTTTGTAATAAATGTAGTGATTTGTTCTTATTTTCACACCTTAACCTTAAAGATCCTTGATAGAATAAGAAGGGGTTGGATATATGTTTGTATAATTTTTAGACAGGTTTGTATTATGTTAGTGATTGGCAAGTAACCCCCAGATCTAGACCCCGGATTTGGAGGGCGTTACATCTTTCAAACACCTTTTGCCTTTTGAATTGGCGCATATACATAGATATTGCTTATGCATGGGCGCAATAATCGAGTACGGCTCTGATAAAGACATTGTAACTCTCAAAAATACAATTTACTACACTTGTTAGATATATTTGATAATATCATGGCTAATATGATTTATGTTTAGTTTTCAGATCTTACTTAAACAGGATAAATCAGTACTTACTGTAAGTCAGGACTTAAGGATATCAGTACTTATATTATCAAGAGATAATCATCAGAAGATGGATATCAGAACTTAAGTACTGAAGGACGTTTAGATAAGGACAACAGCTGATTAAAGGAAAGAAGATCGAGACAAACATAAGAAGAGATATGCATGAAGAAGGAATTCTATGAAGAATAGAATACTTGGAAGAAAAAATATCTGATTGATATATTTTAGGAAGCAGAATTATATTCCATATCAATTAGCGATTATCTTGTAAATGTGTAGTATATAAACACAGACATAGGGTTTACACTATAAGTGTTATCATATTCGAGAAGTTTATTTATTGTAACGCTAGCAGCTCTCGTGATATTTGTTCATCACTTAGAGGTAACAGTTCCATATTGTAACAGAGTTTATTGTTTCAATAAAGTTTGTTTTCTGTTACTTGAGTTATTAAAGTTTGATTTGATTGTACTATACACTGTATTCACCCCCTCTACAGTGTGTGTGTGACCTAACAAGTGGTATCAGAGCCTGTCTGTTAACACACAAATAGTTTAAGATCCAAACACAGTCATGTCTGATACAGAAACTCCAACTAAGCCCACCAAAACTGAAGAACCTCCAAAGACACAAATTCAAAGTCGGTATGAGACCATCAGAGTTCCCATATTGAGACCATCTGAATATGCCATATGGAAGGTGAGGATGACCATGTTTCTGGAAGCTACAGATCCAGAATATCTTGATAGAATCAAGGAAGGAACTCACAAACCAACCAAGCTCGCTGTTGCAGTTGCAGGTGAAGCAGCAAAGACTGTACCAAAGGAGAAGAGTGATTACACTACTGAAGATATCGCATCAATTGCTAAGGATGCTAAGGTACGACACTTACTGTATAGTGCCATTGATAATGTAATGTCAAACAGGGTAATAAACTGCAGACTGCAAAGGAGATATGGGATGCTCTGGAAACAAGGTGTCAGGGAACTGATACAATTAAGAAGAACAGGAAGACAATACTCACTCAAGAGTATGAACACTTTGACTCAAAGACTAATAAGTCATTGACTGATTTATATGATAGATTTGTCAAACTCTTGAATGATCTGTCACTGGTTGATAAGGAGTATGATCTTGAAGATTCAAACCTTAAATTCCTGTTAGCTCTTCCTGAATGTTGGGATTTGAAGGCAACAACAATAAGAGACAACTACAATCTTGATGAAACAACTCTTGATGAAATTTATGGAATGCTCAAGACTCATGAACTTGAGATGGAACAAAGAAGCAAGAGGAAAGGTGGAAAGTCAAGGACAGTTGCTCTTAAGGCTGAAGAAGAATCCCCCAAGGCAGCTACCTCAAGGAAAGACAAGGGTAAAGCTCTTTTCACAAATTCTGATACTGAGTCATCAAGTTCTGAAAGTGATGATGATTCAGAATCTGAAAGCTTGCCTGAGATGGAAGCTGATGAGGAGATGATGAAGTTGTATGCTCTTATGGTGAAAGGGATCACAAAGATTGCATACAGGAAGTTCAGGAAGGGAAAGAATTTTTCTAGGAAAGGCACAAGTTCTGATAAAAAGAATTTCAGAAGATCTGAGAGCAGAGGAGGAAAGTCTGACAGAGGAGATTATACAAATGTGAAATGTTACAACTGTGGTGAGAAAGGCCACACATCTCTTGATTGCAAGAAAGTGAAGAGTGACAAAGGCAAGGCTCTTGTCACAAAAAAGAAAAGCTGGACAGACACCTCAGATTCTGAAAGTGAGGAGAATTATGCCTTGATGGCAAATGCTGATAAGGCAAGTGCTGAAAGCAGTTCTGAAGCTGCTGAATCAAAGGTACCTTAAACTACTTATGCCTTTCATACTGATGATATAAATGAGTTAAGAAGATATCTTAAAACCATGTTTATTAGTTATAGAGATCAAACTTTAACATGTGAAAGATTAACTTCTGAAAATCTTGTTTTTAAGAAAAGAAATGATTTCTTAGAAAAGGAGTTAGTTATGTTCCATCAAACTCAGAAAGATAGAGATGATGCTTTTTATGTTAGGGATGAAGTGCTAAAAATGAATGAATCTCTAAAAACTGAGTTAGAAAAGGAAAGAGAGGTTATCAGGACTTGGACTAACTCTGGCAGAACAACTCAGAATTTGTTAAGTAGTGAAAACTAGAAAGAGGGCTTAGGTTATGGAGAGGATAAGAATGATAAAGGAACTGAAGGTATTAAGCCTGTAGTTGTTAAACAAAAGCCAAAGTTAAAACCTGTCAAGTTTGTAGCTGTAAAGTCTGATAATGAGAAATTAGAAGTTAAAAAGGAATTAACTTCTAACAAACTAAAACAGGAAAAGACAGCTGAAGTAAACATAGGCTTAATGACTAAGAAGCAGCTTAAGCATAAGCTGAAAGATGTTAAGAATGTAAACAAGGTAAAATCACCTAGGAAAAATAGGAATGGAAAGGAAGGTGTGAATAAAAGCAATGATTATAAGCCTGTTCCTGAAGCTCCTAGGAAAATGTGTCATAACTGTGGAAATTCTAACCATCTGGCTTCTTTTTGCAGGAAGAATAAGAACATAAACTCCTTACCTTCAAAGTCAGGAGTTAAGAGTCAGTCTGTTGAATATAAGCCACAAAATCCTTGTTTTCATTGTGGTAGTTTATGGCATTCCATTTATACTTGTAAGGAATATCATAGTTTGTACTATGATTATTATCAAATAAAACCTTCTTTAAAGAAAGTTTCCATTGTTCCTTCTAGTGTAAGTTCTGATTTAAAGTCTGATAGTGTAAATTCTGATAAGAAAAATGTTAACTTAAACTCTGATGCTAAATCTGCTGCAAATGTTAACAAACTTAATAAGGCCAAAGGATCCAAGCAAGTCTAGGTCCTTAAAACTAATTGTTAGTGGTCTTTGCGATTGCAGGGCAACAGGAAAAACATCCTAGTTCTGGACAGTGGATGTTCAGGACATATGACTGGAAATAAAACCCTGCTATCAGACTTTGTGGAGAAAGCTAGCCCAAGTGTTTCTTATGGAGATGGAAACATTAGAAAAACATTGGGATATGGCAATATCAATCTTGGGAATGTCATCATTAAAGAAGTAGCTCTGGCCTCAGGACTTAAACACAATCTGCTAAGTATAAGTCAAATCTGTGACAGAGGTTATCATGTTGATTTCTTTGAAGAACACTGTGAAGTTGTAAGTAAATCTACAGGCAAAGTTGTTCTGAAAGGATTCAGGCGTGGTAACATTTATGAAGCTAAGCTTTCAACAAGTACTGATGGTTCTGCAATCTGTCTGATGAGTTGAACATCAATTGAAGAAAGCTGGAATTGGCACAAGAAACTCTCTCATTTAAATTTCAACAATATAAATGAACTAGTCAAGAAAGATCTTGTGAGAGGACTGCCAAAGTCAGTATTTGCTCCTGATGGCCTTTGTGATTTTTGTCAGAAGGCTAAACAAAGAAAATCCTCATTCAAGAGGAAGACTGAATCATCAATTCTTGAGCCTTATCACCTACTACATGTTGATCTATTTGGTCCAGTAAATGTCATGTCTATTGCAAAGAAGAAATATGCTTTGGTCATAGTGGATGAGTTCACCAGATACACATGGGTGTATTTCTTGCACATAAAAAGTGAAACTGCATCTATCTTGATTGATCATGTCAAGCAACTGGATAAATTGGTCAAAGATTCAGTAAAGATAATAAGGAGTGATAATGGTACTGAGTTCAAGAATTTAATAATGGAAGAGTTCTGCAAAAACCATGGAATCAAACAGGAATTTTCTGCTCCTGAAACTCCACAGCAAAATGGAGTTGTTGAAAGGAAGAATAGAACTCTCGTTGAAGCTGCACGTACAATGCTTGATGAAGCAAAGCTTCCAACCTATTTCTGGGCTGAAGCTGTGCAGACTGCTTGTCTTACTCAAAATGCAATACTCATTAACAAGCAAGGAAAGACACCATATGAGATGGTGAAGAAAAAGAAGCCAAATCTGAAGTATTTTCATGTATTTGGATGCAAGTGTTTTGTTCTGAAGACTCATCCTGAACAGCTATCTAAATTTGATTTAAAAGCTGATGAAGGAATTTTTGTTGGATATCCACTTTCCACAAAAGCCTTCAGAGTCTATAACTTGAGAACAAGAGTGGTCATGGAATCTATCAATTTCTCTTTTGATGACAAGAAGATTACTGGACTTGAAGATTTTATTGATTATGATCAGCTGAGATTTGAATATGAAGACTCAAATTCTGATACTGATAATCCTGACAATTTAAGTCCTGATACTGCAAACTCTGATGGATTAAACTCTGATGTTATTGAAACTGTGGTGACTATACCAAAGGAAGATGCACCTATACAGGGGGGAGCATACTCAAGATCTTACCACATCTCAAGAAGCATCAGAACATACATCTGGCCCTTCAAGTTCTGATTCGTCAAGTTCTGATAAGCCAAGTTCTGATAGGTCTGAAAATCTAAATTCTGAAGAATCCAACTCAGAGAGCATAGTTTCAGGGGGAGGATCAGAAAATGAAAATGAAGACAGCATGGATCATGGGGGAGCATCCAGTTCTAGAGAAAACCTTCCATCTGCAAGGAAGTGGACTAAATCACGTACACCTGATTTGATAATTGGAAATCCTGATGCAGGTGTCAGAACTAGAACAGGTACTTCAAATGAATGTCTTTACAATTCTTTTCTTTCTCAGACTGAGCCAAAGAAAGTGGAAGAAGCTCTTCAAGATGCTGATTGGGTGCAAGCAATGCAGGAAGAGTTAAATGAATTTGAAAGAAATAAAGTCTGGACCCTAGTACCAAGACCAAAGAACAAATCTGTTGTTGGTACAAAATGGGTATTCAGAAACAAAACTAATAGTGATGGCGTAATTACAAGGAATAAGGCAAGGCTGGTTGTAAAAGGATCTTCTCAACAGGAAGGAATTGAT